>NC_141993.1:643125-1286250 GCF_049901715.1 Pseudonaja textilis | reverse complement strand
AGCACTTTTTCACTTAGGAGCTCCAAGCCATGTGGAGCTCCTGTCCACCATTAAACCTTCTTTCCAAGCAACTTCCATGAATCAAGTGTCTTTCCCCCCCACACTTGGAACTGAACCCAGAAGGATATTTCTTCCAACAGTAAGTATATCACACACCACACAACATTTAACTCAGTTTGGGCTCTTGATTAATAATTCAATTTGTTATTTGTATCAGAGGTGGTATTCAGCAAGTTCTGACCAGTTCTGGAGAACTGGTAGTGGAAATTTTGAGTAGTTTGGAGAACCAGCAAATACCACCTCTGGCTGGACATTTTACGGTATCCTTCCCCTGCTACGCCCACCAAGCCATCCCCACAGTACCGGTAGTAAAAAAAAAATTGAATCCCACCACTGATTTGTATGCTTTATAAGTACTTACTGCATCACTTGCATTATTAGTTTTACTGCAAGATCTTACAAGCGACATTTGACTACACACACACACACACACACACACACACACACACACAATGTTCACAAATATGCATTAAGACTTCTTTAGTCATATATTCCAGAATGACTTCGTGAAGAGTAAAAATCTACTCAGTATAAATATTTAGACTTAGTATGAAATGGATTTCTACTCTTTACATACTGTAGTTCACAATAAGGAGAGCAATTTCTATGCCTTCAGTAAGATCAGACTGTTCTTTACAAATGGATTGTATGCTATTAGTAACTAAATCTTATTTATTTTGCCTCCAATTTAGTGATATCAGCCCTTTGAAGAGGGTAATCTCAGGATCAATGCAAGGACTAAAGGAACACACACTAAACTCTTATTTATAATACAGTAGAATCTTATTTCCTTTTGCCCTTTCTTATATCAAACAGAATAGGGGTGGGATTATTTTGATATTCTTTCTCATATCTTCTTCCCTCTTAGGACTGAGTTGTCTTTAATATTCCCTTACTTACCTCTGCATAGTTTCTTCAAGGTAATTGCCACATTCCTTTACAAGGACAAAATTCTACCAGAAATGATCTCATGTTGTTTCTCAGAGTTTGCTCTGGTCTGTTTTTGGATCAGTGTGTAAATTAAAATCTTCAGGAAAAAAGATGGTATATTTCCATGTTCAAGTGGCTTATCTGAATTATGTCTTTTTCCAAGTCATTTCCTTTAATACAAGAAGGGAATGTTACTTTGTTACTTAATACAAGTTTGTATGTTACTTTTCACATGCTTCGGTATTTGTATGCATTTTCCCTTACTGTTGGTTTGTCCCATTGTCCAGTGGTGCTATTCTACTGGTTTGGCCCGGTTCTGGTGTACCGGAGCACCGAAGATCAGCAGAGACCGAACCGATTCTTTCTGAGGAGTTGCTGTTGGGCTCACCCACCTGCCCAGGCTCCCATACTGACCTTTATTCAGGGGTGGGATTCTACCAGTTTGCACCTATTTGCTAGAGCCAGTTGTTAACATTCTAAGCAGTTTGGAGAACCGTTGTTAGAAGAAATTACTGGCCTAATCCTGTAAAGAAGGAAGGAAGGAAACATTCTGGTGTTGCTTACAGTAACTGCTTCTCTATTAACCCTTATTACATTCTTGGCAGGACTAGACTTCCTGTCTCAGGAATTTTTCTGGAGTTTTTTCCCCCTTCTTTGCTGGTACTTTGCTTGTGTGGAGTGACCATTCAAAGTTACAATGGCACTGAAAAAAGTGACTTATGACTATTTTTCACACTTACAACTGTTGCAGCATCCCCACAGTCATGAGAGGCCAGGCGAGGAGATGCGTGCCTCAATGTGAGTGATATTGAGTTGGCCACACCCAGCCAATAACATGACCATCAAGCCATGCCCACCAACTAAGCCACGCCCACAGAACCGGTTGTTAAAAAATTTGAATCCCACCCCCTGCCTTTATTCCCTGCTTTTGAAGCGCAGCTGCTTTGCGTGGCACAGCAGATTGCCAGCAGATTGCCAGCTGCTGAAGCTACAGGGAGAGTGCAGGATTGCAGGAGATGAGTAAGAATGCCTCTGTGCATGCACAAAGTGTGCATTTGGTACACATGCACATGCAAAGTGTGTGTGCACATGCAAAGCGTGCGCACCAAGCCACGCCTACCGAACTGGTGTTAACCTACTTTGCAACCCACCACTGCCCATGTCTGCTTGCTTGCAAGCAGCGCCACTAAAACTGGGCAAAGTGGAAGGATAATGTTTCATTAAATGTTAGAATTAAATGAGTACAAGGTGAAATGCAAACTGAACAAATTTCAACCTCAGAACTGATTTATACAAACTTTTCAAAAATAGAGCAAAGCTGAGAATGTTTGCAGTCAGCTGTGAAAAATGAGGCAGAGAGGCTAACTGAACGATTGCTTTTAACAAGCCATCATTGGGATAAACAGGTGAATTTCAGTTGGTTATGACACATCCAGCCATAACTCTTTGAAGAGAACTAAGCTGCAGGATGTTCAGCAACCACTGCTTATCAAGCGTCCATGGATAAGGAAAAATGTCAATGCTGGAAAAGGGAGGCTTCATCAACAATATATCCAGGTACAAGATTTAAGCAATCAGTGGCGGTTCAAGGTCTTCAGCCGTACTGATCTCTATAAGTCTATCCAGATGGTGACTGAATTATACATGAAAGGAAAAGCAGAGACAGTTAATAAACTTCGATTTTGTAAAAATCCCTCTTATCTTCACTGAATGGTACCTGAAAAGCTATTTGATGCCAATATTGTATTTGAGTGCACAACAAACAGAATATTTTTTTTATAAAAGTAATGATTGTGTACTTTCTGTCCCCAAATCTCTGGGGTATTTGTATCGTGATAAATCTTAGATTACTGTGCTTTAGTTCCCTTCTGCAATGAATTTTTGGTTGTGCAAAACCATATTTGACTGAACTAGACCAAGGTAAAATGTGCACAGATTTGACTTTTAACTTACTCTTCTTAGAACCAGATACCGGTTCCCAAGATAGTGTCTACTTTTCTATTTTGAATCTTTTTTTATTTATTTATTTTATTTTTTTTGTCAATTGTTTACAAGATAATAAGTATAAGTGTAAGATAGTGTGTACTTTTCTATTTTGAATCTTAACTTAGACTAACTTTATTGTCACTTCAAATGTACACTAATTGGCATACATTAAAATGAAACCAACACAAGTTGGTTCTCATTAGCAACAGCAACAATTCAGATATATTATGGCTGGGATTCCATGTCCACTGCATCCAACAGAAGCAAATTGTTGAAATTATATTTATTTGCAGTGAACTATTTTAACAGCTTGATGCTCTTGGTAATTGACATTGGATAGCTGTATCATACTGCAGTTCACTTTGTGCTGAACCCACTATTACAGATAGTGTCTGACTTTGGGAGATCTTAAAAAAGCTAAGCAGGGTAAGATCTGTTTAGTATATGGATGGGAGCTACCCGGGTAAATCTATGGCTGTAGATTGGATTAGGAAGGTCCCTCTCACTCACAGAAGCTGAATAGTTTCAATTATTGTTTCTTTTTCAGCCCATCCTATTTCAGAGGGTTGTGATTGTAAGGAAAATAGGAGAAGGAAAAGCTATGTATACTATCCTAGGCACTTGAAGGAAAGATGGAAAAGTTTAGAAAAGGAGCAAAGGAAATCAGAAGGAAATAAAAGATCAGAAAATATAACTAAATAGCCGAACACTATTCATTTTACTACTCCTTCCTTCCCTAAAAGGACAAACCATCCTTACTTCCCTCATTGCAACTACTTCCTACTCAGCCACCTCAAAATGCATCTTTCATCTAGATGTCCAATTTAGTATTCAGTCATCTTGCTTTACCATACTTGCTTGTGAAATACCAATTCCCCATCTTTAATCACTAAAAGGTTTTCATACCTCCTTCTATTACATCCTCCTTCCTGCACCATTTGGTAAGCCAAATGTGTCACATACACTTTATTTTATAATCATATACCTCATTTAAAGCATGCTATAATTTAAAAATATTTGTTTTCTATGTGCTTTCTCTAAATCAACAAACAATAATCTCTCAGATTCAAATTTTCCCAAATTTTGCTCATGATTCTCTTGTATGTTTTTGATTAGAAGTCTCTTATTAATGAATTAATAATCTAGTAATTTTTGCATTGTCTTATTTTTCCTTCATTGTCTCATATGTACTTTCCCCCCTCATTCACAGTCTCTTTCATTTCATCATTCCACTAAGATCTTTTTCTTTGCTTTCTGTTACCTTTCCCATTCACTTCTGCTGTATGTTGTAAGATTATCCTTTTTTTACCTCATAAAGAAGAACATAACTGTTTCTCAGACATCTTCCACATACAACTATTGTTGAATCTGCTTCTTATTTTTTGGTAGATTGATCTAATTTATAATTAATATTCATAGAGGATTTAGTTTCTCCAAGATCTATTCAGGTTATTACCAGAAACAAGTTTCCCAAATTTGAAATTTTGATGATCCTTATATCCTTCACAGATTTTTTCATAAACCAACCAATCATGCTTTTAGATTTATGGAAAATGTTGTCTATAGCATGACTGGATCACTTTCATTCCAAATGCTGCATGCTTTTCTTCAAAACTCAACTCTTTTTCCGGTCTCAGAATCACTTCATCCATTCTACATGTTAATTCAGTCTTCAGAATTTCTATGCATCATGGATGTCACCAGATAGACTGATGGAAACTTCCACTTGTCATGATGGCTTTGATTAATATATATATAGTGAAATATTTTATTATTGTATTTTATGTATGTATGTACGTACGTACGTACGTACGTATGTATGTATGTCTCAACAACAGCTAAGGTTATATGTATTATATGTACTTATACATTCAGGACATGATGTAGAAGCAAATGTGGAAATTAGCAGATATCTGGCTCAGCTGAAACCAAACCTGTGAAACTGCACAACTGTCATGAAAAAGAGGATCTTACAAAATTGTCAGCTAAAAAGATCCACCCCCATGCTGTGTATCTTGAAATGTTAAGAATCCCCAGTAGCATTTATTTCTTAAAGTAAATAGTTTACATTTCTTATTGTTCTGCAACCTAATGGAATTTATTGAGGTTATTTGTCCCCTCTCCCTTACTGTAAAAATGAATTCTTTAAAGGTCAAGAAGTTGTAAAGTTAATAGCTTAATAATTTTCCTAAAGAACAGAAAAATAATACACTGCTCGATTTATGGATTTATCAGGCTGTCAGTCATACTTGAGAACAGCTCCCAAATCCTAGACCACCAGTGTTCAGGATCCACCATCTCTACACAAAACAAAGGGCAGTATACTGTAGATCATGAGCAATTAATTCAAGGCTAATATTTTATTTGTACACCAGTGGAAAGGTAGGGTAAATAGAAAAGCAAAACAAACAGATCTCAGTAGGGGAAAATTTATCCTATCATTTGGTATGGAAGCTTCTTCTTGACTGAAAGCAGAGACCTTGTAAGCTGAGGGATTTTTTTTAATTTAGCTTCACAGAGCTAAAATGATGTAAGTCAAAAAGCACTCTCTCCCATCTGAATCAATCAAACACATCCACTGGAAAGCACTGGGATTTTGACAACCATGGACTTGTCTGTGTTAGCTGAAGCTGGAATATTTGAGAGCACTTGCACATCCGTGCTCCTATTCCTCAGTCCCTCAAAAGCAGCTTGAAGATGACTTGTGACATAAACAGGAGCATGGGACAGGATCTTATGTGGAAGTACAGATTATGTGTCTGTTTTGATCAGTCACCAACCCAGTTCATATGCCATATTATGCCATGGTTTGGTTTAACATGGCTTGGTATACTCCCACAAACACACATTCTTAGTTTAAAAAAATAAGGGGGGGGGGGGAAGAATCCGAGTTTTCCCCTAATTGTTAGCCAAACTGCTTTTAAGTAGCTTTGTAGTCCTTGCTAATTGTACCTATTAACAAACCCTTTACAAATATGGTGTTCTCCAGATGTGCTGTGATTAGAATCCCCAGCATGAATTGAGTTTTTTGCTAAGAAAATTCCCATGGCAGGAGGAAGATAAATGCATATGTGAAAAATACACCGACTTGCACATATTGCAATGCTTGCTTGCAACTATATTTCTTCTACTTGCATCTATCTGGGGAAAGAAGAAGAGATGCAGTGAAGCAGATGCTACTGAGCTTGGGGATATATTTCTCCTGGTAAGTAATGCGGTATGTACAGAAGACTGATATCTGCATTTAAATGCACTTCAACATGTTTATTTTTCTTGTGCATAATCAGAGGTGCACACAGAGCTCTTTGGGCCACATTGCAAACATTCAGAGGCGCCCAGCTCAAAATTACTCACCAGAGTTAGGGTCTTATATTTGGAGTAAGTTTATTTTGGTGTCTAGTAGATGAGGAATAGCAGCAGCGACAATTCAGAAGGCTGTTTCTCCAGGAGAGGAGAGTGCTGCAGGTTGCATCAGTGCTAGCACCCCAAAACCCTGGACCACTCACTTGACAGTATGGAAGGATTGGAAGCAGTTGTGTCTCTTTCTTGCCTTTTGGGACATCCTAGTTACTACATCCTGAGGCTCTCTGCTGAGCTCATCTCTGATTTTCAATGGAAGGGGCATTTGCAATTATAGAGCAATAGTACATTATTACATTGTATTATATAATTAAGCTCTGTGGTCTCCACTTTTTAGGCACCAATTAGGGGCACCTGAAAATTTAATTGGATACCCATTGAAGATGAATTAACAAGTAAAATAAAATCATTTTTCCATTGTTATACGTCTCCCTTTCCTCAAAATTCTTCAGTATGGTTTTGAAATACATGCATTATACAGTTGAGTGCTTAAGATAAAACCCTTTCATATTCATACTTTTTTATGATTTTTAAAACTATGTTATAAATCTTAATACATTATATTATTTCAGTACAGTGATAGTTGTACACTATTGTTTGAAGATTAGTAAGATAACTTATACTGTTGATAAAGGGTATTATATCAATATTAATTTCAATATAGGATGTCAGTGTAAATGTGCATAAGATTATTGAACTCTTTCATCCAGACTTGAACTAAAAAAAATTCCAAAAGCCACTATATAAATTGTGCCAAAGTTGTTCACTGGAGGTTTCAGTATTAAGCTATATTAGGTTCTCTATCATATTGTTGCTTATTGTTTTTTTACATATTGATGGATGAAAAAACTAAGTAAATGTAGCAAATTTGACAATTAAAATTTGAAAAATAAGGGGAGGAAAAAAACAGAAAAACTCTTGTGTTTTCAACATCCTCCTTATTTTACAACTGCTAATTTACAATGTTTATAAACATTTGAGCTTCTTAAAACCCTCACTATAAATAATTTTATTTGCTGTGCTGTGTGATATATACATGGGAACCATTCTTATTGAAATTTGATTAAACTTCTATTGTGAATATATACTGTTAATTTTCCCACTGCTACATATTTTTCAAGTTCCTGATCAGATTTTTCTGGAATTTTATAATTCTTCCAGCATTGGACAAAATGTATTCTTGCTGCTATAAGCATATATCTCAAAATCTATACTTCTCCATTTATTTTCTATTTCGGAGGCACTCCTGCACTCCTCTAATCAGATTAGCAGTACCCTGTAGATTGGCTGCCCTGTAGATTGGTACACTCTGTAAAGCAAAATTCTTAGAAGTTAAATAGAAAAAAGAGGACTACACTACATGATTTGCTCTTTGAATTATTCTGGAAGAGCAGCAGCTAGCTGAGGGCTGAGTAAGGAATGTCAAGTTCACTCCAATGTAGACTTAAAATGATGTGTCATTTTGGTGACTTAGAAAGGAAGCCCATATATCCAGTTTTCTAGATGTGCTGAATAATCAGAGCTCTGAATTCAAGACTTCCTCACAAAGATTTTCTGGAGAGAATCTCTGCTGATCACATCTGCTACAAAGCCAGCAAGGGGCTCTCAGACATAATCTATCTTCTAGTTTGGGGTCGTTCAATAGGGGGGAAAAATCAACCTCTAATCATGAGCCTTGTTTTATAGCTGTTATCAAATAGAAGCAGTATGGAAACACATGAACAATATATACAGTGGTATAAGAAGAATTTTAAGCTATACTAAGTTATTAATTAATTCCAGTAACAATAATACTTCCCCTCCATCCTTCCAAAATGAGCTCTGTCAATATCTCTTGTAGCTGGTTGCTCTCTGCTGCCTTCATCGGTTGGATCATAAGGTAAACGTAAAGTTTCCCCCTGCACATATGTGCTAGTCATTTCTGGCTCTAGGGGGCAGTGCTTATCTCCATTACAAAGCCGAAGAGCCAGCGCTGTTAGAAGAGGTCTCCATGATCACGTGGCTGGCATGACTGAATGCCGAAGGTTCAGGGAATGGTGCTACCTTCCCACCAAAGTGGTCCCTATTTTTCTACTTGCATTCTTACATGCTTTCGAACTGCTAGGCTGGCAGAAGCTGGGACAAGTAACAGGAGCTCACTCCATTACGCGGTGCTAAGGATTCGAACCGCTGAACTGCTGACCTTTCTGATCGACAAGCTCAGTCTCTTAGCCACTGAGCCACCGTGTCCCCGGGTTGGGTCATACTTACCCCCCTTTCCTTCTCTGCCTCTGGTCATAGCTTCTTTCTTCTCTGGAGCTGGTTCTCCAAACTGCCACCCAGCTCCTCCTTACGCGTGAAGCTTCAGCTTCCAAATCTACACAAAACATTGACTTAGCTAAACTTGTTGCTCAAGTATTTCTTGCCTAAAACTTTGAGCCTTCTCTCCTTTCCTTCTTGTTCAGTCACCTGCTGGGAAAAGGGGCTCCTCATTCTGCCAATTTTAAGGGCTCTTCTTTTCTCTCTCTCTCCCTGTCATAGGCAGTTTGGTGTGGTGATGAAAGTACTGGCCGAGAAACTAGGAGTTGGTGAGTTCTAGTCCCACCTTACGCATGAAACCAACTGGGTGACGTTAGACTAGTGACTCCCTCTTTTAGCCCAACTCACCTCACAGGGAAAATAGGAGGTCAGAGGAGTTTGATGCCTAGAGTTACTTACAAGGTAACAAAGTCAGGATAAAAATCTAATAAATAAAAGAAGTAGCCCAAACAGGGTTTATTTGTTTCTAAACTAGCTCTTTTCCTCCATTTAACCTCCCCCAAAGGGATTTTAAGGCTGAGGCTAATTAAATAATAAACTCCTGGAGCAATCTCTTCCCTTAACAGCCATCTCTATTGATTTCCTTTTCTGAAATCCAGCTACTTGGCTTATAACTTGAACAACTCCAGCTTTGTATCCAATTTCCCTGCAAACCCTGAGGTTCAGGCACGCTGGAATTATTATTTTCCTTTGGATATACTTAAAGCCAATTTTGTTCAGAGCTACAGTATGTTTTTGTGTGATTCACTCCTCATTTGGAAGGCCTCTTTATCTTTCTTTCGTTTATCCTGCCCTTTGAGTCCCAATTTATTTTCTCTTAAAAAAAAAAAAAAAAACACCCAGAACCATCTGTGTCTTCTTGCTCCTGTGTATTCCTAGTAAGATAAACACTATTTCAAGCAGACTTTTTTGGTATCAATTTGTGTTCTCAGGATTGTAATCTGGTAACAAGCCTCAGGTGGCCTAGGAATTTCCAAGTTGATGGCTACTGATTACCATATACTGGTTTAAGATGCCCTTATAGCCCTGGTAAAGGGGAGAAAAACAGGGAAGTAACAGAAAATATCACCTTACTATTTGGAAGAGATAACTACAGATAGTCCTTGACTTACAACAGTTCAATTAGTTACCATTCATAGTTACAACAACATTGAAAAAAGTGACTGATGACCCTTTTTCATACAACCACTGCAGCGCCTCCATGGACATGTGATCACAATTTGGATGCTTGGCAACAGTTTCATATGGTTGCAATATTCCCAAGTTAAGTGATCTCCTTTTGCAACCTTCTGACAAGCAAAGTCAAGCAGATTCACTTAACAACCATGTTACTAACTTAACTGCAGTGATTCACTTAACAACTATGGCAAGAAAAATGAAATAAGGTAAAATTCACTTAGCAACTTATATGCCACTTCACAGTGCTTTACAGCCCTCTCTAAGAGGTTTACAGAGTCAGTCAATTGCCCCCCAACAACCAGAGTCCTCATTTTACTGACCTCAGGAGGCTGGAAGGCTGAGTCAACCCTGGGCTGGTCACAATAGAAGGTGTAAGGCCCAGACTTTCTCCCTTCAAATGATAAGAATGAACTTCTGAAAACTGGTTATTTCAAAAGGAATTCTTTATTGTGAAAAAGGAAGTTATCCAGGTACTAGTCAAAGCAGGGTCTAATATGCCTCCAGGTGTACAGCGTAAAGGGAATTAGAACCCCTCCCCTTATTCTGATGTGGATTTAGTCAATTCAAAGAAGCGACATGTTAGTTCCCCCTCCCCTTTTTCTGGGAATGTAGCTTAGAAAAGTTTTCCAGGACGTTTCTTTCAGAGCTGGAATTTTTATGGCTCCTTCTCCTCTTGCTATCTCTCCAAGAGGTGACAGGTTTCCAGACATCTGGCTCCAGTCCCCCAGTTGTATATCATGTGCAAGTTATACAGATTCAATACAAGAATTAAGATATTCAGGTTACATGAAAAAGGATTACTGGTACCAACTCCCCCCACTTTCTTCTTCCATTGAAGAATGGCAGATACACTGATCTGACAGAAGGAATCAAACTCCTGGCAATGCGAGCAGAATTAGCCCGCACTACTGCATTCTAACCACTGTGCCACCATGGCTTTGAACAACTGTCCTGCTTAGTAACAGAAATTTGGGGCTCAATTGTGGTTGTGCATTTTCAATTGTGCATTTTCCCAAACTTTATTTCTGGCTATGGAAGGTCTTTTTTACAGCATGTTTGTATATGGGTATATATGTTCATAGTCAACCAAAGTGCCCAAATCAGTAGGAGGGACGGATCCAGAAAAAGGACTTCCAGGAATGCAGTTGCCAGCCACAATATGGAGTCACCTGAACAGAATCAGGATAGGCTATGCCCAGAACTAAGGCAAAGCTCTTTAAGTGGGGAATGGCTGAGAGCCCGCAATGCGACTGTGGCGCACCAGAACAAACTATAACACATATAATTGGAGAATGTCTCCTCAGGAAATGTCAAGGCACCTGGAGTGACCTCATTGCAGCCACACCAAAAGGATGGTAACCTTCCTTAGATGTCAGATTATAACATCTACCCCATTGCAGTTCTATGGTTCCATATTATGGTGTTTTTATTATCTTAATGTATTATTTCCTATATTGTATTGCCCACATATCTGTGTCTGTCTGTCTGTCTCTCTCTCTTATGCTGACACTTTATTTAAACTAAATGTATATACCAGTGATTGCAATAACTCTATAACCCTAACCTCTGTAGATGCCATATGCTAAATAAATAAAATAAGTAGGAGGGATAATGCTGGAATCATCAAGATGAAGAAATATTGTTTGGTCATCATTTTGTCTTAAGGAATTCTAATACTTACATTCATACAATATTTCATTGACTTTCTGAAGTCTTGTAAATCCATTCTCTCACTCATTCTTTTTGCCTCTCCAAAATTAAAAGAGAAAAATATAAATATCTTTACTTACTAAATAGATGAGTTGTATATAATTTTTTAAAAAATGAAGCTGATTTACAATGGAGTTTCAAGATATCAGGTTTCTAAAGATACTTGTATTAGATTAGCTATCTTGTGCTTTCTAATTTTGTTTACCTAATGACAATTGATTAAAATAAACTAATAGAAAATCAGGTGGTTGATCTGGTTTCGGGCTAAGGGATGCTCAACTTATTCCCTACTGCAATAATGAAATATTTATCTCAGTAGGAGTCCAATTTTCAAAACAACATGAAAAGAAATCTGACAGCGTAGTTTGGCAAGGGAACATTTTTGTGTTGATGTGTGTATATATCATTTAACTCATCTGTTAGTACCTATATGCCTACAGATTTATTTGCATAATTACAAGTTGATGTCAGCTCCAGAGATGTATTTTTTTTTCTTTCTCTGGTACTTCAAGATATGAAAGAGGCATATATGAGAATAAATAAACATGTGTCATGGGACAAATTCTCTGATTCTATATCCTTATTATCTATAGAAGCCCTAGGCTTTGCCCTATTTATTGTTAACATGTCCTTACCAGCAACAGTACACAAAACTGGGCTGCTAGTCCATCTACTCACAGAACAGTAAGCAAAAAACACCTGTACATTTGTCTAGGTGCATCTAATACTATTAACAGAACTAAATACAACAAATGGCAGTATCTAATAGACTTTAGCTGTTACATGGTAGAGAAAGCTAAGCAAGATCAGTTCTGATAAATACTTGATTTGTATTTAATTTAAGAAGTTGATAAAACATGTAGAAAGAAAATAGTTGTAACTATTTCTATATTGTTGGCAAGAAAACACCATCTCTATATCAATGGAGGTCCTAGAAGAAAACTCATATTTAGGATTTAAGCCTGGAAATGAAGGCTGACCAACAAAATTCAACATAAAATGTTCTGTTCCATGGGTATTTAAATGTAGCATACCCTCTGCTGGCAGGTTCAACTTTATCAGACAGGTCTTTTCGGAGAGCCAAATGAAGCCAAAAGAATTCACAAGAGAAAAACCTTTTACCAGATTGACTATTGTATGGGTCAACAAGCACTGTGCCTGGTGCTTGGGCATCTGGGCATCTGGTGACACATGAGGTATAGGAGTCATCTGGTCTTGCTAGGCAACCAAAGTGGTCATGATCAATTGAAGAAACTTGAGCTATTAATAAAATGCTATTTCAGATCAAATAAAAAATTATAGGATTTCTAAAGAAAATCTGAAATATCAAAACATAAACATTTGAACTCAGAAACTGATGAACAGTGAACAAGATACATCTTTAAAAGAAACCTTTTATGGATGTTGAGTTGCAAGGGCTAGCTGAGAAAGCTAAATAGGATTAATAAAAATACCAGCAAAACTGAAGATCATTAAATGAACTAAATGTTTGAAATTTGCAATGAGTGACATTGCAAATATTGAGCAAAAGAATGATGAACATCAGCTCTCTGACAGACTGATGGAGTTAAAATAAATGATTATTTATGAAAAATTTAAGCTACCATGTATGGTTTCCTCCATTAGAAAAGATGAATTAAAAAAGAACTATTCAAAGGTCTGAAATATGCAAATTTTATAGTATGGCTATTTCAAAGACAATTAATGCTAAGATAGAATAAGTGAATTTTGATAAAACTCAACAGTTTCAAACAAACCAGCATTTGTTTTATAAGCAATAATGGAGCAAACTAGAAACAGAAGATGAAACATTTATCTGATGTATTTAAGATTAAACATTACATTTTTGAAGTGACATATGGGATAATTGAAAAGAAAATAATAAAGATGCAAATTGGTAAAAGAAATTGAGAACCTTGGATCAGTCAAAATGGATGATATTTTCATAACATCAAAATGATTTTTAAAAAGTATGCAAAGAAGGTAAAGAACCAGGAAAACATGAAATACGACAATTTTGGATTAAACATTGGACAACTGTCCATGAAAAGCTGGTTACTCAATGTAATGAAATATTACACATTGGAAAAGCTGAAGTTTGGACAATAATTGGTAGAACATTTTTAATACTAAAAGACAGAGACAATGGTATAATTGCATGCAATTACAAACCAATTACTTGTTTGCCAACAGTATTCAAAATGCTGACAGATATATTAGTTGATGTAACTCATTGCATGAACCAAAACGTAACTGCCAAAATACATGAAGAACAAAAGATCAATTGTTGATTGATCAAATGATATTGAAATAGTTCCAGGTTTAAAAAACACAACATAAAATGGATTGGATTATTATAAATTTTCTCTCACTTAGTTTGGTACAGAAATCGTTGGAAATATTTGCTATGGTACAATCATCCAGAATTTTGTAAAAGAAGCTGTGAGAGAATGGAAAGCAATTTTGGTAAATGAGAAAGAAGTTAGAAATTAACAGGACAGAAATTTTTCAAGATAATTCATTCCTCCTATTGTGTTTTTCCCTTTTATTGATAACCATAATCAGAATAAACCAACATTTGGACATGATCTGTTGAAGTTAGATGAAAAAATGTCCTACCTGTTGTATACAGATGATTGGAAATATGGAAAAAAAATGAAATTAAATCTTTATTTAATTCTGTGTGGTGTTCTAGGTCCATACAGAACTTCTAATTCTAGTTATTATTTTGGAACACCCCATAATATATCATTTATCAGTTTGGAGTTGTAAGATATTTCTCCCCTTCAAGGGAATCCTGATTAAATCTAACCAAAGATAATCATGAGAATATAGTACATCTTCCAGGGCTCCCCTAAATTGATATCTTCTCTCCTCACTCTTCCATGACATGACCATGTGGTATTCAAACACGTGAATTGCATGCACCTTTTAATGTTTTCAGCAGGATGTGCAGATAGATTAAAGTGCAAGATCAGGAACAATAGTTTGGGCTTTACTGAAAAGTCCAAAGGTTTATATAAAGGTTTTGTCTTTGCTTGGATCTCAGCAATGGACTATAACATGTCACATTGTAATCTAGAGAAGGATGGGGAGAGGGAATAGAAAAAGACATAGCAAAATAGAATAGAATAGAATTCTTTATTGGCCAAGCAATTTGTCTTGGTGCAAAAATTCTCAGTGTACACAAAAGAAAAGATACATTCGTCAAGACGCAAGAATCATAAGGTACAACACTTAATAATAGTCATAGGGTACAATAAACAATCATACTAGGAAACAGTCAATATAAATCATAAGGATACAAGCAAAAAAAGTTATAGTCATACAGTCACAAGTGGGAGGGGATGAGTGATAAGGAGTGATGAGAAGATTAATAGTAATAGTAGTGCAGACTTCGTAAATAGTTGCACAGTGTTGAGGGAATTATTTGTTTAGTAAATGTTAGGCATCCATTTTAGGTCTTCTGATATGATATCATAGAACCTAGAAATTTGAAGGTCTCTACTGTTGATACTGTGTTGTCTAGTATTGTAAGAGGTGGTAGTATGGGAGGGTTTTCCTAAAGTCTGCCACCATTTCTATGATTTTGACTGTGTTCAGTTCCAGATTGTTCTGATTACACCATGAGGCAAAAGTTGTACAACCTCCCATCTGAATGCAGATTTGTCATTGTCTCGAATGAGACCAATCATTGTTATATCATCTGCAAACTTCAGTATTTTAACAGATGGATCATTTGAGATGCAGTCATTGGTATATAGGGAGAAGAGAAGTGGAGAAAGCACACAGCCTTGGGTGTGTGCTAATTATACAGGTATCAGATGTGATTCTGCCTAGCTTCACCTGCTTCTTCCTGTCTGTTAGGAAGCTTATAATCCACTTACAAGTGTGTTCAGATACGGCTAGCTGGTTTAGTTTAGTTAGAAGAATGTCTGGAATGATGGTATTGAATGCTAAACTGAAGTCTACAAAGAGGACCCTTGCATAGGTATTTGGAGATTCAAGGTGTTGTGGGATGTAGTGCAGAGAAGAAAGAAAGGAAGGAAGGAAGGAAGGAAGGAAGGAAGGAAGGAAGGAAGGAAGGAAGAAAGAAAGAAAGAAAGAAAGAAAGAAAGAAAGAAAGAAAGAAAGAAAGAAAGAAAGAAAGAAAGAAGAAAGAAGAGGGGAGGAAAAGAGAGAAAAGGAAAAGTCACATAATATCATTATTTCTCAGCCAAGCTGGGAAGAAATATTACTCCATAGCTGATTTATTCAAGACAGGCTACACGAAGTAGGAACAAATTAATAGGAGAAAACCAGGAACACATGAAAGAATGTTTGGCTTTTTCTTCTTCTTCCTTTGCAACAGCATTTTTCTTTTGAAGTTCAAAATGTCTTAGAGTATGATGCCATCTCAGATGGACAGTTTTTCCTTCTAATTGGTTCTTTCACTGCAATTCTCCATATGCAGCAAAGCTGCCAGAATAAATTATTATTCTGACTTTCCATCTATCTGAACTAGAGGTTGAGATTTCACATCTGCAGTCCCTCAGTAGATTATTAGTTGAAAATTACAGACCAATCTCCTTATGCTGCGTCACCTGTAAAGTCATGGAATCAATTATTAACCAATCCATTATCCTCCACTTAGAGACAAACAACCTACTCTCTAATAAACAATTTGGTTTCAGAAAAAAACTATCCTGTAATCTGAAACTCTTACACTGCAAAAACATATTGACTACACAACTCCATCAGGGCAAAACAATAGACACAATCTACATAGAGTTCTGTAAAGCCTTTGATTCAGTGGTACACAACAAACTACTCCTAAAACTAAAATCTTATGCTATCGCTGGACAACTACATAACTGGATAGAAGCATTCCTGTCAAACAGACAACAAATGGTCAAAATTGGGAGTGTCCTATCAAATTCTATTCCTGTCAATAGTGGTGTCCCCCAAGGCAGTGTTCTAGGACCAACTCTCTTCATACTCTACATAAATGACCTCTGTGATCACATTAAGAGCAACTGCATTCTCTTCGCTGATGATGATGATCAACACCACAGATGATCAACAACATAGACAATACTGCTACCCTTCAAAAAGACCTTGACTATGTATCAGAATGGTGAAACAAATGGCAACTTCAAATCTCAAGAAATAAATACTCTGTCTTACATATTGGCAAAAAAGTAATAATCAGAAAATAAAATACAAGCTGAATAGTCAAGACCTTGTTGATGATCCAAGCTCTATAAAGGACCTTGGAATACTCCTCTCTAATGATCTAAGTGCTAGAGCCCACTGTAACTACACAGCCAAAAAGGCATTAAGAGTTGTTAACTTAATCCTACGTAGCTTTTTCACTGGTAATATCACACTACTAACTAGAGCATACAAAACATTTACTAGACTAATATTCAAATACAGCTCATCAGGCTGGAACACACATTACGTATCTGATATTAGCACAGTTGAGAAAGTCCAGAAATATTTTACAAGAAGAGTTCTCCACTCCTCTACTCGTTGCAGAATACCTTATGCCACCAGACTTGAAATTCTAGACCTAGAAAACCTACAACTACATCACCTTCGGTCCAATCTAAGTATAGTACATAAAATTATATATTGCAATGTCCTACCTGTCAATGAATACTTCAGCTTCAACCACAACAATACAAGAGCACACAATAAATACAAACTCAAGGTAAACCGCACCAAACTTGATTGCAGGAAATACGACTTCAGCAACAGAGTGGTCAATGTCTGGAATACTCTACCTGACTCTGTGGTTTCTTCCCCAAACCCCAAAAACTTTAACCTTAGACTGTCTACTATTGACCTCACCCCTTTCCTAAGAGGTCTGTAGGGGGCATGCATAAGCACATCAACATGTCTACCGCTCGCTGTCTTATTGTTTTTTTTATTTTTCTTATATGTACCCATTTCATGTATTCCTAACTATGTATATACTTATACCTATCGTCTTGTAAGCGATTGACAAATCAAATAAATAAATTAAATAAATAAATAAATTATATGTCAAGTGTTCTTCCAACTATTTTCTGTTTGACTCTGTGTTTAGCTAGCAGCAAGCTGGATAACACTCATTATTACCTGCGGGGTCTGTTAGTGTGGGTGGAATAATATAAAGTCTCTAGGTCAAGGCAAGAGACTTCCTCTTCAAAAACTCCAAGTGGAAGGAAAAGTTGAAGCTTTAATATAGCGTCAGTACTACTGGATTGTGAAGTTTCTGGCAAAAGCAGCTCTCTGACATATCAAAATAAGCTAATACTACAAAAATATTTTAAAAAATGATATTGGAATGTTTGTGGTGTGCTGAAGAGTGGAGCTGGAATGAATTATTCCATTCAGTTGCACTCTTGAGCATATTACTATATTGTTGTCCAAGAGAAAGTGATGAAAAGGAAATGATAAACTTATGTCAGGTTTCACATTGGGGATTTTTTTTTTAACATAGGAATGAAATTTCTATCTGTGCCTGACAGTTGGAAGAATGCTATTATTGTTCCTCTTTACAAAAAAATAAATAGCAAGAATAAATGAAAAAAATACTGTGGGATTTTTTTTTAATTAAATGTGCCTAGATAATTGTTTGCCAAAATTCTGACTGAAAAGGTATGAAATTGACAAAAAGCAAAATTTGGGAAATTTAGTGTGGCTGGTGGTAAACAGACAGGAATTTTATTCTTCAGCAAATCACTGAGAAACAGAAGAATGTGAAAAAAAATGTACATTTGTTGATTTAGAGAATTTAGGCTTGAATTATCAAATGTTTTAGATAAATATGAGATTTGCTTGCTAAATGAGATGAGTGCTATATAAAATGGAAATAAAGCATATGAAATAATATTCAGTAGGGAATATAATTTATTTATTTATTTATTTTGATTTGTCAATCACTTACAAGATAATAGGTATAAGTATATACATAGTTATGAATACATGAAATGGGTACATATAAGAAAAATAAAAGAAACAATAAGGCAGGGACGGTAGGCACATTAGTGCGCTTATGCACACCCCCTACAGACCTCTTAGGAAAGGGGTGAGGTCAATAGGAGACAGTCTAAGGTTAAAGTTTTGGGGGTTTGGGGAAGAAACCACATAGTCAGGTAGAGTATTCCAGACATTGATCACTCTGTTGCTGAAGTCGTATTTCCTGCAATCAAGTTTGGTGAGATTAACCTTGAGTTTGTATCTATTGTGTGCTCTTGTGTTGTTATGGTTGAAGCTGAAGTATTCATTGACAGGTAAGTCATTGCAATGTATGATTTTATATACCATACTTAGATCTGATCGAAGATGGCGTAATTCAAGGTTTTCTAGGTCTAGAATTTCAAGTCTGATGGCAGAATCAGGATGTGTGATATCTCCTTGATTCCTTAATGTACTTATAGATAAATTAACAGGGAGTATTTTGTGGTGTGGTTAGAAGTGCATCAGTTGGGAGTATGAATGGACAAGAATGCAGTTTATACGTAAATGATGCCATGTTGACTGAAAACCCAAATAATTTCAGAGAATGTTAGACATGTTTTTTTTATTGATCTATGAGGTAGTTTTATTTGCCAGGAAAAATAGAGAGAAAAATGGGAGGTCATGAATAAATGATGAAAACAATAGAGCAAATAGAGTTATGTGTATGCCTTCATGGAATGGTTAAAGATGGGCAAATGAAAGGGGAGATTTGACGATTGCAAATAATAGCAAAATCTTAGTAGCACATATACTCATCCAACTCTAGGAGAAGGTACTCATCTCTGTTTCTTAATCTAAGGAGCCAGCATTGTCCAAAGACACTTTCCATGGTCATGTGGCCAGCATGTCTATATGCTGAGGTGCATGCAACCCTGTTAACTTCCCACCAAAGTACTACCTAATTATCTATTCATATTAGCATGCTTTTGAACTGCTAGATTGGTATGAGCTGGAGCAAGTATCAAGAGCTCATCCTGTCATACAGTGCTCAGATCTTCAACCAGGGCTGTTGACTTTCAGCCAGCAAGCCCAGCTCACATATAACAAAGAATAAAACTTGTAAAAACAAAAACAAAATTGCTATATGTAATAGGGTATTTCTCCTAATTTTGTTATATTGGAATGAGAATAGTAATAGTAATAGTAATACTTTATTTGCGGTCACAGACCAAAACGTAAGTACAACAAAAGAAGAACATGGGAAAATTAATCATGAACAATTGGTCACCACTCAACTAAGGGGAATTACAGCGTTCTCCTCTGATGGTTACAGCTCTTAAAAAAAAAATTGGAAACCTGAGAAGTGATGTATGAGGAGCCATCCCCTAGACAATATTAAGAACAAATTACTAACATTGGGTCTAGAAGGGTCTGTTTCAAGGAGAGACAGTAACTTAGATCTGCCTGGGTTATACATAGGGCAATATAAAAGGACATGCTCCGCAGTTTCAACCTCAGCTCTGTCACAGGGGCATAGCCGCTTGTTAATCGGGAGTCTCTTAAATCTCCCATCCAGTAGTGCTGAGGGCAAGACATTAAACCGAGCTAGGGAGAAAGCTCTTCTATACTTGGGAATGGTTAGAGTGTAAAAATAGGAAGCCATCCTCAGTCCGTAATTATTAAATTGGCTGAAGATCAGAGGGGAACAAGTTTTGTTAGCTGTGGCTCATAGATATTGCAAGTCAATGTCCACAAGCCGTTGGACTACCCTAAATTGGGCGTCCTTAAGGCCATAATTTCCCAGGGCATCTCCCGTAAAACCTAGCAGGTATAATTTCTTCATCAGCTCCCTCTCCAAACAAGAAATATGAGAGTCAGCAAATGCCAGGGAAGGTAACTACCAGGAACTGCCAGAAAGAGCACCCGAAACCAACATTTAAAGATGTTAATCCACGCCATACATTCGACTGATCAAGTGCCCAGTTCCAGGTACATCGGAGCAAAACCAACACAAGGAGGAAGACCCAGAAGTTTTCTAAGAAAGACAGCCTGGGTTCCTTCAATACAATCTTTGAAGCCCCGTATCCATATGGGAATTCCGTAAAGAGTTTGAGCCAAAGTTTTGACTTTGTAAATACGCAGAGCAGAAGGAATAAACTGGCCTCCTTGGGTATAAAAAAATCTCAAAATCTGCTGGTGACCACAGGAGGCCGAATTCAGCACCTGGGTTCGATATCTAGTCCAAGCACTGGTGTTCTGAAATTGAATACCTAAATACTTAAAATGGAAAACCTACTTAACAGCATTACCATTGATAGCCCAGTTATACAATTTCCGGACTCTAGAGAACACCAATACTTTGGATTTGTCATAATTAATGGACAAGTGGTTCTCAGCACAGTAAGACCCAAATGCAGAAAGTAATCTTTTCAGACCTGGCCTTGACAATGAAAGGAGGGCCACATCAACAGAATAAAGGAGAAGCAGGATCTTTGTAGTTGACAGCTTTGGGGCATGGGACTCAATATGTCCAATGTGAAAGGCCAAGTCAAATAAGAATAAATTAAACAAAAGAGGAGCCAGAACACAACCCTGCCTTACTCCGTTCTTAATCGGGATAGGATTAGAAAGTTCTCCCTGCAAACCACACCTGACCTGACTAGAGGTCTGGTTGTACAAGGATCTAATTAGGAACAGAAGACGTCTATCGATAGAACTTTTGAGCAGTTTTGACCACAACAGTCCCCTAGGGACTGAGTCAACGCTGACTTTAGGTCGATAAAAGCAATAAAAAGTTTGCCACCTGGTATGGTAGTATATTTATCGACCAGGTGCGCTAAGACAAAGCAGTGGTCCAGTGTGGCACAGCCCACTTTAAACCCAATCTGTTCAGCACCAATAATATTGGACTCCTCAACCCAAGTGAGGAGTCTACGTTGGAGATATTTAGCATACAATTTTCCAATGATGGAGAGCAGGCTTATGGGGTGATAGTTGGCTGGATTGTTCCTATTTCCTCGTTTAAAAACTGGAACAATAATTGCTAAGCTCCAGAAGGTAGGGATCCTGCCAGAGGTATTGATATGCGTGAAGAGTCTTGCTAAGAGAGGAATCCACCACTTGAGATTGGATTTTAGCAGATCTGGGGGTATAGCATCAGGGCCAGGGGCTTTGCCTGACTTGAGTTTGGAGATAAGCTCGGTAATCTCAGCATGAGTCACGGGTTGCCCGTCAGGAACTGCAGGAGGCATCTGTGGCTCAAGCACGGTCAAACGTTGATGCCTGGAAAATTGCCAAGAGATGGTTTTCCCAATCTCTGTTGGACATACAGCAGAGAGGGAGTTCTTGATGACCCAGCAAGGAGCTAGTAACAATTTGCCAAAATAATCAAGTGTTCTTCTGCTGGATGGGGAGAAGTAGATCCCACTTCTCTCTCTCTTTAGCTTTCTTTTTCTTAGCAATGAGTCCTTTATACTCCTGATTCAAGAGATAGTAGTCCTCTGGTGGGCATTTATCCCCTCGATTACGATAGAGCAGGTAAACCCGATTAATATGGTCCCTGAGCATCAGACACTCTTTATCAAACCAAGAATTACTTCTTGAATGATATGGACCACTCGGCCTACGGATGGCTCCTAGCTCCCTTTGAACACTATTAATTAGTGATTCAAAGGCTGAGATTGTCCCTGGGCCACTACTTGTTAGGGCCTGATTGTATAAGCTGAGACACTCCAGAGATGATAAAAAGGAGTGAAACTTTCTTTCAGTATTAGAAAACCATTTGATCCTCCTTGTATACGAGGCCACATAGGGATCTAATATCTGGGGACCCCCTAGGGAGATGAATATTTGAGGAAAGCCCAATGATTGTAACCAGGGGGTAGTGGTCGTTCTCCGTAAGGCAGTCCACATAAAAAGCACAGACTGCCTTTCTAAGAAGCTGGGATACCAGCACAAAATCAGTAACACTACTCCCATGTGCGGAACTAAAAGTAAACTCACCAGCTAGATCACCTGGGGTACTCCCATTAAAAATTATCTTATTGTGTTGGGTTGCTAAAAGGGCTAACTGAATGCCAGCAAAATTTGTTAATTCATCCTTAGAATGTCTGGCTGAAAGCAGGTGTCCTATGGCCTGGCGGGTTTCTTGGGAGCAGAGTGCCTCAATCGATGAAATGAGAATTAGATATTTTAGGAGAACCACAACAATCAATTGGGATAGGGTAACACTTAAGGAGTGTGAATATTAAGCAAGAAGAGAGAGAGTCAAGAATGAATAGCTTGAATAAAAAAGGGAGTAACCAGTATAAAGTAAGTATGCTGAGATGGTTTTAACTATTAGCGCACGGAGTATTTTAAAATCTGGATCTCGAGACTGTCAAATTGTCCATCTCTGAACTTCTACAAAAGATGAAATGTAGCTATCTTCAACGTATTTTGGGTATTCACCCCAGATAAATATATGATACTTCTCCATGGCTTCACACACACAAATACATACATTGAATAATGTATCTTCCTATTTCTACCCTGCTACTGGTTATAGGTTCCATCCATCAGGGAACCAACATAGAATCTAGATGAAAGAAAACTTTTTGCAGAAGAATTCTTCTAATCAAAGCAATAATCTATATTTTTATCACTGCTTTAAGCCACCTCGTCAACAATATCTAACTAGCTAGCTGACTATGAGCTTTAACCAATCAAAAGCCTATGCCCTATTCCTGCTTTGAGTATGTGGACAACCACTGTATCTGGGTTGGGCATTGAAGTTACAAGTGGTCTGTTTGTTTTTTCAAATGTACATGGATTCATTTATTATCAGGTTACAACAATGAATAACATTAGCTTGTCAGCACAATGAATCTAAGACAAGCATGCATATATAAAGGCCCCAGGATCTTAGTGAATTAGATAAGGCTTAATTTGTCTTTCCTTCCTTCCATGCTCTCCTAGCCTGCGATTGTAAAAAAATAAATAAATATTTTTTTTAGAATGAAAGTCAGTTAACATATTTTTTTATTCTAACAGATGTTCATGTCACCTAGGAAATCAACATGACTTGCACGACATGAACATATGAATTGCGTGCATATCTGTTTAAAAGTTATTTTACGAGAGGCTGTTTTCCCTAAGCCCTTTGTGATTCATTTTCTTTTCATTTTCTATAACAAGGAATAGGAGGTAAATGTCAATACCAGATGCCTGGAGCACATGCAGAGTACATACATTGCGTAAAGTTGCAGTTTGTTTTTCACTCTCCATGCTGCCTTCACCATTGTCTGTTGCCTGAGGAGAGCATGTCAAAGGATGGATCACAGAAAGACTTTGAGATAGTGGAAGGCTGAGGAAGCTGTGTGTGCTGTTATGAAATGAACTGTAAGTAAAGTTCTCAGAAGTCATGTCTAATATTTTATTTGCACCAGACATGGTTTCCTCCACTTTATATCTTCAGAATATTTCCGAGTACATGTACTGAAGCAATCTTAGGAAGAAAAGTTTTTTCTTTTAAATCAGAATGGCAAATAAGTAGTACTTGAATATGTGCTACAGTTAAAGAACATCAGTTAGAGCTGTGGTAAGCATCTAAATAGGGTATTTTTCTAAGCGTTTTAGTGATAATGAGGACCTAGATTGTTGGGGGCAAAATGCTAACATTGTAAACCAATTAGAGAGGGCTGTTCTCTATATATACCAATGACTACATCCAGGGGTGGGATTCTACCAGTTCTCACCTATTTGCTAGAACAGGCTGTTAACATTCTAAGCAGTTGGGAGAACCGGTTGTTAGAAGAAATTACTGGCCTAATCCTGTAAGGAAGGGAGGAAGGAAACATTCTGGTGTTGCTTACAGAAACTGCTTCTCCATTAACTCTTATTACGTTCTTGGCAGGACTAGACTTCCATTCTCAGGAACATCTCTGGCATTTTTTTTTCTTTGCTGGTACTTTGCTTGTGTGGAGTGACCATTCAAAGTTACAATGGCACTGAAAAAAGTGACTTATGACCATCTTTCACACTTACGACTGTTGCAGCGTCCCCACAGTCATGAGCGGCCAGGCGAGGAGATGCGTGCTTCAATGTGAGTGATAGTGAGTTGGCCACGCCCAGCTAGTCACACTACCACCAAGCCACGCCCACCAACTAAGCCATGCCTACAGAACCAGTTGTATGCAAATCCCACCCCTGACTACATCTCAAAAGATCCTTTTGTTAAAGTACTGAAGTTTGCAGATGATACAAAAGTGATTGGTCTCATTCGAGACAACAACAAATTTGCATACAGATGGGAGATTGAGCTAGCCTTGTAGCATGGTCAGAACAGTCTTGAACTGAACACACTTCAAACTGTAGAAATAATAGTAGATTTTAGGAGAGGCCCTCTTACATTACCACCACTCACAATACTGACCACACAGTAACAATAGGAGAGACCATCAAAGTTTCTAGGTTCTATAATATCTCAAGACTTAAAATGGATACCTAACATCAAATACGTCACCCCAAAAGCACAAAAAGAATGTTCTTCCTGTTCCAACTCAAAAGGTTCACGCTACCCAAAGAGCTGCTGATACAGTTCTACACAGGAATTATTGAGTCTGTCATCTGCACCTCTATAACTGTCTGGTTTGGCACTGCAACCAGTCAAGGAAAACATAGACTTCAATGGACAATTAGAACTGTAGAAAAAACAATTGCTACCAATTTGCCTTCCATTGGGGACCTGTATACTGTACTGCATGAGCCAGAAAGAGGGCAGTGAAAATATCTACAGACCCCTCGCACCTTGGACATAAAATATTTCAACTTCTACCCTCAAAACGATTCTATAGGGCCATGATGGCGAACCTATGGCATGCATGCCACAGGTGGCACACAGAGCCATTTGTGAGGCACGTGAGCCCCAGCCAAATTTACCTGCACTGTGCATGCATGTGCCCCCAGCTGATTTTTGGCCCGTTTGAGACCTTTTTCGGCCTCCCAGAAGCTCGAGGAAAGCCTCTGCAGCCTTTGGAGGCCCAAAAAACAGGCCCATTTTGTCACTTTGGTATTTCCAGAAATACCAGAAGTGATGAAACGGGACCATTTTTCGGCCTCCAAGGCTGCAGAGGCTTCCCTCTAGCCTCTGGGAGACTGAAAATCAGCGGGGAGGCATGCGCATATGCAGTGCAGGTAAGGGAGCAGCAGGGGGGCAATCGCTCGTTGCCTTCTGGGTGCTGGCATGCGAGCACACGCGCGAGATCAATTTTCAGCACAGGAGCCCAAAAAGGTTAGCCACCACTGCTATAGGGCATTGCACACCAGAACAACTAGACACAAGGACATTTTTCCCCACTTGCTATCACTCTGCTAAACAACTAATTCCTACAACACTATCAAACTATCGAGAAGACCAGCATTACTATCATTATTCTCATCTTCCCTATTACCTATCTCTTTATGACTATAACTTTGTTGCTTGTATCTTATGATTTATATTGTTTACTTGGTATCCTGGTATGATTTATGTTGATTGCTTATTTAATATCCATGACTATCACCAAGTGTTGTATCTAATGTTTTATGATGAATGTATTTTTACAATGACTATGATAATGATATATGCACTGGAGACAAATTCCTTGTGTGTCTAATCCTACCTAGCCAATAAAGAATTCTAATTGTAATTGAATTCTAATTGTAAAGCACAATGAAGCAGTATATAAGTTTAAGTGCTGTTGCTAGTGCTATAATAAAGTACTATTTTGGAAGGATTAAAGCAACCATATCCTTTGGAAGACTCACCTGGATGCTTTGAAGGGTTGTTATTAGTCAAGCAAAATTGCTGTGTATGCACACACACATACCCAGAGAAAGTGAGAGAGAGAGAGTGAACACTAGGAGCAGCTTTCAAAGAAGTGAAGAATTTTCTTAATGTCGTAGTGATTTTCATACTTTAATTAGAAATATGCTTTGTTCACTTTAAAATGCCCTACTGAATACATTCTTGCAATCTCTTAGGTTCAATCTGCCATCACACTCATTACAAAAGAGCAGAAGAAACTATTTACTAAATGTATTTCTGATGAATGTTCTTATACTATGTCATATATCTAACTGGTTGCTTTTGTTTAGCTTCATTATTCAGTTGAAGTTTCCAGAGTTAAGATTGTAAGAAATGTCTATAACCTCAGTGGGGAAGATGAGGTCACTATGGAAATTATATTGCTGATCATGCACAGAATCTTGCATAAACTTAGTATTTTCCAGACATTTATCAATTATGAAGCCAAGAAGCCCAAGTCAGCTTGGACAGAGGGATCCAAACATTGAGGTTCCAACAAATTTGACCCTAGGAGCAGAAGGCTGATATACTCTTTTCACATCATTCAGGATTTTTTAAGATACATTGTCTCATAGTAATTGGTTCATTTAAGACAAATGCAATGCTATTTATGTGAATCAACCTTAAATGAGGCAGATTACAAAATTCAATTGATCCAAAGGAATAATCAGACTTTTCTTGAGAACGTAGATTATTACCTCCATAATTGGTTCTTTAGTGACAATTAGCATGGGACACTAGAATCATAATGTATTTATTCAGGGGAGATTAGTTTGCCCTAAACCAGGGGTAGTCAACTTTTTTATACCTTCCACCCACTTTTGTATCTCTGTTAATAGTCAAATTTTCTAACTGCCCACCAGTTCCACAGTAATGGTGATTTATAAAGTAGGGGAGAAAACTCCTACCGCACACCATGAAAGCTGGAATGCCCACTAGTGGGGACCAGGTTGACTACCACTGCCCTAAACAAATAGAGAATTGTTGAAGGTATTATTTATTAAATTTATTCACCACTGTGACATGAATCTGAGCAGCTCACAATCAATACATTAAAAATAACAAAGAGTGATACACAGTAGAGTGGAGGTAGAATCTTCTAATCCCATGGACCACAATCCATATTGTGCCTTCATACAGACATGTCCTTTTATATGGCTGGAAAGACCTTATTCTTGGTGCCATCGGTTAGGATATCTACAAGAGAGGTGATCTCTTTATACACTGTGCTTAGCTACGAAAAGATTCATATGCTCTTTTGTTAAGATATTATTTTCAATATCCTTCTACAGTTTGATTGACTGTTCCTTCTATTATTTCAGTTCTCTGTTGAATCTTAACTGCAAGGTTTGCTTTGAATTGTCACCCTTGTCATAATTAATGTTGGTTTTCTGTATTGTTGTTGTTGTAAGACAATCTAGAAGAGTAGGATATAAATATATAGTTATTGCAGTAGGGTAATTGCTGTTTGCCGTTGTGTGATTCTAGTGACAGGTGGGAGTTGGGAATATCACAAGTAGAAAGAGGGGGAGAAGAAGAGACACAGACCCATAGATGAGAAACAATAAGATAAATGAAGAGCAAATCAAAAATAAATACTATGCATTTGCATCTATTTCATGATGGACAGAAGGATAGCTCCTAAACATAAGATTATAACTAAATAAAAGTGATATTACTATAACTTAGAACTTATTATCAGTTAAATAGCTATTTCATTCATTTCATAGCTATTTAAGCTTGTTACACTGGGAAGTACCTTGGAATCTTGATCCATGAGCAGGATGTTTACTAGAAGTCATATGTATATGTTCATATGTTTACTAGAAGTCGGGAAAACTTTCAATAATAGAACTTAAAATTGTATTAAATGTTTTAAAAAGGCACATTACAAAAAAGGCAGCCTAGCAATTTCATTGTCGCACTGTTCTTCCTGTCTCAGTTGAACGTTCTGAAACACCTCTGTCAAAAGAGAAATACATCTAAAAGGGACAAGTAACCTGATAAAGGTATATATATATATATATATTTCTTTTGGGACAGACAAAAATG
The DNA here is from genome assembly GCF_049901715.1 of Pseudonaja textilis. Classification (NCBI taxonomy): domain Eukaryota; kingdom Metazoa; phylum Chordata; class Lepidosauria; order Squamata; family Elapidae; genus Pseudonaja; species Pseudonaja textilis. The sequence goes on along the minus strand of NC_141993.1, from coordinate 1,257,920 downwards.
TTTAAAGCTGATATTTATTAACTATGAAGTGACCTTATAGATGTCATCTCAGTGTCCTTACTAAGCCTTAAACATAAAGCCTCAAAGGGCAAATTGATGCAAAGATAAGAAGGAATCTCAAGGCTGCAATTTCATGGCTGAGTACATGAGTCAAGCCAATAAAATCTAATATATTTTCCTGCCAACTACATAATTGCCTACCCGGTTACAACTCAGCTAAATCTCAGAGTTGGCTAATACTGATCAAATATAGAAACCAAAGGGAATCTCAGCTCAGATTCAGATTATAAGAATGGACAGAACAATTTGCTGTTCCCATATTGAGAATGTCTGAATTATTACTCTTGTCTCTTCATTTTGTTTAATATGAATATCATATATTTTAGGCTAAGTATTCAGGTTCCAACCATATACTTAGGAGTTATGGAAGTATGACTGTTTGTAAAAAGTTTCAAGCAAGATTTTTTTTTTTTTGAGGGTTAGCGAGCCCTCAAAAAACTTAAAATTCCAAATGTTTGGTGAATTTCCTGCCATTGTTATCATCACCACAGTAATAATAATAATGAAGATTAAAGACAAAGAAATAATGACCCGTTATTCTGTTATTACAAATGAGTCTAATGAGGAAAGGAAACCCAGCCCTAACCCTTACAATTCATCGCCAGTTTATAATACATAATTCATTGTACTTTTTTTTTTTCACAATCACAGAATTGTAAGTATTGCAAAGGTCTATCCATGGCAAAGGAATCAAAGTCTTGCCAGAAATAGCTCAGACTGCGGATGCTAATTAGGGGGAGTCAGTAATAGAGGGAACTAGCATAGCTATTTTTTCATTCTCAGTTTAGGCACCTTTTCTTCCGCCTTCTCCTCAGAACAAAGCCCTCTAATTAAAAAAGTAAAGAGATTGAGCCAAAAAATAACTGACATCTAGAACAGCACAAAAACAACAGAATAAGATTGCCTGTATTGAAACTTGTTTCAGAGAAGCAGCTAGCATAAGTATTAAAAGCAGTGGTGCAATTCAACCTGTGTAACAACTGGTTTGGTGAGTGTGTACTTTTCTTTAATATGAAATAACTCTGTAATATGAAATATAAAGACTAGGTCATTGAGGAAAGATTATAATAATATGCTGTATGGCTGCAGTTATAACTGGATATCTTAGATGCAAAATCAAGAAAGAAGAAAAAAGTCAAACAGTGCATCTCCAAACTAAAAGATGAGGCTGGAGAGTAATACCAGCATGCTAAGATTAGATGTAAACAAGCTAAAACAAGTGGAAAAAAAAGAAACTGAACAAGAAAACCAGAGAAGGGCAGGACAAAAAACAATGAATGGAAACTGTTCTGTCTCGCCTTCCCTCTTTCCCAAAAGATGAAAGAGTACAAACTCACACAAACACAGGCAGGCAAGCTGGCTCGGACTTCACAGAGTTAATTCTTTGGAACTGATAATATTCTTGGCATTCCAACACGTCCTGCCTGCCAAGTCTGAACTGATAGTAAATAAAATTTTACTCACAGAAAATCACAAGGCAGTCCACAAAGAAAATCTGAAGTAAGGTTAAATTTTGTCCCGTACAAAGTTTCAGGAGAAAACACACCCACTTTTATCCCCCGTGGGGTGTGGCTCAATGACTCAGCTCACTCTCTGACCCTCCCACGCCTCCTACGTTGCTGCTCACATTTTTCCCTATGACGCTGCTTAGGATCGAGCCAACACTCTTCCTCTTTACTCCCTGTCAGGGGCTGCTCCGATATGCCTTCCTCCTGATTAATCTCAGGCTGTTCCTCTTGGTTGTCTGATGGAACCTTAGGCATTATCAGGGAGGAAGGTCCTGGGGAGGAAGGCATTGCCCGAGAGGAAGGTCCTGGGGAGGAAGGCATTCCCAGTTCCTCCTCCTCATCTTCCAGGTCCTCTTCCTCTGACAGCACAAGCTCGGGAATTGGGGCCACAACAGAAACTAACTGAGGACAAAAGCAACCTGGAATTGAAGAGAAACTTCCTAACAGTGAGGACAATTAACCAATGGAACAGCTTGCCTTCAGAAATTGTGGGTGTTCCTTCCCTGAAGGTTTTTAAGAAGAGACTGGACAGTCACTTGTCTGAAATGATATAGGATCTCCTGCTTGATCAGAGGACTGGACTAGAAGATCTCCAAGGTCCCTTTCAGCTCTATTCTGACTCAACACTGAAGTCAAGAAAAAGGTTAGAAGTGAGTATATCATGAGATTGAAGATCTTAAAGTCCAAACTTTGAGGAGAAAATACTATCAAGGCAATTAACATCTGGCAATTCTAATCATTACATACACAGTTGGGATAGTGGCCTGGATTCAAACATAGGTAAATATCTTGGATAGGAAGATCAGTAGAATAATGACAATGAATCATTCCCTTCATCCATGTAGTGACATTTTAGACTTTACTTATTAAGGAGCACAGGTGAGTATGAAGTGTTGTAAGTACATCAGACAGTTAAAGAAGAAAAATGGTATTGGAACACTATCTAAAGCACAGTGAAGAAAATGCAGTGGTGTACCATGAAGGCTTTCTGAACACTGGAGAGACCAAACTGGCCTACAAGAAAGACTGAAAGAAATAGAAAAGAGAGACGGTAAGGCAAAGCACTATATGGCAAGTACAGAGAAGAGGTGAGGGAGAAATAGCAGGCAAAGGAGGTAATAACAAGAAATGGCAATAGTTAAGAGCAGGAAAGGTGAAGAATGAGACGGAGGGGCTAATTCTGGCTGCACAAGACCAAGTTTTAAGAATAAATGCATACAAAGCCAGAATTGAGAAGATAGCAACGGACAGGAGAAAAGAAGAACAAAGACAGCTGAGCAAACAGTAAACCACCCAGATAGCTGCTGCAAGAAGAACATACAGGCTGAGTACAAACAATGGCATGACAAAGTTACAACAATGGTGCTTTGGAAGATATGCAAGAAATACCATTTGCTTACAAGCAAGAACTGGTGGGACCACAAAATAGATAAAGTAATAGAAAATGAAGAAGCTATATTGCTCTGGGATTTTAGAATTCAAACAAGCACCTACCACATAACATCCCACCCACCCTTAATAATTGTTGCTAATGTTGGAAGAAATATCCATCTGTTTCAGTTCCAGGCTGGGAGAAAGACACTGGAAATATGAGACTGATAAGAAATGTGGTTTAACGATGAACAGAACCGCCAGTGTTTATGGCTCTGGTGTAACTGACAAAATGGAGTTGAGAGAAGGGGTATACCTTCTTCAGGCTTTGTATTTGAGCTTCCTGTTCCTGTGCAAGAACATGTATTTTAATATTTTATTGGTTGTTGTCAGATTCTTATAGGGTCATGTAAGGGTTACGTAGCTGGCTCTATAAGCAAAACAGGAAATGTAAATCCTAGGTGCTTGTCTCAGCTAATCTGGTCAGCCTGTGGCGTATTGTTTATCTGAGCTCCCAGGTTTGGACTGCTCTGGGGTAGTGCAGTGAAGGGGCTTGTGTTCTGAAAGAGTGTTGGGCAATTCCTACTGTGGCTTAATGGTTTTCATCCTGTTTTGGATCTTGAGTGACGGGGCTGCTTCTAATCCTACTATTCTGCCTTTGCTTCAAAATATCCTGTCTTGAATGGATTACCAAATTTGCATTTCTAAGAGCTGCCTCCTCAGTTTCTGCTTGCAGGCAGGGAGACTGGGGCTGCTTCCTGCCTCTAAAAATATGTTTCTCCATTTCTCATTTAGGGAAATAAAATATTCTGCCTTTAAAAAAAAATATTCCTCAAAATATTTCATTATTCTAGGAGAATGGGGCTTCCCACAATAAGAAAGCCAAAAAAAGGTTGGATAGCGCACCTTGCCATTCCTGGAGACAGTATAATAGAAAAGAAAGAACCAGAGAAAATACAGAGACTTGCAAATAGAAGTAGAAGACTGCGACAAAAGAATGCAAAAATAGTACCAATAGTAATTGGTGCCTTCGGAACAATCCCAAAACAACTGGAACACTACTTAAACACCATTAGTATTGACAAAAAACATAATTGGTCAATTGCAAAAGGCTTGTAACAGTTTGCAGCCTGCAGTGATACTTTTAACACTATCAAACAACTTCTGACTATCCCAGGTCCCTGGAAAGGACTTGATAGATGAATAAAAATGCCAAATACACTCTAAGCATCTGGCTGACTCTCTGACCAACTGTAATAATATAAGACAAGATGAAGCATTCTGACTGAGAACTTTAATGTGGAAGGAGGTTTAATTCTTCATTTCCCATTCAATGTCAATTGTTTCATCAAAATGATTCCCCTCCCCATGTTGTTTCTACAAACTAAAATAGGAACTAAGATTAAAAGACTTTTGCCAAGAAAACCCTAAAAATCCCAATACTTGTTTGAAAATGCTGGAATTGGATCTGGAATGATTACATGAAAAGCATATGCTGTACTATAGAGCTGTGAGCCTTCTGCAGCACAATGTAAGCAATAATACAGGGTTTTCAAACTAGCTAATGCACAAAACATAATAAACATGTGCTTACAACAATTTACTCTTACTTCTTCCAGTTTCTCCCTTCAGCTCTCTGATGTAAATTAATGAACCTGATTACAAGTAAATTAATTCAGCCTAATTGGTATAATGCTCTCTAAAATCATACTCAATAATAATCCATTATAATTATATGGAGCTTATGACCACTGGACTGTCCCTATCATTGTAGCATTGGGGCCAGTAAAGACAGCCAGGAAAGGCCATCTGGGAAACGTGAAACTTCAAGCCTCAGCAATTTATTACCATAGTATCTACAGTAAAGCCCCAAGCCAATTTTGTCAGCAAGTTTAGCCCTAATACAGAAAAATACTAGGACAGAATTAGATTCATAACCACCATTCAGGAGCTTTATTTTCAACGCTCTTAATGCAAAGGAAACCCATCCACTGGTTAGAAGAAGAGGGTGAGAGGTGAGAGGCAGAGAGCTTGCTGATCGTATCCTACTTAGTCCTTCTTTACCCCCATAATTTGTGGAAAATACAGAATTACAATATTGGTATAAACATAGAGTATCTTTTCAGCAAAGGAAATCATAGAAATAGCTAAAAAGACTGGCAAATTTAAATAGTGTTTGGATTTTATATATACAAAAAGAGAATATTTGTACTAAAGAAGACGTGCAATTCCTGATTTTCAGCATGTGAGACAATCTAACGCTTGCAAAATGTTTTTCTATTTGCTAACAGAGCTTCCAGCTTTTTGGAATAGCCTTGGACAGAAAGAATGTATGTGAATATATACAAAACATGTATTCTGTGTGTATGTAGACACAAACATATGTCCACCAGATACCACCAAATTAATATAAATGCAGAAAACAGAAGAAAAAAAACCTTCATAACTTCAATACTGCTTCCAAAATCTTAGTTACAAATAGTCTTTCTTACTCAGAACTGAGTGTGTTGGCAAGACAGTAGCCATGAAAGCCAGCTGGGTGACTTTGGACCAGTTATTCTTTCTCAGCATAATCCACCTCACAAGGTTATTGTTGTGGGAAAAATAGGAAGGGGAAAGTGTGTGAATATGTTTGGAACCTTGTTTATTCATAAAAATAATAAAGGTGGGGTGAAAAAGATAAAGGAATCCCTGTGGATTTTACTCTGCTAGTCATTGTCAGCTGTAGGAGGCGGTGCTCATCTCTGGAGCCAGCACAGTCCGAAGACATTTCTGTGGTCATGTGACCAGCATGACATCATGGAATATTGTTACCTTCCCACCATAGTGGTACCTCTTTATCTACTCACATTTATATGCTTTCAAACTGGTTAGGCTGGCAGGAGCTGGGGCGAGGATGGGAGCTCACCCCATCATGTGGCACTTGGGTTTCAAACCCAGGCTGCTGGCTTTCTAGCCAACAAGCCCAGCATCCTAACTGCTGAGCCACCGCACAACCCAAGTAGGATACAAACAAAATAAAAAATAAGATACATATACCTTATTTCATATATCAGTTGAGGCTGTATCCACGGCCAACAAAGCTTTGCATACTGTTTAACTTGTATGTGATTCAATAGACCTTACCTTCACTGCTCATGAACAAGTTAAAATTCAGACCTGCATTCTGCTGCCTTTGAAGACAGTTCAGAAATCTATAATAAATACCTTGCCTTGATATTGACTGATGAGTAGATGTTCACACTAAATGCAAAATATGGACCTTAATCATCCGAAGTCTGAATGAATTGGTACTAAATTATCTAGTGATAATGAGCTGTAGTAGCCCAGTGGTTAGAATGCAGTATTGCCAGCTACTTCTGCTGCCTGCTGGCTGACTGCAATTTGGTAGATCGATCCTTACCAGGCTCAAGGTTGACTCAGCCTTCCAGCCTTCCGAGGTGGGTAAAATGAAGACCCAGATTGTTGGGGGCAATAGGCTGACTCTGTAAACCACTTAGAGAGGGCTGTAAAAGCAATGTGAAGCAGTATATAAGTCTAAGTGGTATTGCTATTGCTTTCTTTTTATTTATTTATTTATTTTAATTTTTTAAAAAACAAATTTTATTAATTTTTAAAAACACAATACACAAACATGTATTACTTTAAGTGTTAAATTTAAGGGAAAGATAAAAAGTTTGTCATTCTTCAACCAGTGATTACAGGAGAAATATTGTATTAGAAAGAAAAGATAAATAGATAATTGAAAGAGAATGGACAAAAGATGCAAGTATAATTATCTAAATTGAGATGAAATAAATAAAATAGAATGAAGAGAGAGAATGAAGAGAGAAAATATATAGAAAATATAGAATGTTAAATAAGATATGAAATAGTATATTAAGGGAGCATGAATTTGATTTATGTCTTTACAAAAAGATGTAACCGGGGGTAATCCGCTTTCCAAAAAAAAGTTTTATGTATTTATGTTTTGTGTTTTGTTTGTCTATGTTTGAATTAATAAAATGCTAGAAGAATGTTGGAAGAGAATAACGAAATTGTATAAGACAGACGGGATAAAATGAATATATACAATTTAAGGCAATAGAAATATAATTGAATAGAAGGAAAGGGAAGAGAAGTTGGGAAAAGATATGAAGTTGAACAGATAAGATAAATATATATATTAAACTGTGCTTGTATGGAAATGTGATAATTTGGAATTATCCTGTCTTTAAATAAGATGTTTTATTTGTTTTTCAGAAAAGATGTTCTATGTTACTATAGTCTATGTTTTGCTATTGCTTTCTGAAAGACTTTTTCCTATACATACCTCAAAGATACTGTTTGCCATTAAAGCCTATATTTCTCAGAGACTGGGAATCTGTACCTCAGACTAAGATGATTCCATGAGATCATTAATCAGATTAATAAATAGTGTTAAGGAAGCTTTTAAATAAGGGAAAATTTCTTTCAGAAAATGGAAGAGTTGCCTAAACAAAACAGAATGTAAAATTCAACCAAAGGAACTATAAGAAGACCAAAAAAAAGCACAAAAAGGTTAAACTCTGAATTGCTAAGATCAGTAACAATAATAATAATAATAATACACACTTTTAAACAAAGGAAGGTTAACTAGGTCATTATGTGACACTAGAAAGGAACATACAAAAGATTAAGGAAGGTCAAAAGAAGATACGATTGAAAAAAAACAGAAAAAATGACGTATTCGCATCCTTTTCTGAAGTAGAGATACACAGGTATCGATGCCAAACAGCATTAGCATAAAATGAAGTTAACATGTTGGAAACAAGTAGATTATTGTGTCCATTAATCTTAGCGTTCTTTGAAAATTCTCTATATAAAACTGATGACCTTCTAGGATAAATGTGTCCTCAAAGATTGGCTTCTTTGCAAAGAACTGGAAATTAGCCAATTCAACACCTTTTTCACAAATGGGCCCAGGGAGTACTCAGGAAATTGCTGAAATAAAATTATGTTAACAAAACAAAGTTAACAATTACTACTTGTAGTGACGGCTACATATTATCCTCAAGATTTGTGTCAACCTCAAAACCAAATGTGGGTAGCGAGATATTGCCCTTATACCTTAATTACTGGATTCCCATGGGCACCTGGTATTCTCTGTAACAAACAAAACATTGATGTACTCCAGTATGGATTTTCTTATGTTGTGACATTTGTACAAACATGAAATCAAGAAAAAAAAAATCCCAGCACTTTCTCATTATCCCCATCAAAATGAAGTGAACAAAAAAGAACATTTTAAACAGATCGTCACCAGTTTGAAATGATGAAATACTGTTTCATGTTTGAAACATCCCTCCCTTCTTTCAATCACTTCCCTTTTCGCCTTCTGATTAAAATAATACCTAAGAAATATATGAAGCTAATTTCCTAATTTTTCAGAGTTAGCAAATGGATTTTTTTTGTAAAAATTTTCAAATTGGCGTATTGTATTGGATGTAAGAGGGTTATCTACAATAGAAGACCTTTTTCTTCTGTTCAATTCTCTATTGAGAAATTTTAATTAAAGATGGATTTACTCAACTTTAGTCTCCAATTTCAGCTGCATTAACAAAATAATCCATAGTAGATTATCTTCATCAATCCAATTTTGGGGGGATAAAAATACTAAATATGTATTTATAAACTGTTGATTTTAAAATTACAAGGGTATGTCTGTGTGTCTGTATGTATGCATGTATCCTTGATTTACAACCAATTCATTTAGTGACAGCTTGCAATTACAACGGCAATGAAAAAGGCAGCATGACTGGTCCTCAAACTTATGACAGCATCGCATATCCCCCATGATTACAGGATCAAAATTCAAGAGTTTGGCAACTGCCATATATTTATGCTGGTTAAAGCATCTGAGGGTCCTTTGGTCATCTTTTGCAGTCTCCGAGCCAGCATCCAACAAGCAAAGTTAATGGGGGAAGATGTATCTGCTAAAGCATGGGTCCCCAACCTGTGGCCGTGGCCCACTAGTGGGCCATGGGGGGATTACAACCTGGCTCTGGAAATGTCCAGAGAGCGCATGCATGCCCATCCTCACTTGCATGCACAGTGGGCAAGTTCGTGTGTGCACACTCCGTTTGCATGAGTGGCAGGCACACAAGTATGCTTCTCGCACAAAGGGATCTTTGTGTTTTGCGCAAGCTCTTGCCGTCCGCTCACACAGAACCATCCCCTCTGTGCCCCCTCCACCAGTCCGCAAAGCTGGAAACGTTGAGGAACTCTGTGCTAAAGGATTGCTTTGATTCACGCTGCAGTGATGTGCTTAACCACCATGGCAGGAAAGTAATAAAATGGGACATGACTCACTTGAACAACTGCCTTGCTTAGCAACACAAATTTTGGTTGTAAGTTAAGAACTATCGGTATGTGTATGCATGCATCCATGTATATATGTTTGTGTGTGTGTGTACATGTATGTCTGTGTGTACGCGTGCACACACACACATTTTTCTGCACTTGTTCTTTTGTGTCTAAGTATTTTCATGTTACAGTTCTAAAACAAAGACAACAATCTTGAAACATTTTGATTGATTGACTGACTGACTGATTGATTCGATTTCTAATTCACTTTTTACTCCAGAGCTCAAGGAAGCAAAGACAGGACGTCTTCCTCCTTTTTTTCCCTTGCAATAACAACCCTATTAAGGATGCTGTACTGAGAGAGAATGTGACTAACCCAAAGTCACTGTAACACATTTGGTTATGTAACCCCTGGGAGCATTTCAGACTATCTAGTCCCAATTTCCCAGAAGCCTCATTCATCAAGGTGAGGAAGCTGAACTACTTAGATTAATTCTTCTCCAAGGCGAAATAAAGTACCTTGTTATAATGGAATAGAGCCGCTTTTCATGCCCCTAATAATAATCAAGGCAAATTATTTCTGACACCTGATGCAAAGACCTAGTTCTCTGGAGAAGGCCCTGATGCAGAGAAAGGAAGAGGGAAAGAGAAGCGGAAGAATAGCAGCAAAGTAGATGGACTCACAGTGGCAATAGAGGCAGCACTGGGAAACCGGAAGATCAGGTTGGGCACAGATCATCCTGGAGAAGGCCTATCTATATAGTCACTGAGAGTTGAGGCCAACATGGTGGTACATAATCAAGCATCCTTATTCAAGATATGCATCAAATGGGCCAAGCAGAACATTTTTCAGAAGGGTGAAATAAATATGCCAGTCTTAGCTATGCCTAAGTGGCCACAGTTGAAATCCAAGTGTTCACGATCATTGTTGAATCCAGAACTAATTTCAGGTTAGCCTGTCTAATGCGGGTTGATTTCCTATTCACTGTTTTTCATTTTTACCAGCCAGTTCTTTGGGCTGTATTGAAGTCACATTCGTTTGAGAACTCTGACCAAGCATGACTTCCAGGTTTTCAATTACAAAAACAGAGATATCCACAGAGTAAGGTTAAGAAAAATCAGGATAGTGGTCGGAATAGGATAAGTCAGAATAGCAGGAGCCAATCTGAGTCAGTCACCAGGACCAAATGTTTATTCTTTTAAGCTTTTGAGTTCATGCTGGAGCCCATCATTAAGGAACTTCTCTCTCCAGAATATGTGCACTGGGCTGTTATGCACATTGTATTTATATTTGAGTGTGGCTTTTAGTTGTTAACTAGCCTGTTGACAACTGGCTATTAAGTTGTTGATTGTCGTTGGCTCCTAAGTACCTGATAAGCTGGTAGAAAATCAGTACTCCTCATTTTCCAGGCTTCAATTGGCTATTTTTATTCCTGCTCAACCAATGATCATAGCAGCTGCAAAACTGAATATATATCCCAGTTGATTCAACAACTTAATATTTCATATATCATGAACTCTACTGCCTAAAATATATTATAATGTACTCTTTATATATTTAATGTAATTATAATAGATAGGTAGAATTCTTTATTGGCCAAGTGTGATTGGACCCACAAGGAATTTGTCTTAATGTAAGTGCTCTCAGTGTACATAAAAGAAAAGATACATTATTTTTCTAAACAAATCATTTCTAAATTTCAAGGAACCAGCCAGATTATTTTTGTAATAACTATCTCCCATTGCAATTAGAAAGATAACAATAAATTGTTTCCTTGAGTTGAATTATGATTCTCCTGAATATGCTAGTCTGAGTATGACTCCTAAATAAACAATGTTCATTTTGAAATATAGTTTTAAAACAACTTAAGAACAGGAAAACAATAACACCTCAAAAATGTAAACATTTGACAGTTTAAATTTGTTGGAGGAAGCATTTTGTATGTCAGCTTTTTGTATGTCCTTCCTGGAGAGGGGAGTCCAAGATATGCTAAGACTATTGAACCAGGTTTTATATCTTTACAGAAAAGTGTTTATTTACAGGGAAAAAAAATACCTGAGGGACACATAAATGCTTAGTACCAGCTAGTAGCTCCATCCTATCCAATATGTTTCAAGAGGATCACGCTCAAGTGAATAAGGCCCAAGGCAGGAAGAAAGATGCTGAGATTAACACTTAGGCAGAAAGAGAGAGAAAGAGAAACATAGAGCAATTGCTAATACCTATCTCTACTCTACTGCCATTTGTGGTTAATAGATTGATATACTGAGAGACAGTGCATCTAACAGAATAACAGAGTTGGAAGGACCTTGGAGGTCTTCTCGTCCAACCCCCTGCTTAAAACAGGAAACCCTATACCATTTCAGACAAATGGTTGTCCAATCTCTTAAAAACCTCCAGTGTTGGAGCACCCACTTCTGGTGACAAGTCATTCCACTGATTGTGAACAACTGAAGCAGGGGTGGGATTCAAATTTTTTAACACCCGATTCTATGGGCATGGCCTAATTTATGGGTGCGGCTTGGTGGTCATGTGATTGGCTGGTTGTGGCTATGGGGTCATGAGACTGGCTGGGCATGGCTTAGTGGTCATGTGACTGGCTAGGTGTGGCTTGTTGGTCATGTGACTGGGGTAGGCATGGCTAGTTGGCCATGTGACTGGCAAACCAAATATAAGTGGTCCTCGCTTAATGACCAGTTGCTTAGCAAGTGTTCTAATTTGTGACTGATCTCCCCAGAGCTACTTGACCTGTTTTTGGTGTTTTGACAGCCATGAGCGTGCACACGCACACACACACACACACACACACACACACACATTTATGATCAGGTACAACATCCCATAGTCTTGCGACTGAGGTTTTCTATGTTTTTTGTCAGTTTCCAACAATTCCTTCTGGTTTCTGGTTAAAAATGCCCATTGGGGAAAATGGACTTGCTTAACAACCACAGTGTTTGCTTAATAACCACAAGGTTCACTTAATGACCATGGTGTTTGCCGAACCTGGGGTCTGCAACCTTAAACACTCAAAGAGCCATTTTTCTATTTTCTTCTAAACAGGTATCTCTCACTGTCTCTCTCTTTCTTTCTCCTTATTTCTCGTCTCTTTTTCTTCCTTTTTCTTTCTTTTTCTCATCTTTCTGTCTCTTGTCTCTCTCTCTCTCTTTCCCTCCCTCCCTGTCTCTCTTACTGTGTGTCTTCTCTTTGTGTGTCTTGTCTCTCTCTTTCCCTCCCTCCCTCCCTCTCTTTCTTTCTCTCTATCTGTATGTGTCTCTTGTCTCTCTTTCCCTCCCTCTGTGTCTCTGTCTCTCTTTCCCCCTCTCTCTCTTTCTCTCTCTCTCTCTGTGTTGTCTCTCTCTTCCCTCCTTTCTCTCTTTCTCTCTGTCTCTTGTCTCTCTTCCCCCCCCGTCTCTTGTCTCTCTTCCCCCCCCCCCCACTCTCTCTCTCTCTCTCTGTCTCTCTCTCTTTCCCTCACTCCCTCTATCTCCCTCTCTCTGTTCCTGGGTGGGGGGGAATATAAGTCACTTTTTTTCAGTGCTGTTGTAACTTTAAATGTAAGCTAAACAAATAGTTGTAAAAGACTATCTGTATCTAAGGCTTTAACCTTCCAATTAGCATCTAACTAGATTTCAGTGGCATCTCTGCACCAGGCACATAGGATACTTTCCTTATTCCCAAAATGCAGGAAAATAACCCAGGCTCACAAGAAGTTGTACTTCTGAGTGTTTTTCAAGCTTAGCAACTTTTAAGACACGTGGACTTCAATTCCCAGAATTCCCCAGGCAGCATGAGACCTGATCGTTTGATTACTCCCAAGTCAGTAGCATGAAAGAATTACCAACTTTAAAGATACTGAGCATTATATCTCTGTATGAATTGATTTAGTATGGTCCCACACTTACCATGGTCCTGTCTATGCTTGGACAGAACCATCAAGGCACTTCTACTGGATCGCCCCTTGTGCCAAGGCTCTGATTTAATATTGCCTCCTCCTCACTACATGCATGGATTGACCTCAAATGGATGTTACCTATTTTCTCCTGGTGGATTAATCTATAAAATGTAATATAAACTGCCCCTTCATCACAAGGACACAGCTTTAAAGAGTAAAGTCTCCTCCCCAAGGATATTTGCTCCAGGCTACTTTAAACCGCTTTAAAGCCTGGTTCAACTACAGCAATCCTTCCTGGAACTTCTCCTTGTAGCACTGAGCTCCTTGGCTTTTATTTTGAAATCCAGTCAGAGAAGCAGCCCTGGCTTTTAAAAGGTAAGCAGCTCCTCAGTACTACAAGAAATGCCTAGAAGCCAATGAATTAGTCAATTAAATAATACTTTTAAATTACTTTCTCTCCCAGCAATCTGGGTTGAAGCAGAATTAAACTAAACCTCTTCACCAGAGGTTGATTCACCTTTTGTATCTAACTCTGACTATGGTTTCAATTATCCGTGTAATCCTTCTAATAGTGAAAATAATTTGTCATTCACGATCACCATCTTTCAGCTCTGGTTCAAAGAATATATCTTGCATCCAAGAAAACGTGCTCAGTATTACATTTTATGCCAGCATCAATAACATCTAAGGAAGGCATTGGAGGTCTGGCACCTGCTTCACCCCCTAATTATAGAACTTTATATTTTCTACTTCTCCACTATTTTTAATTTGTCAAGAATTGCTCCAAATCTGACTGCATGTCTCACCCTGAAAATTAGGCCTCTCAGTGCTATTCCTCATGTTTGAATAGAATAGAATAGAATAGAATAGAATAGAATAGAATAGAATAGAATAGAACAGAACAGAATACCTTTACTGTCATTGCATTCTACAAATACAATGAAATTTGAAAGCTACTCCAGCACAGTGCCCCAAACACCACATCACAGTCATAGTACAGAGTATTTAAAAATTAAAATAATTAAATAATAATTAAAAACCTAGTCTAAAACCTATCTAAAACATATGGTCAGTTAGATAGTTTAAAAATGCCACTATATACATAGGGCTAAATCACATATGCGTTGTTTGACAATTATTGCCTTGGAAAAGAAACTGTTTCTCAGTCTATTAGTCCTCATTTTAAGACACCTATAACACCTCCCTGATGGTAACAGTTCAAAATATGAATGTCCAGGATGAGAACAGTCTATGGAGATTTTCAGTGCTCTAGAGAGGAGTCTGGTCTTCGCAATCTCTTCCAAAGAAGAAAGAGAGCAACCGATGATTTTTTGTGCTGTGTTTATAATTCTCTGGAGCATCTTCTTATCCACTACAGAGCATCCAGCACACCACACCGTTACACAGTATGCCAAAATGCTCTCGATGGTAGAACGGTAAAAAGTAACCAGCAACTTTAAATAAAGAATAAAGAGCTAACAAAATCAAATGAGAAAAAAAGGCTATTTTAAAAAAGGCTATTTTAATTTCAAAATGTAAATAGCTTTACATAGTTTAGAAATGCCAGAAAACCATTCGTAGTCATTTTTTCCATTCTTTATCCAAAAAAGTCAAATACTTATTTTTTACAGTTTATCTTTCCTGTGTGGATACTAAGGAAAAGTTCTTGTAGAGTTGTTGCGCTCCGTGGCCTAGCTTTAAAGCTTTATCAGTGAGACTGAGACTCTCCTCAATACTTCAACTCTGTTGTATTTTGTAAAGCTGTAAAATTCCCTGAAAGTTTCATTTTCAATCAAAGTTCAAAGGAGCTGAGACATAGTTGGTAGGCAAACAAATTACCCCCATGTTAGATGGGAAAAGTTTGTTATTTTCAAAATGAAGGCAGTGCTAAAAAGTAAGGCCAGCCTAGTTCCATCTTCCCAGCTGTTAATTCTAACCGATTGGAATCTTCAAGGATATGAAGTTGAGGTGGAATATATAGCATGGAGCCAGGAATGAGGGGCTCTTCCACAGAGGGCAAAGCGATAGTGGAGCTTGGAATGTCTGGTGCCCAGGAAGAGGACAAAGATGAACGCTCCCTAACAATTCACAGTGTATATCTATAGCTATGCAGATTATTATCTTAGTCTGGAAAGATTCTGTCTGCAGGTGAACAACAGCAAAGCAACTACAAAGAAGTAACTCCACATGTTATTCTTATTTCACTGGGCCTGAGGGGAGGAGATGTTGAGGAATAACTGAGACAGAAATCTGTTTCAGAAAATAGTGATCTCTTAAAAGAATAGATAAAAACGTTTAGCTATACCTGCCACATAATTTTTATTCAAAAATTATGTATATTTTAATAACAGTGTGGCACTGATATTCACTGTACTAGTTTAGTAAGACTATGCTTTATGCAGCTTAGAATTTCTTGTTCTGTTTAGGGCCTCATATTTTTTTTTCTTACATTTTGCTACAGGAGAGCCACCTGTCTACATATTTATTTATTTAAAAGATCCGCCTACTATCTCAAACCTTAGCACACCTTACCAGACTAGGTGGCTTACAAATACAATGTCATTGGTTGGAGTTAATCCCCAAAAGCCAAGTTTTCACTTGCTTCCAGAAGACCATGGGGGTGAGCAACATCTTGAACTGAACATGGAAGTCTATTATTTATTTATTTTTATTTATTTATTTTGTAAAGCGATTATAAGATTACAGGTATAAGTATAGACATAGTTATGAATACATGAAATGGGTACATATAAGAAAAATAAAAGAAACAATAGGACAGGGACAGTAGGCACATTGGTGCACTTATGCATGCCCCCTACAGACCTCTTAGGAAAGGGGTGAGGTCAATAGTAGACAGTCTAAGGTTTTTGGGGTTTGGGGAAGAAACCACAGAGTCAGGTAGAGTATTCCAGACATTGACCACTCTGTTGCTGAAGTTGTATTTCCTGCAATCAAGTTTGGTGTGGTTAACCTTGAGTTTGTATCTATTGTAAGCTTTTGTATTGTTATGGTTGAAGCTGAAGTATTCATTGACAGGTAGGACATTGCAATGTATGATTTTATATACTATACTTAGATCAGGCTGAAGGCGGCGTAGTTCTAGGTTTTCTAGGTTTAGAATTTCAAGTCTGGTGGCATAAGGTATTCTGCAACAAGTAGAGGAGTGAAGAACTCTTCTTGTGAAATATTTCTGGACTTTCTCAACTGTGCTAATATCAGATAGGTAATGTGGGTTCCAGACTGATGAGCTGTATTCAAGTATTGGTCTAGCAAATGCAGTTTCTGAAGCAAAGGTGTAATATGGCAGTGTTTTACAACCGGCCACTGAGCATGCATGTCACAGCATTCTACCTAGATGAAGTTTCCAGATAGTCTTAAAGACAATTCTATAGAGAGTGAATTATAGAAATTTAATTTACACATAACAAGGGCAATTGGCTTTGGTCCAAGTTGCCCTTTGGATAAGTTTTGAAGCAATGCAAAATCTGAGTCCAGGGGGATTCCCAGAATATGATCTTATCATTTCTGGGGAAGCACAACCCCATCAATAATTGAACACGATAAAACCCTGAAATCAGATGGGTTCTGAATTGTCAGTCAATCTGTCTTCTTTGGGTTGAGCCCAAAAATTAGAATCTGATTTCATTTATACCTTGGAATAGTGGTTTCTCCATTAAAGAGGGACGGGCAAGGTGCTGATTCAACTAATCTTCAACATTTCCAAGTAAGAAGGGGATTCTGT
This sequence comes from Pseudonaja textilis, assembly GCF_049901715.1. Lineage (NCBI taxonomy): Eukaryota > Metazoa > Chordata > Lepidosauria > Squamata > Elapidae > Pseudonaja > Pseudonaja textilis. The sequence continues at coordinate 1,241,022 of NC_141993.1, read as the reverse complement.
AAAACAGACATTTTGACTCTCCAAAATATTCAATATTCCTCAAAAATGAAGGCTTGAGGAATCATAAATTGCCAATCTGTATCTTACCATCATAACAACTGGCACTTACTTAAGATGTTTAGAATTCAAAACTCTAAAAGTATGTTATCTGTATAATATAGTATAATAGCCTTCCATTATTAACTTTCTGTTGCAAAAAAAACATTAGAAAATAGGGAACTGAGTGTTGCTGTTCAGCTAACTACCTAGAAGACTTTAATCTCATTTAATGAAGAAAATTTACAAACCACTATAGAATAATTAAGCTGACCTATTATCTATTTCCAAACACATCAACATGTATCATCCAAAATAATTGGCATCAAATTTGCATGCCACCTTTGAGAATATTACTAGGAATTCAATAGAAAGTCAACACTTTGTACTGGATCAAAAATGATTTGGGTGCCTACTTAGTCTCTTTCTCAAGTGATGATTGTTAATGGATAATTTTCATTATGATTGCCCTTCATAATGTTTTATTTTAATAGCCATTATTTCTTCCCTTCCTACCAAAGAGATAAACAAGCTTTCAAATTCAATATGTCACCAGTAAGATATTTCTGAGAGCTTTTTAAATAGATTGTATTTCCTCACTATTATTTATAAATATTTTCCCCCTGGCCTTCCTAACAGATTCAGATTATATAAATTCATTATTGATTGTTAGTTGTTTAGATAGTTCTTTGGGTTACAACCTAGAACATAGAATCATAGGGCTGAAAGGAACTTTGGGGATCTTCAACCAGCTATGCAAGGCAGGAATACCAGCCTGGTCAAATGGCTGTGTCAAGTCTATTTTTGAACATCTTCAGTGATGGAGCACCTACAACTCCAGGAGGCAAGCTGTTCCATTGAATAATTGTTCTCACCCTTATTTCTAGGTTGGGTCTCTCTTTAGCAAGCTTCTACCCATGGCTTCCTGCTTACCTTCTGGTACTTTGGAGAATAAGTCAATCCCCTCTTCTCTTCTCTTCTCTTCTCTTCTCTTCTCTTCTCTTCTCTTCTCTTCTCTTCTCTTCTCTTCTCTTCTCTTCTCTTCTCTTCTCTGTGATAGCCACTCAAGTAATGGAAGACAGTTATCATGTCCCTTCCCAATCTTTCTCTTTGACAGGTTAGACATATCTAGCTCCCTCAACTGTTCATAGTGCAATTTGGCTTCCAGACACCTTATCATCTCTTTTGTTCTCTATACACTTTCTATAGTCTTAGCATCTTTTGTATTGCAGTGACCAGAACTATATGCAGCATTCAAAGTATGTCCTCCCTAATGAGATGTAGAGTACTATCTATCTATCTATCTATCTATCTATCTATCTATCTATCTATCTATCTATCTATCTATCTATCATCTTCTCATGATTGTGATGCTATCCCTTTGTTGATGCAACCTAGAATTGCATTGATTCTGTGGACACAGAGATGGTTTTGCAATCCCATTGAAGCACAGAATCCAGCACAATGGGAACACTGAAAGACTAATAACTGTGGGTGTTATTCTGTGATGCCACTCATGATTTTCTATACATCTACTTTTGGCAGCATCTCTTTATGAAGTCAATGGAGGCTTCATAGCATAGAGCTTGCCAGCAGGTTCAGTCATCACCCACAGCTTCTAGTTCCCTCAGCCAAATGTCACAGCAGTGTAGGGTTTCTTACCAGTAGAATTACTTTTAATCATTCTTCCTATTAAGTTGATGAAATAGAAACTTCTATGGAGGGAGGTTACTGATTCCCTCGGGCTCTTTGTAGCCCAGTAGTGAGCAAGGCAGATGCTTCTGATATCATGCTAAAGACAAACAAGCCACATTAGCTTATGTGAACTAACTAGCATGGAGTACAGTGATGCAAACTTCTGCGTGAAGGTACAGCCATGTTTTTCACAAGAGAAGAATATATTATTTTGCCTGTTCCAAATAGCCAGAGAAGACTTGAATTGGGAAAGAAAAAACCGGTATGGAACTCCTCTCCTATGAAATGTTATATGGGAATGGGTAATCTGTTCAGCATTACAGAATTCTTTTGAAAACACTGATTAATGAAATCAGGAGAATCAAATTATTTCTTTTCTAGGGCATATTTCCCACTCTTATATAATAAATAAAGATAGTTCTACAATGTATGATATTGATGAGAAAGTCCAACTAAAATTGGACTTGCTATTGTCTCTGCTGCATAATCCCAAATTGAAATCTCATAAAACCTTAATTTATTCTGAAAAACACAATTTGAGGAGATTTCCTGTTGATATCAATTGCCTAAGCACTCCCACAACTGATAACAGGAGTTCTATAAACTGCCTAGAACAGTGATGGCTAATGTGATGACCCTAACCCTAACAGCTGGCAGTTCAAACTGGCCCTTTTGTGCTCCAAATTTCTCCCAAACATTCCCACATTGCTGACAAGTCCCTGAGCAGGGTGATAATAAACCCACACACAAACCTCAATCAGCCTCTAGTTTCAATTAGTCCACCCCAGTGCCATCTGCACCAAGGCTGCACAGCAATAAATCCCAAATGTATTTGGTAAAACAAGAGCAAAGAATTGAGAGAGCAAAATATCCAGGTAATCAGTCCAGAATGCCACACAGTAATGCAAGGATTCTTGGCACATTCCATCAGCACACAACACCTCTGGAACTTCTCAACAAATGCCCTTCCCCAAAGCATCTCCTTAAGCGTCATTCCCCAGGTGTACCTGGTGAAGCTGGCCGGGGCACTCTCTTCATGAGTACCCTACTCCAACTGAGCTGATCCCGCCTTCTTTCCACTCTCTGAGCCTTTGCATCAGTAGGAGGTGGTTCTTGCCCCTCGTTTGAGCTCTGTTCCTGCCTGCCTGCAGGTCTAACTGATTCCAAAAAGCCCTGCCTGGACTGACTCTACCTTCTCTAGTTTCTTTCAAGTCCAACGGAGCTGCCCTCTCGCTCTCTGTCAGTTCTTGTTCCATCTCATCTTTCCCCACTGATTCAGACTCCGACTGGGGCATGACAGCTAACCTTTTCAGCACCAAGTGTTCAAAGCACGTGTCTGCGCATGCATCCCCAAAATGCAATGTGCGCCAGTGCCCTGCACATGCGCCCCACCTTCACACATATACACATGGGACCCCATCTTTCACATGCACCCCGTCCCACACATGCCCACTGCGTATGCACTCATGACCCCTGCGCATGTGCAGATGACTCCCGCATGTGCGCTCCACCTCCATGCATTTGCACATGACCCCCGCACATGACCTGCCTCCCGTGCATGCATAGCAGAGACCCAAAGATCAGCTGGCCGGTGGGAGGCACACGTGCTCATGTGCAGTGGAGCTGAGCTGGGGCGATGGCTCGCATGCCCAGAGAGAGGGCTCTGCATGTCATCTCTGGCACACATGCCATAGGTTCACCATCATAAGCCTAGATAATTATTTGTCTGCTTTGAAGCCAATATTAATAGTTTTAATTTTTCTACTTCTACATATGATGATCTTGATGAGAACTGCATAAGGATAACCTTGAAGTGGACGAATGTTATACCTAAGCTTTATTTATTTAAATTGTAATTCCTAAGACAGCAAAGTTATTAAGCCTGTACAGTGAGACCGTCGAAGAGGAACACTAAACAAAATGAGTCCAATTCCAAATATCATACAATTTCATTTTACTGTTAAAATAAGCATAATATATTAATAGCAATTTCAGCGTTGTTATTAATATGTTCTTAATAGTCTGCTCATTATTCATATCTTGATACTTTCATGTATAAGTTGGCCATGTTTTAAGAGGAAGATGAGGAAGAGATTTTTCCATCAACCAAGCACTACTGACAGTTGGTTCAGTAATATTCTCTCTTAACATGGTGAACAATGTATTTTCTCAAGTATCCCTTATGTCTTTGCGATAAAAAGAGATTATATTCTGAAAACAATTCTTTTTTGTTCTAAGAAACTTTCTCTTGCTTTGAGAGTCTTAGCGCTTTTTGTGTGTGAAAAGGTTTAGTTTTTGTTCTTAGTTTTAAGATTTCTCCCAATACTATACCAGTTCTTTGTGCCCATAGTATCTTTCCCATTAGTTTGGCTAGTATCTTGCTGAGACAGCTTTGCTGGTTTTGATATTTATCATTTTGTAAGATTTTCAGCATTTTTCAGCCTCACTTTGTCCATCTGAAACTTTCTTCCAGAATATAAATCATTCTAAACTAAAATGGTTGTCATCCAAAATAATAAAGCTAACTGTGAAAAAAGTGTTTCATAATGTAATTGTAAATACTTGTCAACTTGAAAGTAATTCTCAGTGAAAACAATGAGACTTTATAAAATGGATAGATGTATGACTTTAAAAACTTGAATCTGATTATCATTGTTATCTAGTCTTCTGCCCTACACTTAGAAACAGAAACAGGGAGGAACCATGAATTCCAGGCATATTTTTGAAGACTTTCAGAAGGAACACAGCAATGAAATTGCTTAACCCCAAATATCAAGCAAAAATTGCGGATCAACTCCACCAAGTGCTCAAGGAATCTCCTCAAACAAACAGACAAACAAATCAATAATAATAAACAGTTTCTAGCAAACCAATGTTGCTTTCCCTCAGTCTCTTTTCAGTATCCCCAACCTATCCTCCAGTTCATTCACTTCTTTCCCTCCATTCTCTGTGCTAAATCATTCCATTTAAAAAAAGAAAGCTGAGATGGAAGAACATCACTAAAGAGACAGTTGAAAACTGACAGTTAAGGAGCACTTTGGAAAAAGAATGTTTCCTAGAAGATCTTATCTCCATGAGAAATAATGACATCTTACAGTACTTACAGTGGTAAGTGCTATTCAAAGCAAATTATTACTGAAAAATTCACTGAAAACAAGTACTATTTGTTGCTTATCTGTGTGTGCATCTCTACTTTGAGTCAGTTTTTGACTACTTTCCCCAATGATTTTATAATATTTGATCTAAGATAGAGAGGGAGGGGGAAGGGATTGAGGGAAGGAGGGAGGGAGGGAGGGAGGGACGGAGGGAGGGAGAGAGAGAGAGAGAGAGAGAGAGAGAGAGAGAGAGCTTCAAATCATTGTTAACTCCTGGCCACTAGGTGGGCAAGAATTTTCAGAAGTGGTTTGCCATTTCCTCCTTCCCAGGGCTGAGAGAGAAAAGTCATATGGTCAATTTACTAACAGAATAACAGAAGGGACATTGGAAGTCTTCTGGTCCAACTCCTTGCTCAAAGTGACTGGCCCAAGGTCACCCAGTTGGCTTCATGCTAAAGTGGGACTAGAAATACAGTCTCTCAGTTTGCAACCGGATGCCTTAATCATTACATAAATTGGCCTTCTTGTTGTTGCTCATACAATATGCGATGTGGCTATTGTACATAACAGAATGAACAGGACAGAGTACCAGCTTGGAAGGGACCTTGGAGTTCTTCTAGTCCAACTACCTGCTCAAGCAGGAGACCCTACAATTTTCCAGAAAAGTGGTTGTCCAGTCTCTTCTTATGATGGAGCAGCCACAATTTCTGAAGGCAAGCCATTCCACTGGTTGTTCTCATTGTTAAGAAATTTCTCCTTAGTTCCAGACTGCTCCTCTCCTTGAATAGTTTCCATCCATTGTTTCTTATCTTGCCTTCTGGTGCTTTGGAATTGACTCCGTCTTCTTTGTTGCAGTCCCTCAAATATTGGAACACTGCTAATGTATCACCCCTAGTCCTTCTTTTCACTAGACTGGACAAACCCAATTCCTGCAACCATATGTTTTAGCTTCCAGCCCCCTAATCATCTCTCTTGCTCTTTTCTGCACTATTTCTGCATGCTGCATCTTTTTTATAATATGGTAACCAAAACTGGATGCAGTATTCTAAGTGTATTCTTACTAAGGGTTTATCAAGTGGCACTTCATGTGATCTTGATTATATCCCTCTGTTCATGCAACCTAGGATTGTGTTGGTGTTTTTGGCTGCTGCACCATACTGCTGGCTCATATTTAAGTCATTGTCCAATAGGACCCTCTCACAGTTACTACTATTGAGCTAGGTACCACCTATATTATACCCGTGAATTTGGTTTTTCTTGCTTAAATGTTGAACTTTACTTTTTTCACTACTGAATTTCATTTTGTTAAGATAGGGCCCAGTGTTCAAACCTGTCAAGATCCATTTGGATCTTAAGCCTATCTTCTGGAGTGTTGGATATTTGGATATATCTGCCAATGTGATATTCTGGATGATAATGAGCATGTGAAAGTTTTACTCCTCTCAATGTTTTGCTGGGGAATTGCTTAATTTTAACTTTGTTCAACCTATAAATATATCTAATCCCCTTTCTATAACATTCCTAAGGTCTGCAGAATGCTTGCAAATGTGTTTTATGCTTATTTTTTTCTCTAAATTATGGAATTACAACACATATTTCCTAATGTTTAAATTTTGAAAAATGTTTAAATTTTCAAATCACAGAAAACAATACGATGGCTTTCAAAAAACACTTTCAAACAATTTCTGTTTTACTACTTAAGAGATGCTCTGTTGATTAATAAGGTGTCTATAATTTTAAAAATGCTACAAAAAAAAATGCTACAAAAAAAATGCTACAAGTTAACTTAATAAAAGTAAATCAATGATAGATAGCATTCATCATTCTGCCCAAATTAACTTCCCCATGGGATAGACTAACCTTCAAATATCATTTTAGTAAACTTTTAATAGTTTATATGTGCAGTAAAGATTATACCAGCTGAATATTATAGGTTTGTAAATGCATTTCCTAATATACCCCACAAGTTCAAATATTTTTAGAAATCATTTTAGTTAAATTTGTTTTGCTAATGATTAGCTTGAAGTAATTAATTTCTTATTAGAATATTTCAAATAGATGATTTTAAAAACTATTATTCCCGCTCTTATCCTCTTCCTCCTTCCTCCTACTCCAGCAACAACCAAAATCATTTTTGGGTGGGGATACAATTACACCTAACTGGAATTTACTTTCATATGGTCACAGCAAATTCAGTTTACAACTTCAGTTGTGTCATTTGAACTACATTTCCCCCCCTCTTCATAATTAATCTACCCATCATTACTTATCAAGAAGATTGCTAAAGGAAATAGTTGAATAAAATAATCTCATGTGTTTTAGATTATTATTAGTAAGTAACTAAAATAAGTAAAGGAAAGAAGGAAGGAAGGAAGGAAGGAAGGAAGGAAGGAAGGAAGGAAGGAAGGAAGGAAGGAAGGAAGGGAGGGAGGGAGGGAGGGAGGGAGGGAGGGAGGGAGGGAGGAAGGAGGGAAGGGAGGGAAGGAGGAAGGGAGTGCAGTCTTGGGCTGCATCAACAGGATACCATCAAGAACACAAAAAAATGATGGTACTGCTCTATACTGCACAACTGATGCCACACTTGGAATACTACATCCAGTTCTGGTCATCACAATACAGAAAGGATCCTGAAATCCTGGAAAGTGTGCAGAGAAGATGTCTGGTTGGTGTCACGGCACAAACAACTGGAAAATACCAGAGCTCCACCAAGCTCCATGAAAACCAGCCAGCACCTGCTGTCAGGAGACCCTACGGGTCCTAGCTGCTCTGGAGGGGTGGTGAAGTAAGGAGAGGTGCTTTGTTGACCATGAGGAAAAGTGTGATTACCTTGTTAGGTCTGAAGAAAGCTCTCCTGAACAACAGCAGGGACGACGGCCATTTTGGCAAGTCATAAGCTGTGACAAACAGGACAATAAGATTTGTGCTGGAGCAGCACGGGGACAGACCATTGAAACTGGGTGAGACAATTTCCAACTTTTATGCTACCCAAGCTTAAAAATTCCAAAAAAATAATCTCCAAGTAGCAAGAAAGCAGAGATCAGATACAGGGAGAAAGATTAAATACCCAGAGATGAAAGAAATGTTTAATGGAAGCTTTCAAATATAGAAAGCTTGAGAAAGATTCAACAATTAGTTGAAAAATGATTATTGGGAGAAATTGTCTTTTTATTGTTAATCCTCTTCAATTTGTTTGACAATCAGCTGTTTCACACTGTCTAATGCTGGAATTGGGAGTAGGGGAGCCATTTACTGGAGGAAAAAGAAAATTACAACTTAGGAACCTAAGTGAAAGTGACAATTGTTTAACACAAATAAATGAAAGAACAGAAAGTAAACAACGCCTGGAAAGCCAACTGACTTTGATTCTATTTTGGTAGGTGACTTGGATGTTTGGAAACATTTAGTGAGCTCTCTAAAAATCACTAAGACAAATTGAACTGCAAATAAATAGATCTCTATTAAAACTGCTTATTGAATGGTGGACTTGAAAGACTGGAGGAACTTCAGTGGGTCAATTTGGATTTGAATTACTTAAGCTACCTGATAGAACATCCTACGAGATCAAAACAAGGAAGGGGAAAGAAGGGGAAAAAAAGAAAAACCAAGTAAGACTTTAAAATTTGGACAATTGGGAAGAAGCAAATTGGAAATTCACTAAATAACCGTTAAGGACTATAAACTTAGGGGACTTGGAGGTACAATTCTGGGATTGATTACATTTTAGTAATTTTTGAGTTTTCAGGTATTGGGACATTGGAACCTAGGGGTGAATGGAATAATTTTTAACATACTAAATTATTGCAAAATGACTCAACAGGGGACAATAGAGGTATATATGAAGAAATGTTATTGATGCTTAAAAGTTTATATGAAACTGTGATAAAGAATCATAAGGAGATAATGGGATTGTCCAAGGAGAAAGATGTGAGTGTAGAAGACCCTCAACAAATGGGGTGGGTGGGTGGGATATGAATATAATACACAGAAAACAGATGACAAAGCAGAAGGAGTGAGGGAGGAGACAAAACAGAACAAATTGCAAGAAGATGAAGACATTGAAGGGGCAAGACTAATAAGTATGAATCAAATAGATAGTTCTTTAAAGTTTACAATAGAAGAGGGGGAAAAGGGAAGTATCCCCAAAATAATGAAAGGACTATGGATGGGTGCTCAAATGATGCAACAGAAGGAGACAAGGGGTAAGCCAGAAGGAATATTTTGTTGATATAAAAATGGTAGAAAGAGAAACAAGATCCCAAGAGAGAAATATAAAAGAGGGATCAAAAAGTCAATAAATGATGAAGTCTCAAAAAGAATAAGAGATGATGGATAGAGATAAAATAACTCTCATGGTGAATGTATTAGAAACTAAAAGTAGAAAATATAAATTGGAAAAACAGTAGAACATATATAGATATATAATAGAATATGCTACAGGTGAAACTCAGAAAAATAGAATATCGTGCAAAAATTCATTGATTTCAGTAATGCAACTTAAAAGGTGAACCTAATATATGAGATAGACACATTACATGCAAAGCAAGATAGTTCAAGCTGTGATGTGTCATAATTGAGATGATTATGGCTTATAGCTCATGAAATTCACAATCTCAGAAAATTAGAATATTGTGAAAAGATTCAATATTCTAGGTTCAAAGTGTCCCACTCTAGTCAGCTAATTCTGCCATAACACCTGCAAAGGGTTCCTGGGCCTTTAAATGATCTCAGTCTGGTTCTATAGGAATCACAATTATGAGAAAGACTGATGACCTGACAGTTGTGCAGAAAATCATCATTGACACCCTCCATTAGGAGGGAAAGCCTCAAAAGGTTATTGCAAAAGAAGTTGGATGTTCCCAAAATGCTGTATCAAAACACATTAATAGAAAGTTATGTGGAAGGGAAAAGCGTGGAAGAAAAGGTGCACAAGCAGCAGGGATGGCCGCAGCCTGGAGAGGATTGTCAGGAAAGGGCCATTCACAAGGAGTGAACTGAGGCTGGAGTCAGTGCATCAAGAGCCACCACACACAGACAGATCCTGGACATGGGCTTCAAATGTCGTATCCCTCTTGTCAAGCCGCTCCTGAACAAAAACAACATCAGAAGCATCTTACCTGGGCTAAAGAAAAATAGACCTGGTCTGTTGTTCAGTGGTCCTCTTTTCTGATGAGAGCAATTTTTGCATCTCATTTGGAAACCAAGGACCCAGAGTCTGGAGGAAGAATGGAGAGGCATACACTGCAAGATGCTTGAAGTCCAGTGTGAAGTTTCTACAGTCTGTGTTGATTTGGGGAGCCATGTCATCTGCTGGTGTTGGTCCACTTTGCTTCATTAAGTCGAGGGTCAACACAGCCGTCTACCAGGAGATTTTGGAGTACTTCATGCTTCCTTCCGCAGATGAGCTTTATGGGATGCTGACTTCATTTTCCAGCAGGACTTGGCACCTGCCCAGCACCAAAACCTGGTTCAATGACCGTGGGATTACTGTGCTTGATTGGCCATCAAACTTGCCTGACTTGAACCCCATAGAGAATCTATGGGGCATTGCCAAGAGAAAGATGAGAGACATGAGACCGAACAATGCAGAAGAGCTGAAAGCCGCTATTGAAGCATCCTGGTCTTCCATAACACCTCAGCAGTGCCACAGGCTGATAGCTTCCATGCCACGCTGCATTGAGGCAGTAATTGCTGCAAAAGGGGCCCAAACCAAGTACTGAGTACATATGCATGCTTATACTTTTCAGGGGTCCGATATAGTTCTATGTACAATCCTTGTTTTATTGATTGCATGTAATATTCTAATTTTCTGAGATTGTGGATTTGGGGGTTTCATGAGCTATAAGCCATAATAATCACAATTATGACATATCGTGGCTTGAACTATGTAATGAGTCTATCTCATATATTAGTTTTACCTTTTAAGTTGCATTACTGAAATAAATGAACTTTTACACGATATTCTATTTCACAAATATTTCCTTACCTAAACAGAGAAACAAAATAACCATGGATTGGCAAAAAGCAGAGGGAATTACTTCCAACTTTCTTAGGTTTCCCCATTAACTTTTGTTATAGGAACTTGGCAGGGAATTTTGCAAATGACAATTATGTGACTGCAGCAGTGTGCAATATGGCAGCACTGAAGCAATGACAACTTTATCAAATTTCAATCCTATAGGAATCATGGATCCTGAATTTTGGACGCATTCTGTAAGGTAGCCTTTTAGAGGTCTGTTGATTCAAAAATTGTTGCCTTATGATGCACTGTTTCATCCAATTTAAGGTAACAAAGAACTAAGCAGACACAAGAGTTTTAGTAGTAAATGTTGTACAAACATCCACTGAGAAACATTCAAATATTCCTCCCCCGAAAATAAAGAGACCAGGTAAGATTATTCTGTTAGACTTACTGCGATTTCAGTTTAACAAAATGACATCTTTTTTGTCAGCCAATAACTATTTCTATTATTAATGCTATTTTCTCCCGGTTATATAACAGTACACCCTACGAAAATTTTACATCTGCCATCTACATTCTTTAGATTTACATTTCAACAGAATATTCTACCAAATGTTTTGTTAAAATATTAATTATTTGCCATGTGCCTGGATTCTCACAAATTTGGGCTCAGGATTATTAATAAGAAGGCTGGTCATGGCAACAACTACTAAATACGTGACAATGAAGCAAATTATTTCTTGAATAGAATAATTTCTTGGATACAATCAGAATGTCAAGAACCTCAAATACCAAGTGGACTATTTTCCATTCTAGAATTATTACATTGTTGAAAATGTGACTTGAAATAGCTTTCTAAGATTGCTACTTCAAACTGCACACACAGCAGGTAAGCAAGTCTAGACATACATTAACCTACATCTTTGTACTTTTTCCATCTTTTCCCACAGCAGGTAAGCAAGTCTAGACATACATTATCCTACATCTTTGTACTTTTTCCATCTTTTCCCAGCTAGGAAATTATTGTCTGCAGGAAACCAAAGTGCTTTTGATCAATCAGGATAATGCGCACTGTTTAGTTTGAAAAGCAAATGAAAACATCTTCTGTCATTGTTTTTTGCTCATAATTCTTAATATAGTATAATTGAAATGTCGTATATATGTGCACTCATTTGTGGGGATCAAGGGAGGGTCAAACGTCATTCTATGCCAGAGGTGATGTCATGCCAATCCAATGCAAGTTCCACGCCTTCATGGTTCTGCATGAACATAGAAATGGAATCATGCAGCCAATGATTTTTACTTGATGCTTTGTGGAAGCAAAAATAGTACTTTTAAGAAAAAAGCTCTAAACAGTAATGATACTTTTGAACTTTGACATTATTGATGCCTCCTGAGGATGCCATAGATAGTCAAGAAAACAAATAGGTCATTGAACAAGTCAAACAATCATATTTTGGATGCTTTATGCAAACCCAGATCTCTTGTAAAGTCAGGAACATTAGAAAACATGCAAGGAAAGTGAAAAGCTAAATGCAGAAGGGATAGACTCAATCACATCAGCAATGGGTTAAGCTGTTGAAAGACATGACGGGCCATCCCGAGAAATGAACATCTTACCAATTAATTCCAATTGGTAATAGTATGATGTATAAATGGAGAAACCCAATAAAATGTTGCAAAACAACAACAAATAAATTCCATGTGGGAATGATTCCTGTCTGGACTAGCCTGATTGACTTTTAAAAATCTAAATGTTCCAGCCTGTCCTTGTGGTTCTTGTATTTCCGCAATGGCGTTAATAGAAACAGAAGTACTTCACTATGTTTTGAAAAAAAAACCTTTTGCCTACCTCCTGCGTCTGCAGCTTCCCTGTCACCTCACTTTTTACTCAATCTATGATCCTATCATTCTTTGGCTCACAGGAAACAAGGAGGGCAGTATAAATCCTTTGCTTTGAGAAGCTCTTTCTAAACCCCCTTCTTCCTCTTTTCAAAGGCTTATTGTGGCCACTTTAGAGGTCTCCTCCACACACATGAAGCATTTACACCAAGGTTGCCAGCAAAATAAAGCATTCTGGAGTTGTGCGTGCTCCATCACTGGAGGTTTTCAAGAATAGACTGGACAACCATTTTATGGGAATAGTATAAAAACTCCTGCCTTGAGCAGGGGGGGTGTGTGGATTAGAAGACCACTGAAGTCTGTTCCAATACTATGATTCTAAAACTGGCAGTTACAGCACCCTGATGTATTAGACAAGGGTTATTGAGCTTTTCCTTGAAGGGGGAAGACATCCAGAAGAATATAATTATGAACCCATTTTTTTTCATTTTTTGAGTGACTTGAAATGCAGTCATTGTTGAAAAGTAATTTAGATTCCCAGCAAGCTGAATCCTTCTCATATTTTACGTGTAAGTGATCAGTCAAGCAGAACTATTAATCCAGTAAACCCTTTAACCATCCATACAAGAGAAAATTACTTCAAAGTTAATTGCTTCTATTGGAGACTGCGTGTTGTGCAACCTGCAAGTTTTCTTTTGAGAAAATCGCTTCAGCAACATCAGACGTCTCTTAACCTTTTAGATAACAAGATGCTTTTTAAAAACACTATGAGGCAACTCAAAAGCTGATGACAGATGATTCCCCCTTGAACCCTGACTATTCTGCATGGACTACTTACTGCTTTTTGAACTTTTGGAGGCTGCTCCCGCGTCATCCCTCGAAACTCAGATAAAAGTCGAAGCTTAGCTTTTATGAACAAGCACAACTGTAAGTGGCTGTACCTGAGTTATTATTTCCTATTTACTTTCTAGCTGGATTCTGTTAGTGCATCTGGCAACAGGCAGTATGCCATCCCATCTTTCTTACTCTGTTTTGGCATTAGGTAAGGTGCCAATATTTATGATGGCTGCTTCTTCACCTTCTGAAGTCTCTGGCATGATTGCCCATCAAAACAAAAGGGAGTGTCTGGAAGTCGTTGCTTTCAACGTTTCAAATTATGCTGGTTTTTTTCTCTGTCGGAGGCTATAACACCATCACATTTAGTAATCTCCCAGGCGTGATCAACCTAAAGTCAAGAGCGAGACATATATTTTAATGCATTTTTAACCGTAAATTTTAGACACAAAGGGTGAGCATTTAATGTTACTGGGTTTACAAATGGGTGGTCCTGTCTGAGTAGCATTTACAGCACAGGGTGTGGGTAGAGTGTAGAGCAGGGGTGGACAACTGTGGCAACCTGTGGACTTCAATCCCCAGAATTCCTGAACCAGCCATGTTTTCTCAGGAAATCTGGGAGTTGAGGTCCACAGGCCGTAAAGTTGCCATAGTTTCCCACCCATAGATTAGCACACAGGGTGAATGATATCTCCATTAGAGGGTAACGAAATCCCCCTTCTCCCCCCGCTTCTGACATTATACTGAGAGGAAAAATACCCCATTCCTACACAGGGTTCTGCATCAGTCTCCTTCCTAGGTCATCCCCCACCTCCCATCACGCTACCTGTACTTTTGCCCACCTGAAATCTGGAGAAGCAGCAGCCACTTGAGGCTTCAAGGATGAAGTCCAAGAGCAGTTTGACTTGCATTGATGGGGGTGTGATATAATTTGCCAAAAGCAGTTATGTCTGACTGTCAGGTTGATCAAGGTTCAAGTCCTCAGGTCAAACTACCGCACATCCAATCAATTAGAGCTGAAGGAGGATTTTGATATACATAAACATGCATATGCATCACACGATCCCCTTTCAGCTATGAAAAATAGGGTAAAAGAGTAAGAGATAGTAAGCCCAAAAAGTAATTAGAGACCTGAGCTGAGAAAAAGAAGGAAACCAAACTAGATCTAGTTTGTATCATATTATTGAGTTATACCTCTCCATATAGTACTTTTCTATCCATGCAAAGCTTTCTTAGTTTCACAAATGCATACACACTCAGTCAGACACACACACACACACACACACACACACACACACACACACACACACACATGCTTATATAGGTATACATCACCTTTTGTTATTCATATAATCAGAAAAATCCTTTTTTAAATAAATCATCCGATTTCATACCTCTGGAATATTTCAGGAAATCTAAAACTCACATGAATTTTAGAAGATATATGCTTTTGGAAAATAACATATCAGAAATAGTATAGACTTTAAATTTTCTTTCCATCTAGCAAACAAAGGAGAACAGACTCTTCATTTAGAAAACTAAGAATGTTGGGGAAATTTTTTTGCTTGATCTTAATGGGAGCATCTGTTATGAAGAGGATCAAAATGTTCATAACATTGTTCAGTTTGTTGTTATTATCCCACCATGTTGGTTATGAGACTTCTCGCTGTTTAGTGGAATGGGACAGCTGTCCATCTCATCTGCTTCTTCTCTGTGTTGACAGGTGCTGCTTCTCAGTAATATCTCACCAATCCCAGAAGTGAGATTATTGTTTTCGACCAGGAATTTCTTCTTTTGGGATTCTACTCTGAACCTGAAATTCTGGAGCCTACTTATATAGATGCAGGACCCACTCAGTACCATAGAACTTGGTTTCCATTTAACATTTGTAGACTTGTATCATGAATTGCTCTTAGTAAGGCAGCTAAGAAAGATTTTTGTCAATTACTAATCATCTTTATCTTCGGATCTTTTAGGACATCCCTTTCATCAAGTGAACAAAACCATCCCTCTGGGATAATTTAAATAATGCATAAAGGATATTGCATTTAAAAGGCCACTACACACACCCTTGCTTTTCTTCTCCTGATTCCTATGCAGGTTTTGAATTTCTTATGCAGAGAAAGGCTTGCACAGATAATTTGGATTGTTTACACCCTCCTTATTTTGACTTTCCTGACGCTCTGAGAGGAGAACAGCTTCATAATGTCTGCCATTATTGATTTCTTTCAAATGAAGACAAAGGATTAAAGGGGAAAATGTGCATCCAAGGAGAGCATAAGCCCCATTCTATGAATAAAATTTGAATGTCAAAAATCAATTAGATTGCTGAATAGGGAACAAAGGCAAGGAAACCTTTGGAAATACTTAACTTTTCTAACAATATTTGCCCAAGATTCCTGTCTCAATGAGCATGCAAAAGATTAACAATAGTGAAAACTGAATGCAAAGTTCTTTCTCACAACTAGAGAAATCTTGCTGCTAGCCTTCTTTAGCAGGTGTAACTGAAGCTGAGACAATATCAAAGTTTATATGACTTCCAGCTTATAATTGGCATTTTCAGGATGTCCATGGGGGAGGGGAGATTTAAAAAAAGTCTAGGTAGCGACCACAACACATTGGTAAATTTGTGTGTCACATATCACACAGGGGCGGGCTTTGATCATACGATCATGGCTGTTGGTTTTTGACTGCCTCCTCTCAAATTTGACATCCTTGGATATTTTGCAAGGCATCAATGGCTTCAAACAACACGGGCGGATATTGTTTTCCAATATGCACCTATTTGCCCTCATAATATTTTTGAGTTGCTTATAGAAGAAAACACAAAAGGGGAAGTTTTCATGTGCAAGTTTTTTAAATACAGTTTTTGGCACTTTTTCTTTTCTCTGATAGGTGGGTTTTCACGCATATACAGGTGGTCCTTGAGTTACGGATTTAATGGAGCCTGCCCATTCCATTCGTAACCCGAGGATTCGTGGGAGTGAATCTAATACCTTGAACTTCCTCCGTTCGCTCAAGCATTCACTAATGAAATGTGCGGCTCATTAAGTATACATGAGGTATCTCGGGTGGGAAAGACCATGGGGGAGGGGCCAGTGATGGAACAGGCCGCCTGCTTCAGACCGCCCAACGCCTCCCCCAACTCACTGAAATACCTCATGCTCCCCACAATTGCTTCTCCTCCAGCCTCAACCTGCCGTACCTTGTCACTTACCTCCTCTCCAGCATCTCTGTTTCTTTGCCTGCTCCCAGCAGGCAGCAAGAGCAGAGAGAGAGAGAGCGGGATGAATGGGCCCTGTTTGGCTTCTCTGACCGCTGAGCCTGCCTGCCATTTTTGGAGTGGCGGGAAGCCTCAATGAGTCTCCTCCAAAGGCTTCTAGACTCCATGCGGAAAAG
The DNA here is from genome assembly GCF_049901715.1 of Pseudonaja textilis. Lineage (NCBI taxonomy): Eukaryota > Metazoa > Chordata > Lepidosauria > Squamata > Elapidae > Pseudonaja > Pseudonaja textilis. The sequence continues at coordinate 1,224,162 of NC_141993.1, read as the reverse complement.
CATTCGCATGAAGTGAGGCTTTGGACAGCGAACTCGCATTACTCATATTACCCACAGAGACTGGAACCTTCTGGGTATCCTGATCCCCACAGGACATCAGGCACCCATTCTCTGCAAAAGCGGATGGGTGCCTGAACTTGTGGAAGACCGTGCACCGCAGAAGTTTTTAGCTGGGCAAAAAGAGTTTGAGCAACCTGGGGGCGGGGGTTGGAAATGGAGTGAATTGCTCCGTTCCCAACTGCCCTAGGATTGCTCCAAACACTTGTTGCTCTGATTGGAAACTGAAAACTTTGTCGGCATGGAAATGGGGGCTCTTGAAAACAGAGCTTCTCTTCAGAAGAGGCCTGGAGGAAAGGCCTTTCATGGAGAAAACGGAGCTCAGGAGTGATACACGCTCCCTCCTGGGGCTTTGTTCTCAGCAGCAAAGGCTTTTTGCAAAGATGACAAAAGACTTTGCAAATGGAGGGAAAGCTTTCCCTCCATCTGCAAAGTCTTTTCCTGCAGCTCTCATCCAGGCCTCTATTTGCAGAGAACAGAGGCTTAAAGTACTGTGAGATCACACAAGATCAATAGCGCTGCTGATCTAGCGTGATCTTGCGGTACTTTAGGCCTCCTTTCTCTGCATACAGACCGAAGGCCAAGAAAGTGAAGGCTTTCTAGATCTTCACAAGGTGAGTATCCACAGGCCTAGTGCCTAGGGAGACCCGGGGCTGAGGGAGGGATGGGAGAATAGGCAGGGCGAATGTTGCAGAGCCTCTGCAGTCGTTCATAAGAGCGAACAACTGTGGTGGTGCTGCAACATTCATAGTTCAAGACTTCTTCATAAACGCTGGGGGTGTTTAATGGTGTAACTTCAAATGTTCGCTAAGGGACGTTACCTGGGGATTACCTGTATTTTGACTTATGAACTGTTGGAAGAAATGTCCATCTGGGTTCAGTTTCAAGTGGGAAGAAAGATACTGGAAACATGGAGACTGCTTGGAAGGATGGTTTAATGGTGGAACAGGGCCACATGGTTTAAGATCCTGGGCAAAAATGGGTGAGAGAGGGAGAGAGATTTATACCCTCTGTTGGGCTTTGGACTTGCTTCCTGTTCCTGTGGCGAGAAATGTCTTCTGTTTGGTTGTCAGACTCCCATGGGGCCATGCAGGGGTAACTTTGTAGGTTGTCTTGAGTCCCAGGCTTGGTTGAATCTTGCTGGGTAATGTCCCAGGTGATTTCACAATGTAGTGAGCCGGACTGTTAGATGTTATGTCCTGAGGTCCATGTCTTAATCCCATCACTTTGGAGTTGAAGGGGGAGGGGGGCAGGGAGCTGTTTTGTCTTTAAAAAACATGTTTCTCCTTTTCTCATCCAGGGAAATATAATATTCTGCTTTTTAAATATTTCCTAGAATATTTCATTCTTCTAGGGGAGAGGGGTGGGTGCTAACTTTCTGTAGAACTATACTAGAACTTTATGAAAAATGCCCATTTGGAATGGAAGAGCAATCTGGTTTGCCACTAAGAACGGGAAGAAATTTCCCCATTGAGGTTACGATAGTAGATGGCCGAAAAACTGTGTACCCTCAATGGAAATAAAGATATTTTACAATAGATTCTTAATAATTATTATGTTCAGTGGGTCGAAGACAATTCAATTTTAAATGTTTCAGTGGAATTATCTAGAGTTTTGTTTCTTTCAGAATTTTCTCTCATGATTTTTGAAGTGAAGCTGGCTTTAATTTCTCTGAACAGACATAAGAGGGTGTTGTAAGACTGGTGTGGTAGGGAAACTATTCTGGTAAGAGTTTATGAAGGAACATTAGGTTTATCTACATAATTTGGGCTTTCCTTCCACCCTCTAGATAGAATTATGCTCCAGTTTTCATCAGTCCCAACATATGGAAATATCTCAGGAAGCTGGCCGTGCCCCCCATATTTTGCAACCTGGGAGAAGTAGTGGAACTGTGGGAATTATTTTTGTAAGTAGGAAATAACAGGAAACGTTCAACAGCTTCTTAAATTTAAGGTCTGCAAGACAAATTGGATAGCAACCAGGTGACAGTCTTTCAGCGTGGATCCTGTGCATCGAATGAATGTTCATAAATATGTGTATCTTGTTATCTAGGTAGCCTGAGTCATTTCTCCCTGGCTGTAAACACCAGGCAAAAAGGCTTGATTCTACCTCTCTTTATCTTCTCACTCAGTCTGAGTCCTCAGCTTCTGTAGATCTACCTGAGTGGGTTGCTGCACTTGGCTGGCCTTATATAGGATTAGGGCTATTAGGATTATCTAGGTTCCCCTTGTTCCTCTGCCTTGTTGATGTCAGATTCTGGAGGCTCCGGAGTCCGCACATAATTCTCAGGTGGCCCTGGCCCCATCTCTGTGTCGGACGCAGATCCCTCGTCCGAGCCCTCCCCAGACTCGAGAACCCGCCCATGTTCCTCCCCACTGTCTAACTCCGCTGGCCACTGGCGGACCACATGATGTTGTAAGCCACCCAGAATTGCTCTGAAATGAGATTGGTGGCAAATAAAATTCACAATAAATAAAATAACTTAGAAGCTAAGGAGAGAATCAGGTTGATTGATAGTTGCATAGGGGAATTCCAGAGTTGTAGGCCAGATTGAAAATTGAAAAATATCCTAGAAGAGTGCAACGCTGTGAAGAAAAAAACATGGATGTGCCTGTGAAGTTATCAGAAGTCATATTTTTCTGTTAATGGACTGGCTATTTTAGGCCTTAAAAAATATTGCTAAATACTATATTATATTATTATAGGCCATATTGAAAACGTATTTTTAAAAGTGGGTTATACTATCTCAATACAGATGGTTCTTGATTAAGAACACGATTGAGCCCAAACTTTGTTGCCAAGTGAAACATTTGTTAAGTGTGTTTGCCCCATTTTATGATCTTTCTTGCCATAGTTATTAGTCAAACTGTTGTTAAGTGAATCTGGCTTTCCCATTGACTTTGCTTGTCAGAAGGTCACAAAAGGGGATCAGGTGACCCCAGGAATTTCAACCATCATAAATATGAGTCAAGTGCCAAGCATCTGAATTTTGATCATATGACCATGGGGATGCTAAAATGGTCATATGTGTGAAAATCGGTGATAAGTCACTTTTTTCAGTGCCGTTGTAACTTTGAACAGTCACTAAATGAACTGTTGTAAGTCAGGACTACCTACGGTAATCTCTCTCTCTCTCTCTCTTTCCTTTTTTCAAAATAAGTTCTAAAAACAAGATGGGAGGAAACCCAAGTCTTTCTTTGTGCGTCTGCATGTGGCAGAGGGTGGTAAAACGAACCATAATTTTCCAAGAAATCTGCAGCAATTCTATTCTGACCATCAGGAAATATTTAAAAGTTAATTTTAAAAAAGCAAAATGATCAGGCTTATTATTTTCAGTAGATCTTGAAGTTTCTGTGTACAGGTAACTTTACTGCTTTGTACACAGCAACATAGTCATAAATAGTTTTCCTATTAAGTTTTAAAGTTGTTCTGTTCAGTCATGCATTTACATTTACATTATGTCTGCCCTCCATGTGCCCCAATTTGCATCCGGACTCCCTGTCAAGAACAGGAAGACAAATTTGCCTAGGTGTTTCTATGGGCCATATTCTCAGTGGAAAAGGCCCTTTGATGAAGGTCATGGAGCCCTTCAAGAGACATTAATTTACAGAGAAGATCGGGGAAAGAAAAGTCACACCCCAGGATATAAAGCCATGAATAGCCTCTGTTGAAAATATATTTGAGAAGATAAGGTTAAATCAGGGGTCCCCAAACTTGGCAACTTTAAGACTTGTGGACTTCGCTGGAGAATTCTGGAAGTACAAGTCCACAAGCTTTAAAGTTGCCACTGGAGAATTCTGGGAGTTGAAGTCCACAAGCTTTAAAGTTGCCAAGTTTGGGACCCCTGGGTTAAATGGTTAATGATAAACTAACATGAAGTCCTTCTGCTACCTTTTTGATTTAAGGAAATAGTTTGATTTAGTGATACAGTATCTGTGAAGACCATAGACCAGAATTAGATCTCTCAGAGTTCAGAGTTCGCATCCTGTACTTGAGGAAGGAGAACTGTCTCATTTTATGATGATCAAAGTAATACTTCAGATATCTTGATAGAAGTACTGCTATTGGGTTTATATGATTAAGTATATAAAACAGTCTTAATATCAATAGCTCTTTTTTAACAAGTAAATCCATTTTAAAAGAAGGGAGACTGCCATACCAAGTCATTTCACTGATGATTATAGAAGGAACCTTTTCTCATTAAAATAATTGTTTGATACTGAAGTTTCATTTGACAACTGAAGGTTAAATAAATCCATTTCAAATAGTTTATTATATTAAGCTAGTGCAGAGTGCCTTAACAGCACTTGGTTTTGCTGAAGTACAAGAATCCACCTTTCGTGTCATTTTGTGTCAGCTAAGACTGCTGTATATGTACTGTGCATGCATAGAAGTCCATGTTACATAGCAAAGTATAGTTCCTGACATAGATAAGATGAGATGACATAACTTTACCTTTATTGTCACTTTTTTTCTGTGAATATGCTGGCCCACATTAAAAATGAAATTCTGATGCCCACTCTCAAAAGAAAATATATATACCATACACATACATGCACATAGCATAGCTGACTGGACAATTATGGGAGTTGAAGTCCACAAGTCTTAAAGTTGCCAAATTTGAAGAACTCTGATTTAAACCTTAGTACAAAACCCAGATATTTAAAGCCATTAAACATCTTGGATTAATCTTGAAACTTTTTGCATACTTGTACTTATACAGAAAGAATTTTATTTTAACACATATGGCTTCAATTCCAAAGCTACTTTTTTATGAAAACCGAGTCAAGAAAAGGAGATTGGAAACAAAGCAAAGGTTAACCTCCTCATTCTTTCTAACCCTTTCTAAATGGCGAGTGAGCCTTTCTTGCCATTTTATTACCAAGAATTTACCACCATCTTCAAATTAAAGAGTTTCCTTCCAATAACAAAACACACAAGTTTGCAAACTGTCTGAATAGTAACACAGTGGTAGGAGAAAGGTGACCGGCCGCAGCAGCAAAAGGCAAGTGGGGGCGGGGGGAAGGCGACCAGGCCTTGCAGAGCTTCGCTCACCCATCAGAGATCAGTAAAGACAGGGCCATAGTAGAAGGCAGGCAGCAATAGCTGGCCTGGCGGGCAAAAGCAGGCTGCAGGCATGTCGCGCATGTGCATAGTGTTGCACATGTGCAATAGGGACTGACTGGGCTGGGAGCGGAGAAGCAGGCGGAGAGGGGTGGGGCCAGCCAGGGGGCCATTTTACCAGTACTCCGAACTATGGGAGCCCTAACATCCGGTTCTATAGAACCGGACAGAACTGGTAGAATCCCACCCCTAGAGGTGGGTTGTTGTTTTTTTGTCTACTTCTTAGAATTGAGCCTGCAGCTTTAAGGGAACTGGAGGGTTGAATCCTGCCTTAATGATGACCTTTGCCTTTTTTGGGGGGGCGCTCCTTTGGTACACCACTGTCGCCTGGATTGTGAATCTGGTTCCACAACCCTAGGGTTGGAAGAAAGATGGAACTTCTATGGGATAAACTCCATCCTGCCCTGTAGAAAAGTAGTTAGGAGTGGGGAGCTTGTGGGGAGTGGTTGGTGGGGAAGTTGCCTCTTCCTCTTTAGCCATGTGATGAGAGAGGATGGAGAAACACGACTGCAATTTCTCACGTTTTTTTTTTCCTGAAAAGGGACTCCAACTCAATACCCCGATGTTTTCTGATGGCTTCACTTCCTTAGCTGGTCAAGCATCCAACTCTGATCCTGTGTTGCTTATGTGTTTCCTGGTTCATCTCTAGGCAATCATGCTTGGTGTATCCCTGCTCTCTTCTTCCTCCAGCTTGGCCAGCCAGTTTACTACATTTCACTCTTGGATCTTGTTAGCAGGGAAACTGACTAGCCTCATTCCCAGGCCTGAGCAGCACACATGCTCCTTGGCTGTAGACAAGGTAGCTGATGTGGATGTCGGCATCTATAGCCCAAAAGTGAACAAGCTAGATCTTTCAAATCAATTTCAGCCTGATGAGCGTCTATAGTTTCCTTGGAGGAAGAGGATAAGTTTAACAATCAGTTTGCACATACCAGGGCAAAGCAGATCCATAATAACACTGTGTCATCCTGTCTAATGTAACTGAGTCATACTTGCCAAACTCAAACCTGCAGGCAGCATTTTTTTAACCATGAAAATTTTTCTCTATCCCCAATTCAGAGCTGGGTTGGCTCCTTTTCAAGGTATGTAAGTTTCTTTTCCAGCTGACCTATGAGTTCTATTTTTCTCAAGTAATACTGTAATTGAATTTCAAGCTAATTATGAGTTGAATTCTCTTCTTGGATGTAAGATACTTTTTGAAAGATGCTAAAAGGGAAGATTAAATAGGTCATTCTTCAGGACTAAGCCTCAATTTTTATATGCATTATTTTATCATTCATAAAAAGTATTATGGCCTCAGTCCTGCAGTGAATTTGTTTGACACTGTCCAGGGTGGCCTGAATTGCAAACATTATCACGCTCCTACCACTGATACACAGAAAAATGTTGCCATGACCAAAATTTTGTTTTAACCTTAGACAGAAAAGTTACACAATTCCATTGTTGCAATTGATGCCAATCTTTTATAATAATTGCTTCTAGATATTTAAATCCACCTGGATTAATAGGGTCCAACTATTTGAAGCTATTTCTGTGATTTATTTTATCAGTTAATTAATATAGCAGACAAGTTACTGAAGTTAAATGTTCAGCCAAATGACATTTCCTTAATTCAAACTTCAGTTGAGAAATAATTCTCTGGCTGGCTGGCAAAATTTATCATCTGAAAACACATCAATTCCATAATGTTATATTTTAAGGCTATGGATGCTATTTTTCTATTCCTTGCTAATATTAAAGCCAAATAAAATTGGTAAGAAGTTTAGTACATTTATTTGAAAAGATTCTGTATCTGTTTACTGCTAATTACTCCTTTAGCTGATCAATATAACTGATTATTTGTACAAATAAATCTGTTTCCAAATTGAATTTCTATTAAATTTTTGAGCAATGTACTTTCCAGTTTTCTGAATGCTTTAAAAAAAAATTCCAGGGACAGAAAAAAACAGTGGCATATTAGTGAAAGAACTCTGTGATACCCAGAGCTTCTACAAACTGCCTTCAGCTTGCAATCCAGAAAGATCATGGATGAATTTGCTGAGCTGCCATCACCAATGATTCTATTACAGCCAGCAGCTCCAACCTAGCCCAATTATATAGAATTCTCTCCCTCCCTGTCTCTCCTCTCAGCCTTTGTATTTTCTCCTTTGCCACCATCTTTTTTTTTCTTTTAACAGCTGCTGAAAGGGTTATACCAAAATGTTACTTTTCTTTCTGCTGTCAGTTCAAGCTAGTTGTTCAGTTATATGTCATTGAGTCAAGGCCAATCCCTCCTGACGGTACTCTATACACAACTCCTGGTTATTAAGATTTTTCCCCATTTATGATTCTGAGCTTTCGTAACTAGTCATTGGCAGACAAATGTCCTTTTAGTTCGAGAGACATCAGAAGCATGTTGAATGCAGAAAGATTAAATACACCTGGCACTTGAGTTGCAGGGAAGGCCAGAAGACACTCACAGGCAGCGGGGATTAGGTTCCTCCACCCAAGACAAATAATCTGAAAAAACTTCTGTTTAATTATAGAGCATCACCCATAAGTTCATTTAGTGCAATGTTGGAAGAAATATCTAGGTCCAGGTCCAAGCTGGGAGAAAGGCACTGGAGACAAATTGGAGGCTGGAGGCTAATTGGAAAGAGGGTCCGTTTTGATGAACAGAACCACCAGAGTTTGTAGTTCTGGTGCAGCTGCCAAAATGGAGATGAGAGTGGGTGGCTTTTACACCTTCTTTTGGGCTTTGTATTTGAGCTTTATGTTCCTGTGCAAGAACATGTATTCTATTGGATGTTGTAGGGGTTATGTAGGGATCATAGCTGGCGCTATAGGCAAAAGGAGATATGCAAATCCTAAGTGTTTTTCTGAGTTCCCAGGTTTGGTTGAAGTTTGCTGAGGGAGGTGTTGAACAATTCCTACTGTGGCTGAGGGCTAATCCTACCTTTGTTCAGACCTTGCTGCAGGGAGTTTCAAAATATCCTGTCTTGAATTGATTTCTGCCTGCAGTATTTGCTTTGCCTATGAATAGAGCCAACTAGATACTTGGCTTCTTTCAATGAGCTCTTTATCTCTTAATTGCTAATATCTCCTATGGGCTATTAAGAAAAGGGGGGATTGCTTTCTGTGTCTAAAAAACATGATTCTCCATTTCTCTCTTTAGGGAAATATAATATTCTGCCTTTTTAAAAAATATTACTCAAAATGTTTCATTCTTCTAGGAGGGGGGTGGGTGCTGACTTTCTACAGAAAGCACTATACTGTCTCCAAGCAGTAGAATTTTGTAAATATAGAAAGCTCTTTTCTTCCACTAAAGGAAACAAAAACTCTACCCTACATTTTCCAGTATTTTTAGCCATTTGTCAATGGTGGCTACAATTCTTTTCAAATTACTCTTTTTTTGGTTGTTGCTTCAGTATTTAAGTTTTTAACTCCCTTCCCCTCCTTTCCCTTTTTTACCCCACTTAAGATTGCTTGGTCATTGAAGATGGCTTCTTCGTTGTCCCACTCTTTTTGTTCTGCCAGCGTTTCTTGTTGTTTTTCATAGTTCAAGATCTCCATTTCTAAAAATTGAAATACGAAGCCAAAAGATCCTCTTCTGTCTTGTGCTTCTTCTTTTTGTTCTTTAAGTCTCATTTTTAACTCTTCAAGAAATGATGCCATTTTAAAAAATTTTTAAACAACCCCTAGTTGATTTTATTTTATTTCATTAGGATCCTCCATCCAAAGTTCCAGGAATCATCCAATAATCCAAAACTGTTTCTTGCTTCTTTTTCCACTTTCTCTTTCCAGAAGCTTTGTTCTCTTGTAACAAGTTTCAGCTACAATGTATCTTTTGCAAGCCTTGTTAAAATTCCACCATCATTTTTTTTTAAGTTCCAGTTGGTCTCCACCATTTTCCAGATTCCACCCTCTTTTTTCCTTTTTCCCTCCGCTGCTTTCTTTCTTTTTTCTTTTTAAAGAAAGTTTTTAAATTATCCAAGAATCTTTATCCCTTTGACACTTTATTTTCAGCTAGAAATAGCTTATTAATGTCAAAGTGGATTAGTATCAATTTCTTATTCGAATCTCTTCTTAATGTTCCAAGTCAATTAAAACTGTTGATGTTAGAGGAAAAAAAGCCAATTCCATTTCCTTTCCCTTTCTCTTTCGCAGCTTAAAATCTTTTTTAGGAATAGTATTAGTCTTTAAAATTCAGGTTCCAGGTACCTTAAATAGATGTTCTCCATTCAACCCGGTCAGTCAAACTTTCTCCTTTAAACTTCCTCCTGCACAATCTTGTCCGGTCAGGTTCTTCTTTGAGGTGGCCATTTCTGACCACCGCTGCAACCGCCTTTGGGAAGGGGAGTCATGGCCAGCCGAGGAGGAGAGATGCGGCTCTCCTCAACCCTGCTGATGGATCCCCCTTCTTCACGACCTCTACGGGGTGGCTTCAGCCCCAAATACAGGTGGCTCGGGGTGCTCCAGCGGCGAGCATGGGTCAAAACCACAGACGATCACGATTTCGGTCCGTCACCGAAGAAGCCCAAACCGGGAGACAAGTCCACTAGTCTTAAAGTAACCAAGGTTGGAGACCCCTGCTCTAGAGCAGGGGCATTAAAGAGAATGCCCCTAAATGAACTCTGCATCCCCTACCACCTTATTACTTAACATTTAATGGTATTTGCCTACTGTCAGTTACTTGAAGATTTAGTGTCACACTCTCAGAAACCAATTGGGCAGGTTCAAATGATTTTGCCCCCAACTGAAGGAAACTAACAACAAAACTGGAATAAGAAAAAAAAAAACCACATACTTACTATATAACGGGAGAAAACTTTGAAGCAAGTGGGGTGGAGGCATGGGGAGATTTAAAACAACAACAACAACAACTTCCAAGCATACAAAACTTAGGAGTGAGATTCTTGTGAGCTAGGGCAATAAGAATTTTTTTAGGAGATGAAATATACATAATGTGTAGGGGTGGGAGTAGGTCCCAGTTATTTATTAGAATATTAATGTGTTCTTGGATGAATAATGCAAAACAGAAGCTCGGGATAAACAGGAAAAACAAACTCTATAGCAAGTCTGAACCAGGCATTTTTTCACTTATTTGCTTTTCATGAGTTTGCCCAGCTAAGTCTTATGTCACTGTTGGAAAATAATGGATTTTATTTCTAAAATATACTGCAAGGATGGATAGATGTGGTTCTGACTTGCATTTATTGTCTCTGTGCCAGAAAAAAAGAATCTTGGCCATGATCTTTCAAACATCATTTAGTAAGTGATCCCAAGTAAGTGTGGGAAAATTGTCCTTTTTTCCTTGATATCCAGCTACTTTGATCTGATTATTTAAATATGATGATATATTTTTCACCTTGCCTCATTTCTTTCCCTAGCATATAGTTAGGCTTCAGCGATACCAATGGTTGAGCAGTTTTCTATACATTGTAATGGCAATGTATTTCCAGCAGCTACAGATATGGTATTCCTTTGTAAATCCTGTTTAGTCTGATTGCTTCTCCTTCATAGATGTCCTTTCTAGAATGTGCTTGAACTGGAAAGTCCATAAAGGGTTGTCAGAAGCAACAATATATCTTGCTTTAACTTTGATCAAATAAACAATTTGGTCATTTGATAAATATATATCATTGATCAAATACAACATGAATCAAATAACCATTATTGTATGTTTTTACTTGATGTCTAACTCTTAATTTTTAGTTCAGTCAAATATTGTCGTAGGATTTGATTCCTCTTCATTCCTTCTTTGTCCAATCACACAAGTCATTCAAAGCTTTTGCAAACCTTCTTGTAAGTCTAATAAGAAAAAAAATATCCAAGTTACTCTTCGTTTGTCATTTGTATTTCTTTTTTTAATTTTTAAAACCTTGGCCAGTTTCTTTTGTAGATCTATTGAATTCATTCCAAAGGTCTCTAATAACTTAGAAATAGTTGATGAGCAATTTTCTAAAGAGATTAGAAAGTGAGGCTTGTGAATTTAGGGTTCTTTAAAAGTCTTTGCTATAATTGCAGGCAAGATGGCTAATCCCACCATTACCTGGTACTCAAAGCCACAGAAAATCTCTATCCTGCAAGTTTGTGGCTAGGCATAGTAACATAGAGAGTCTTGACTTACAATTGGTTGCCTAATGACCATTCAAACTTATGGCAGACCCTTGAAAACTACTTATGAGCCATTTTTCAAAGTTATGACAGACATCTCTCCCTACAGTCAAGGGATCACTTTGTAGGCACTTGTCAAACAACTCATCTTTATAGCTGTTTGCAGCATCCTGTGATCACACGTCTGCAATTTGCGTATTTTTTGCCAGCTTCTGGAATTTATCTTCATTTTCTGACAAAAACACCTATTGGGGAAAATTGATTTGCTTAATGATCATGAAATTCACCTAACAAATATCTATCAAAAAATATGGTCCGGGCACATGACTTAATGACTGTAACAACTTGCCATTGTAATTGTGGACTCAATTGCTCAAGTTGTAAGTTGAGGACTACCTGTATGATTTGTCATATATCCATGTATATGATATATGTGTATGAGAGTGTTTGTTTGAATTTCTGTACTTCTGAAACCCAGTGGATTTTACTGACTGTAGTCCCCTGCAGTGTAATGGGACCAATTCTAGATATATCATTTTTAGCATAAAGCTGCCTTAGACATAGAAAACAATAAGGCCATGGCTATAAAAGTCTCTTCTATTGGCACATTAGAGTACTAATGCAACTTAAAAGCACTCCCTAACTGTATACAAAAATGGTGCTACTGGTAAGCATAATAGAATAGTCGGTACCTCTTTCTCCAGTTCAATGCCAGGCCATCAGTGTTTCATTTTCAATAGCCTTGTTGAAAAGAAGAATTGTCAACCTTAATTTATCAAGGATCTTATCTGTGTCTAGGAACAGGCTCCCATAGGTGATGAGAGTTTACATAGCATGTCCATTTTACATTATTGTTCATTTCTTGGCAGTCTGCCACTGATGTCATGCATTGATTCAGCGGTCCCTTATCCTTCATTCAAGGTTACACACAATGGTATTATTTCTGGTGCTCTCCTTCAGGAGGCCGTTTCCACTTTGGATAGCCACTCCTTTCTTTGTTTGTGATTATTACACTCCATGGGGAGAAGTGTGGGCTAAATACATTGCAGAAGGATTATCTTTTATTTATAGCAGGGATTCCTCTCCTTGGCAACTTTAAGACACATGGACTTCAACTCCCAGAATTCCCCCAGCCAGCCATGTTGGGTGGGGAATTCTGAAATTGCAGTCCACATGTCTTAAAAATTGCCAAGGTGATCTACAGAAAGATGGCTAAGGAAAATAATATTACAACAATATCTTTTTATTCTTCTACCCAGGCAGAGGGACCTGCTAATTTATCATTCCTTACTGGTGAAGAATGCAAAGTAATCAGAAATAAATTTATTTGTAACTCCTCTATTTTACAGCACCAGTTCCCCCTGAACGGAATATCAAAATCAGACGGTGACTTTTTATGCATACTAACTAATACATATACAAAATGTTCATCTGGATCTGCTGCTTCTTGCTGCAAAGCAGCTGCAGCAAGAAAGCTTAGCAAGGCTGCTTTGAGGCCTCCTTAAAGTCTTCTGGGAATCCTGTGCAAGCCCAGAAGAGACTTCTAATCAGCTGTTGTTGTGTTTCTACCGCAGATTGACATAGATGGTAAGGCTGTCTGTTATGTCTTGATTGGTATTTGACAGCAGCAATTTACTTTTGCCCAGAAATCAATAGATGATGGGTGTCGTTGAGTGACATTTTTTAGGAGTCTCTGCAATAATTACAGTAAAGTAGCATGCACTGAACTGTGTGTGTCTCTCTAGAGTCAGACAGGCATAGACATTTGCCTATAGGGATTTTATTATCTCTGCCGGTTGGGAGGACATTGCATCCATTTCTCAAGAATTGTTTCCTTGAACTGGAGAAGGTTGGGGTGCTCAGGAAATTGGCAAGGAAACTGTATCCAGGTATTGTTGATCTTAAGCAGTCCAGAGCTCAGTAGTTAACCAAGGCACCTGAAACGGGCTAACTTACAAAATGCATCCCAAATCAAGAACCCCTGACTCCTGGAATTGAAATCTGGCAAATTTTACGAAAGGTTTTTAGCATTTGATGACACAATGAAAAATGCCATGAAACATTTCCTGCACTGCTATTTGATTGTGCTATAAAGTTCACCATGGGCTACTTTCAAGGCATCCATCTCTGAATATCTGTTTGATTTTAATTCCCTCTCCCAATACATTAGAAGCTGTCAGGTGTGGCTCCATTCAAATCCAAGAAAGAAAACCTTAGACTCCATTGTTATAGAGAAAAGGACTTTTACTGAATTTGAAGTGGTAGCATCAGAAGAAAACAAGATCTGAGGCAATAAGCGCAAAAATCACATATAGAAAGTTATCCCATGTTCCTATCCCCAATAGTTCAAACTGGCCATCTAATTTGAGGTGTGTATAATGTCATGTAGGGAATCTTTAGGTGGCATTTCACACATCTGGTCTAGAGAGATAAGAGGCTACCTCTGCACAATAAGAAAGTAAGCATAATCAAGAAAGCATCCCAACTTTTACAATCCACCAACTTCATCCTTCAGCACCCTTCCCCTCATGAGGCTCAATTATTCTTCCCTCCCACGTTTCTATGGTAGCCAGAAAGAAACAAGCAGAAGAAGGATTATTGGAGGCTGACAGAAACTCTGTCATTGTTGAAGGCACTGAGGAATATGGTAAGGAAATACCCTGTTGAAGTAGGTGACTTGTGAGCAAACAGCAAATATTGAACTGACCATCAAAGTTTAAGGAAAGATTGGCAACATCCGTATATATTTAGTAGGAAGGGAATTTAAATTTCACGGTAAGTTTTCCCTTGCTAGAGGTAACTTTAGCATCTGGCTTCATGTTCTGTGACTCTCACCTGGAATCCAGTTATTTACAACCCTGGCTTGTTAATTGACTAAGATTTCATCTGTTCCGTGACTTGGCATCGTAAATCTTTGGCTTGACTTAGAATTCACCTTCATCTAGCTAACTTGTTACCTACAATTCATTCCTGTTTTTGCCTTTTTTTCCCACTATCTCCTGCTGCCTTGCTGTCAGAACTAGTAGCAACATTGAGTGTGCCTAAGAATTGTGACAGGCTCCTGAAGGGGTGCTAAGGAGCCACACTCATGAGCATTGTCCCTATCAGGAAGGGTGTGCAGAGGTGCATGGAGGTGCAAAAGAGGGGCCATGCAGTGTGGGGACTGCAAGGCATTATGGAAGAGGATGCATGGGTGTGCATAAGAGATGTGCCCCGGGTCAAGGACATTATGAATGGGTGTGATGTGGGTTGAGGAAGGTGCACAGGAGTGTGTGGGTTACAAGGGAAACATGGCAAGTGTCAGGGAGGATGTATGGAGGTGTGAATCTGAGGTAAGGAAATATCTCTGAAGCAATAACTCAGTGGTCACAGATTGTCTAGTTGTTGATAAATTGATACTCATCTATACTAAGCAATGCATGTTTTCCAAATGCTTTCCAATTGGCCTCTTAATAGACTCCTCAAGAATTTGATCAGTAATAATCCAGATCTTCTTTCCCCCAATTTTTGAACATTCATGCACATTTTACAAAATGTAATCTAGACCTTTGGTGCTGCCCATGTCCTTCATGATTTTTCAAATGACAGAAAGGAACTCTAAAATGCAAACTCCTTTAAGGGTCTTGAATATGATCATTCTGGTCCTGAAGACTTGACATTTATCCGGGTAATTCTCTTTTGATCCACCCTGTGAATCCAGCCCCTCCTTTCATGAATTGTTCTGCTTGTATTCATTTGAACACAGCTCCCCTCTGGGAAGAAAACTGAAGCAAGGTTGGAAATGAGAAGCCCTGGTTACTCTCCAACCTTTCACTTCATAGCATTTCTACCCAAAATACTCTTAACTGGACCTTCATGCTCAAATTAATAAATCTTAATAGACGTGTACACTTTCTTCATATTTATAATATTGCTCCTCTCTTTTTGTCCGGAGATATCCTTAAATAGTGGCGAATATCGGTAGCTTGGATATAGGTTGGTTTCCTAACATTTCTTTACCAGGCTAGGTCCAGTGGAGTTTAGGGCACTCCACTGAAGATGTTACCTAGTCTGGTAATGAAATGTTCAGAAACCAGCCCACAGGCTTAGAGAATGAACCCTCACCCTTAAATCTTCATAATACACTCTTGAGTTTCCCCAGGTTTCCCCAATGCCTATTAAATTATATTGGTCTTCCTATACTTAACCCTTCTAATTCTTCTTGTTTGTCTCCATAACTTTCTCTTCTGATGTCAGCATTCCAGCAACCCTTCTTTCCAAACAATAACTCTGAGACAGACATATCTCAAAAGAACCTTTATTTGGATAGTAACTGGCACATCTGTGGAATCCTGAATCTGAAAGTTTGGGGCTTCTTTGCAAAAATCAAAACTACAAATCCACCCCCCCGCTTAGCCATCACCATATCACATGGTCCAGTCACCATCTCTCCTGAAGTAAGATTCCCATTTCATTATGCGCCACACTCAGTGACCTTGAACCAACAAAAAGAGTTTTATTTTGTCTAATTAGATATACTCAAATGAATTCCTCCCTCTTTCCTTTCTTAGGCTCAATTGTGGCAGCGTGGGAGCATCAAATCTCAATATGGCTTCCAAAGCTGACACTGATTCTACCCATGAATTCATTTTATGGTCAATATTAGCAGTCACAGAATACAGTTATACTAACAATTGTAGTTGTAATATATAGTATGTATCCCTAATGCAATGACTCCATCTATTTCCAGTCCATGTGCAGCCTTCAGTTTAATTCACGCATGTTCATTTCATTCTGCTTCTGCATTGTTCAGTTTCTGACTCTCCCTTCAAATAGATTTTATGTCTAACTGCACATTTCAAATAATAGGTCACCTTTTTCTTTGAGCAGTGTACTTTGGCATAGCATATTAGGGAAAATTAAACTTAGCGGATAACATTATTTTTAATAGATGGAAATGGATTGGATCAACATATCCAGAGATCAAATTTTTACAAAGATCAATTTTTTCTTCCCCATGGTCTTCATTCACTGACTTATTCCTAGCAAATGAAATTAATTAATTTTATAAGCAATGAATGAAACATTACAGTGACATAAAACCTGAGTTTTGAGTGATTGGTTATGCAGCAACTCACAGCCCTGAACTTTTGCTCCATGAAATTCCAACCGGATGAGTAGCAGCCATTAATTTTGCTACTTAACATTGGCTTTAATTTAATGGCATAATCATCATTTCTGAAGAAATACTTGTATTAAATTAAGTTCACCTCTCATATTCAATTTAGTGCATCTGAATTATGGCAGGTCAGTTCCCATTAAATTAATAAGGGTTGCTATGTCACATTTTATTCCTGCAGGATGCTACAGTGCCTGACATAATAAGAAGCATGTTATGCATTTTCACATGATTTACCGCATTGGGGGTTTTTTTGCTTCAAAATGGCAGAATAGTAATTCCACCCCCTCTTTGCATCTTAATAAAATAAGTTTGGGATAACTTTGGAAAATCCAGCAATTATAACAATTTGTTGAAAAACAATTATCCAAATTTAATTTAAATGAATAAAATTCTCATTGATGTAATTTAAACATGTTTTTTACGTTTCCCTTGCCTGAACCCTTTATATAAAGATTGTGCTATTGGAATAATTGACACCCAGTATATATACTTGTTTAGAGTGGTTTGAAGCTTGAGATGGTTTGTTTAGGTTTTCTCCTACATCAGGGATCTCCAAACTTGGCAACTTTAAGACTTCTGGACTTCAACTCTTCCCCAACCAGCCATGTTGAAGTCCACAAGTCTTAAAGTTGCCAAGTTTGGAAATCCCTGCCCTATACCAAAATCCTCCCCTTGTGTAACATCTATCTGATCAGGACTCAAAGGTCTCCTTCAACTATGACAAAGCAGTTGCAATTAACCCCACTGATATAAGAAATGCCACTAAAAAAAACATTGCCCTCCTGGATCTATATCGTTTCATCACCATTAGCAGCAATAACTACAACCAAACACTTCCAGTAACTGATGATAAGTCCTTAATATCGTTAGTGGGAATTTTACCCATTCCTTTCTGGGCAACTGTGTCAAAATAACAAGATTTGGTAGAGCAAACTACCAATTTCACTTGTTGGCTCAATATTTTATGGGGTTTATGACTGGATTTTGAGTTGGCCATTCCAAAATGTTGAACTTGTTTTTCCTGAACCAACCTCTTCTCAATTATCTTTTACGTATGGAATAATTATCTTTCTGCATCACCCATTTCCATTTCAGCTGATGGACAGAGACCTGATATTTTCCTATAAAATTCTTCAATACAAAGCAGAATTAATCTTCCTTCTTTCAGTGGTGGCAAATCATCCATGAGGTAACAGATCACGCCCTCACCATGACACTCCATGCTTGAGAATTGGTTCAAAGTTCTTATTATAGAATGTGAAGTTTGTCTTCCACCATATATAAAGATGAAATAAAGGAATAAAGAGAATAAGAGCCACTTTGGTCCAGTGGTTAAGGCACCAGGCTAGAAAGCAGAGACTGAGAATTCTAGTCCCACCTTAGCCATGAAACCAACTGGATTTTGGACCAGTCACTCTCATTCAATACCTTGAGTTATTTGTAAAATGAACAAATTAATAAATGAATGAATGTACATAGACATATCGTCTTCCAAATAAAGGTAGTTCTCAGCTCACGACCAATTGCTTAGTGACTGTTCAGAGTTATAGCAGGCACTCCAAAAGGTACTTACTGTCAGACCTGTCTCGCTTAAAAAATTAGGAAAGAGAGACCCTCGACTACCTTGGTTGAAGTGATAGGTTATTTTACTAAAATTAAGTGGTTGCAGAGAAAGTAAAGCTAGATCTGAGTATTCCTGCACAAACGTTACACTTTACTCCCTATTCCCTGGCCCTTCCCACTTGACCAGTCAATCAGTGTCCAATAGGATGCCTTGAAGATGTTTTGGGAATGGTTCGGGCCTTGGTGCCTCTCAATCCAGTTTTGCTGTCAGCCCTGGGACACGTGGGCTGCCATTTCAGGAGGCGGATGACTTGCTCGGCACCGATACCTACTTTGATGAGCTGGAGAGCCAGAAGCAGCTCACAAACAGCTGAGAGGCACCAATTCAGAGACTGTTGGCATTTCCCTTATTCGGCCGTTGGAATTAATCACCGGGTGTGGGGGAAGTGGGGTGGCTTTTGCATGGGGTTAAAAGGTGGTGGGGAGCACTAGGCAGGCAGCCCTGACTAAATTTGCATTACACGCGGGTTAAATCATGCCGCTTGCAAATAGGAAATTAAATACTTCAAAGCAAAGCAAAGCATGTTTGTGGTTATTCTCAGTTTATTGAAGCGGAATCTGACATTTACATTCAGTTCCCAGACCACGTCTCCTTGGAGGCTGGCTATGTCGACTTGGCACTTCTGGATCTTCTCAATGTGTCTCCCCTCCAATTATTTGTTTTCTCATTCCTAGGCCCACATGTTATTACCTCAATTTCATTTCCCCCTCCCTGACAATTTATAGCAGGATGCCAGAGAAGTGAAAAAGCTGGAGATGGCAGACCGAACACTTACAAACCAGTTCCAAAGTACTAATGCTATCTTCCTTCTAGTGATCACTTGACTGCATTTCAGGCATTCAGCAACTGGCCTACATTTATGGTCATTTGCAGCATGCGGCAATAATATGACCATGATTTATGATGTTTTTACTGAAAAACAGTGTTTACTTCAGGTTTGCGCAAAAAAATGTGCATAGCAAGCAATGAGTTTGTTTAATGACCACCGTGTTTACTTAAGATTGTGGATTCATTTAACAATGATGGTGATTTTCTTAATGACTGCCACAAAAGGTCAAAGATCATTATGACCATCACGACTTACAACCATAATGGACAGGTTCTCTTATAGTGGCAATCTGAGAACTACCTGTATTCCCTTTTGATCCATCTTTCAATATTCAACATCAGTCTGGAGGATCACTGAGATCCTTTTTGCCACTGGTGTTCTTTAGTAAGAAATTGTCTCTGAATTGCTACTCTTCTGTGAATTCCATCTTTATCTAGTGCTTTTCTGATCGTAGATCATCGAACATTGGTTTTAAACAAAGAAAGTTTACAGATTTGTTTGGCTTCTTGGACAATATTATGCTTTGCTCTTGTAGTGATTTTACAGGACTACCACCCTTGGGAACATTCAGTATTGTCCCAAATCTCCATTTTTAAAGCAATGTTTTTGACACTAGACAGGTAAAGACCCAGAAATTTAGGCATCTGTAATTTTTTGAGAGAAAGAGACAGAGATATAATATTTATGGGGATTTTTTTTTATAATGAAGGTACCTACAAGTTTTAAGACAATACCGTTTAATAAAGTAACCCTGAACTGAACAATTTCTTTTTCGCATTGTACCATTGTGTGAAATGGATGAAGCAAGAACCAAAGGTTGGTGTTATTCATTCACTGAGACTTCCTTTGTATATCAGCAGAACAGATAGGAAGCTCTGATAATGTTTAGGGTCAACTATATAGAAACATCTGGAGAAGTGTCAGGTTTTTTTTTTCTCAGAACAATATGTGCCAGTGACTGGTTCAGTAATAGAAAAAAGCTGGTAACAAATGTCTCATGATGATACTTTGAGGTGAGGATAAACAGCATGTGTGTAAATCAATTAATTTACTGTCAAACTGGGTCAAAAAATATACACCAGCCCATAAGTTATCATGAGGCAGTCATAGCATCCAGGCTGCATCATGCAGCTCAGCAACAGATCAGCTCCAACTATTGAAATAAGTTTTTCCAGAATTGTATAGAAAATAATTATCTTCTATCTGAAATTATGAGATCTTGTAATCCATGTAGTCAGAAGACATAATCTTCTGTAGTAGGATACTTGAAGTATCTTCTGAGTTGACAAGAGCCAGTTTTAGGGAAAGGATAGAAATGATTCATTTTTAGAAAATGTATTTACCCTTACCTGAACAGTTCTTTGGACCTTGGACAATGAGAGATGGTCCACCTTCCAGCATCCTGAAGTGGATGGCAAGGGTCTTACTAGACCTGGCTATTCTGCTTTTATACATTAAAGACTTTGCAAACAAGTGTCTTGAACAGGGCAAAATTCCTACTGCTTGTTCACATATTTGGACCTAGCAAAGGTCATAAGCAGAAGTGGTATTCAGCAGGTTCTGACCAGTTCTAGAGAACCAGTAGAGGAAATTTTGTGCAGTTTGGAGAACCAGTAAATACCACCTCTGACTGGCCCCACCCCCATCTATTCTCTGCCTCCCGAGTCCCACTAATCGGCTGGGTCTTCTTTTGTTGCCCTGCACAGGAGAATAGAGCTGGAATGCAGGTTGGTGGGGTGGGGAGGGAATGGGGATTTTGCAGTATCCTTTCCCTGGAGTGGTGTGGAAATGGAGATTTTGCAATATCCTTCCCCTGCCATGCCCACAAAGCCACACACCCCAAGGCCATGCCCCACAAGCCACGGCCACAGAACTGATAATAAAAACATCCTCAGCAGGCTAGTGAGAAGGAAGAGCATTGATCCTCATCTTTCAGATGACTAAAGATGGTTTGGGATAAATGGAAGAGTATAATGTATTCTGTTCCTTCACTCAGCTCAAAGCAACTGGAGCCTTCACTGATTTCTCTGAGGGCAATAAATAGCTGCTTGTAATAGAGAATCTTATTGTTTTTCATTTCCTTTAGATCTCCCCTGTTCTAATACTACCTCTACTTGTCAGATCGGAAACAAAATTTAGATGGGGTTTGTGTAATTTAAAAACATGCAACTGTAGGACAAGGTTGACTTTTATATTTTATGAGTGCAAATTAAATTAGCTATAACATGTGCACATAGTTTAAAACATCCATGTATTTTTCATGCAGGTCTCTGGCATCTCCCGGTAAGACAACAATTTCTTGAAGCTAAGTTCTGCTCCTGCACTTGTACTGTACATGTTCCAAGCAACAACCCAGAAACAGATGCTACTGCCCTATTCTGAGCATCTCCAGAGATGACTGAAAAAATCTTCTTTGAAACCAAATTGTTGTGCCAATAATTTTCAACCATGTTCCCTTTCCTACCACAGATAAGTCCCATCCAGAAGCTTCCACCAAGAGATATATAGCCCTTAGATTTTTGGACTGTCTTTTTTACTTACTGCGTTGCATAAACCTAGCTTTTTAAAAAATTATACTTCTTGACTTTTTCTATATTCTATGACTCCAGTTACTTGTTATTTGCTAAATATATTCATATGCTGTTTCCTTTGTTGACACATCTTGAGAAATTCACAATAAAAAAGCATAAAATATTGAATAAACAACCCACTAAAGTTAATTTAAAATTCTTTTTTAAAAAAATGTCTCCATTAAAAAAGGGCTGGAAAAAAGAAAAACAAAACTAGCATTTTTACTTGGAAGGTCTAACAAGGAGAAGTTTTAAGAGGAGCCTTTTAACCCTGACCCAAAGGATAGCAGAGTTTATTTATTCATTTATTTGTTAAACATGTACAAGATAACAAATATAAATATGAACATAAACAAGAACAAGGGAGTAAGTACAGATAAATGGGGAAAGTAAAACAGGGATGGTAGTCATACTGGTGCGCTTATGCACGCCCCCTTTAAGGACCTCTCAGGAATGGGGTGAGGTCCACGATAGACAGTTTGAGGTTGAAGGTTGTGAGGATTTGAGGCTGTAACAATGGAGTCGGGTAGGACATTCCAGCTGTTGACCATTCTGTTTCTGAAGTTGTATTTTCTGCAATCGAGTTTGGAGCAGTTTACCGTGGGTTCATATCGGTTGTTTGCCTGTGTATTGTTGTGGTTGAAGCTGAAGAAATTGTTGACAGGCAAGATTATAGCAGACAACTTTGTGAACTATGCTTGGATCGGATCGCAGGTGGCGCAGTTCTAGATTGTCCAGGCTCAAAATTTCAAGCCTGGAGGCATAGGGAATTCTATTGTGAGTGGAGGAGTGGAGAACTTTTCTCGAGAAATACCTCTGAACCTGCTCAATTGTGTTAATGTCTGATATACAGTGTGGGTTCCAGGTGTATTTGAGGATTGGTCTAAGGTTTTGTAAGCCCTAATTAACAATTCAATGTTGCCGGAGAAGAAGCTTCACAAAATAAGATTAACAACTCTTAAAGTAAAGGTGGTATTCAGCAGGTTCTGACCAGTTCTAGAGAACCGGCAGCGGAAATTTTGAATAGTTCAGAGAACTGACAAATACCACCTCTGACTGGAGATTTTATGGTATCCTTCCCCTGCCTCGCCCACCAAGCCGCACCCCAAGAAGCGGTAGTAAAAAAAATTGAATCCCACCACCCTCTTAAATTTTTTTTGGCAATGTTGTTACAGGAAGCTCTAGGGCTTAGATCGTTTGAGATAAGTACTCCTAGGTTGTTGATGCCTCCCAAATGTTGGTGAGAAGAGCGTTCTCTCCCACCACAGAGAAGTTCCATCCGGAATCTGCCACCAAAAGATATATAGCCCTTAGCTTATGTAGCAGTTTCTTTTCCCTGATGGTTTTACAGACAGACAGATCTATAATAGGAAAAGTGATTGGATGGATAGTTTATTTTGGCTTACTTAACATATCATGATTAAAACAATCTTGATATAGCAAGTGAATCTGGTCAATGTAAGGCAGCTTCTCTTGTTCCCGATGTTCCTGCCTCAATCACAATATCACTTCTATCTTCATATTCATGCTGCAAGCTAAAAATGCTTAAAGCTTCTGGATTGTAATAGTTGTCACTGATTGCTTGGTACATTCTGCAAAGTTAGCTTTTCTTGACCAAATAGACTCATTTGGATGTCATTAAGGGAACTGTCTTCGGGGCATTCTTTATTTTCAGTTGCATTTATTGTACAATATATGACATAAATTGGAAACCATTACTTCCTTAATGTCTTCCTTGATATCCAGAAGTCAGAAATATCCACTATGATTGCTACCATTACTCTTTAAAACAATCTCACATCAACCCATAAAAGCTTCCTTTCAATTTTTATCCTGTTCAAAATTCTTCTAGGTAACTGCTCTAAAGTCTTCAGTAGATTCTTTATTACAATCAATGACTGTATGAATGAATGAATTAATTGGGTGAATGTATCAATCAAACTGCTGCACACCAACATACTACATGACAAACTTAAAGAGGTAGAATAACTTGAGCCCCAAAATAAGAGTTGTAAATAGGTCAGATTAACCTAACTCACACTTCCTTTGTAATGTTTCGTACTGTACTGTTTTTCAATTGCTAAGCTCTCTGTTTAAAAGCACTTGAGACAAACACTCGTGTTTGCATACATATATAATTCTTTTATGAAAATGCAGCAGAGGTTTCCTGGCTGCCTTATGATGACATCAGCAGGTTCTGCCATTTGCCAGCCTTGGAGAATCTGAAATGGATGTTGGGTCTATATTCAGAAATTGCTTAACTGGATTGTAAGACACTTTTTATATTTGTGTGTGCCTTGGGTTTGTGGTTAGGTTGAGTGGATTCTTGACAACTTGTAATAAATAACCTTGAAGCTATCAATGACAACACTTTTGACGATACTCATATCTATTCAGAAATAAGTCCTGTTGATTGCAGTGGGATTTGCTCTTGGTTAAATGTATGCAGAAGTGTGATCTCAATGCATTTAATCATAACATGCCAGTATCATCAGTTACCAGATGTTATGTTACAAAGCCCTCTATTTAAAAATGATCATTACATATTAATTCACTGTTCTTTTGAAGCTTTTGTAAAAATATTTATCACATAAATTGTTTTATGACACAATTTGCAACATAAATGTGGTAAGCTTCCCGGAGTCATTTTGATACAAGATGGGCGGCAAATAAATTTAATAAATAGATAAATAAAAACTGTCAACTTTAAATGTCTTTTATAAACTGAAAGCATATAATTCTGAATTAAAACATGGAAATAAATACAATTTAAAGCCCAAATATTCACTCAGCTATGATAAGTGGCAATGTGATACTGAGCTTGAATTGTGTTAACAATAATTTATTGAAGTAAACCAAACTTGGTTGAAGTGAGTAAATCCCCTCAAACCCAATCACCAGGGGTGGGATTCAAACATCCCAGCAACCGGTTTGTTGCCTGGTTGCTGGGTGGGCGTGGCCATGGTGAGTGGGCGTGGCCTATCTGAACCGATAGAATCCCACCTCTGCCAATCACATCACATCATATTAAACATATTGTGCAAGAGTGCCTACATATGTGCAATCACCTGGATAGCTGAATTGGACATCCAAGTATATGTTTATTTCTCTTCTGTCATGTTCTCATCCTATGCTAAATAATAATTAATAATAATAGATTGATGCAGTGTGTGTACTATGTTGTATTCATTTTAGTGACTGTTCAAAGTTACAATGGCAATGAAAAAAAGTGACTCATGACTGTTTTCACACTTAAAACTTTTGCAGCATCCCCATGGTCAGGTGATCAAAATTTGAATGTTTGACAACTGATTCAGTTGCTGTTTCCAGGGTTATATCTTTTGTGACGTCCTGACAAGTGAAATCAATAAGGAAGCCAGATTTCCTTAACAAGCATGTTGCTAACTTAACAACTGCAATGATTCATTTAACAACTTAAGCAAGAAAGGTCATAAAATTAAGGTGAAACTCCCGTAATGACTTTCTCGCTTAGTAACAGAAATGCTGGGTTCAGTTTTGGTCATAAACCAAGGACTACCTGTAATTTTACTCAGATCTTACCTGCTGTACATTTGATGCTGTTTAAAAATAAAATGCAAGATTGTTATAATTAAAAAATAGCATTAAACAATCTGTCCTTATTTACTTTTTTCCTTTTCTGCCTGAATACATTCTTCAGAAGGGCATATGTGCTTTTTGACCCTACCAAAATATTCACAAAGTATAGTGTCTGTCAGCTTTATATTATGTATTATCAACCTATAAGTAAGTAAATAATTACAACCCTCCTTGGTTGCAATTTTATAGCCATTTTTATAGAGGTTAACTTTTCACAAACTGTTAAGATATATTGTCAAAGATCTTCTTTTAGCTCTTCTTTTTTTACACCATGCATCTGAAATATTAATAGAAGCATAAAACTGAAACAGATGCCTAAAAATTAAAATGAGATTTTTTTTTTTATCTTACAAGATTAACAAGACGTTTTATCTCAATGACATGCAAATTCTACCTTAAATACACTTCTCTTTGAACTTCTGGCCTGGAGGACTATGAACATCCATGCAATATTCATATACATTTTTGCTATTAAAAATCATAAAATTTTTAGCAACTAAGCTGAGTAGAGTGAACAAATGAAAATGGAATCACCCAGAAGACCAAAGGGGCATTCTTGGGGACCTGGCATCAGGTGGACAAAAGAGCTTTGCTCTAAAGCAGAATTTCTCAATATTAGCAACTTTAAGACATGTAGACTGAAGTCCACATGTCTTAAAGTTGCCAAGGTTGGCAAATCCTGCTCTAAAGCATTCAAGGTGATAGATAGCCAGGCACAGTGCTTAATCAACGAGTGGTCTCAGGTACCCATACATAATAATGAACAAACCTCTGAGGCTCAGTGTGGAGATATCGAATAGCAATTGAAGGGCCATTGGAAAAAGCTTAGATAAAATGTCTGCTCTCCTTCCAGGGTACCTTAGTTGTTGTTTTTTGTCCCGGTCAGCCAAAAACTTTCACTTCTTAACTTTCTCCTGCACCTTCTTTTCCGGCTGAGTGCTTCTTTGAGGTGGCCGTTTCTGACCACCACTCTTACCGCCTATGGAAAAAGGAGTTTAGCCGGCTGGGGGGGAGAGGTGTGATTCCCCTCGACCCCGCCAGATCTCCCCTGTCTTCAACCACCTCTACGGGGTGGCTTAGCCCCAAAGCCGGCTGGATGGTTGGCCTTGACCTGCTTAGATAAGGAACCACAGCTGTGCAATAAGCAAGTAAGGAAGTTTTCCCAAGTTTTACAACTCACCATCTCAAGCCTCCAGCACTCTTCCCCCAAAAAAACCCCAATTAATTGTCTCTCCCCCATTTCTATGGCAGCTGGAAAGACAAGCAGAAGAAGAATTCTTGAAGGCTGAACACCTAGTCACTTCATCAGTGTGCCGTTGCCAATTACTAAAGTCAGCACTCTGGTGGCAATCACCATTTCTCATCCGGGAATCTGGAACATTTACTGTTATACACACCAGCTAACTTGTTCAGTTACAATTGGTAAGATCCTTGGTCTCCTGGAAATGCATGTAGCTATATCTCAACATGTGGGTTTTTCCATTGAAAGTCTTGTAAGAGATGTAGTTTTGCAGGAGAAAAGTACCCCAAGGATATTAAGTGCTGATACTTAACCCAAAGACTGCAAGTCTTCTGCAAGTTATGGTAAAAAAACTCAAGGTGGTGGCTACAACACTGTGATTGAAGTTCCTCTTGGTTTTTATGTGCAATAGCAACAATTGGATGATGCAATAGAAGTTACACTTTGTGTTAGACAGGTTTGTCTTTGCCTGGGCTGATAAATATTTTAAGCATCTTCAGTGGTACTTCTGACTGTGTCAGATGAGGGTAGGGAAAGGAGAAGTACTGTAATGGTTGATATTTCCCCCAATCATTTAACTCTAATGTTTAACTTGCAAATATTAATTTCTATTTTCAAATTTGACAACTTTTAATAATATTTGTTCCCATCCTTAAATCTAGGCCTGATTTCAGTTATGGTTCAGGCTTTTGTGTTCTTAGTTGCTTTATCTGTTTTGAACCTTTTTTTCTGTTTTGTATAACTTAGTGGATAAATTGATGGATAAGGGAAACACTGTGGATGTAGTTTACTTAGACTTCAATAAGGCATTTGACAAAGTAGACCACAGCTACAGAACCAGCCCCAAATGGATTTGCAGCTGGTTACTAAAAGCACTCAGTGGGTAATCCTCAATGGAACTACATCTACATGAAGGGAAATATGCAGTGGAGTAACCCAAGGCTCTATCTTAGACACAGCACTCTTTAATAATTTCATAAATGATCTTGATGAGATGATAGAAAGGGAACTCATCAAATTTGCAGAGGACAACCAAGCTTGGGGCTGGGGATAGCTAATACTTTAGATTAGGGGTGTCCAACCTTGGCAACTTTAAGACTTGTGGACTTCAACTCCCAGAATCCCCAGAAACTCCCAGCTTTGCTGTCTGAGGAATTCTGGAAGATGAAGTCCACAAGTCTTAAAGTTGCCAAGGTTGGACACCCCTGCTTTAGATGATAGACTCAAAATTCCAAAAGATCTTGAAAGATGTGAACACAGGGCTCTATCCAACAAAATGCAATTCATGAATGAGAAAAGTAAGGCTCTGCATTTGGGTAAGAAAAACTAAATGCACAGATATTGAATAGAAACTATCTGGCTCAACAGCAGTAACTGTGCGAGAGATCTAGGTGTCCTAGTATACCAACACTTAAGTATGAGCCAAGCAGTGCACTGCAGCTGCCAAATAAAGAGAAAATCTAGTGCAGTCCTACATTGCATCAATAGTGGGATCGTCTCAAGAATATGTGAAATGAGAATACCACTTTATACTGCCGTGGTGAGACAACCCTTGGAATAGAGTGTCTAATTGTTTCCAGTCACCAAGATACAAAACAGATATTGAGACCCAGAAATAATGCAGAGAAGAACTAGATAGGTCTAATCTAATGAACAGAATGACTAGAGATGATATGATAGTACTCTTCCAATACTTGGGGGGCTGTCAGAAAGAATAGGGAGTCAACTTATTCTCCAAAGCACCTGAGGGCAGGAAAAGAAGTAATAGGAGGAAAATCATGAAAGAAAACTCCAACAGAGAACAAAAGCGAAATTTCCTAACCGTGAGAACAATTAATCAGTGAAATGGTTTGCCTCTAGAAGTTGTGAGTGCTCCATCACTGAAGGATTTCAAGAAGAAATTTGGAATTTGTCTGAAATTGTATAAGGCCCCTTCTTGGACAGTGGTTTGAACTACAAGACTTCCGTGGTTCCTTCCAACCTTATTATTCTATGTACTATGTATAGTTTTATATTATACATTTTAGTGCTTATGATTCTAGCAGAGGCTTCACTGATTGTTCCATATTGCAGTTTTTGTTAAGTCTTATTTTGGGATTGCAATGATAAAAGAATTGATTTGCTCCACCTGAGCTTCAATCCCATCATTCAGCCACCATGTTTAATTTGACTGTACCCTGTAGTCACCTCTGCCAAAAGAGCTTTTCTTTTTTGGAAAAAAGGACTGGTCAGAGATAACAGCATGAATTTCTCACTTACAGTCCAATGATTTTTCTTCTGTAACATGACAGGACATTGCTCATTTCATGTAGATTGCAAGTATATCTACCATTTAATACTTACCTAAGAATGTGTTACAGTTGGTTAGTGTAGAGTTTCAAAGAATAATTTGTAGAGTCTTCAGTCCTAAGTTTCTTGTAGGTTTAATTTAAGATATGCTTTTGGAAAGGTCAAAAGTAATAGATTTCCTTTCCCCTTTCTTTCCCCATACAATTGGATATGGTCAGACACAAGATTAATGTGCACTAAAATCTGCTTTGCAATTCCTCAAAAGTTTTCTTCTCTCATGAAAGAGGCTTATGTTTTTCTAACTGATTCTCAAGGTGCTTGTGAATTTTTCCTCCACATTTCTCACATTGGTGTTTTTGAACTTTGATAATTGTTGAAAATGGCAGAGGGTGCTTCTGCTGTCATCTGGACACTTTTCTGTTGCTCTAAAGTCTTCCAGCTGCCCATATTTCCTCATTCAGAAGAAATTCCATGCAAGGACATCCATCATGAAATCTTTCAGGGTGTGGTCTGCAGCAGTGGTGGGATCCAATTTTTTTTTACTATTCTGTGGGCATGGCTTGGTGGGCATGGCAGGGGAAGATATGGTAAAATCTCCATTCCCATCCCACTCCAGGAGAAGTTTACTGCAAAATCCCATTCCCTCCCCACCCTACTAACCTGCTTTCCAGCTCCGTTCTCTTGTGCAGGGCAACAAAAGAAGACCCAGCTGATCAACTGGGACTCAGGAGGCAGAGAATAGATGGGGGCAGGGCCAGTCAGATGTGGCATTTGCCGGTTCTCCAAAGTACTCAAAATTTCCACTACCGGTTCTCCAGAACTGGTCAGAACCTGCTGAATACCACCTCCGGTCTGCAGAGTGGTCAAAAACTATGAAGATAGTATCAACCATGATGTGATTGAAGCTCCTCCTACTCTTCATGCATAGCGAATTCCATTGTGATGCAATAAAAAGCCGGCAGAACTTCAGTTATATTGAGAGAACAACACACATCTAATCTAATGAAGACAATGACTAGAGGCGATATGATAGTAGTCTTTCAGTATTTGAAGGGCTGTCACAGAGAAGAGGGAGTCAACTTATTGTCTAAAACAGGGGTCTCCAACCTTGGCAATTTTTAGACTTGTGGACTTCAACTCCCAGAATTTCAGCTTTGCTGGCTGAGGAATTCTGGGAGTTGACGTTCACAAGTCTTAAAATTGCCAAGGTTGGAGACCCCTGCCCTAAAGCACCTGATGGCAGGATAAGAAGTAACAAGTAGGAAAATCATTAAACAAAGCTCCAACTAAGAAAAAAAGGAGAAATTTCCTAATAGTGAGAACAATTAATCACTGAAATCTCACAGCCACTGATTTCACTGCTAGGGAAATTCAAGGAGATTGTTAAACCTAGGAGAAATGTTTGTAGAAAGAAAACCAGCAGTAGCACATATCCCTTTACTATATCAGTAATAAGTGCTGTCCATGAGGATTTCAATAGCATTCTCTTCCCTGTTGAGAAGCATTTTTTAAATGAATTTTCTGCTACAAAAGTCAATGAAAATTTGTAGAAAAAAGGTAGGCTTGTTTTTTCATAGCACTGAACTACACCGCCAGCACTGTAGTTTTTGTAGCATAAATCAATTATAAAAATGCATCGGACCAGCTTGCTTTTACCAGCTTGCTTACAGTTACATTTCTCCTTAGTGAGCACTGGGGATTTATCATGCCATCTTACCCAAAAGGGATGAGGTGGCCCTGGACATCATCATGTTTGAGATTCATGACCACAAAGAGACAAATGTCTGCAGTGTAAAATATTATTTTTCTCCTATAAGGAAAGTGCAGATGTATATCATCTTTCTATTTACAGTCAGCATGCTAGAAATACATCACTATCTTCTGAATAATTTTTTTAAAATCCCTTGATAAAATTTGCTCACAGTTACAGTCTTCAAACTACTGCACCAGCAAATTACAACAGCAGGCAAGAACTAAGAAGAACAAGCATTTTACTATCTTTTCTTCCGACATATTTCTCTCTCCCTCTCCCTCTCTCTCTCCGAGAAAGATTATGTAAGACCCTATGATGCATCACATTTTTATTAGATTTCTGTTTTAGTCTTGTGAATTTAGTTTGACAGTTCTGTATGAACTTTTTTTAGTTTATCTTCCTACCACATAGATAAATTTAGAAAAATGTTTTGTTTTTTTAATGAAAAAAAAAACATACTTATCCAATATGGGCTTTGTAGGCAATCCATAAAATCACTTTAAAACATTGTGTTAAGAGAAAGACATGGGAAGCAATCAATCTGAAATCATACTCTCTGAAAGAAATTCCTGATTGACTGGTGTCTCTAGAAAAAGCTCTAATATTTTGTGTTGGCCAGCTGAAGTTTAGGCAGAGTAGGCCCCATAGTCAATAGTTTTAGCAAAGGGGATATCTCTTAATCCAGCAGATTGAGCAAGCAAAGAGGTCGCTGGCAAGGATTTAGAAGACCGGCCTTTTCTGCAGTAGACCCAGCTCTATGGAATATCCTCCCCTCAAAGATCACAATAGCCTGAAACCAGGGATGAGATCCGACCAGTATAAGTACCGGTTCTGTTGCTCTGCATCACGTGCACATGCAATTTATGACCTGCTGAGCTGCCTGGACAACTGAGCAGGGTGCACAGTGGTTGGAAAAGCCCTTTTTTCCTGCTTTTTCAATTGCAGCTGTGTTGCACAAAGCAGCTGAGGTTGAAAAAGCAGGAAATAAAGGACAGGTAAGAGCCCGGGGAGGAGGGTAGGCCAAAACAGCAGCAGACATAGAACTGGTTCTATGTCTGCTGCTCTTCAGAGCTACCAGTTCTACAGAGGTGGACAGAACCAGTAGAATCCCACGCCTGCCTGAACCCTCTTAGCCCTTCGTAAGGCCCTAAAAACCCGGTTGTGTTCCCAAGCTTGGGGTGCTGAATATGGTAAGGGTCCTTTTCCTGGCTTTACTGATAACTGGCCAAGATACCGCATGTATTTATTTTGTATGTTTTTATTGTTTTAAAAATGCTTTTATTGTTGTATATTTTTTGAATTGTAAATCACCCAGAGTCATTGATTGAGATGGGTAGCTATAGAGCTTGAATGAATGAAGCAACAAATGAGGATATTTGATACCTGACCTACTCTAGAACTAAGAATTTAGGATTAGTGAAGAAAAGAGAGACCTGGGTTCAAATCCACACCATCCCTTTTTTTTTTTCAGTCCCACCAACCATAATTCACAGGATTGTTATGACAGGAGAAAATGTGAGAGTAGGATATCGTATATGCCTCTTTGAGCTCCTGAAACAAACAAAAAAAGCCTAAATTGATTTGATATAAAGTATATATCCCTGGAATGTGATTCAGGTTATATATCAGAAATGGGGGGAGCTCTTTCCTCTCAGCCTGCCTGAATGTTTCTATTTCACTTAAATAGCAATGGAAAGAAAATCTTACTAGAAATTCCCTTTCTTGAAATTGTGCCACCTCGACCCTGCTCTAGTAGCTTCTCAGATACCACTAGCCTGAGGTCTTATCATTTCAAGGTGCCTGATGTTTAAACAAACGTCAGACATCTCGAAATGACAGGTCCCATGGCTTCAGATGCCTCAAGCAAGGTGAATAAAGCAGGTTGACCCAGTTTGGAATGAAAAGAAAGAAACCTGCCAAGCATTTCTGTTTCCTTGAATGCTCACCACCCTCCCAAGCTGATTCTGCTGCCCCAGAGATGGTAGCCGTGAAGGGCACCTGCGACCTCCTTTTCTCCATTCGGAGGGTATGTAAAACTGGTGCCCATTTGAGCCTGTTATGTAAAACTCAGCTTATATTGAGAATTGTGTTTAAATAATATACACTATATAATTAATATACCCTGTAGTATAACTCCGTAAATTGCTTAGAGAGGTTTACATATAGCGCATTATGAAGCAGTATATAAGTGCCATTAACTATTGCTAATAACATGGGTGTGTGTGTGTGTGTGTATGCTGTCAGGATTCTGGCAGTTACTCCAATTAAATCATGAGTCTCGAGCCAAACTCCCAAAACTTCAAAGGATTTATTGGAAGTCAACATGTCGGCATGACCTGGGCATAGCTGACTCTGAGACACGTAATTCACTCACACCCTTGATCCTGCTTTCCCCCCCCCCCTCTGGGTGTATCATAATTCATAGTCTCCAATGAAACACGCCCATAGCCAAGAGTCATCAATCATGTTCTCCAATTAGATTTTTGTGCAGCAGAAGCTTCAGTCATCTAATCTGTCTCTGAAGAAAATATGAATGGAATATATTTTCGATTCCACACTGCTGCCTGCTTTTTGAAATTCACCACAGCCCCCCTTCTTTCTGTTGGCAACTATAAAACGTGTATAGAAAATGTTTTATGAGTTGACATACACACTCGTGCACATTGGGTAGGTAAGTAGAAAAAAGTACACCTCAATATAGGTATGCATGTTGCATGGAAAAAATAAATGTTGGGAAAGGCTAGTGCTGAAATTGCCAAGCATTTTATTAATGATGAAGCTGTGCATGAATGTGAAGGTAACTGAACTTGCAAAATTAGACCAGAAGTTTTTCTTGTTGTTTATGACATCTGTAGAATTTGCTGAGCTGTAATCCATCATATTTAGAGGATAATTCTGTAGAAGACCCAAGACTCCTTGATCATCATTTTGGAGATATTTCTTCCCCAGGTTCCTTGATGCCTTGATGCAGAGCTTTAAATTCAGGGAGGAATTAAGAGATGCCCCCACCCTGCAAATAACAATGTTGAACTGTACAGCACAGTCACATATCAGGCATTAACCATAGGAAATGTTTTGTGATATTTTGTATTATGTCATATTGATTTTTACTTTTATTTTATTTATGATAATTCTGCCATAAAATATTCTATACAATTTGACAAATTTCAATTCTATGGAGTCATGGATCCTAGATTTTCCATATATTCTTTTTTTTTTAAGTTTTATTGGATGTTTATTTTTAAATATACATCATATCAATACATGAACAGGGTGGCCTCTGGGTATGATTCATTTTGATACAAACAGCAATAATAATAATAATAATAATAATAATAATAATAATAATAATAATAATAATTGTTGTTGTTGTTATATTAATCAAACATATAATCCTAGTATTGATATACATGGTTGTTTTAGAGTAGTTATTCAATATTTCAATGTTCCATTTATTATAATATATTATAAGCATACCTAGTAATACCATCTTTCAACCTCTAATCTTTACATCTAATTATTACTTATATTCTATTACATAAAAATATATCTGCTAATATTCCCCCATTTCGTATTTCTACCTCTATTCTAGCTTCTAGTCAGGTCACCATTAATCTTAGCATTAATACACATTTTTATAGTAAAACATAGTCCTTCATTATGTGGTTGTTCAAAGTCATAATACACCCTTCAAATACCCATTATCCTATTATTTAAACATACCTAATAAAAGCATCTTTCAACCTGCAAACTTGCTTCATATAAAGGTGTGTATTCTTATTTCTAGTTTTTAAATCAGGCTATTATTATATTAGAAAAACAGAAATTATTATTATTATTGCTTTTTATCCATCATCTTTTGTTCATTTTAATATTTCAATTCTTATTTGTTTTTTGGCTTGCATCCCATACTTCTCTCTTGGGTCTTTGTCCCTATCAGCATCTGTGTCTTTACCATTTGGACTGAATATTTCTCCAGAGTATTCACCCAAACCCCCATCTCCTTTTCAAAAGTATCTTCTAGGTTATCTGGTTCCATTTTTAAATCTCTTAAAGTATTTTTCCTTTGGAATATTTCATCAGTCATTATTATCTTTATCATCTTCTTTTTCTCATCTTCTTGCTTTGTTTGTTGATTTGTCTGTTCTGTCTTTTCTTCCATTCTTTCTGCTTTCTCCTCTCTTTTTTCAACTCTTTGATCTTCATTCATTATCTGTTGTAGCATATTTTCTATTTTCCCATATATGCCTCTTTATCTCTCTGTGATTCTTTTCCATAGTACCCTTAATGCTTTGAAACATCAACACCATTTCTCTTGAAATCTGATTCATTTCCCCCTGGTGGAGCATCTTGTCTTAATTTAATAAGTCCCACTCTTGCTCAAGTTCAAAAGCAATATATTCCAGTCCAAAGTTGCTCCTCAGAAAGTTCAATAATCATAATTCTTTACATCTCAGGATTATTAATCAGTTCCATTTAAGTAGTCCAGTCAGTTTCTGCAAATCAAAAATCACTTAAGAGTCTTCCTTATTCTCACAATAGAGTCTCCAGTAATCATAAAGTAGATAGTTATAGAACAGTGAGTATCATCACAGTCCTCCAGATGAATGTTGTTTATTTCTCTTATCAGAAATTTTTCTAAATTTGTAGGGGTATGGTGTATTCCATTCACCAGTACATAGCACCCTCAGCTTAGGTTTCAGCATTGTTTCAAGTCTGATAAATTGATTAATCCAAATTTAGTTCAATTTATGCAAGCAAAGTTGGTTATTCAAGTAAATTTCAATAGATAGTTCCAGCATTTTATAATGCCTTTCCAAAACAAACACCTACCCAGTTTAAAAATCCAATTTTCTACATTTTAAAAGGTCTTTAGCTTTTCTCCCCTTAGTTCCTTTCTTTCAGATCTAGGATTTTTCTCTCTATGGTTGTTTGCTACTTTAAGAAATAGTTCTAAGAGTCTCTTTCCTGGATTTTCCTCTTTCTTTTTTTCTTTAAAATTAGGCTCTAAATAAAAAAAGAATCTTCAAACCCAGTTCCAGTCACTGTTCATCTACACTGCTCCTGCACATTTCTTTATTGTCTTGGCTATCCCAGCTTTGTGACAGCCATGATAGCTGCCCCTTCTCCTCATCATGGATGAGAGGGGAAAAGCCCTGGGTCAGGCAGGAGAGTTGCTGCTCTCTGCAACCTACAGGGCACCCCTCTTTTCTTCACCACCCCTACAGGGTGACTTTAGCTCCTTTCAGAGGCCTCCAATGGGGAGAACTCAGAGAGGGAGTGTGGAGACCTGCACCTCATATCTGATCTTGCCATGACATGAGCCAGAAGTGATTTTGCATATATTCTGAATGCTAGCCTATTTGTAGTACCTTGGCTGAAAACATTTTGCCCTCTGATGCACTGTATCATCCACTTAAAGATTACAAGAGTAAGTACATAGATATAATTCTTTCTGAAATACATTGGAATGGGAGAGAGGTACTTATATTGTTATGTATGAAGGGTCAGTAAGGGTGAGCATGAGTTAGAAGGGACTATGCAGCCACTATCTAATGTAATAGCTGCTATAGAATCCAAAGGCTTTGTGCTTTGTGATATCTCTATTTTAAACTCTTTGGTGAAACAAATCTACATTTTCCAGAAAAGAGGTGGAGGGGAGATCTTACTAGCAGCTCTAAATACTGAATATACATTTTCATTCCCTGCAGTTATATCATTAGAAAAAAAAAACATGTAGGATTGTGATCAAGCAAACAGCATAACCATGCAAAGTTTGCACTGTACAATCAACTTTGAAGCATTCAAATATTTTTTTCAAAGTGCTGGCTATCATGCTAAGTCATCCCAAGTTTGAGGATTTTTTTTTTAAAGTAAAAAATGAAGAACCAAACTAGAATAAGAAAGGATAATACTGAATTTATAGTTAAGGTTTCAAAGAAAGAAGTAGAATTAATCTGAACCTTGGTCCTTAAAGCAGAAACAGAACACAAAGGAAGCAATTGAAATGCACCACTTCAAAAAAGGTACAAAACCTGGCAACCATTTAAATTTAAGTTGCAGTCTAAATGGGTTCAGTCAGGCTAGTTTCAGGGTTGACGGATTTATTATTTGTAACCCTGACATTTGCTATGATTTGTGTACTATATTTTTAGGAATGGCATTAGGATGTCTACAAAATAAGATATTCTTAATCACATTTCTGAAAGAGATTATAGTAGTATTCCATTTGTAAATTCTATTTTTTTTTCTCTGAAATTTGAGTAGCCCTTCCCATATTATGTTTTGCGATTGTTCAAGGTGGAATTTGGTTTCTAAATGAGATAATGTAGATACCTATTCTTGTCATGTTGGGGTATTTGTTATAGTTTTGATATTATTTAGTGATTTTAACTTGGACAATTTCCTCTTATTCATTATACAGTAGATGACTTATTAAAATTACCAATTGTAACCCAGCAAGGGTTGATTGAGTGTGGCAGGCTACAAGTGAATGAATGAATGAATGTTCTACTCTATTTATTGGAATATACAACTAAGATAGCTGCTTAATCACATAAACTAATATATAGGTAAGGAAGAAACTATCTCTTCGTTTCAGTGAGATATCTTTCCCTTGTTTTGTGGATATTCCAGCTTTCGTATGAGGAACAAGTAGTGATACTTCTGTTTCCGTACATGAACTCTAGAGAAAGACAGATTATTTTGTATTTTTCATATTTCAGTTGAAATCAATGAAACCAAAACTTGTTCAATTCTATTTTGTATAGTCCTGTCTTGGAAATGTTTTTCTTTGTAATCTTACAGTTTATTTTCTCACACTAGATGTCCTTGCCAGAATCCAGCCCTTCCCGTGGGAAGAGAAAGAGCCACCTACATAATAATGCCCTGATTTGTGGTCCCAGGAATTTTGCAGTACAGAATAGCGGGGATAAGGCTACATAAATCATGAGTTTTGACAAGACAAGGCTAGTCATGGGGACAGCGAGTAAAATTGCGGTTGCCGGGCTTTTGTCTTGATGCAGTAAATCACTGGCGAGGAAAGGCAGACCTGGAACTATTCCCAGGAAGAAGATCATTATATTATATTAAATTGAATGCCCATTAATAATTAACTTAATTAACTCCCTCTTTATTTTTAGTCTTTCTGCAGTCTTCAAATTCTTCAGTTTACCTCTTTCAATCTTCTTGTTTTTGGTCATACAAAATATTCAATCAGAAGCCTAGAAGATAATGATAAAAATTTAACAGCAATCAGCAGAGTATTGTTCCAGATTGTGTATGTGGGTGTGTGTGGTGGGGGGAGGAGAACCTTAATCTCATTTCAATTTTTGTTTTCTTTTTTCTCTCTTTTGGTCTTTTTCCTTCTCCAAATGATGCTTATGGCACTGTTGGAAGGGATGTTGGAGGTATTCTAGTCCAACGTCCTGCTCAAGCAGGAGACCCTACACCATTTCTGACAAGTGGCTGTCAAGTCTCTGGAAAGTCTCCACCCACAATGTCTGAAAGCAAGCCTGGTTAATTATTCTCACTGTTAGGAAATTTCTCCTTAGTTATAGGTTGCTTGTCTCTGATCAGTTGCCATCCATTTTTTCATGTCTTACCTTCTGGTGCTTTGGAAAATAAGTTGACCTTCTCTTCTTTGTGACAGCCCCTCAACCACTGGAACATTATTATCATGTCTCATGTCTCCCCTAGTTCTTCTTTTTATTAGACTAGACACACCTAATTCCTCTAACCATTCTTCTTGTGTTTTAGTCTCCGGTCCTCTAATCACCTTTGTTGTTCTTTTTTGCACTCTTTCCAGCTGTTCAACGTCTTTTGAAATATGGTGACCAAAACTGGATGCAATATTCTAACTGTGCTGATAAATGTGGTACTAATACTTCATGTGATCTTGATTCTGTCCCTTGGTGAATGTAACCTAGGATTGCATTAATTATAACTTACAGTATTCATTAATCAATCATTAGGTATGTCTGTTGTGTCTTTGTAGAAACATTTCCAGGTAACACTTAAATTAAACTACTTTACATAATTTATAGTAATTGCAAGCCAAAATTGATCAAAGAACACTAATGTAAATCTAATGATGGGGTTATATATCTTTTGTGGAACATGCTGCATGTCCCACAAATTAATTCAATCATTCTGGTCAGAACAAGCTGCTTTGGTTTCCCTCAGAATCTTTCCCACATGTTCTCAGAAGTCATTTTGGTAGTAGGGTCAAAAAAGTCAAGATGGCAGTCTTGATTACATGATCAAACAGGCAACATTTAGATCATATACGCACAGCCACCTTCTTGATTTTTTGGACTTCTCACTCTGCCCAGACACTTCTGTCTGGTAAATGGAGAGAGCATTTCAATTAAAGATCTGTGTATCTGTCATTTCTTCAATGGAAGAAGAAAAGCGGGGGGAGGGGGAGACTAATAAAGAAATCCTTTCTTGATATAACCTAAATACATTCAATCTTATATCGAATTTGTATAACTCACACGTGATACAATGGAGAGAGGAATCCCAGATGGCCAGAACCTATCACCTCTGAGAGGCACAGCCAGGAGATGAGAAGACCATAAAAATTCCACAGTGAGATGTATACTTGGGAAACTATGAAAAAGATAGTTCCTTCAGAAGGGGTGGGAAGGAATTGACATACTGGCTTTTGTTTCACTAAATACACATCGAGAGAAGGGGAGGGGTTCTAAACTCCCTTATCTATCCCGGTATGCCTGAGAGACATTAGATGCTGCTTTGAACTCCTACATGAATTGTCTCATCTCAATAAAGGATTCCTTTTGATACGTTTGGTATTCAGAGGTTCATTCTTGTTAATTGAATGGGAAAAAGTTCTGTAGCCTGACACTGAGATCATCACTGCAGGTACCATTTCTCTATTTTCTCTTGCCAAAACTAGCCAAAAGAACTAGTTCAATTAATAGAAACAGCCTATCACTTTTTTTTTAACAATATATAAAGCTGAACTATACATTTAATAGAACACTTGCCGCATTTAAGAAACTAAAAAGCTGAATATTTATTAGAGTAATGTGGATATTTCCTTGACTCAATAAAAAATGATATAAATATATAATTGATATAATTCATTACTTTATTCAACTCTATGCTAAACTGTTGAGGTCACTCATTAGTGTACATAAATAATAAAGAGCATAAGAAAATATTTTATTTTATGAGTTTTTAAATAAACATATTGCATTTTTTGATGTGCAAACCTTTCATTAGAGGTTGATTTATTGTATAAATTCAGGAAATGAATGTATATTCCAGCTAACTTTCTAAATGTAATAGATTCTAAACATATTATATCAAGGACTTGTTTAGAGCTATGGTACTTTTTTGAAATATGAGGTTTTGGAGGAACTAAGGCAGCAAAACATCAGAGTCCACTAAAACAGCAAATATGATTTTAAAAAGTATTGGATTACATAGATTGTATTTTATATAAAAATGGTTCTTGTCTGTATGTACTATAAGAAGTTTAGGAATGCTATTGGACAGGACATGCCATGTCCTTTGAAATAGTAAGACTGTCTTTTTAGATACTGACTGCAAAATGTAATGACTGAGGAATCAAGATATTGACTTATAGGTACATTGCATGTATCTCTGAATTGGTGGAGTGAGAACAACAGTATCTTAGCTGGCAGGGTAGTTTCTGAATCAATGGAAATGTTCTGCCTGTGAAATTAAAAGAAAGGGAAAGAATGTAAGGGATGAGAATGAAGATAGATTCTTCATGGAATTAGTGAATACATAAAGGAAAATGTAGTTGTGGGTTAGTTATGAATGAAAGGGTTAAAATTCATCTCAGAAAATAGGAATTAGTGTCATCTAAGCTGATATATTTTCAAATGAAAGAAGAAATCTGTAGGTTGGTGAAATAGGCATATTTTTTCCAATGAATAGTGATAATGGAAGGGAGAAAGGTTTTTTGAAAAAACAAGTACAGCATTCTAAATGAATATGGCCAAGGGGGGCAGGGGAAGTATTCTCTTGAGTGACATAAATGGATGAGTGAAAACGAGATGGGACAGAACTGAAAAAAAATATTGAAACCCAAGAGACTCTGAAATGAATGGAAATAATAACTGGTGAATATTTGTTTAGAAAAATCCCTTTCCTTTTGGTGATAATAATAAGTAACAGAAAATGAAGAAGCTAAAGTGCTCTGGGACATTAGAATTCAAATTGACAAACATCTGCCACACAACATTTTAGACAACAATTGTTGCTAAGAAAGCCCCCCAAAAGTCTGGATAGTGATCATTGCAACAGCAGTATGGAAGAGAAAGAACTGGAGAAAGTCATAAAACATAAAGACCTTCAAGTAGGAGCAGAGCGTCTGTGGCAAAAGAAAGCAAAAGTAGTACCAATGCTAATAGACATCTTGGGTGCAATCCCAAAATCTCTGGAGCACCTCCTGGACACCACTGGCATTGACAAAATCCACCATCACTCAATTACAAAAGGCAGCTTTGCTTGGAACAGTTTACATCCTGCAATAGTGCACTTAACATTATTAAGCAACATCTGCTAATCTAGGTTCTTAGGAAGGCCTTGATAAGTGAACAAAAATGTGAAATCCAGTCTAAACATATTGCTGAATGAGTAATCAGCCATAGTAATAACTGCATATAGCAATAGCACTTAGACTTATATACCTCTTTACAGTGCTTCACAGCCCTCTCTAAGAGGTTTACAAAGTCAGCATATTGCCCTCAACAATCTGGGTCCTCATTCTACCCACCTCGGAAGGATGTAAGACTAAGTCAACCTTAAGCCTGGTGAGATTTGAACTACCAAATTGCAGGCAGCTGGTAGAAGTAGCCTGCAGTACTTGCACTCTAACCACTGCATCACCAGAATTCATGTTCATCTAACTCTCAGTGATTGGAGGCAGAGTATGTGTTTGTGGCATAAGTGACCTGATTCATAAGGAATGAATAGATAATAAATAGAAAAGGAATACGATTTCTTATTATGAAAAACTGGGTGAATTACTGAAGGATATAAGAGCAATAAATGGGTCCAAGTGTTTGGACGGGTATTTGATATAATGTACTGTTAAATATGAACTTTGGAAAATGAATCTTGAAAGAAAAAAAGCAGAATTAGCATTAAAATAGATCAACTGAAGAAGGCACAAGTGTTAAAAGATTAATGGATGTTGGCAAGACAATACATTGAAGCTGTTAGGGAATAATTGAAATAATTAGTGCTATAGGAATATATAGAATTACACTAAAGGGTAGTATGAAAAAGGATGCTTGATGAAATGAAGTGAAAAAGGGTTCACATTAAAAAAAAATGCATATAAGAGAACGATTTTCCTAAAAAAAAAGAGGATGAAAAAATACTATATAGCACTATAGCATGTATATGTGAATATTGAAAGAATGAGACAAGTCAGAGGGAGTGAAGAGTAGAAAGGCAGGGATGACCATGGGGGGTGGGGTTTGTCAAAAATGTCAACATGACAGCTATAATAATGTGATTGGGTTATGTAAACTGCATATAAAAGGGTTGGATTACATGGCTGAGACCACCATCTTGACTCTTGATCTTCTCCCTGCAGTCACCCGAGGGGAAAAAAAAGAGTATGTTGAGATGGTTTGGTCATGTAGAAAGCATGAATAAAAAGCAAATTGCAAAGCAGTACTCTGAAGGAGGAGTGACCGCTTCATGACGAAGGGGAAAGTTGGACTTGAACAGCTGAACACTTTTAAGAGGGGCAGCAAGATTTTTTTTTTTAAAAAAAAGTCAGTGTATTAAGT
Organism: Pseudonaja textilis; assembly: GCF_049901715.1. Lineage (NCBI taxonomy): Eukaryota > Metazoa > Chordata > Lepidosauria > Squamata > Elapidae > Pseudonaja > Pseudonaja textilis. Next base: position 1,182,000 of record NC_141993.1, on the reverse strand, counting down.
TGGATATGTAAGGCAAGGAAAATTTGTGGAAAATAGGCTGCATAGAGAAGTTTAATGAATTGGTCGTGGTATAAAATTAGACTATGTCTGCTTTTCTGTTTCTTACTTTCTTAATTTCATTACCTTAGAACTTCTTACTCTTTTTCTGTGCTTTGTTTAACATCACTTACCTTGAAAGTGTAGCGCATGATGGTACTGTTTGTTTATACACATGGAACAAAAAAGAATACACAGCTTCATGAAATTGAAAATAGCTCTATTATTTTCCAGTGATTCAGCCAGAACTCATCACCATGTCCTGCAGTTAGGAAGAAATGGAATGTTGATGATTTCTTCCTGTTTGTCAATTACACATTCAAACAAGGCCTTCTGTTTGTTTTGTTTTTTCTTAATAACAATTTCATGAGATCTGAATATAACCTACTGGCAATACTTTCACTTACTGCTTGCTCATTCCCAGACTCTGTGAGAAAGATAGTAGCATCATTAACAACAAACCCTGAGTAAGCACTTGTTACTGATAATTTAAATGCATCCCTTCCCACACTAGCTGCAGGAGATGCCATTGGTTTCGGTTGAAGGCCCATGAGAAATGCCTCATGTTGAAAGTGAACCAGGGTAACTACAGATGTTTATGATGTCAGCATCACTGGAAGAAACATGGGCTTTGATGTATCATGTAACCCAGGGGTGTCAAACTGGTGGCCCACAGGCCGGCCACATCCATCCTGGCTCTGCAAAGGCAAAAAAACATCACAATATGTCATGATACATCATGTGATGTGATCTGGTTTGACACCTGTGGTGTAACCTCAGGTACAGAATGAGGCTGATCAGTGAAACTAAAGTACATTTAGGAAGCAGGTACAGATTTTTAAATTTTGGGGTACACAGTTTTTGGATATTTTTGTAGTGTCATGTGGTATAACTTGTGAGCCAATCTATCACCTCTACACAACTATTCATTCAATGAGCTCCTTAGAGAGAATATCTTTATTATCCTTCTTCGGCCTTCCTCCATAAGAAAGACAGGTAGAATAGTGGAATCCTTTGCGATTCTCATCTGGAACTACCCTCGAGGGGTGATTCTGTCCAATGCAACCTTATTATGCTGATGGCAGATAATTAGTAGTCCAGAAGGTGAGAGAAGATGGGAAAGATAGGAATAGTGGGGCTCTTGGCGCTCTGAGCTTGGTTGTTTTCATGCCGATGGTTCATTACGAAACTGGGTAACATCACTGATATCATTGCCTTGATTATATAACATCTGCAAGAAAACAACCAAGCTGAGAGAGTGCCAAAAACCTCAGAGTTCAGCGCAGAGCTACAAATATTCTTTGCTGTTAGTATAGAAATAGGAAAATAGGATGAAGAAGAAGAGGGTGATTGGCAGAGAATAGCTGTTATCTTTGTAGATTGAAAGAGATCTGCAAATGGGAACCATCATGTTCACCCTAAAACCAGACTATTTCAACTCAGATTGCAGGCATTTTGAGAATCTTTGGAGGATTCTAACTTCTAGGGATGAGAAAGAAGAAGGTAAATGGAATGCAAATGGACAACTAATAGAGAGAAAACTGCACTAAAGACAAAACAACAGCAAAATTAATTGAAGAAGGAAAAGATGATACACAGAGACCAAAATATAAAAAAATAATGGCTGTGATTTGGGAGTAATATAAGGAGGCAGGGACAAAATGTAACCAGAGACTGAAATTAATAGCAAATAGGAGTTCCAAGGAATGTTGAACCTTATTAACAGTTTCCTTCAGAAACTCTGTGCCAAACCATATACAAGGCTTTCTCTGTGTGTGGTACAATGTCATGTCATACTTTTGCAATACTAAACATGTTGATTCTTGATTCTTGTTCCCACCATCCCTCTAAAATAATTTTCTGCAAGCTTTTGCATCCCAATCACACACGGCAAGAAAACAAAGTTTCACCACTAATGAAAATGGAATTGGTTGCTGTAGATTTTGCAATCTGAACTAACTACATTTAAACACACCCCTGTTTCCCCCTCTGGCTGTCCAGGGGAATCCATTCCCAGCCTATTATATGTTTATTGAAAATGTTTGCCATTGCAGTCTCAAAAGATTACATTTAATTCTTAATTTTCTTTTTTCTGAAGTATTACAGGAAAAATAATAAGTTTCCATTTTCGATCTAGAGAGGGCAGCCTCAGACTTTAGTCATTAATTTTTTTCATCTCCTGAAATTTCCTCTAATTATAGTTAAAAAAACTTACAGTAATTTTCCCCACCATTTTGAGAGGGGAAGATTGTCTACTGCCCTAAGAAGAAGCAGCAACATGAAAATGAACGGAGAGGAAAGTGCACTTGTAACCTGCAATGCTTGTGGCATGTTTCCAGACTTCCTGCAATTTTTGCAGCAAATTAAAGCTTGTAGTAGTTCTGTTGGGGAGCGGAATCAAAGTATTGGATCAGTGATTGGCCACGCTGCACATGGCGAGAAAGACTAAGGATTTGCCAATTCAGACAAAGGACCCTGTAGCAGGAAGAGAAAATATTAATAAAAAGAACCTTGTATAATATAGAGACATCATGCAGGAGAAAATGCAGTGGATGAAAACAATAACCAGAAGGAAGAGCTTAACAAATATCATATTCTGTTGGAACCCATAAACAATTTTCAGGCCTTTGTAGATAAATCAGGCAAAGTGTTTAATAAGACAGCTCAATTTATTTAGTTTTGCCCAATTTATTAGTGTTTAGATGAACTATTTACTAATATATTGAAGTATTATTTATTATTTAGCACATAGAAAAAACCATTGTGTCTTGTATCTGTAGGTATGGAACTGAAGGCTTTGGTAAGCAGAAATGACAATGTATTAGAGCATAACCAACTGCTATCTACCTCCTACACAGCAGTACCTGATATTTAGAGGTGATGACAAGATCCTGGTATAAAGTTGTTTAGGGTTTTTTTTTTTTTTGGAGGGGGGGAAATAAAAGGAAATGTTACATTAATAAAACAAAGGTCTTCTCCTACTTGTGACCTTTAGCTGAACTATGCTACTATGACTACTGCAGATGTATGCATGATGTTGCTCTTTATGATTGGTTGGTAATAATGTGAGTTTCCATGAATGATTCATCACAATGTATGCTTTTCAAAATTTTATAAAAGGGAGTTCTACTCCAAGCAAAGGTTTGCTCATTTGGAACTTGTTTCCAGGTAACCCTTTTTATTGCAAATAAGTTTTCTTTCATTTACAGGAACTGGGAATGTCTAGTCTAACAAAGAGAAGGACTAGGGGTGACATGTTGGCAGTCTTTCCAATATTTAAAGGGCTGTCACAAAGAAGAAGGATTAACCTATTTTCCAAAGCATCTGAAGGCAGGAAAAGAAACAATGCACGGAAGCTTACCAAGGAGACATCCAACCTAGAACTAAGCAAAAAATTCCTGATAGAGGGAACAATTAATCAGTAGACCAGCACGTCTCCAGAATTTGTGGTTGCTCATCACTGGAGGTTTTTAAGAAGAGACTGGACAGCCATTTGTCTGGAATAGTTTAGGGTCTCCTGCTTGAGTAGAGGGGTTAGGCTAGAAGATCTCCAGATCTCCCTTCCAGCTCTGTTATTCTATTATTCTGTTAATCTTTTCCTTTCTACTTTTCTGGTGTGGTTCATTGGGCCTACATGCCAGGTAAAAGGACCTAAGCTTTCTGGGTCAATATAACTATGTTATTCTATATATACTTTTACGCATATGGCGGTAAAACATCTTGTCAGAACTGCCACCACACTGCCAATCTACGATGAACCCTGGGGTGGGGGGGGGGGAAGGCTTGAGGCGGGGAAAGTGAAAACGAACTATGAGAACAGCTCTCTGTGAGAACTGATAAAGTTTCCAAAGTCTTTTCCCTGGTAGCAGAATGCTGACATGTAGAGTGAAAACATCTCTTTAAAAATTGATTAGACCAGGGGTCTCCAACCTTGGCAACTTTAAAGCTGGCTGAGGAACTCTGGGAGTTGAAGTCCACAAGTCTTAAAGTTGCCAAGGTTGGAGACCCCTGGATTAGACAATGAGAGACAAACAATGGGAAGCAACTAAGAGAGGAGAGTTTAATTGGAGAAGATGCACGAACTTCTAGTTTTGGTTTTGCACCCACCGTAATTCACTTGACTTCTAGCAAACTATATCTTTCTTAATAAATGGAGGTAGGGATTGCTTTTACTTAGAAGCCCAAGTTGAGACAGGTCTGATACATCTGATTAGATTGAATGTGCTTATGATGGGGGAAAATGCACCTCCCACCTGTCTTCCTTTCCCACCCCAAAATCTAGAGAAGGCAGAAGTCTTTTATGTAACAACACACCCATTTCCATCCTCTCCTTCACTTCGGTTGCCTCACCTTGTTTTTAGACAATTGTCTTTTTAACCATCAATTTTCAAAATTTCATGCAATATCGCAATAATTAATGACAGTACATTGCAATGTTCTTTGTATAATTTTAAATAAGTAATCGTTCTGGTTCTTTTTACTCCCACAGGAGAAACTATTGTAAGAAGATACAAGATTATATTAAAAAACCAAGAAGCAAGCTTTCTTGGAAGCTGGATTGAATTTCTTTGCATACGAAAACACACCAGAAAGCCTGTTTGAAGCAAAGTTCTTGTGAATATCTTGGAAGGTTTGAGTTGTGTTACAGCCAGTTCTAAATTATTCCTGGCAAATATTGGATGTTGTAAATAGAGGGTGATTTCAATGATTACATAAGACTTGCAGAGCAGTGAAAAATAGTTTTATTATAATAGATACGAAGCAGTGTTATATTTTGTGCTGCCTTACATTTATAAAGTAAGGTTTGCCTTTCAGAAACACTGTTTCTGTCTTTGGTTAGAATTCCTAATCTCTTGAATATCTGCTTTTAACAATAGATAATTACTTCATAGAATTATAGAATCGTAGGACTGGAAGGGACCTTGGAGTTCTTCTAGTCCAGGCCCTTGCCCAAAATAGGAGACCGCAATTGCATCCCAGACAAATGGCTATCCAAACTTTTCTTGAAGAACTCCAGCGAATCAAGCACTCACAACTTTTGGAGTCAACCTGTTCCACTGATTAAGAAAAAAACATAACAGAATAACAGATCTTGAAGGCTCATGCAAGAAATCCTATGCCATTTCAGATAAATTAATTGTTCCACTGCCAGGAAATTTGTCCTTAGTTCCAGATTGCTTCTAGTTCTGTTCTGGATGCTTTGGAGAATAGGTCAACCCCTTCTTCTCTATGCCAGTCCCTCAAGATATTGGAAGACTGCTATTATGTCAAGCCTGTTGCTTCTCTTTGTTAGGATAGACACATTCAGTCTATGCATTCAATGGGACCGGACAAAACCAAGGAAGCCAAATGAAATCTAAAATCCAAGTGAGCTGCAAGGCTTAGACAAGTTGCACATCTGATAGTAACCGAATTGATAGCTTTTGTACATTTCCTTTAAAAATACAAGTGTTTTATATGTTATGGGTGACTATACCACCCATAACATACACACTTGAGTATCACTTTAGAAAAGTTTCTGAAGGAAGGAAAGAAAACATTTGCTACAGAGAAAGAATAATGGAATACTTACTAAGGTTTTCTACAGTGATTTTGGTCTAAAAATTCATACCAACATTTTGCATAGCCTGCTTGACTTTACATGTGTCAGTGCTAAGCTCACCATAATTAATATGCTTGCAATTTATGATACCAGCTTTTCATACAAGATTAAATGAAAGGCATTGTTAAGCACTGCATTTTTAATGATATAACTTCAAAATATGAATCAATGTGTTCCGTGAAAAATCTGCTCATAAAAATAGAACAAACCTACTTTTTCTGTTGCTTGCTTTTTTTCTCAAAAGCACATTGTTAAAAAATATTTCAGAATATCACACACACACACACACACACACAAACACATCCCAGAGGTGGTATTCAACAGGTTCTGACCAGTTCTGGAGAATCGGTAGCATAAATTTTGAGTAGTTTGGAGAACCGGCAAATACCACCTCTGACTGGAGATTTTACAATATCCTTCCCCTGTCACGCCCACCAAGCCATGCCCACAAAACCGGCATTTTAAAAAATTGAATCCCACCACTGCCACACACATTGCATATCTGAAAAGGAATTTAAAGGCACATACAGGCTTGTGAGACAAATTAATATCTTCTGCGTATCTCTGCATATTGTATAATCCCATAAAAGTAAATAAGAGTTTTCTTTTATTTCCAAATTTACACATTAAAATATTTTAATTGCATTGATAAGGATAGATGAATTTCTTCATTTGTTTTTAATTAACCTTGCTGATCTGTACCAGTTAAGTCCAGTAGCATCCCAGACCATGAATGATGAAAGCTTAGAAACTTGGCTGGTGGGGAAAAAAGGTTGCAGGTTTAATTTAGTATCGTAATTGTTAAGTTTGAGCAATGAGAGGCTGAACCAGAGCATGAGTGCAACAGTACTTTATTTTACAAATAAAGGGCTGACCGTGCTTGCCAAGCCTGGAACTGGCTCGCAGCAATCAGCAACCAGTTGGACCCTGCAGCCTGCTTTTATAGCTGGCTGCTGGGGAGAACCAACCAATGGGAATGGGGGAATATCGCCCACACAAAGTGAGTGGACCTGAGTGAGAACTCCTTGAGTCCTCAGGACATAACACCCCTTCCCCCCAGATGCGAACACGCATAGTCCTTGAGGTAGACGGGGGGTTTGTGTTGGCGCCCGGAGCGGCGCAACTCGGGAACATTGTCTGTCTGTTTGGTATCAGTCTGTGACGGTTGAGCCGGCAGTGTCGCCAACACTCTCTCTGGACTGGGCATCCTCGGAAACCACCGGGTTGGTTACTGTGGTCGAGCTCTCGTGGGTTGGATCAGGTTGGTTAACTCTCTGGGCGCTGTTGTCCGAGTTTGGGCTGACCGGAACGACCGCTGGCGCAGACTGGTCGCTGGGTGCGGTGTGGCTGGGCGGCGGATGAGACGGTTCCCCTTTGACTGGAGACTCTGGATTCTTGTTTGCGAGGTTGCTGAGGCGCCTTCTGAGTTGGTCTATGTGTCTCCTCCAGACGCGACCATCCTCCAGCCTGACTCTATACGATCTCGGCCCGGTGACGGCGATGACCTCGCCCGGAATCCAAAGTGGGTCCCCAGCGAAATTCCTTGCGAATATCGGCTCCTGTAACATAAAATGTCTAACCCCCGAAGTGGAAGCGAGGGGAGAGTCAGGGCAGTATTGTGGGTGCAGTCTATCTAATACAGTCCTCAGGCGCCGGCCCATCAGAAGTTCCGCTGGGGACTTATTGGTGACTGCACAGGGGGTTGAGTGCTGGCTCATCAGGAACCGTGAGAGTTTGTGGTGCCAGTCATCTCTGCCAAACCTAGCGAGGGCCTCTTTGGTGGTCCTGACGGCCCTTTCAGCCAACCCATTACTCGCAGGGTGAAATGGGGCTGTGAAAATGTGGCGAATGCCCAGGTTGGCAGCAAAACGGCTGAATTCTACTGATGCGAACTGTGGGCCATTATCGGAGACAATGGAGTCGGGTAGTCCATGTGTAACGAACAGGCGCGTTAACACGTTGGTGATTGCTAGTGTGGTGGTCGTGATTGCTAGTGTGGCTGTGCCACGTCTATCCATTTGGAATAAGCGTCCACGACCACTAGGAACATCTTTCCATGCACGGGGCCGGCCAGATCGATATGGATTCTAGACCAAGGGGCGCTGGCGCTTTCCCATCTGGTAGGGGTGGCGATGGGGGAGCAGGACGGGATTCCTGGCAAATGCTGCAGGAACTTACCCAATTGACAATGTCCTCGTCTAGACCCGGCCACCACACGTAGCTGCGTGCTAATGCCTTCATTCTCACAATGCCGGGTGTCCTCGTGCAACGCCTCCAGGACTCGGGCACGCAGCGAGGTCGGAATGACCACTCGAGTGCCCCACAGTAGACAACCCTGCAAACTGGACAGCTCCTGCATGCGAGTCTTAAAGGGTGCGAATTTGTTATCAACGTTGCCTCCCGGCCACCCCCTCCTCACCCAGTCGAGCACCTGGGCGAGCGTTTGGTCTGCCTTGGTTTTGGCGGCGATGTCAAGGGCGGTGATGGGCAGGTCCAACTGGGTGATTTCGAAAATGGCATTGACAGGAGCTGGGTCTTCAGCCGGAGCGGGTAAGGGGCAGCGACTGAGAGCGTCGGCGTGGGATAGAGTTTTGCCCGGGAGGTGGATAAGTTTGTATGAGTAGGCCGCTAGGAAAAGTGTCCACCTTGTCATCCTAGGGGAGAGGACTTGAGGTGTCTGTTTGTCGCCGGCCAGTAGGCCCAGGAGGGGCTTATGGTCGGTGACCAGTTCAAGAAGTGGCCAAAAAGGAATTCGTGAAACTTTTTCACGGCTGCAACAGCTGCTAGGGCTTCCTTGTCTATTTGGCTGTAATTTCGCTCCGTGGCCGAGAGCGTCCTGGAGAAAAAGGCGATGGGGGCCTCGGCGCCATTGGCGAGTCGGTGACTAAGGACCGCCCCAATTCCAAAAGGGGATGCGTCTGCTGCCAGTACTAGAGGAAGGTTGGGGTCGAATTGGATGAGCACTGCCTCTGGACGTAAGTAGTGATTTGACGGCGTTAAACGCCTGGTCTTCTTTGTGCCCCCAGTGCCACGGTGACTTTTTGTCTAGTAATCTGTGTAGGGGTTCGGCTACTGAGGCTTTATGGGGCAAGAAGGATGCATAAAGTTTAGGAGCCCCAAGAAAGCTTGTAGCTCCGTTTTGGAGGTCGGTGTGGGAGCTTCGTGGATCGCCCTAACCTTGGACTCCAGGGGGTGAATGCCAGAGGCGTCAATTTTATAACCCAGAAAGTCCACCTGTCTAGTGGCAATGGCACATTTTTCTTTTTTAACTTGAGGCCATGCTGTCTGAACCTCTCTAACACTGCTCGCACTCTCTGGAAGAGTTGGGGTCTGTCCCTGGCCGAGACCAAGATGTCGTCAAGTAGGGTACTACACCAGGGAGGCCCTGTAAAATCCGCTCCATGAGGGACTGAAAAATACCCGGGCAACACTTACGCCAAATTGGAGACGCTTGCATCGGAAGGCACCCTGTGAGTGACGATGGTCTGAAGTTCTGTTGTTTGGTTATCAACAGGGAACTGTTGATATGCTTGAGACATGTCCAATTTAGCAAAAATACTGCCCGGTTCGAATGTGTGCAATAAGTGCTGAATGACGGGCACAGGGTAGGCGCTAACTTGTAAATATTTATTGATTGTTGTCTTGTAGTCCGAGCAAATTCTCAGGCTACCATCTTTTTTGAGGGGTGTGACAATGGGCGCCTCCCACTTGGCGAAATCTGTTGGCTCAATGACCCCTTGTTTTAGTAGTTTATCCAATTCAGCGTCTAGTTTTGGTCGAATAGCAAATGGAACTCTACGTGGTTTTAATCTGATTGGGACTGCCTGGGGGTCAACGGTGAACGAGATAGGGGTTCCATTATAACACCCCAGCTCCTCGCTGAACACATCTGCGTAGTCAGTGAATAAGGAGTCAGTGTCTGAGGTTGAGACAGCATGGACTCCTGTTAACCCTAGGCCGAGGTGGGGAAACCAATCGAGCCCCAATAAGGTGGGTAGATTGCCGTTAACTACCACTAGAGGTAGGTGGCCTTTAAAAGCTCTAAAACTGACAAAGAACTTGCCTCTGCCGATCACGGGAATGGCCTTCCCCTGGTAGTCCTTCAGACCGAACTGGCATCTCTGAAGCCGGGTAGTAGATAGGCTGGGGTGGAGTCTCTTGAGGGTGTTCCACGAGATTATTGAGAGCGCTGACCCTGTGTCAACCTCCATGTGGCACGGTTTACCTTCTAGGGAAACGGAGAGAGAAATTTTACTAACAGTGTGGCAAGTACGCCTGGCAAGGCGGTGCGTGCGACAGTTTAATACTTGCCTCTGTGGTCCCGAGTGCGAGGACGGGGTCTGTGTGCAGCGCTTTGGGGGCTTGGCAGACTCTCGCAATGTGCCCCTCTTATGGCAGTTGTTGCAAACGGCTCCTTTAAACTTGCAGGTGGCCCTTTGATGTGATCCCCCACAGGCTAGGCACAGTGTGATGTGCTTGGGTGGACCGGTGTATTCTTGTTTGGCCCCTACCTGCGACCGTCTGTCATTGGTGAGGCGGTGGACATCGTTCTCATCGTTGTGGGTTTCCTCCGCTTCCACCTCTTCGGAATGGACTGGGAACGATGCTAGCTTGGCACTTGGGCCCTGAATTTCGGTGGCTGAGTTCGTTGCTAGCTCGGCTGCTAGGGCCTCCTCTACCGCTTGCGCGAGGTTGAGGTCTTTTTAGCTAGCAGTCGCTCTGTAGGTTGAGATCCTTGACCCCACAAACTAATTGATCGAGGAGCATGTCCTCCAGGTATGTTCCAAACCCGCAGTGCAGAGCTGCTGTTCTGAGGGCGGCCATATATTGATTGATGGTCTCCTTATTTGATTGCTTCCTCATACGGAACGTGAACCTCCTGGCGATTTGTGAAGGCCTGGGAGCGTAGTGGTTAGTGAGGATCTCAAGCAACTCGGACCACGGAACGTTTTCAATTCTCTCGGCGCTACGAGTGCTGCGGCGGTATCGTAAACGGTGGCTCCGCAGTAGATTAGGAAATAGGATTTTTCCGATGCTCTCCCGCATCCGCCAGGCCGACCGCATCGATGTAATGATTGAAACGGTTCTTATACGATTCCCATTTCTCTTCGTCTGGTTTAAACGCCGGGAATACTGGGTTGGAACTCATGGTGCTGGAACGGCTGGGCTACCTGCGGAAAAATCTCTCTGGGACTACGAGCGCTCGTGAGTTACTAGTGATATCAGCTCTGGAGAGGTTTTTGCTACCCTCTCTTTCTCTCTCTGGGTTACCACGTTGGCTGCTAGCCGTTGGAGGTGTCTTGATTCGCGCCAAAAAAGTGGGCGTTAGTGACTCTCTACAGCGCTGTGCTGTGATTCCTACTGGCTCGAAATTCAAATGACACCCGTTTGAATTTCGCGCCAAATGCAGAGCGGCTGCGGCTCGAGCGCTTCACTTTCCCCGTAGCGGGGCTAACAAGCGGCTACAGACGCTTCTAACTTTTGACTCAGACCGCTTTCTCTGGCTGCGGATCTGCGTTTGCTCTTTTTGATCGCTCGTTTTGTTAGCTGACCGCTCTCTCTGGCTGCGGATCAGCGTTTCCCTTATTGCCAGCCGATCGCTCTCTCTGGGCTACGGATCGGTGGCTAGTGACTCAGCGGTTGCAAGGTGCATCTGGTAGCCATCCCACCTTCGTCGCCAGTATTAAGTTTGAGCAATGAGAGGCTGAACCAGAGCATGAGTGCAACAGTACTTTATTTTACAAATAAAGGGCTGACTGTGCTTGCCAAGCCTGGAACTGGCTCGCAGCAATCAGCAACCAGTTGGACCCCGCAGCCTGCTTTTATAGCTGGCTGCTGGGGAGAACCAACCAATGGGAATGGGGGAATATCGCCCACACAAAGTGAGTGGACCTGAGTGAGAACTCCTTGAGTCCTCAGGACATAACAGTAATCATGGTTGAATACACAGGGATTAATACATTTTTAAAGGTTCCTTATAATTAGCTGTAACCCAATTGACAAACCTCTGCTAAGAGATTACATCTATTTTTTATAATATCCTCCTTTGTAATGTTAGAATGAAACCTTCCCCTGCATGTTAGATTATATAAAAGGTTTAATAAGTTAAAAATAAAAGCATCAGAGATTGATATGTATGTGCAAAATATAATGCTACAACTCAGCTATATGTTTTGAATAGACTAAGTTAGCTCTTAATCTTAAAAACCTCTTACGTCTTTCATTTTTCAACATTAAATTGTCTTTCTCCATTTTACCTATTGAACCGAAGACAGAGAAAAACAATTTTACAGGAAATTTTACAAGAAATGCTCAGGTTTTGGCCTTGTAAAAATTCTCTTCTGGCTGACTTTTTAAAACAAGTATGATTAATGTTGTATGTTCATCTCTATAAAAAAGGAGAATATGATTTCAACTCCCCCAACTCTTAGGGGTATCAATTAATTTTTAATAGGAGTTTTCTCATCGTAGATATAGTCACAATGTGCTGAACCAAAGCAGTATAATCTCACAAGGTTACTTGCAAGTTGTAAACTTCTATAGCGCTGGAGAAACGCTACAGCTGCATAAATGCAGCATGTAAATGAAAGCAACTTGAACAGTGCGCACATTCCAAGATCTCCTTTTTCTTTAGTAAGAAGGAACTTCTCTTTGGACACTAATGACAGGATTCTGGCAGTTACTCCAATTAAATTAAATTAAATTATGAGTTGACAGCTAACTCCTTCTAAGAACATTAAATTATGGACATTTTAAAGGGATATTATTATAGATCATCTGTGGGAAGGTAACAGTGTTCTGTGTGCCTTTGCTTATAGCCATGCTTGCCACATGACCACAGAAAATGTCTTGGGACAATGCTGGCTCCCTCAGGTAAGAAATGGAAATGAGCATTATGCCCTAGAGTTTGACAGGGAAACCTTTACTATATAGCGTGTGTGTGTGTGTGTGTGTGTGTGTGTGTGTGTGTATTTGAACCAAGATATCTTAAATGGGTTAACTTACATAATACATCCAAAATCTGGAAACCATGACTCCTGTGAAATTAAAATTTGGCTAATTATCTAAAAAATCTTGAAAACATAAAATTATCATAAAACATTGATGACATAATACAAAATGCTGTAAAAGCATTTCCTGTAGACAACCCCGATGGAGTGGACTGTTTTCAAGACAGATCTCTGAATATCTCCCTGAATCTTGAAGACCATTTCCAATATATTAGAAGGTGAAATAGTATTGGTGAAGGCATGGAGGAATTTGGTAAAGAAATATCTCTGAAATAATGATGCAATAGATCATGGGTTATCTAGTTTATTCAGTAGTGGGATTCAACTTTTTTCATCACCGGTTCTGTGGGTGTGGCTTGGTGGGCACGCAAAGGGTTTGTTACTGACCTTCTCTTACAATCCTGCACTCTCCCTGCATGTTCAACAGCTGATGTGCAGCAATCTACTGTGCCGTGTGAATCAGCTGAGCTTCAAAACCAGGAAATAAAGATCAGTATAGAACCAGGGCAAGTGGGCAGGCCCAACAGCTGATCATTGGAGCAAACTGGTTCGCTCACAGATGATCCTCGGAGCTACCGGTTTGGCCAAACTGGTCCAAATCAGTAGAATACCACCACTGAGTTTGTTTTTAAAATATTTAGAATGCTTCACATGCACCAGCACAATAAACACTGCAACAGTTCCCAAAGTTGTCCTCAAATTATTGTCCTCATTTTGCAAGGGGCATGGATAATGCTCAGTGGCTTCCTTTGAAAAGGGTTGGCCTTTTCAGAGGAGCTTTCCTTGCGTGTGTTTTTCAGAAAAGGATAGATCCTTGTCATCAAGTAAACTCCAAAACTATAATGGAAATCATTTCTCAAGAAATTATTCCAAATAAACTTGGGCAGGAGATGGAAAACCAAGGAATGCCTGTCACAGAAAAAGAAACAAGCTCAGTATTAAGTTTTGAATCCCAACTGCTTGACATTATAAGCAAAAAGAAAATTTCACTTTGCTGTAAATGAGCTGCTGGCATGTGTAAAACATGAGATTACCAGGAGTGATTTGATGGAAATTCCATCACTTTCATAGCAATTTTGTCAAAAATAAGAAGTTCGTTATGCTAAAACTTCTCCTCATTCTTCATGCTCTACTGATATTTGACATCAGTGGTGGAAATGTTGGTATGTCTTTTATCTGTCTCTGTTTGGAAAGGCCAGTATTAAATCCTTTTAATATGACTTTGTTTCAAAATGCTGCAGAATTTGCTAAGTCAAGAAGGGTCACTGAAGGATAATCTGCTTCTCTGCAAGGTGACGACCATTTCTGAGTGACCTAGTCCTCCAGCTGGCGCTATTCCAGCACAAATAGACACCAAACATTCACCAGACAAGCACTGTTTGATTTAATAGTATAATTGGCTTAATGTTTTTGATAAACACTCTGATCAAAACCTTGGCCAGACTTGGGGAGGATACATTTTGGGATGGTAACAACTGTTTTGATATCTTATTAATTTATTTTTTATTTATTTATTTTATTTTATTTTTATTTATTTATTTTTGTCAATTGCTTACAAGATAATTGGTATAAGTAAAAACATAGTTATGAATACGTGGATATATATATAAGAAAAATTAAAAAAAAAGTGGATAGCTTTTTTAAGAAGTAGGCACATATTCCATCTGGTCCAATAGATAGAGATGGTTTTAGATTGTGTAGTGCTTTTTCAACATTGTCTTCTGTAAAATCAATATGTATTAGATGTATTGGATTAGTCCTCTGTGGTTCAACTAGGAAATACTGGATATGATCTATGGTTGTTTACAAATACTGAGCCAAAGAATGTGTTAAAGAGGTTGGCTTTAATAGTGTCGTATTATATTAATATATTATTAATATTAATATTAGTATTAATAGTATCCTACCTAATTAAAAGTAATAAAATACCATACTTCATGGAGGAAAAGAGAATACGATGAAACTTGTCTAGTACAAAAGATGAAATGTGATTCTGCTATTTAAGTTTTAGATTACTAAGCATGATGCCAACCTATCTTTTGAGGCAAAATGTTTCACAATTTAGTTGCAACTTATCGAATGACTAGGTCACAAAGAAGAGAGGTGCTATCAGGCCTTAAGAGGAGTCCAGTAACTATGGAAGGACCCTATCCCTAAAAATATCTTGGTCCTAAGTCATTTAGTGTTTGTACAGTAAGTAAGTAAGTAAGTAAGTAAGTAATTAGTAAACATAATTACTTAAGAATGTAACTTTATCTTCCTGTCTTCAGTGTACTCTCTGGGTAGGACAGGATAGCATGTATGTATAAGGAGTATAAGAGCATATAGACTCTGTATATGGCAGGGAAATTTATTAAATATAGATGTTTTGTCATTTCTATATTGAATTATTGCTTCACATTCACATGCGTTCAAGCAACAAATGCAGTTTTCTTTCTTTATACCTAATATTGTCAGCTCTCCTGGGTAAACCAGATAGGAAACATGACCAGATGAGCTAATTCTACTGTACTTTCTTGTAAGGCTACATTAACAGAATTTTATAAATCTGAATGTACAAACTCCAATGCCACTTTTAACCACCTGAACATTAGGGCAGGTCCTTTCTAAGTTTCTTTCTCTGATTGTCAAATCATTAGTGACTCCTCCCTCTCTTCTCTAATTGGTTCCTAGGCAGCTTCTCTTGCTTTCATCTCCCAACCTCATCCACATACAGTATTCCATTACAAATATGAAGTGAGGCATATATTACATTAAATAGAAATGTGCTTTAATATAAGAATTACTATCGACTTATATTCGTCCTGTCAATTGCGGTATTTGGGATTATTATTCTTATCTATGTACCATTTCAAAATTTAATTTCCTCTCACATCAAACTATCTTTGGCCTCTAAAAATTAGGCCAATATTTCAGATCAAATAGATGTTCTTTCTGAATGCCACTAATATGTAATGGAAAGCCATGTAACATCATGGTATCAAAAAGATGGTAGAAGAAATGCTTATAACTGTGGCACATACATTTTTGATTTAATATTTTATTTTTCATGACCAAAGGATAATGGCACTTAGATGGCTAATTTTATGCAAGGATATTATTTCAGTGCTTCTTTTTAGCAGTTTTCTAGATGACTGGAAACAATCTTAATAAATGATTAATGAATCAAAGTGAAAGAGAAGGAGGACATCACACACAGGGAGTGACTAGAGTTTGCAAGATAAGGGAAGCGTGGTTCATTAGTAGTCCAAAGAAGCAGATATACTGTAGCTGCAAATAATATACAGACAGAGTATGATACTAAAAAGACTCAACAGAATGAAACAAATGACATGGTTGTTTCTAGGAAATGTGGTAACTTCAGCCCTGATTTATATCATATGATATATCACATGTTATGGAAGTGTTTTAAAATATGATGGGTCTGGAAACCATTTTCTCAAACTGCATATCTAACAGCTGGTGTTGATATGCAATATCATGTATTGTCATTTTTATTGAACTCTGTTTTAGAACTGTGAAATATTTCCACAAAACATGTGAGCTTAAATGTATTAATCCCAGGAAGAAGGACTATAGCCAGGTACTGGAAAAACCCTCCTTTTTCCCACATCCTGCTGACTGAGGAATTCTGAGAATCGACATCTTCACAGCTTACCATTACTAAGGTTGAGAAATACTGTCCTGTTGTAAAATATGAGATTTTAAACCAGTGTGGTTTCGTGATTAAGGCCCAGACTGGACAGCGGGAGATCATGAGTTCTAGTTCCGCCTTAGCCATGAAAGGTGGCTGTGTATCTTTGAACCAGTCAATCTTTCTCAGTCCAGCACATTCACAGGGTAGTTGTTGTGAGGAGAAAGTTGTGTGGGCTATGTTCACTGCCTTGAGTTATTTGTAAAAATAATAATAAAGGTGAGATACAAAATAATTAAATAAACAGGGACAAACTAATGGGTATAATGCATTATGCTTTAGATGAGCAGGGACACCCATGGAGCCAAATACTCCAAGGTGGTGGCGGAAATGATGGAATCAAAGCTTTGTCAGAATTTCATTCACCATTGTGGCAACCATCTTGTTTTTTTTTATTTAACCATACTTTGTGGATTATCTGGTAGATAAGAAAAGTTTTGATAAGTGTTTCTTTTTGTTTAACTGTAGGAAGTTTATTTGTTTGTTTATTGCTGCTATGTTCCTTGTCTGTTTGATACAAGGGCATTCATGTAACTAACAGACCAGAAAATACAATGGCTGTGTTTAAAGTGTGTGTGTGTGTGTGTGTGTGTGTGTGTGTGTGCGAACCCTCAATAAGGCCAACAGCTAACCTTACTCTCAGCTGAAGTCTCCTTTCAAAGTAGCTTCATGAATAACACTCTGATAACATTCTCATGACTAACAAAGCATAATTGATAAAACCCATGTTATTCGTGTCACTATCAACAGTAAAGTAAACCAGATCAGCATATTCATAAGCATGAGGAACACTTTTTATGTAGAGTTCTCAGAATAGATGAAGGGAAGCTTAAGCTAACATGAAAAATATTCCCATGGACCGTACAAGGCTATATAATAAACCTTTTCTTTGCATGTCAAATAAGCCCAGGACAAAACTCCTTAACTCCTCTCCTTCTTTCCTGGGACAACTAGAAGTAGAATTCCTAATGAGATCTGTATGGATATTTAAAAATCCTAAGCAGGAATTAACTGTCAGAGTGACTCCTTGTGATCATTATTTCATCAATGCAGGTATTAAGAGAAGAGTGTGCAATGAATACAAAAATGCAGATATTTACTTAAGTGCATTAAGGGGAACAGCTTGACTCCAAAAATTGTGGGTGCTCCATCACTGGAACTTTTTAAGAAGACAGTCACATGTCTGGAATGGTATAAGGTCTCCTGCTTGAGCAGGGGGTTGGACTAGAAGACCTCAAAGAACCCTTCTAACTCTATTATTCTGCATTCTGTATGAAATATTTCCTTATTGTATGGTTTTTGGGTACCTTTATTTTTAAATTACAGGCTTGCTGCAATATTCAAAAAACTGCAAAAACCACCCTAATTATACCCTAATTTGTGTTATATTTAGGGAAATATAAATTTGTTCGGATGACAGTCATGGTAGTAAATAAACACCACAAATTTCTCTTCAGCCCTGCCTGTTTCTCTCTTGTAAATCTCCAGAACTAGCTGCAGAATATACTTTATCTGGAATAGGTACAGAATATAGAGCTGCTGTTATGGAAATCAGACACTCCAAGCAAAAATTGACTTTCCAAAAGAAATTCTAATTTGGGTAGAATCTACCTTCATTAGGGTAGATTTTACATCAATTGGAAAGAAATACAGTTTTTGAATACTGATGTTTAACTATGTGATCCTACACATATCCCACTGAGATAAAAAAAAAAACCTACTTCAATTAAATGGTTCCAGACTAAAATCTTTTTTTAAAAATGTTCCTGATCAATGTTGTATTAAATCAGTGTTAATTCTGAAGATTTTTTAAAGTAACTCTTGGATTTTTTTCATAGAAAATGAGTGTAATTAGTAAAGCTTCTATAATTTTGGAAACTGATTTATTCCTTTTAGATAAATGCTGCTATGCTTATATTTTAAGGATAGTCATCTAAAAATTAAGAGTAGAAAGAAGATGTATTATGTGTTATATAAAATAGGACTTCCTGATTAATAAAACAGATTGCAGCCAGCCAGCAAGGTACAAGAGCAAAAACACAGATTTCCTGAGGAATATAAAACAACTGATTTCTAATTAATCAACACATTTCACTGAATTAGTACTGACTGATATGAAAGCCTGAAAAGGAGAATGTTTTTGTTTAAAAAAACCCTTTCTACTTATGATGATTTTGGAAATAAAACTGAAGATGAACGAATAGAAGTCAAAAATAGTTGCAAATTACGATGCTAGTGGCATGTTTGTCTTCCTGCCAGAAAACAACCTGGGATATATTTGCAGCAAATGCAGCCTTATAGCAAGTCTTCAAACAGTAAAAAAAAATGGGGACAAGAAGTAACTAATGAGAAAGGGACAAGGTTTATCTGTTTAAAAAAAAGGAGATTCTTTAATAGGCACGGGCAGAGGAATCTATACTCCACAAGAAACATACGAGGAAGGGCAGCGGATATGAATAACATTTGAAAAATTGGGTGAACAGTGAAAAAAAGGCCAGGAGGCTACATACAAGACTGAAGAGGAGAAAATAGTCTCTATAAGAAATGGAAAGTACAGATTGCAGAGTACAAATAATATTGATAGTAGTCCAAAACTTTAGAAGAAAAGAAAAACTTAGAATGAGCTGAGATTAAGAAAGGCTGTTTAGTGTTTCTCAAATATGTTCAAAATGATTGTAAGAACAAGATTGATAGAAACATGGTCCCTCTTTAGTATAAATCTTTGAGGCTAAATCTAGAATTTTGTTATAAAGTACTGAAGGAAGAGGTTGATGATCTGGCCAAATTCTTATATTTTTTTTGCTTGAGAAATCCATGAAGTGCCAGATGACTGGAAGATAACAAATGATGGCCCTGCATTGAAAATATGAAAGTAACTTCTACAACAAATTATAGGAAAACTGTACAGTATGCATAATATACAATTGACTTGACTTCATCAAAGCATTTGATAAAGCCAGGGTCTCCAACCTTGGTAACGTTAAGCCTGGAGGACTTCAACACCCAGAATTCCCCAGCCAGCTTTGCTGGCTGGGGAATTCTGGGTGTTGAAGTCCTCCAGGCTTAACGTTACCAAGGTTGGAGACCCCTGTGATAAAGGACTCCCTAGTATGCTGATCAATTAGCTAGCTAAGTATGACTTGTGTGTCATGTCAATATATGAATATTGAAACTCCTTCTCAAAGGCAATGCTCATCAGTGCTGCTTCAGCACAACAGAAAGAAACATCAAGCCATGTCTACTAAATAGAGTGCCCCAAAACTTGGGCCTTGCATTCTTCATCATTTTCATTAATCACTTGAATGAACAGATTATGCTTATTAAATTTACTGTTCCTCATGTTAAAAAAAAGTCAAATGAAGACATATCAAATGCAGAATATCTATATAACAGTCGAAAAAAGCTATTGGATTAAGGCTTACTTGAAAACTGAATCAGCAATGGGTTGGGGCTTAAAGGATGACGCTTTAGATTACATCACCAAAAGTTTCCAAATCATATAAATTAGTTATTCCACTGTATTCTGTTTTGCTCAGATCCAGTCTTGAGAACGATATCCCCTTTAAGAAGGAGTTGAAGAAATTAAATATATTCTGAGAACAGTAGGGAAAATAAAAAAAATAAGCTCTGTGAAAAGAGATAAAAGAACTGCCTTACTTTGAGAACAGTTGACTGGTCTCAGTTACTGTCATTAAGTGAGGAGTATATGTAAAGCAATGTAATTGACATTCAAAATGACACCACATAAATTATGTTGCACCTCTCCATCTAAAGGGGCTACTGTATTGGCTTAGTACTGATAGTCATCCAACCTCTGAGAACTTCTCATCTCAAATGCATCTCCCAGGTCCCTTAAGAACATGCAAAAACTATCACAGAAAGCAAGCAGAAATTTCACAGTGAGTGAAAGTGTTGACTTGGAAAAATAAATTTTGAAAGTTTACCAGTACAAGAAATTTTCCCAGATTTGCAAAAATGTTACTGTGCACAAGTTTTCAACTCACAAACATAGGAAAATGTAGGAATACCTATAAACATACACATTGTGAAATGCTCTTATAAAAGACAAAATAGTTTAATTTATAATTCCTTACAAATAAAGGAAGAAAAAGAAAGCAAAACTAGGAACAGGATGAAGCATCCTTCAGATATAAATAGCAGATTTTTTTTCAAACACAAGTTTTTGTTTATAAGAAATATCTGAAAGAAGTAATTGATGAGGTCACAGCTGGTGATTCCTTACAATAAATGGATTCTTTTTATATTTCTACCCTAATTCAAAATTTCAGATTCAAACATTTTTCCCCACTGTAAACCTGTATGTGGAAAGGATAAGGTTGTGTTTTATGATACACTTTGATCAAAGACAATACTGGTCTGTCAGTATAACTGAAAGCATAATATTAAAAACACCTTCATCATTTTCTTTCACAAGGACATTGCCAGAGAATTTGATCACAGCAAGCAACCTGCCTTTCATAAAAATATGTTCACCATTATGGGCCTTTCAAGAAAACCCCAATAAGCTACCTGAGTTCAGGATTTCTTATAAAATGGTCTTTAAAAAAAACATTGTGGTAGGAGAATGTAATTGGGGAAAAAATCATCTTTAATTTAGTATGTAATTTCATTGTCACGTGCAACTGAAATAGTAAAAATAGTGTTTAATTTCAATTTCCAGTTTCTATCCAACCAATCTTTACCAGCAGAGGTTGCATTGCCATTTTATTTCAGCTACAAAGCTCTAATCCTTGGGTGACTGAATACTTCCAATCACTGATATGGAGGTTGAGATTTCTGAGATTAAAAAAAAACTCTTGTGCCTTGATTCATAATGGATCTGTTGTTGACTCACTGTAAGTTTCTTAAATAGGAAAAAAAAAAAAGATCGATAAGATTTACTAGAGAGAATAATGTACTGCCTGCAGGAGTGTTAGCCATTTCAGCAATTTATCACCTGGGGGCAACTTTGTCAGCACAGATTTAATAAAAAAATGTAGCAAATCAAAACTCAACAGGTAAAGGGCAATTCCATATTGGATTGAAAGGTCGCTGCCCAAACCTTCTATTATTCTGAAATGTCTTATTGCTAGTTTGCAGCTTCAGCTCACCTAAAGAGCAACAGGTATGGCAGGGTGGATTTCAGGTAAGCAACTTCAGCTGACTCTATTATATACCCATTGAGAACAATTCAGTATGTTGGCAGGGTAAAATCTGAGCAAGTAAGATTAAATCAAATTAGCTTCCGGGTATGAATTTTTGCCTAGAACTATCAGACACACAAAATATTAAAAATATATGTTGGAGCCAAAGTCACATAGCATCATGGGGAAAGCACATTTTGACATGAATCAATCTAACCTTTGCTCTTTGCATCTGTTAAAGAAGTTGCTTGTACTATTTTGCTAAGGTTGGGAATCATTTGTTAGGAATTCATACAAGGTCAAGGGATACTGTGTAAAATAACAAAGTATGGACAGAGCACGGACAAAGATCGCTCCATGGATAAAGAAGGGGAGGGCATGGGTAAGACATTACCCACATTAATCATAAACCTTTGTCTCTGATTGGATAAACTTAGTTTCTATCAGCGTAAAATGTATGTAATATTCTGAGCCACTCTCGCAAGGTGTGGCTATTCCTTACGTGCATTTTGTCTGTATGTTTTGGACATCGTGTTCACCCAGACCTTTTGCTTTGGCCAAGGAATAAAAAAAGCTGTTATTTTTGCAAGCCTCATCTCGACTCTTTGGCATCACCGTGCCTCAGGGAAACTTCTGGGACCTTACCATGGTAAAACATGTTTTATTGCTATAATTTACTGTTCTAGTTACAGATATTTACTATGGCTCAGTTTATTTCTTAAAAATAAGATGCTGCTAATCAATATAGGAAATTCCTTATTTAATAGAATGTTCTTTAGTGAACTTTAGATGTAACAATAAACTCTGTGCACACATTGTATGGCTCTCTGTGTTTGAAATGCTGTTCTCATTTTTATGCATGGACAAATTATATAAAATATGAAAATACATAAAAATATAAACAGAAAATTGTATATATTTTAATGCACATTCCCTTATCCCACATCCTTCATTAAATCAAGTGTTCACTATAGTTTATACATTCTCTCTCTCTCTCTCTCTCTCTCTCTCTCTCTCTGTGTGTGTGTGTGTGTGTGTGTGTGCTTGTATGCATGAACACAGAGACCCACATATTCTAAGTTCATTAAAATGAAATGCCAAGAAAATTGGGGGAAATTTGGTGAGAAAAATTAGGTTTTACGCTTAGGCAAGAAAAACCAAACACATACTGGTAGGTATAGAAAAGGTAACTGTGAGAAGGATCTACAAAATACTAATGGACAACCACTTAAACATGAGCCAGCAAGATACTGCAACTACCAAAAAAGCCAATGCAGTCCCAGGTTGCATTTACAGAAGGATAGAATCAAGATCATGTGCAGTGTTAGTACTGCCTTAGTAAGACTGCATCCAGTTTTGGTCACCAGTTTTGGTCACACTATCAAAAGATGTTGAGACTCTAGAAAGAGTGTAGAGAAGAGCAACCAGGATGATTAGGGGACTGGAGACTAAAACGTATCAAAAAGGGTTGCAGGAATTGGCTATGTCTAGTCTAGCGAAAAAAGGACTAGAGGTGACATGATAGCTGTGTTCCAATATTTAGGGCGCTGCAGCAAAGAAGAGGGTGTCAGTCTATTCTTAAACACACAAGAAGGCAGGACAAGAAGTAATGGATGGAAACTAAGGGAGAAAAGCAACCTAGAACAGGAGAAATTTCCTGACAATGAGAAAAATTAACCAGTGGAATAACTTGCCTCTAGAAGTTGTGGGTGTTCCATTACCACAGGTTTTAAGAAAATATTGGACAGTCATTTGTCTGAAATGTTATAGGATATCCTGCTTGCTTGGGGAGTTGGACTGAAGGACCTCCAGGGTCTCTTTCAACTCTGTTCTTCTGTTCTGTTCTTCTGTTCTTCTTTCTATGATTACATGTATCCATCCCAAAGACAATCCAGAATGAATTGGATCTCCTAACATGGGCATACTAGAAGACCTCAAAGTA
Source organism: Pseudonaja textilis (assembly GCF_049901715.1). Taxonomy (NCBI): domain Eukaryota; kingdom Metazoa; phylum Chordata; class Lepidosauria; order Squamata; family Elapidae; genus Pseudonaja; species Pseudonaja textilis. The sequence continues at coordinate 1,158,572 of NC_141993.1, read as the reverse complement.
CCCTTCCAACCCTATTATTCTATGTTCTATATTTATTTATTTATTTGTCAAATATGTACAAGATAACAAGTATAGGTATGAACATAAACGTGAACAAAGGAAGTAAATACAGATAAATGGGGACAGTAAGACAGGGATGGTAGGCACGCTGGTGCACTTATGCATGCCTCCTTTAAGGATCTCTTAGGAATGGGGTGAGGTCTATGGTAGACAGTTTGAGGCTGAAGCTGTGAGAGATTGAGACTGTAACAACTGAGTCAGGTAGGGCATTCCAGGCATTGACCACTCTGTTGCTGAAGTCATATTTTCTGCAATTGAGTTTGCAGCAGTTTACCTTGAGTTTGTATCGATTGTTTGCCCATGTATTATTGTGATTGAGACTGAAGAAGTCATTGACAGGCAAGATGTTATAACAGACGATTATGTGAACTATGCTTAGATCAGACCGGAGGTGGCACAGTTCCAGATTTCCCAAAATTTCAAGCCTGGAGGCATAGGGAAATCTATTGTGAGTAGAGGAGTGGAGTACTCTTCTTGAGAAATACCTCTGCTAAACCTGCTAAATTGTGTTAATGTCCGATATACAGTGTGGGTTCCAGATGGACAAGCTGTATTCGAGAATTGGTCTGGCAAAGGTTTTGTATGCTATAGTTAGCAATTCAATGTTGCAGGAGAAGAAGTTTTGTGTCAATATGTCAAGGTTCTGACTAATGAGCCCAAGCAAATGAGAAATTTAAGACTGAGATACCTCTCAAAGAACTTCTTTATTGGGCACATCATATCCAGTCCAGTCGACCAAGCCCAGAATGAGCTAAACCAATAGCTTGGGTAGTCCCCAGCCCTATCTTAGTAAAAGGGGAGACCCATTAAGAAGTACAGAGGGTCATAGACTAGACTATATAAGGGAAAGCTGCAATACTTTGTGCAGTGGAAGGGTTACTCCCTGTCAGAAGCTACCTGGGTAAAGAGTAAGGACATAAGGGCGAATAAGCTAGTCAAGAAATTCCATGAGAAAAATCCCCAGAAGCCAAAGGAACCACTGGGTGATGGGATGGGTGGCTAGTAAGGGATTAATTTGTCTGTACTTGATATTTTCCTGGTACTTCTCACTCACTAGGGGGAGATCCAACTGTCAACTTCAAACCAAATCTGGCAGAAGCCATTTTGCTATTTCTCAGTTGCCACACACTATTGTGGGGGGAGGAAGACTGGAATGCATTACTGGACACAACATAGAACTATCTTGTGGGGATCAAGGTCAATGTCAGATGGAAATGAAGAGCAGTGCCTAGGGAGCCTGCATATTAATCTAATTAGACAATGTGACACTGGGGAGGGGTTCATTTACTTTTTAACTATACTCAAATTGCAGGGAATATTTAGAGTTGGTTTTATATTTAACTGTGCCGATATGATGTGCCCAATAGAGAAGTTCTTTGAGAGAGATCTCAGAGTTCTGATTTGCTTGGCCTTGTTAATCAGAACCTTGACACTATGTTTATGATTAAAACATTTCCTTGAGTTTTGTTGCTCACATTGGTGCAAGTGTGGGATCAGTCAGGTATACCTTAAAGCAGCTGTGTTTTTTCCTAGCTTGCATAACTGTCACACAGTGTCAAAAAGAGATACCTTTGGCTAAATATTTCCTGAAATGTGTTGTATGCAAACCCCCCGCACTTGGAATTACATCATGTTCTTTGCACATCCCTAATGATGAGTGGTTTTTTTTTCTGACTGCAACCCAGAAACTACAGCTGGTGCAAAATGCAGCTGCCAATGTGTGCCAAGAACAGCTGTTGGAGATCATGTACAATTGATTCCGAAGGAATGACATTGTTTGTCTATTTATTTCTGAACTCTATTCGAGGTATTAGTGCTATCCTACAAATCTATAGCCCAATTAGGGCAGAGTTATATGAGAGAATTCTGATATAAGAATAGCCATGCTTTTATATCAAAAGAGAGGAGGGAAGATTATTACTTTTTTAGTATAGTATTCATTAAACAAATTACATTGAACTGTATCTGCAATTTGGGGATGGTTTAAATAAAGAAAAAGTAAGATATTCTGCTATAAGTAATTGAACAACAGAATAACAGAGTTGGAAGGGACTTAGGAGGTCTTGTAGTCCTTGCTCAAGCAGGAGACCCAATACCATTCCAGACAAGTGGCTATCTAATTTCTTCTTGGAAATCTGCAGTGATGGAGCACACTCAACTTCTGGAGACAAGCTCTTCTACTGATTAGTTGTTCTAACAATCAGAAAATTTCTCCTTATTTCCAGGTTGGTTCTCTCCTTGATTAGTTTCCATCTATTGCTTCTTGTATTGCCTTCAATCAATTTGGAAAATAAGTTGACCCTCTCTTCTTTGTGGCCATCCCTCAAATATTGGAACACTGCTATAATCAGCATAATGTACAATATAAAGAATTCTCCCCTTCTCCAAGAGTTATATGAGATAATGTAACATCTCTCTCTCTCTCTCTCTCTCTCTCTCTCCCTCCCTCCCTCCCTCCCTCCCTCCCTCCCTCTCCCACTCTCTCCCACTCTCTCCCCTCCCTCCTTAAGAGAAGCTGAGAAAGAGTGACTGGCCGAAGGTCACTCAGCATAAAAGCTTAGGCTTTTAATACAATATGTTGATCTGAAAAGGTGCTCCCAGGTTCTTCTGATTTTGGCTGCCATAATCCTATGCAGTTCTGCCCTTTGTTTATGAGCTGCAAACCTTAGAGCAGCTGTCTGAAAGTTGAATCATGACAGCTAGACTTCTTTTCTTTCGAAACATTTTGTTGCTTATCAAGAAGTTTCTTCCATCTGAGCAGGTTGCTTAGGGGGTCCTCCTTAACCAACTTGCTCAGGCTGTACAAACTATTTGAATAAGCAGTGAAACATTTCAGATCACAAGAAAAGAAGTTGCCATGACTCAACTTCCATACCACTCTACTTGGATTGACTGAGAATCTTCTAACTGTTTTCCCACTTTCCTCCTTGATCTTTCCTTCCCCGACTAGCTTTTCCTCTTCCTCTATGAGTGCCATTCTGCTTTTCCTTAATCCTTTCTCTAGTTGTCTTCCTACTCTGACTTCCCTTTCTTGTTATTCTCTTGTTATTCTCTTTAGTCAGTATTCCTCATCAGTGGTAAGCTGGCTGGACTGGTGGGAGTTGAGATTCAATAACACCTGGAAGACAGAACACCCTTGCCTCTTCTAAAGTGATGTTTCCCTAATTGGGGGACTATGGGAAGTGAGTTGGAGGCCAGCAGAAGTTGAAATAAAACCATGTGCCAAACACAAGCTATACTAAGGAATGTCATTTTTCTTTCCTCCTGCATCCTCATCATAGCTATTCAGAAGTTCAGTTTTATTTGCATGCTGTTTTCCTTTCAGTAAACAGACATTGTTGTATCCTCAGATGCCACCAGCACTTAAAGCTTTAGAGTTCAATTGTATTATTATGTACTTAGGGACAAAACAGCAATTTCATCAACAATTTTTTTGCCAAGAAAATGTTATTAAGCTGCTCTTGTTTACTTGGACAACACACTGTGTGGCAACACTGTTCTCATGCCATAATTTTTGGAGTATTAAGAGATGAATATAAAGATTAAAACAACATAGGAAAGCAAGTCTTGCTGTCATTTTTTAAAGCTGTTATTCAATCAACAGAAGTGAGATATTTTAATTTCTGTGGAAACTTTAGCGCTGATAAATACTTCTGAACTATTAAACTAGATGTGACGAGTCATTTTCTCTTCAGCTCAGAAGGTTATGTTGTTACCATCTGTGAAACAATTATATTTTTATTCTATGTTAATTCTTTTTGCAATTAGATAGCCAAAGACTTTTCCCTTTTTTTTTATCACCAAGGCTGCCTAAAAGACTTCCAAAAGAAACTTCCTGTTGCAAAAATAAACCATGTGAATGAAGAAGGCCGTGCACCTACTAAGTTTAGGGTACCAAAACACACTGTGTTTCCTCGGTTACTCTTTATATTTCAACACCGCTTTTCCAAACATCCATTTTTGTCGTGTTAATTAATGTCATCACTTGCTGGGCATACTTGACAGGACAGAATGTACGTGGGAAGTTTTGGGATGCATTTCTGGGGCTATAATCGTTAACTTTTTGTCATTCTTCCTATTATCAATATGTTTCTGCAAACTTAGATTCACTTTTGTGAGTCATTTCTAATGAATGATCCCTGCCATATGGAAAGATTTGCCTACTTTATTGCAGCAAGATCTCAAAGCAGGTGATCCATTCATGGTCACAGGCATGGAGCTGTTCACTTTCTGCTTCCACTCCAGTTTCCAATTACTCATATTAAAGCAGGAGTGCATTTGATCAGACCCAGTGGGTCAAATGAGTTAACAACTGGTAAACCATTCAGGAAAATGTGGCAGTTTACTTTCCTGTGCTTGCAAAAACAAGAGGAAAGCAGTGGATGGGTTATGGTACTCATCTCTACCAACATGATTTATAACTGGTTGGGTTCCATTTAACATAGTAGGTTCCAGATTGTGCAGGTCTAATTTAGAAGAACTTCACAGCTTTACTTTAACTTCATCAGGCATGAATACCAGTGGCTTTAGTCCCATCAGCCGGAGGGAATAACAATATGGGGTACTAGAAGTTCTACTCCTGAACTGCTCAACTGCAGATTCCTTGTACCAAAGCTTCATTTAGCTTTCCTTCTGTACAAGGACATCTATTTTCGAAAATTTTATTCTGCTTTTTTTTGCTCAGAATAAAATATTTTGTAGCATCCAGAAACATCCAGAATGATAATCAGAAATGATAAAAACTACAGACCAAAAACCACCCCAACGTTACTAGGCAGTTTTAGACACTTCATGATGGATAGGTAGGTGATGGGCTACACATTGAGTTATGATTGTTCATATACTCAAGTAAATGTTTTTAGATAAACAGAAAAAGAACACGTTGGATTTCTTTATACTATATTCTTCCTACATTTATGAATAAAGATAAAAGGGAAAGTTTCCCTTGTCCAGTTGTGTCTAACTCTAAGGCAGGAGTGCTCATCTCTGTTTCCTAGCCAAGGAAGTTGCATTGTCCAAAGATGCTTCTATGGTCAGCATGTAGCCAGCATGAATATATACTGAGGAGTATGGAATGCTGTTACCTTCCCACTGAAGTGACATGTATTTATCTACTTGTATTTGCATGCTTTTGAATTACTAGTTCAAAAAATAAGCAGCTCAGCTCATTACACAGTGTTCTGGTCACAAACTGCCAACCTTTCAGTTGACAAACCCAGCATATTAACCATTAGGTCCCCACACCTCTACATTTATGAGTACCAGGCCTAATTAATTTTTTTCTTAGATCTAACGATACTCATTGAGCATGAAAGCATTTACTTCTTTGGCTTTCCTTGGTATTCACTGAAACAAATGAGTTGACTCTAGAGATGGACTCTGAATCCCAGAGAATGTTTTATATGGCTTCTTCAAATGTGGGATGAAAATGTGGATGGTCCCCATATTGTAGGGGCAACTAAGTTGAATTATTGAATGAGCTGACTGAAATGATTTAAATTATATGCATATTTCTGTGCACATAGAGAAAAAGGTTCTTTTTTAAAAAAAAATCCCGTCCTTTGATTACATTTTTAACATTTGCTAGACACACTTTTAAACATTTTAGTTAACCTAGCAGGTGGTAAATGCCGTCTATAAAACATTTTACATAAATTTTCTTTATAAAAAGTTGCCATTGTTAATCTATAGTTCCTTTCCCATAAATTTTTCTAATTCTATGTCATAGCCAAAGTTTTTTCCCCTTTGTACCATTGTGTCTTTTATTTGTTCATCCTCTATTTTTAAATTTAACAAAAAGTTACATACCTTCTTAATTAGCTTTTCATCAGAATTTAACAGTGTCTTATCAAAAGCAGTTTGTCCCTTATAAAAGCCATACTTAGAAATGTAATCAAAAGATGGGCACATTTTATAATATGTGGTGGACTTGTGCTAAACCAATAAAATTTTGGCCAAAGATACATAGGTAGCTAGAAAAGATGATAGGGAAACATGTAGATTTTAAACCGGAACTGTTTTTATTAGGTATAATATCAGAAAAATTAGATAAGAAAAATATGTATTTAATGTTACATGTTGTAACAGCAGCGAGGATTATATTCACACAACATTGGAAAAATAAAGAAACATTGCGAGATGAAAAGATAATTAAGAAGATACTAGACTGCAGAAATGGATAGATTGACATTGAAAATTAAGCAGAAAGAAGACACAGAATACTATCAAACATTGAATCTATTTTACCAGTGGTTGGAAAAAAGGGGTGGAGATTAAGACTATAACCAGTCCTTCCTGCTCCTATTTTCTCTAGAACAACTTTGTGACAGGACTGAGAGAGAGTGACTAGTCCAAAGTCTCTCAGCCATTTTTTCATGCCTATAGTGGGATTAAAATTCAGTCTCTTGGTTTTTAGGTCAGCATCTTAACTACTAGACCAAACTAGCACTTTTCTAATTAATTCAGAACTCTAAAATAAATTGACCCATTTCAATCAATGTATTTGAGTTCAGAATCAGATTGCTCTGCCAAATCAGAATCAATAGAATTTGACCCTATTTACACATACATATTAAAATGTCCCCTGCCCATTTGTGCATCTGCTGTAATGGACTGCTGAACGCCATCAGAATTAATCCCAACTGACGGTGAAATTATTTCAGTACTGACACTACTGAACATTTGTTAAAATGTCTGACCCATGTCTTACCAATTTTCATTATTTTATCCTTGTAAAACTCATCCAGAAAACTATTCAATAGGTTAGCCAGTATACATGTTGTAAATTAGTATGTATTCTCTAACCATTATGTTGCAGGTAATATAAATAGCATGCTTAATTGGCCTTGGAAATGGAATAATACCTAGTACATTTTGAATAACATAAGGAGCAAGTTCAATGTAATTCTCAGCTAAAAATAGAAAATAAAAGGTACTATGCCACGAGGCGAAGGGATAAATCCACATTTCAAAATATTCTGTTTTAAAAACAATTTGGATATAGGTAAAAGGAAGAATGGCAAAAGGTTTATTTGGAAATATTCTCTTTGATTCATAAGCCTCTTCAGCTTATTTATTTATTTTTAAAAATTGGGTATTTCCAATATGGCACCCATCACACGTACAAATAATTACAGGTGTGCACAAAATAAAAACAGTTTTTTGTCAGGTGGGTTAATAGAATAATAAAACAAACAGAGTTGGAAGGGAACTTGGAGGTCTTCTGGGCCAACCACCTGAACAAGGAGGAGATCTTATATCATTGCTGTCCAATCTCTTTGTAAAAACCTACAACGATGGAGCACCCACAACTTCTGAAGGCAAGCCATCCCACTGATTAATTATTCTCAACTGTTAGGAAATTTCTCCTTGTTTTAGGATGCTTTTCTCCTTGCTTAGTTTCCATCCGTTTTTCTTATCTTGCCTTCTGGTGCAAGACAAGAAAGTAGATTGACTCCCCCTCTTCTTTGTGGCAGCCTCTTAAATATTAGAATACTGCTATCATGTCATCCCTGGTCCTTTACTAGATTAGACATATCGAATTCCTGTAACCATTCTTCATAGGTTTTAGCCTCCATCCTCCTTCTCTGCACTCTTTCCAGAGTCTCAACATCTTTTTTATATTATGGTGACCAAAACTGAATGCAGTATTCCAAATGTGATTTTTTTTACCAAGGGCATAATGATGCAGTACTAACACTTCATGTGATCTTGATTCTATCCCTCTGTTAATGCAGCCTAGAATTGCATTAGCTTTTTGGGTGGCTGCAGCACACTGCTGGTTCAGACTTAAGTAGTTGTCCGCTAGGACTCTTAGATCCCTGTTGCAGTTATTGCTACTGAGACAAATTCTACCTATTCTATACTTGTGCATTTGGTTTTTCTTGCCTAAGTGTAAAACCTCACTTTTGCTACAATTGAATTCCATATTGTTAGTTAGGGCCCAGTGTTCAAGTCTGTTGCGATCCTTCTGGATCTCAAGCCTATTTTGGGAGTATTGCTGTTCCTGTTAGCTTGGTGTTGTCTGCAAACTTGATGATTATCCTTCTATTCCCTCATCTAATTGTGCATTTGTGTGTCAGTTAAAATGCAACTTGACTTTTGGTTGCTCTTTATTTCAATGGAGACCAAATCTGGAGGGGTCTTACAGGGAAAGAATGGCAGGGCAGACATGCCTATACTTCTCTCTTCTCTTCTTTCAGGTGGTCCATGTATCATCCCCCTTGCCTGTCTTCCAAACACCTTCCTCCCATTAGCCCATTAGCAAGCATAGGATACCCAATCAATTTACCATGCTTTCCTCAGTTTTTCCAGGACCTTCCTTTTCTTTCCTCCTTTTACTTGTTGGTGCTTAACTAGCCAGCCCACTTACAACTCTCCTTAATCTTCAAGGGACTTCCAACTGAAATATGTACCCAAATTGATGCATGATTGAAATGGAATAGTTTGTTGTATATAAAAAACAGTAACATTTTTAATTAATCTTCAAGGGACTTCCTTCCCTTTAGCGACCATCAATTCCATCAGAGAATATTCAGGTGGCTTCTCAGGCCTTTTTCTCACTAAACTCTCATTTAAATTCAAGCAAAGTGACACTTTACTCTCACCTTTTCTCTTCCTATTTCTTTTTAAGGTCAGGTTCTCCTGGCAGGAGAAACTATGAAATAGTATTAGGTTTATTTAGATGGCTACAAGAAATATGTGTCACCAAACAGTTTTCATGAGCAGAGGCTGCCTTTCTAACAAAATAAGTGGAGATAGTCAGCAATTGTCCTTTCTTCAAGACAATATGATTGCCTGAGGTCAAAAAAAGCAGGGATAAGATTGTAGTTTAAAATACTTCATCCTGTATTGAATCATTTATCTCCAATCTCCAGTATATTCCATGTAGAGGCGAGACACTAGACTATGGTGATAACTCAATTTTAGGGAGTTGTGTATGAAATAGATTATTTGGATTCATCTCAATCTATCTTCAGGCTCTTGATAGGATATAAATATTTTGGTTACTTTAATGAAGTATCTTTGTGTGGAACTGACTGAACTAGAAATAATTGATTTTGATGGATCTTTTACAATGCTATTAATTAAAATATTCTTTTGGACAACTTGCTGGCTTGAGATTTTTGTAGTCACCATTTTATTATGGCATTCAACTTCTAGAGAGTTGGGCCTAAAGAGGGATCCAATTCTATTGGGACAAAATATTATTCTTTTAATATGATCTTTCTGTTCTATTGTCAGTTGTAAAGCTTGAGGCAGTTTGGTCACTCTGAGCACATTATGCAAAATATCAATTCAATCCTCTCTATCTTCCCACTCCAGTTGGAAACATTCTACAAGGTGTCTAGTTTCTGCTGCTCCTAATCCAGTGGTAGTATTCTACCAATTCAGCCCAGTTCTGGTGAGCTGATTGCAGCAATGAGCAGTGGAGACTCTGCTGTTGGGCCCACCTGCCCGCCCGGGCACCCATACTCACTTTATCCGCTGAATTTGAAGCGCAGCCATTTTGCACGCCACAGAATAGTACTGCGCAGCAGCTGCTGAAGCGACCAGGATCATGCAGACTTGCAGGAGGCGAGTTAGAATGCCTCTGAGCCTGCGCAAGCACCTCTACACCTGTGCAAAGTGCACATTTGGCACGTGCGTGCACGCAAAATGTGTGCACGTGCACAAAGCACGTCCACCAAGCCACGCCCACCGAACTGGAGGCAAAACTATTTGAATCCCACCACTGTCCTAACCATGATTCTTGTGTCTGTTCACTGGCAAGCCTGAGGTTCATCTAGCTTAGTGATGAAGTTTAATACTTAATGTAAAATGTTACATTCACAAGCAAAGAGACATCAAGGTTCTGCATGGTCCCCCTTGTCCCCTTATCCCAACTACAAGGCAGAGTATAGAAATGTCTGTTTCCAGTTTTTAATTAACCCAAGTTCCTTTATACATGTCAACTTGGAGAAACTCATAAAAGCAGGTGGAGCTTCAGTTGCCATACCTAGAGTCACAATGGTATTTGTGAAGCAAGGATATTTTGCTCCAGGATATCACATTTTACATATTTGTTTCTTATAACTATTCATTACAAGAAACATAGTCTGAGTCAGAGAAAGTATCTTGAATAATGTATATACTTAATTACAGAGGTGGTATTCAACAGGTTCGCACCTATTCAGGAGAACCAGTAGCGGTGATTTGGCATGGGTTGCAGAACTGGTGGTGACCCCTGGCTGGCCACGCCCCTGAACCAGGTCACCCGCTTGTCACGGTCGCTCTCCTGCTTTCCCTACCATGTGGTGGCCATAGTGCAGCTATAAATAAGCAGCTACGTGAATATTTAACTAACTAAAATTACTGGGGATTACAGAGGAACAAAGACAGATTATAAAACAGACCTACTGTATAACAATAAGGGAAGTTATATAACAAGGGTGTCAAATTTGCATCGTCACTGCATCATCACATGATGCACTGGGACTTTTCCCCCTTCACTAAACTAGGCATGGGTATGGCCAGCACATGACACCTCTGGCCCATGGGCCACAAAAGTGACACTCCTGCTATACAATATATATTAAAATTACAACTGTTTTCTAGCTGAACTTGATTCCTTAGAAACCAGAAGTCTGCTCAAGCAAAAGTTACTTGCTTCTTCTGTGGATTTTTTTTTCAGCTTGTATTTTTTAAGCTGATGAGAACTATGTTATGTTTTTCCTTTTCCTAATCCCATATTTAGCTTCTTCATTTCCTCTGCAAATTTTTCTTAATATATAAAATGACCAAAGGTTTTTGACTATTTTTAGGAGAAAGAATTGCTAGGATCTGATTGCTAGGGGAGGCAGTGTCCCTTGGCTGTAGACTGGGAATGTCTGAGAGGCGATAATCTAAGTTAGTAATTTGTGCATTAATTTAAAGATAGGGCTTCTTTTTTTGTCTGCAACAAAGAGATTAATTAAGTCAAGTTGTGTTTGAGAACTCCTAGCACTTTTGGAATGGATGAAGAAATTCTGGACAGCTGAGATGTACAGTTGAGACTGTTCTGAACACTGATAATTATCTCCCCCAAATAAAAAAAATAATCATAGTGCCATTACTTACTGTTACTGTTTTTCTTAATAAGGTATAGACCACAGATACAAAGACTGCATTTTTTTCTCACAAAAATATTTTATTATACACATTTAAAGCCAAATTCCTTATTACCAAATTTTAATACTAATTCTTTGCTCTTTTCATTTTCCTACCTTATTCTACAGTCTCTTATTACAATTAAGCTTTTAACCATTTTTCTTAGTTTTTAATTTTAAGCTAAACTAGAAATATGTTCTGTGAACTCTTTGAGTGAAGTACAATACGTAGATGGAGGGATCTTGGTAAAATTATCTCCATACTTAACATTTGTTCTGATGCACCCCATTTCCAAATGTTCTAATTTTTTGTATACAAGTTGAGTATCCTTTGTGGAAAGCTGGCAAGTGGATCAGTGAAGTTGGCCAGTTTGTGATTAACTGTTTCCCAGACAAACAAATGTATGTTACTGTTTACAAATATATATATATAAGGTGCTTTAACATTTACTGAACTGGTCAACATGTTCCCTGAAACTCTAAAATATTTCAAAGGGATGGAGGATTTTATCCAGGAAGAATTAGCTTGGAAAAGATAAACTTTAAATGGGATATGTGTTGTATCTAGAGACTGCTTTGAGTATAATAGTAGTTTTGAATGTGATGACATTTCATGTTCCATATAAAGAGTTATCGATCTGCAATACCAATTTGGTGCTGTGAATGTCTGATTCAGCTATTAAATCATTTCAGTTGGAAGAGTGGGCACATTCAGTTTCAAGCCGATCTCTAAAAGAATGGGCCCTTCCTTTGACAACATTTCAGCTTTCAGCTAAAATCAAACTATGTAAAAGAAGAATTTTAAACATTTTTGCAGGAGCTCAAGGCAATCTATTTGCTTCTACTGAACCTCTTGATGCTTTCTAAAGTGCCTTCCTCAGAACATTAAAGTAACCGTATCCTTTGGAAGACTCATGAAGCTGCTTTGAATGCTTGACTGTTTGCACATAATTATTTTGCTTTAGTGACAGCCCAGCAGAACTTCCTCCAGTAAGAAACTAGAAGAGACAACCTTTGGAAGTGCTGCACTGAGTTTTCTAAAAGATGAAACTGCTTAAGCCCTTTGCTTATTTGTGCCAATATGTTTTGTCAATCCTCTCTTTTGAACACTTCTGCAACTCTCATGTGGGTTGCTTGCAGCTTCTTTATCTCAAAGTACATGCAAATCACTTCCTTTGGTGGCATATTGTTTAATCTTAATCAAAGTACAGCCTAATTGAGATATAAACAACGTTGGTTCATGGTATCATTCTTTCCTAATGAAATGCAATCCTCTTTTATGGAAAAATACACTGTAAAGAAAGAAGCATGGCACAATTACAGGGTAAAGGTTGCATTAGTGGCCCTAACCTGCAGCAAAACTACCTGTGTTTTGAAGAGAGAAACTTGATTTTTTAAAAAGTTTTGAAAATTTTTACATCAGGTCATACTGTGTTTTTGCAAGAATAATACATAATGCATATTTCTGCAGAGAGGATCTTAAAAACCAGCAAGAGAAATGACAGTTCCTGTTGATCTGCACTAAGTCATACTGCTTTCTAAGTAAATTAAATGTACCCACGTTAGCACTATATTTATTTTGTATTATAACAGCTGAATAGCAACTGGAGAAAACTACAGCTGCCCACCCTGCCTGCTTAAATGCAAACAAAAGCCTAGCTGATATGGTTAAAAATTCAGATACATTATTTTATCTGTGTCCATCATCTTCTCCTAAGCGAAACAAACTGAGTACCCTACCTGACAGAGTTGAAAGCATAGAATCACTCATTAACTCAATAGAAGAATGCTTAGCAACACATTTTGAAACAACTATACAAGCAAGCCTAATTTCTCTTGAAAAAAAAAATACAGCACAGATAAATGAGTACCTATCAGCTCAAAATCAAATCCCACAATAACCACAACCACTACCTCAACTACAATCACAACTACCACCAAAAATAACCACCAAACCACAGCCATAAACAATTATTATCCCTTCAAATAATTCCACAAATAATATCTCCTTACTCATCAGAGGCACCATGGAACTTGAACAGAAATGTCCAAATGCCATCTTATTTGGTCTTGAAGACACCAATGAATCAGATGACATCACCAAAGTTCGTGATATCATAAGCAACTCAAATACAACAAAATCTCTCCTGAAGATATCATTGAAATAACCAGAGATGGCCATGGGTACAAGTACAATGATGGCTCTGTGGCCCCAAGATTTTGTAGAGTTGTATGCTAAAATGAGTCCAGCAAACTCATATTCATTCATACAATAAATGCCATTGCAAAAACAGGACCTATACATTGACTACAGAGCTGATTGCATCAAAAGAAAGCCACACAACCCACAACTCCGCATCCAACCCCACCCTATCCAATCCAACATCACTCAAAACTAGGCATGCATGCCCCTAACCAACCACAACTGGCCTTAAATGCAAGCTACTCAGTGCAAGAAGCCTTGTAAATAAAATACCTGAATTTCTCCTCTTACTAAATACGGCTAAATTCAACACTGTCTGTGAAACATGGCTCAACGCATCTCTCCCTGACTCCATTACCACAGTAAGAGACTATCATGTTTACCATCAGATCATGAAATCCTTGGAGGAGGAGGTGTTGCTATCTTCTATAAAAAGTCCCTACATCTAAAAAACACCCAAGTTACCCAGGAGCTTGCTATTCCTGAGACCATCATCTGTGAACGTAAATATCACATTTCAGTTCTTACAATGTTAAAGAGCCTCTGATTATGACATTGAACATGCAAACAAGCTAAATACACTAACATAGGCAGCATCCTGCCCACACACTTTTATCTTTCTTGGTCACTTCAACCTACCTCATATTAACTGGACCCTTAACAAATGTACTACTGAACCAACACATGCAACCTTCTACAATGCAGTAACAAATCTGGGACTAGAACATCTAGTAACCAACAACACTAGACTTAACAACTGCCTCAATCTTATCTCCTTCAATAGTTTGAATTCAATTTATGGAATACAAATTAAAGAACCCTTTTCCAACAGTGACCACAACATGACTGACTTTTGTCTCAACATACGTCCACACAAAAATCATCACAATAATGGAATCCCCAATTATAATGTCAAATAAGGCAACTATGATCTTATAAACAACGATCTCTCATCCCTTGATTGGCAATTTCTATTCTCTGGATGCAATATTGTAGAAGACCATTACAACATATTTTTACTTGAAGTCAAAAGAGTCATCAAACTATATGTACCATTAACAACTCCCAAAACCAGAAAAAACAAATTACCAAAACAATAAAGAAGCTTTAATCCAAAAAGAAATCACTTTGGCGGAAAAACAAATCTGGTCACGTTGCCAACTTCAAAAGCCGATACAAAAATTTATGCCACCAGATAAAAACTGAATGCGCCAATTATCACATTAAACAAGAAGAAAACCTTCTATGTACCAATTCCACCCACGCTTTCTACAATTATGTAAACAACAAACTAAAAGACTCAAGGTCCATCCCACCCCTGAAAGGACCTAATGGTAAAGACTGCAATGGACTCCAATGGTAAAGACTGCAATGACAACACTATTAAAGCCAACCTCTTTAACACATTCTTTTGCTCAGTATTTGTAAACAGCAATGGATCATGCTCAGTACTTCCTAGTTGAACCACAGACAACTATAATGATCTAATACATATTGATTTTACAGAAGACAATGTTGGAAAAGTACTATGCAATCTAAAACCATCTCTTTCTATTGGACTGGACAGAATATGTGCCTACTTCTTAAAAAACTTACCCACTGCCATAGCCGAACCTCTAAGCATAATCTTTGAAAAATCTTTCAAGAATGAGCTCCTTGCCAGAACTATGGTCACAAGTCACGGTCATCCCCATCTTCAAAAAGGGAGACCTCAGCCTAGTTGAAAATTATAGACCAATCTCCTTATGCTGTGTCACCCATAAAGTCATGGAATAAATTATTAACCAATCCATTATCCTCCACTTAGAGACAAACAACCTACTCTCCAATAAACAATTTGGTTTTAGGAAAACACTATCATGTAATCTGCAACTCTTACACTGCAAAAACATATGGACCACACAACTCGATCAGGGCAAAGCAATAGACGTAATCTACATAGACTTCTGTAAAGCCTTTGATTCAGTAGTACACAACAAACTACTCCTAAAACTAAAATCTTATGATATCTCTGGACACCTGCATAACTGGATAGAAGCATTCCTGTCAAACAGACAACAAATGGTCAAAATTGGGAGCGTCCTATCAAATTCTGTACCTGTCAACAGTGGTGTCCGCCAAGGCAGTTTTCTAGGACCAACTCTTTTCATACTCTACATAAATAACCTCTGTGATCATATTAAGAGCAACTGCGTTCTCTTAGCTGTTGATGTAAAGCTATTCAACACCACAGATAATACTGCTACCCTTCAACAAAACCTATCAGAATGGTCAAATAAATGGCAACTTCAAATCTCAATTAATAAATGCTCTGTCTTACATATTGGCAAAAAAAATCAGAAAATAAAATACAGGCTGAAAGTCAAGGCCTTGTTCATGATACAAACTCTGTCAAGGATCTTGGAGTACTCATCTCAAATGACCTAAGTGCTAGAGCCCACTGTAACTACATAGCCAAAAAGGCGTTAAGAGTTTTAACCTAATCTTACGTAGCTTTTTCTCTCGTAATATTACACTAATAACTAGAGCATACAAAACATTTGCTAGACCAATACTCGAATACAGCTCATCAGTCTCAAACCCACATTACGTATCTGATATTAACACAGTTGAGAAAGTCCAGAAATATTTCACAAGAAGAGTTCTCCACTCCTCCACTCATTGCAAAATACCTTATGCCAGACTTACAATTCTAGACCTAGAAACCTAGAACTACGCTGCCTTTGGTCCGATCTAAGTGTAGTATATAAAATCATACATTGCAATGTCCTACCTGTCAATGAATACTTCAGCTTCAACCATAAAAACACAAGATCATACAATAGATACAAACTCAAGGTTAATCGCACCAAACTTGATTGCAGGAAATATGACTTCAGCAACAGAGTGGTCAATGTCTGGAATACTCTACCTGACTCTGTTCTTTCTTCCCCAAACCCCAAAAAGTTTAACCGTAGACTGTCTACTATTGACCTCACACTTGTCCTAAGAGGTCTGTAGGGGGTGTGCATAAGCGCACCAACGTGCCTACCATCCCTGTCCTATTGTTTCTTTTATATATTTTTAATTTTTCTTATATGTATTTATAACTATGTTTTTACTTATACCTATTTTCTTGTAAACAATTGACAAATAAAAATAAATAAATAGTTCCATTGGATGATAGTTTATTTTAAATATTTTTACCTCAATATTTTTTTCACCCAAAATATTCCACTTTAGAAAGATAAATAGACAAATCTCCATCTTGAAGTTTGCATTAAAAACAAACAAACATGGGACACCAAATCAGGAATGAGGAGAAGAACATAGCATGATAGCTTGAGTTGAATTGTTCCACAAGGATGGCTGTGTACCTTCTGGGGTTGTACTATACTTCTATTTGCCCTGAGGTTATTGTTCACCTGCACTGCATGGTGTTTGTATTGGATCTGTCAAACTGTTTCCTTGATAGTGCAGAATTGTGGAGGGATCACCTGGTGTCCTATTTTCAATCCCTATTCTACTATAGTCATATACATAAGAGGTTTAAGGATGAAATAATCAAACACCAAAGGGAGTCCTTTGGGATCAACCTTGCTGATTACCCACATTGTTATTTCTAGAGGCTCTGGAAATTTTAGTGCCTTTTGATAGCTACAGATATATACTGTAGATAATAGAACATTTTGTTTGCTGTACCCATTTCTCTCTCATTCTCTACTTTTTTACCTTTTCATCCCATGCTGTTCTTTTTTAATGTTTTCTGATATTAGACAAATAAGCATCAATCTATGTTTTTCCTATTTCAAGTAAGTAGCATGTAGGCCTGCTCTGATCAAGATAAGTGACCAATTAGATGTATGTTGGGAGCAAGCTAAACTGAAAATGCATTTATTTAAACAGCCCACCCTCTTTTTCCAATATTTTAGTGCCTTGTTCTCCTTTTTTTTGTCCTTTTTCTTCTCCTTGTCCTTCTTGTTTTTTATACATGTGTCAAGTTAGATTGGGCTCCTTCCCTTTTTTCTTCTCTCATCCCATTTGGGCAAAATGGTCCTTACAAATATTCTAATGTTACTTTCGAGGATAGCCACTGAAAGTTAGAGCCTAGAATCATAGGGCTGAAAAAGATCTTGGAGGTCCTTTAGTCCTAACTCCTGCTCAATGCATGAGATTTTGTACCATCCAGGTCAAATGATTGTCCAGTCTTGCTAGACCAATACTTGAATACAGCTCATCAGTCTGGAACCCACATTATGTATCTGATATTAACACAGTTGAGAAAGTCTAGAAATATTTCACAAGAGGTTTGCTTGATGTGATAATTGTTTGATGTGATAATTGGTGCATTCATGTTGGTGGATTCATGTTTAGGTGAAAAGACAGCAAATGTTTAGTGATGATGACAGTGATGAGAAGAGAAGGGTTTATGGGATGTTCTTCATCAAATACCTTTGGGCTTTTGTTGTTCAGTCACTCAGTTGATTCCAACTCTTTGAGGCCCAACAGATATTATTGTGCCGGGACTGCCTGCCAGTAACTGGTTGTGATCTTCACATTCCTCACTTAGATAGAACTCTTATCCATTGTTCTCTGAAACTCAGCTAATTTATTGGGCAATTTTTCCTCAGTGTCTTTTTCCCTTAGCTGTCGTTCTTCAATTATCAACAGTCATTTCATCTTTGTTTGTTTGTTTTTTGATGATTGCATTTTGGCATACTTTTGTTTCTTTTGTTTGCTGTATTAGTGTCACAAATTTCGATCCAATATTGTTCAGACTTGCTGTTTATCTAATCTATCCCATTAAATCTATTGTTTGCCTTCATTGCACAACTGTATGAAATATTGCTGAAGATGTACCTCACTGGTCTGATTATTTTGTTTTCTTTAAGTTGTAATTTTGCAAAAAATACTTCATGAGCATCATGAGGTCAGTGGTCAAGTCTGGTGCATGCTGACTAAATAGAACTAGAAATAGTATGTCCCGATGTTAATATGGATAATGTTTGTTCTACTTGTGCGTTTTGATTTTTTTTCTTGCAGAATATTCATGCATGGACTACCATAGTTCACTTTACATGGGACTGCCCTTGAAAATGATTTGAAGCTCCATCTGCTATCATATTCAGCTTGCCATAGGTTTACCAGGCAGCACCTGTACAGCAGAAAGACAACAATTTTATGGGAGCTGCATTCACTACCATTTCCTTCTGTGTCCATTTCAAGGTGCTCGTGCAAAGTCTATAAGGTACTTTATGTCTCAGATCCTTAGTATGTGTCAGCCCTTTGAGGCAGTCCAGATCAGAAAATAGACTTCACAAAGTTCACCTGAATTTTATAGACATGTGTGTGGACTCCAACTCCCAGAATTCTCATCAATGATCATGCTGGTTGTGGAATTGTGGGAGTTAAAGCCCACCCAGCTGAAAATTTCTCTGGTTAGGAAACAGTATTATAGACAATAAAAACAAACTCTTGAAAGCCTGACAGTGTTTTCCTTCCATCTTTTAAAGAGAATTAGAGACAGTTTCTTCCTGAGGTTCATTTCCTGCCCAGACTTTATTTATTTTATTTATTTGATTTGTCAATCGCTTACAAGATAATAGGTGTAAGTATAAACATAATTATGAATACATAAAATGGATACATATAAGAAAAATAAAAATAAACAATAGGACAGGGATGGTAGGCACATTGGTGCACTTATGCACGCCCCCTACAGACCTCTTAGGAAAGGGGTGAGGTCAATAGTAGACAGTCTACAGTTAAACTTTTTGGGGTTTGGGGAAGAAAGCACAGAGTCAGGTAGAGTATTCCAGACATTGACCACTCTGTTGCTGAAGTCGTATTTCCTGCAGTCAAGTTTGGTGTGATTAACCCTGAGTTTGTATCTATTGTTTGCTCTTGTGTTGTTATGGTTGAAGATGAAGTATTCATCAACAGGTAGGACATTGCAATGTATGATTTTATATACTATACTTAGATCAGACCGAAGGCAGCATAATTCTAGGTTTTCTAGGTCTAGAATTTCAAGTCTGGTGGCATAAGGTATTCTGCAATGAGTAGAGGAGTGGAGAACTCTTCTTGTGAAATATTTCTGGACTTTCTCAACTGTGTTAATATCAGATATGTAATGTGGGTTCCAGACTGATGAGCTGTATTCAAGTATTAATCTAGCAAATGTTTTGTATGCTCTAAATGCCTTTTTGGCTATGTAGTTACAGTGGGCTCTAGCACTTAGATCATTAGAGATTGAGTACTCCAAGGTCCTTGACAGAGTTTGGATCATCAACAAGGTCTTGACTATTCAGCTTGTATTTATTTATTATAAATTATTTTTGCTAACTGCCACAACATTTCTTCTCCAAGGTTATTTCTGTGGTTATCTACAATGCTTTCAGGACCATTTCCAAATTCCTGGTAGAATTTGTCTGCTTAGGATGCAGTGGAGATTGAGAAATTAGGATGATTGTTCCCTGCTGACATTTCCAAAGGCAGTCAAAATTGCCCTCTTTCAGAGAGGATTTTGATGGAAGTGTCATTTAACTGGAAAATCTATTTAGTGGAGAGATAGAATAGCATGCAGTACTGATGATGTTTAATGGTTTAATGATATATAGTCACATTAGACCATTTTAACTGCCTAGAATTGAGGAAGTAGACCATCTATGTAAAAATAAATGTTGGGGTGGTTGTCATTTCCTTCTGTGGAATATATCCCTTATTTGTGACCTACCCATCAGGAGTAATGGTTCTGGGAGTATACATACTCAACAGTAGTTCATAGCACAATTAGGATGCTTAGTTTCATGCACCACTACAAGGTAATGATCCATGAAGGAGTATAAGCTGGATCCAATTGGAGCTCAACAGAAAACAAACTAGATCAGCCAGGCTACATCAGTTTTGACATATTGTTTTCCTTCATGGGAATTTGAGCCTTTAAAAATGATTCAAACAAATAATAAAACAAAGTAAACAATGCCCTCATAGATAGGAGTAGAAAAACCATAACTTTGATTTCTTGCAAGCAAATTTCAGGCAGAAGTATTTGCTTGAAAATCTATATCAACCTCCTAGCTGCTCCAAAACTTTTACATTTTCCTAGATTATACATATGGAAACAACAATTTTAAACATAATTCAATTTCCAAGGAATATTTTAGGAATATTCCCAGGAAAACCCATGAAACAAAGCTCAATTCCAGGATGACAGCACTTAATGTCAACTTTTTTATTTCATTTTCCAATTGAATTTAATATTTCATATTATATTATTAGAAATATTCAGTAGCTCTTGAGTTTAAGAATTATAGATGCGATCTCTCTTTTTCAGTGATGATGTTTATTTTCACGTCCTCCATATGTAAGTATGTATGTATGTATGTATCTATGTTTGTATGTATGTATGTATGTATATATGTATGTATGTATGTATGTATGTATGTATGTATGTAGGATGATATTCATTTATCTGTCTTGTCAATAGTATTTAACTATGGTACCAAAATAAGTTTTTTTGTGTAACCTCTTGTTCTCCACACCTTCTGTCTGCCTGTCTGTCTATCTGTCATCTATCTATCAACAACATGTTTAAAGGAATAAAATTCACAAGGAACAAGAAAACAATAACACACACCCCTTCCGAGACATCCTTGTCAGCAGAGTCAATGATGACAAACTAGATACATAAGTTTATCAAAAAAAACCTACCCATACCAACCAAATGCTTCACTATCAAAATAACAACCCAAGCTCCCACAAGACAAACTGTGCAACAACACACACTACATCAACCCTGAACTTCAGAAAAAGGAAGTGGAGCATCTATACAATGTCTTCCAACAAAATGGATTTGCACAAAACTTTATCAAAAAGTGCCTAACCACTCAACCACTACAGATCAACCAACACAAGCTGTGAAAAGGATTATACTGCTGTATATCGAAAACATCTCAGAAACAAGCAACAGACTATTATAACCACAGAGCAACACTCTAGCACACAAATCAACTAAAGCCCTCCAAAATATGTAAAATAAATAAACCAAAAGTAAACCAGCAGCCCCAAAAGGAAAAATAGGAGACATCTATAACAGTGTAAGGACTGCAACAGTCAGTATGTAGGACAAACAAACTTGCAGAGCATACCCATGGACACCAACCAGCAGGTGACATGATAAAAATTCCTTTCATAACAAGTGGACAGGCACAACCATAGTTTCAACTGGGAAACTGGAGGCATCCTAAATCAAGCTAAATTCAAAACAATTGAAGAATTCCTGGAGGCCTGGCACTCAGACAAACTGGCCATCAACAGTCACATACATATAAACAGATCTACATGCCACTCAAAAGAGACAATCAAAAAGCCTCAAAGGAAACAAACAGACTAAAGCACCTCCTCCCCAGCAATAACACTCAGATGAGCGGAGATTAACACCAAGATTAACATGAGACATTCAATCGAGAAGTAAATACCAGTCATATGAACTACCGATGCTGACCAGCTAACAGTAAATAGCCCAATGAAGGAACACCAAGAATACTCCCATCAAAGCCACTAGTATATAAAAATAAGAGCAAACCACACTCCCTTCTAATACTGATGATGTTACCTAATTAGGTAATAAATGCCTGCAAGGAAACCATCAAGTTCAAAGAGCACCAAGGACTCGACAGTTCAACCCAGAGCTACAAATATTCTCATCTATCGATCAGACTGTTTTTTGGTCTTGTTTATCTGTTATTTATGTATTCTACTTAAATAACCACCCATCTCACTTTTACATGATTCTATGTAGCTTCATCTTGTTTGGAGAAGCAGAGAGGAGGCAATGCATTGAAAAAATAATGTTTAAGCAAGTAAATTTGATACTGGAAAATCTATTAACTGGTTTCAGCAGACAATAATTCGAGTACTATGTCATTACTATCATTATTGAATTGCACTGCCTATAAATGAATTGTAAGCAAAAGCAGATGATTTCATACATAATTAAAGGAATTTTTAAAATCTCTCTTTGTTCTGAAATATAACACTTCTTGCCTGCAGTCTCAGCTGGCATTCATCAGAAATATTCTCTGTTTGTTTTTAATTCATACAAAAGTATTATGGAATGCTGCCTAGGTTTGGATATGTTTTCCTTTTTTCGTTCACAAATGAAATTCACATTAGATGGCAATAGCACTTAGACTTATATACTGCTTTATAATGCTTTGCAGCCTCTCTAAATGGTTTAACAGAGTCAGCATATTGCCCCCAACAATTTTTTCCTCATTTTACCCACCTCAGAAGGATGGAAGGCTGAGTCAACCTTGAGCTTGGTGGGATTTGAACTGCCAAATTGTAGGCAGCTGGCTGCAGAAGTAGCTTGCAGTACTGCACTCTAACCACTGCGCCACAGAGGCTCCTTGTTTGGATACATATATCAGATGGGTTGTAGAAGTTTAAATTTTAAGGCATTAAAACAGGTTCATTTCCATTCAAAATGTTTAGCATAAAAATGTTAATAAGTTGTCTTTTTAAAGGCTTTTTAATCCTCCCACAAGATCACTCAAGAATACCCAGTACTCTATGTTATATGAATCATCATATGGTTTAATATAAGTGTTAATTAAATGTAAACTGAGTATTCTATTGACAATTTTGCAGTGTATATACATCCTATTGTTGATTCTAGAAGAAACTGTTTATTTTGGGGAGATGGGTATTTAAAAATATTAACACTAGATGAGGATGAATCAAGAATATTTTTAAGACTATACTGCCAGAATCATAATGCTTTATCTGTTTTAATTATTATATGATAATTATATGATAATTATACTGCAGAAACAAGTAGCTTTTCATAGTGAAAAGAAAAAAAGTTCAGTGGTTCTCAGTTTATAAAATAGTTGTCACAGTGGGTGCAGCTTCTCACAAATACTCATTTACCAGAAGATAGATTGATAAGATGATTGTATGCCAACTGATCAAAATTCCCAACATACACAGCTGACCGAGAGAGAGAGAGAAAGTCACCCAGAATCAAAAGGATTTGGGCAGCTCTTGTTGAACACAGCAAATAAATCCCTCCTATTACATGTAGTTCTTGACTCATAACTATAATTAAGTATTAGTACCGTTTTATGAAGTCTTAGTAAGGCCACACCTGGAATATTGCATCCAGTTTTGGTCACCACTTTACAAAAAAGATATTGAAAAACTTTGGAAAAAGTGCAAAGAAGAGCAACCATGATGATTAAAGGCCTGGAGACAAAAATATATGAAGTATAGTTGCAGAAATTGGGTATAGTCAGCTTAAAGAAAAGAAGGACTAGGGGTGACTTGATAGCAGTATTCCAGTATTTGAATGGCTGTCACAAAGAAGGAGCGATCAACTTATTTTCCAAAACACCAGAGAGGAAGACAAGAAGCAATGGGTGGAAACTAATCAAGGAGAGAAGCAACCTGGAATTAAGGAGAAACTTCCTAATAGTGAGGACAATAAACCAGTGGAACAACTTGCCTTCAGAGATTGTAGGCAGGGGCTTCATCCCAGGAGGTTTTAAAGAAAAGAATGGACAGCTGCCTGTCAAAAATGGCATAGGGTCTCCTGTTTGAGCAGAGGCTTGGATTAGAATGGCACCTCCAGGACTAGTCTGATTGAAAGCCCAGAATTACAATCATAAGTCATGGTAGTTATTATGCAGGTCACCATACGACTATACTCAATTTTATGATTTTTTTTGGGGGGGTGGGTGGCAGTTGTTAAGAAAATGTCACAGTCATTAAGTGAATACAAAAATTGTTAAATGTATCTTTTTTCCCCAGCGGGCATTTTTTGCTGGAAAGAAGCAGCAGGAACCCACTACTCAAAAGCGGGGTGTGTGAGTGCAGAATATGAAGGCCTAGTGGGTTTCAGGAAGAGATCATTCACAGGCTTAAGCCATTTGCTAGGACTCTTTTGCAATATCTTCGCTAAACAAAGCATCAGCCCTCTGCTAAGTACTGTATTGGGGCAGGAACATTGCTTACTATGCTCATTTATCAGAACAAATCCTTGCTAACCTCAATAGTCTTTACTTTCAGTTGTGTGCATAGAACTCCTATTCAAATACTGACTTTTCTTGAGTGACTAGTGCTATTGTTGCAAAACCTCAAGACTCGTTCATCTGAAATTTTGTACTATTGCTTTCAAATTGTGCTGTAAATACCAGAAGAATTTAAGCTAGCACTTTCCATAGGGAAAAGGCTACCTTCTTTGTCATCTCTAGGTCTGCACAGATGCAACCATTTCTTTTGTGAAAGAGAACCGGGATTTAGAGATTTCATTTGAAAAGTTAATTGTAAAATTAAGCTTGCTGTTTACAATGCAAACGCGAGATTAGCTGCAGTAAGGAGACCTTCTCACACTGTGATTATTATGACATCCTCATATCTGATATGCCTGCAGATTGCAAATGATAAGTAATTTGTTCACAAATAGTTCAAACATTTCTTTTCTTATATTGAGAGTTGTGGGTTCATGTGCCTATGACTAGTTTCTGTATCCCCAAAAATAAATAGATCATAATTAGATGCAGCAATCTAAATCCTGAGGTATATTGGATAATTACTGCAACATGCAAAGATCATACGAAGGATGGGCTACTGTTTATGTAAAAGTACCCAATGTATTGGGAGAGAACTATGTTAATTACATTATAATTTCCTGGGTGATTATAAACAAATTTAAAACAACGCAAGGCTAATGATGTGAGAAACATAATGTCTGCTATGGTTCTTCTTTGAACAACCTTGATTTTATTATAACATATTCTGATTTTATTTTTGTATGATTTATGCTGAAATTAGTAGGCAAATATACTTATTTGTATCTCAATATGATTAATTCTGAAAACAGATATGATTTTTTAAAAACTAAATGTGTAACCTTTTTGTTTCTCCTTCCTGTTATAAAGGTTGCAGGAATAGGTGTGTCTGTAGGCACTGCCTTCACTGAGTAAAAAGAACATCTAACATAGATAGTGCCATGCCCCTGTTGGAATCTGATTTGGAGGGGGAGGTTGAGCAGCTGACAGGGAATGGGAGTGTGGCTCCATTGGCTGTGGAAGAAACTGAGGAAGGGCAAAGTCCAGCTGGGCAGAGCAGGGGAGAGGTAGAGCAAGGAAGAGGGAATTCAGAGGAAGATCCAGGCCCAACCACCTCTTCATCCTAGGGCACGCAGGGAGGAACGGAGAAGGGAGCAATGTGAGTTGCGTGGCTTACGGGGGAGGAAAGGGTCCTGATTCCCTTCATTAGCTGCAGCTGGGAACACAGTGGAAGGGAAATTGCGCACAGCAAACTGTTGAGAGCAAATTGTGAATTATCTGGTATTGTCAAGGCTTATCTGGGTTCCTGGCATCTTCCCAACTGTGTGTGTTTTGCTGGCCTTGCAAGTCTAGAATTCTTTCTCTTGCCTTGTCAAGTTAATTACCGCAGCATGGTTTGTGTGGATTTTTATTTACAGTTTGTATGTACTTTGTTTTCGGACTAAATTCCCTCCACTTAAAGACTGTTCTTGGGAGAGTTTTTTCTCCAGCTGAAGGTAACCTGGACAATGGGGGCAAAGTTGGAGGTATTAAAGGAACATTTCTTGGTTATTTGACTGTGTTGCCTTTGTGCCTCAAAAATCCAGGCAATTGGAGGTGCTCCAAAATATTTGGAGTGTCTGCAACATATGATGAACAAAGTTAAGATGGGGACCAAGATGATGTGAGTGAATCTCTACAATACACATTAAAAACCAAGCAGACCTTTGATCACATCATCATGCCTGCTGTCTTGATGTTTTTGACTTCACCCTAATGCACGCTCTCCGGGGAAAGCTCGTGATAAACATACTGTAGCTTCTTTGCCAGATTGATTGCATTAGAAGGAAATAAAAGCAGTGGGTGATGATACTTGGGAAGGGCAGGAGTTCCATGGTAGCTTACCTGCTTTACACGCAGATGGTTTCAAGTTCAATCCTTGGTTTCTCCGTGCAAACTTTTATCTGAAACCCTGGGAAGCTGCTGTCTGTTAAAGAGGCAGTTCTGGGTTAGAGGGACTAGCAGTCTGACTCTGTAGTAATCAACTTTTATGTCTCTTTGCAAGGGGCAAGAGGAGAGTAGAAGACTTATTTCTTGTCTTAATAGCAGTCCAGCACCCAAAGGATTCATCACAAAGAACTATTGCTGCTAGCTACTGCTTCCTTGCTAGTTACTAATCAGGGAAGATAAATCCTTTTTTCCCCAATATAGCTAAACATTTAAACATGGCATCGGTGTCATGGGATGCAGTCAGTAAAGACTGCTGTCTTGCTGGCACATTTTTTTTTTCTTATAAATATACATTTCTCCTTGATTCTGGGAAGTTCAATAAGCATTATGCAATCATCAGTATGCAAGGAAGACTGGCTCATGGGAACTAGCTAGGAGAATCAGTGCTGGCTACCTATTTAATTCTCCAGAGCGCCTGCAATTTTGAGACTTGTTCTACAAATATATTTAGCTAGCATACCCATGATTGCATTACAGAAATATACACTACCACTCTTGCTTAATGAAACCTTGGGAATATTACTATTCCCTAACTTAGCTTAGTGCTCTTAAAATACATGTGTATATCATCTGCCTGAAAGTTAATGACAAATTCAGTATTTCTCAAGATAGTAGTTAATTGTTAGAGCTGGAATAAATTCATGGCTGATTATCTTGTATCTAGGCAACTTAAAAATAAATACGAAGTGCTTACTTCAATTCCTATTCATTAGAGCAAGAAATGTAAGGCAGGTTCCCCAATGTGTCAGCTGTCAGAGATATGGCAAATTAGCTTGATCAACTTTATGAAGACTAATATGTAATAGAAGAGGTATGTCAATAAGGCCCTTTTGCCATATTACAATAAAACACAGACCCCTTGCCTATTGCCATAAAATTTATTTACGCCAATAAATTTATTTCTTTAAGCTGCCACTGGTTGGAACTGCATATATCTGATTTCTCAGAAATGGGAGTGTTTCAAAAACATCCCATAAGACATTTCCATCACTGAGATTATTAAGTGATAACAATCACTTAATAGGGCAAATTATATCGGGTAATGCCAGAAGGGATCTAATAGCCCGAATTGAACAAGGTCAGCTCCCACCCCTAATATGAACCTCCTTCATTGCCCAGAAATGTATGCCTCAGTTTTGGAATTAAATATTGCAGATTTGAACTTTGGGATCTTATACAGTAATGAAATGCTCAAAGAGACTCCCAACATCTAATAATTGGGGTCAAACTTTGGCCACACTGCTTCATCTCCTTCTTCTGGTATTTTGATTCTTGTAACATACTTTTCACATGTGTACTACACCTGTGCCCACAAATATATACAGCAACAGTACAGATACTGAGAGAGCAAGAACTGCAGTGGTGAAAAATAAATTTTATTTTATTGATTTATTTAATTTGTGTAGGTGTCTCTCTCAAATCAGTGACTATGAATGGCAAATAGTCATAAAATGTGTATTAGCAACTATAGTTTCAAGACAGGTTACAAAGAATGGGCAAACCTTTGCATTCCAAGCTTCTGGTGGAAAAAAGTCAGATGTATGTGAAACTATTCTACAAAAAGTAGCTCTGCAGCCCATTGTAGGTAACCTCATACATTACATCCAGCCTTAAATTGGGGCTTTCTGGTGAAATTAGGTCATTAGTCGCCAAATACAGTGCCAACTGTGTGTGAGAGACATTTTTCTTTTCCTATTTTTATTGACAAATCATCAAATATCTGTTGACATTCACCAAACCATGAAGGAAGCATAAACAGGACAACATGGAGTTTATTGTGATTACCAGAAAATTGTTAGTATCAATGCATTTGAACAATTGAATATGGTCCCTACTAATTCTTACCTCATCCTGCGATTACGGTTTCAGCATAACCCCACAATGGCTAATTTTTTCTTCCTCCAGAAGCAACATTGATATGATGAAGATACAAGACCCAAACTTTCATTATACAGCCAAGAATCTTAACAGACCTTTGCAAGTACTTCTCCTTGGACCTTGCAACATCAGGATAAGTTCATAATGAACTCTTGGTTTGGGGGTTGACACTGTTGTGAGATCACAAAGGTTGGTCTCCTCCTTCCGAAAAGCAGCATCAGCATGAGGTGATGGGTCAAGTCTCTCTGAAGCAGCATTATTTATACAGAAAACCAAGTTAGTTTTCTTCAGGTAAATAACATCAGCACAGAGACTTGTCACTTGAAGGATGAAGCTTAATTTCTGACAGGTACCCAGCAGCAAAGGGACAACCTTTTCTTCTCTGATTGAGGGAGGTATTAGCAACCCAGATCCAACTGGAAACAAGCTTCATTACCAGTAGAGGATTATGAACTTTTTCACATTGAGCTGAAAAAAATGCTTAGTTTTTCCTCTCCGGTTGCTTAAGAGCTTTTGAGAATACATGGGAAAAATACTTGCAAAAGTGTCACAAGTCTACTAAAATCAATAGATACAATATCTCTTAGGTCATTAAACTGCAGATTCCAAAAGGACTGAGGGTGTCAGCATTCCAGAAAACCTCCACTCCAACAAATAACTCCGAGACAGACATCCTCTCAAAAGTTCTGCTTTATTTGGATAGTAAACTGGCACATCTGGGAAAACCCAAATCTGAAAGTTCCGGATTTCCTTGTAATGAGTAAAAACTACCAATCCAGCCCCTGCACCCATCATCGCATCACGTGCCCCAATCACTATCCATCCCAATTTGAGACTTCCCCTCACCCAGGTGCAAAGATAACACGACCTTGACTTAGAAGAAGAATGCTATTGTGTCTAACCGCATACACTCCAAGAAATTCCCCCCTCCCATTTTCCCAGGCTCAAGAATGTGGCAGTGTGGAAGCATCTAGTGTCAATATGGCTTCCACAGCTGACAGAGGGAAGATGAAGAACAACAAGTCTATGTTTTATCCCAAGAGTCTTCAAAAAATGGATCTTTCCTTCCCATACTAACCTAGGAAGTATGATAGACATTTGAAAAAGAGCAATCTGACTGTCAGGATTGCAGAAATTTTACCACCTCCAAATTCATTTTCCCCAGTTTCATATATATGATTATCTTTATCTTTATTTATCTTTATTTTTTAATTTTTGATTCATAGGAACCTTGGTCATCTTAATTCAAGTAATAATTTGAATATTTCTACAGCTAAAAATGAAAAATAGCATAACTCTCTGTTCAAGAAATAGCTGAATTATAACATATGGGTGTTCTAATTGTTTTTTTTTTTTAAATATTTCTAGTATTTTAATTGTAGCATATTTTTTGAACTGTAAGCTACCCGGAATCACTGACTGAGATGGACAGCTATAGAAATTGAATAAATAAATAAAAAAACATTCTGGGATATGAGAGACTTCACTTCACAGGCTCTTCAGGTGAATCAAATGACAAACTTCCTGTAGACCAGCCCATCTGGAAGGCAGTTGGGAAAAGCCACCTGAACGTTATATTGCCTGTGGGATATAGGATTTGCCTTTTTTTTCTACAAATATTATTATTAAACAATGCTGTTAAAAGTAGAAATTAATGTTGAGGTTCTGACACTGCTCAGGACTGGGCTTATTCTTGCTAACTATTACAGTAGCTTTACTTAAGAATTACTAATTAATACAAATTAAGCATGATTTATTTTGTGGGATTCTGTATGTCTGCACAGCAGACTGCCCCTCATTTCTCAAAGAGTTTTCCTATAAACAATTATTTATTGGTCACTTCTCTCCAGAAGCAATCACTGGGTGTGTTTGAAATATTCAAAAATGCCAATTTCATGCTTTAAAATATTTTGTATAATGTTCCTAATTGTATATTTCCCAATCCTGATGTTCATTGTTGTGATAGTGGGGTTATATGCTTGAAAGGCGTATATTTCCAACACAATCACCCAAGCCATCATCCCAGTCACCCAGGTTAAGCAAACATGCACTTCTATGAAGCAGCATCAATAGAGGAAAATTATCCCCCTGGAGATTAGAATGGCCCCTTCCAGGGTTGGGATTCAATTTTTTTAACAAAAAAATGTGGGCATGGCTTAGTTGGTGGGCATGGCTTGGTCATGTTATTGGCTGGGTGTGACCAACTCAATATCACTCACATCGAGGCACGCATCTCCTTGCCTGGCCTCTCATGACTGCGGGGATGCTGCAACAGTTATAAGTGTGAAAAATGGTCGTAAGTCACTTTTTTCAGTGCCATTGTAACTTAGAATGGTCACTCCACACAAGCAAAGTACCAGCAAAGGAAGGGAAAAAAACTCCAGAGAAGTTCCAGGAAGTCTAGTCCTGCCAAGAATGTAATAAGGGTTAAGGGAGAGGCAGTTTCTGTAAGCAACACCAGAATGTTTCCTTCCTGACTTCCTTACAGGATTAGGCCAGTAATTTCTTCTAACAACCGGTTCTCCAAACTGCTTAGAATGTTAACAACCGGTTCTAGTGAATAGGTGTGAACTGGTAGAATCCCACCCTTGGCCCCTTCCCTAATACTCTTCCAGAAGGCATTGAAGACCTGGTTCTGCCAGCAGGCTCGAGGAATCCAGAGTGGCATGGAGCCCATCAAATGGTTTGAGTGATCTGCTGTCATCTGGTGGGGGGAGAGTTGGGGGTGATTTTTTTATTTTTATTTTTTTTCCAGATTATGTTCTATTGTACTTTATTAATTTATTTGATTCCTTTTGTTAGTTTTTATTGTTTTTTTTTTTTTTTAGATATGGTTTCATATTCTGTAAGCCATCTTGAGTTGCCATGGGTGAATAGGCGACAATATAAATTCAATAAATAAATAAATGCTGGAGAAGGAAGAGGATTACTTTAGTGACAACAACAAAGGCATTGTAATGACCCAGGGTGTGGCAGAAAAATAACAAAGTCACCAAAGTAGATAAATTCCCTTTAATGTCTCCAACGTGGCCCCCAATGTCCAGTTATACTTGGCTGGAGATCAAACTCTTCCAAAAACAGTCTATGAAGGGAAGAAATGCAGTCCGAACCCAAAGTAAAGATAATTAGAAATAAAAAAACCAACACAAACCACGCTGAAATAATTTATACGACAGGTCAGGATGATAAATTGCAAACTTCCAAAAGATAACGCAGCACCCACAGTTGTGAGGACACCAAAACCCAGGTAAGCCTCAATAAAGATAATGCACGCTTTGCTTCCAGCAACTTTGCCATGCGCAGTTTGCCCTTTTAAACAGTCTCCCCAGCTGCAGCCCACAAAGAGGATCAGGGCCCTTTCCTCTCCCGTAAGCCTCATTGCTTCCTTCTCTGTTACTCCCTGCGTGCCCTAGGATGAATAGGGGATGGCCCCAGGTCTTCCTCTGAATGCCCAGCCAGACTGTGCCCTACCCCAGTTTCTTCCACAGCCACCGAGTCCACATACCCACTCCCTGTCAGCTGCTCAATCTCCCCCTGAGAATCGGACTCCAACAAGGGCATGACAGGCATCATCACATACGCTATGGGAGAAGGCAGTGGTGAACCACTCCGGTATTTTATCAAGCAAACCACAAGGATGGAAAAATATTTAAAAAATGATGGATGATATAGGGCCGGATAATGGGCCGCTCAAGTTTGGGGGTGCATTCATTACGTTACTGGAGAAAAGCTGATGAACTTCTGGAGTGTTAACAGTGTTTATGACATGGCTAGATTAATGTCTTCATGACAGCTAGTTGCTGATGTTGCCAATAGAAAGCTGCAAAAACAGAATCACAGTGGGAAGACGCAACGTAGGAACAATGAATATGAGAAAGTTCAGTGCAGCAAAAAATGAAATGAGTAGAAATTGATATTTAGGTGTTAGTTAATTCAGAAGGATTGGAGTCGGATACTTTTTATCAGAAGATCCAAATGTTTATTCTTCAATAGCAATAGCACTTAGATTTTACATAGTGCTTCGTAGTACTTCATAGCACTCTCAGCATATTTCACTCAACAATCTAGGTCCTCGTTTACCAACCTCAGAAAGATAGAAGGCTGAGTCAACCTTGAGCTGGTCAGGACTGAACTGTTGGTGGTGGAATGCAGAGTTAGCCTGCAATACTGCATTCTAAACCATTGAGCCACCATGGCTCTTTAATATCAAACTAAACTTCATGGGCAACCCTTTGAATATGTGGATAATCCAAGTTTATGCTCCAACCATCACCTCTGCTCCAACAAAGGTTGTTTGCCAACTCAACCGGTATTGCCTCCATATTATACATGGTCTGAAACTCAACTATTAATCTGTTTCCTCCAAGATCCTCTCAACTGCTATCCATTAATTTCTACACCCTTCCCCCAAAAAGCAAAGGTTGGAAACTGGCAGGTAATTATCCAAAATATAAGAATCCATTTGTTAAGTTTGAGCAATGAGAGGCTGAACCAGAGCATGAGTGCAACAGTACTTTATTTTACAAATAAAGGGATGACCGTGCTTGCCAAGCCTGGAACTGGCTCGCAGCAATCAGCAGCCAGTTGGACCCCGCAGCCTGCTTTTATAGCTGGCTGCTGGGGAGAACTGACCAATGGGAATGGGGGAATAACGCCCACACAAGTGAGTGGACCTGAGTGAGAACTCCTTGAGTCCTCAGGACATAACACCCTTCCCCCAGATGCGAACACGCATAGTCCTTGAGGTAGATGGGGGGTTTGTGTTGGCGCCCGGAGTGGCGCAACTCGGGAACATTGTCTGACTGTTCGGTATCAGTCTGTGACGGTTGAGCTGGCATAGTGTCGCCAACACTCTCTGGACTGGGCATCCTCGGAAACCACCGGGTTGGTTTCTGGAGTCAAACTCGTGGGTTGGATCCGGTTGATCAACTCTCTGGGCGCTGTTGTCCGGGTTTGGGCTGACCGGGAACGACCACTGGCGCAGACTGGTCACTGGGTGCGATGTGGCTGGGTGGCGGATGGGACGGTTCCCTTCGACTGGAGACTCTGGATTCTTGTTTGCGAGGTTGCTGAGGCGCCTTCTGAGTTGGTCTATGTGTCTCCTCCAGACGCGACCATCCTCCAGCCTGACTCTATATGATCTCGGCCCGGTGACGCGATGACCTCGCCCGGAATCCAAAGTGGGTCCCCAGCGAAATTCCTTGCGAATATCGGCTCCTGTAACATAAAATGTCTAACCCCCGAAGTGGAAGCGAGGGGAGAGTCAGGGCAGTATTGTGGGTGCAGTCTATCTAATACAGTCCTCAGGCGCTGGCCCATCAGAAGTTCCGCTGGGGACTTATTGGTGACTGCACAGGGGGTTGAGTGCTGGCTCATCAGGAACCGTGAGAGTTTGTGGTGCCAGTCATCTCTGCCAAACCTAGCGAGGGCCTCTTTGGTGGTCCTGACGGCCCTTTCAGCCAACCCATTACTCGCAGGGTGTAATGGGGCTGTTAAAATGTGGTGAATGCCTAGGTTGGCTGCAAAACGGCTGAATTCTACTGATGCGAACTGTGGGCCATTATCGTAGACCAAGGAGTCGGGTAGTCCATGGGTAACGAACAGGCGCGTTAATACGTTGGTGATTGCTAGTGTGGTGGTCGTGGATAGCTGCGCCACGTCTATCCACTTGGAATAAGCGTCCACGACCACTAGGAACATCTTTCCATGCACGGGCCGGCCAGATCGATATGGATTCTAGACCAAGGGCGCTGGCGCTCTCCCATCTGGTAGGGGTGGTGATGGGGGGAGCAGGACGGGATTCCTGGCAAATGCTGCAGGAACTTACCCAATTGACAATGTCCTCGCTCTAGACCCGCCACCACACGTAGCTGCGTGCCAACGCCTTCATTCTCACAATGCCGGGTGTCCCTCGTGCAACGCCTCCAGGACTCGGGCACGCAGCGAGGTCGGAATGATCACTCGAGTGCCCCACAGCAGACAACCCTGCAAACTGGACAGCTCCTGCATGCGAGTCTTAAAGGGTGCGAATTTGTTATCAACATTGCCTCCCGGCCACCCCCTCCTCACCCAGTCGAGCACCTGGGCGAGCGTTTGGTCTGCCTTGGTTTTGGCGGCGATGTCAAGGGCGGTGATGGGCAGGTCCAACTGGGTGATTTCAAAAATGGCATTGACAGGAGCTGGGTCTTCAGCCGGAGCGGGTAAGGGGCAGCGACTGAGTGCGCCAGCGTGGGATAGAGTTTTGCCCGGGCGGTGGATAAGTTTGTATGAGTAGGCCGCTAGGAAAAGCGTCCACCTTGTCATCCGAGGGGAGAGGACTTGAGGTGTCTGTTTGTCGCCGGCCAGTAGGCCCAGGAGGGGCTTATGGTCGGTGACCAGTTCAAGAAGTGGCCAAAAAGGAATTCGTGAAACTTTTTCACGGCTGCAACAGCTGCTAGGGCTTCCTTGTCTATTTGGCTGTAATTTCGCTCCGTGGCCGAGAGCGTCCTGGAGAAAAAGGCGATGGGGGCCTCGGCGCCATTGGCGAGTCGGTGACTAAGGACCGCCCCAATTCCAAAGGGGATGCGTCTGCTGCCAGTACTAAAGGAAGGTTGGGGTCGAATTGGATGAGCACTGCCTCTGGACGTAAGTAGTGATTTGACGGCGTTAAACGCCTGGTCTTCTTTGTGCCCCCAGTGCCACGGTGACTTTTTGTCTAGTAATCTGTGTAGGGGGTCTTTGTGCAGCGCTTTGGGGCTTGGCAGACTCTCGCAATGTGCCCCTCTTATGGCAGTTGTTGCAAACGGCTCCTTTAAACTTGCAGGTGGCCCTTTGATGTGATCCCCACAGGCTAGGCACAGGGTGATGTGCTTGGGTGGACCGGTGTATTCTTGTTTGGCCCCTACCTGCGACCGTCTGTCATTGGTGAGGCGATGGACATCGTTCTCATCGTTGTGGCCTTCCTCCGCTTCCACCTCTTCGGAATGGACTGGGAACGCTGCTAGCTTGGCGCTTGGGCCCTGAATTTCGGTGGCTGAGTTCGTAGCTAGCTCGGCTGCTAGGGCCTCTCTACGCGCTTGCGCGAGGTTGAGGTCTTTTTAGCTAGCAGTCGCTCTGTAGGTTGAGATCCTTGACCCCACAAACCAATTGATCGAGGAGCATGTCCTCCAGGTATGTTCCAAACCCGCAGTGCAGGGCTGCTGTTCTGAGGGCGGCCATATATTGGTTGATGGTCTCCTTACTTGATTGCTTCCTCATTCAGAACGTGAACCTCCTGGCGATTTGTGAAGGCCTGGGAGCGTAGTGGTTTGTGAGGATCTCAAGCAACTCGGACCACGGAACGTTTTTTAATTCTCTCGGCGCCACGAGTGCTGCAGCGGTATCGTAAACGGTGGCTCCGCAGTAGATTAGGAAATAGGATTTTTCCGATGCTCTCCCGCATCCGACAGGCCGACCGCATCGATGTAATGATTGAAACGGTTCTTATACGATTCCCACTTCTCTTCGTCTGGTTTAAACGCCAGGAATACTGGATTGGAACTCATGGTGCTGGAACGGCTGGGCTACCTGCGGGAGAAATCTCTCTGGGACTACGAACGCTCGTGAGTTACTAGTGATATCAGCTCTGGAGAGGTTTTTTGCTACCCTCTCTTCTCTCTCTCTGGGTTACCACGTTGGCTGCTAGCCGTTGGAGGTGTCTTGATTCGCGCCAAAAAAAAGTGGGCGTTAGTGACTCTCTACAGCGCTGTGCTGTGATTCCTACTGGCTCGAAATTCAAATGACACCGCGTTTGAATTTCGCGCCAAATGCAGAGCGGCTGCGGCTCGCAGCGCTTCACTTTCCCCGTAGCGAGGCTAACAAGCGGCTACAGACGCTTCTAACTATTAGACTCAGACCGCTTTCTCTGGCTGCGGATCTGCGTTTGCTCTTTTTGATCGCTCGTTTCGCTAGCTGACCGCTCTCTCTGGTTGCGGATCAGCGTTTCCCTTGTTGCCAGCCGATCGCTCTCTCTGGGCTGTAGATCGGTGGCTAGTGACTCAGCGGTTGCAAGGTGCTTCTGGTAGCCATCCCATCCTCGTCGCCAGTGTTAAGTTTGAGCAATGAGAGGCTGAACCAGAGCATGAGTGCAACAGTACTTTATTTTACAAATAAAGGGCTGACCGTGCTTGCCAAGCCTGGAACTGGCTTGCAGCAATCAGCAGCCAGTTGGACCCCGCAGCCTGCTTTTATAGCTGGCTGCTGGGGAGAACTGACCAATGGGAATGGGGGAATAACGCCCACACAAGTGAGTGGACCTGAGTGAGAACTCCTTGAGTCCTCAGGACATAACACCATTGATGGCTGATTTGAACTTTGGTGTTGGGGAAGATTCCTAAAAATATCATGGGCTTCCAAGCAAACAAGTAATCAAACAGATCTACCCAGAGTTTTTGTTTGAGGCACAAATGACTAGGCTCAAATTGTCCTACTTCAGGCACATAATGAAAAAGTTAGTTCTCCGGAGAAATCTATCATGGAGAGAAAGGTGGAAGGAAAAGGACAACTAGCAATAAGTAGGTTGGACTTAATTATAGTGGTGATGGGTCCCCAACTGGAAGAGCTGAAGGACCAGGTTAGAGACAGATCTTCATGGACAAAACATATGTGATCAATAAGTCACTGTCTTGATGGCACAAAATCAGTTTTAAATACAGGTAATCCTTGACTTATGACCACAATTGAGCCCAAAATCTATGTTGCTATGTGTGACATCTGCTAAGTGAGTTTTGCCCTATTTTACAACTTTTCTTGCCACAGTTGTTAAGTGAATGATTGCAGTTGCTAAATTAGTAACCTGGTTGTTAAGTAAATCTGGCTTCCCCATTGACTTTGCTTGCCAGAGGCTCACCAAAGCTGATCACATGATCCTAGGACCCTGCAATCACCATAAATATAACTCAGTTGCCAAGCATCTGAATTTTGATCACGTGACCCATGGGGATGCTGCAATGGTCACAAGTGTGAAAAACAGTCATAAGTCACTTTTTTTCAGTGCCGTTGTAAGTTTGAACGGTTAACGAACTATTGTAAGTTGAAGACTACCTGTATTGTATACAAAAGTAGCCAGAAGTAAAATATCAGCTATAATCATGAAGAGACTGGGAACTAATTGTCTCTATTGCATTTGCCCCATCCCAGTGACTCCTATTCCTGCTCCTCTCTTTCTGAAGGAGAGAACAATATGTTTAGAATCAGTAGAAGTGAGTTATCACAGATCTAAGAGAAGCATAAATTTCTGCAAAGGAACAGGGGCACATGCATTCAGATGTTCTTCATTCCTCCATGATGTTTTTCTAGTTCTTAGGCTGAGAAGATTGCACAAATGTGATTTATTTATTCATCCATACTGCATGGGATTGCTTTATTCATTACCTGCCTATCTCTGACAAGTGATGAAATTTTCATGGGTATCACTGAAAGCTGCATTAAGAGCAGATCTAACAGACATTCCATGTACGCTTAGGGATATACAAGAAATCCATCGCTACAAATGGTATAAGTTGGTAATACAGATTGTATCATAGTAGCTTGGGGCAATAAGGCCGGAGTCTTGATGTTTTATACAAAGCAATATATTTTGGAAAACTACTTTAAAAATAGATCATTAAAGAGTGTGAGGCTATATTAAAATGTTGTATATCACCCATAACTATGTATCACAAACTATACATTAGTTTCTTAAAATAGTGTTAATTAAGAAAACCAACCATGAAAATGAATTCTTATAGGAAACTAATCTTATTGATGCTACCAATAAAAGTTATTTCCAGTTTTTAAAATGATTCATAGAATACTTAGTGGAATGGAATAATGAGTCATTGCAGTCAGTATTGATATGTGTCAGCAGCAGAGTGATCTGTAGGTTGATAGACAGATCCATTTGCAAATCAGCTGTTTTTGTTCATCAGGCTTGCTGAAATTTCATCAACAATTCTTTGAGCCAATTAAAAAAAATATATCTGGTGGGTAGACCTGTGCATTCTAGGTTCGGATAATATCAGCCATGCACTACAAATCAGTCAAATTCATAATTATGAACTTGATTGTCTCTATTATGTAGGATAATTATTTTATCCCCTATATACAGTAGCTCATTCTGAAATGTTATTTCAAAAAACATTTTATCTTTTGTGCTTTAACAGTGCCTGTCTCCTAGAATTTATGGTGATTACGGTGATCTGCCAGGAAACATACAGGCTAACGGAATTAAAGGCTTGGAGAGATAGGAATGTGAAGGTACAGTTTTATTAGGAACCTCTTGTGAAAGTCTGATTTATCCCAAAGACATATTTCAGACAGCATTTGGTTTTCTTTAAATAGCCTGCTTCCAAATGAATGTAAAACCTAGCAAAAAAATCCAAGGAAACGTCTGTTAGTGAAGTGATGTATAAAGACATTCATTTATTACAGATGAAGAGGCAATCTACACTAAGGTGACAATTATGGCAAGGGTTGTTGTATGGAAAAGAAAATCAAAAGACATTTCTACTCCAGGGGAAATGGATAGTGTGATAGGAAGGGAGGGAGGGTTGAAATGCTAAAGGAGAAAGAGGATGTTAGAAGTGAACGTTCTAATTTACCATTTCCTGGATCAAGAAATAGAGTCTTAGTGCTGTTCAAAGGCAGTTTTCTTCTGAGTGGTGACTTCCAAATTTGTTGGGGTATAAATCCTAAAATTTTCAGTAATCATGGTCAAATGTCATACTACTAGATAAGAATTCTGGGAGTGAGATCAAACACATCTCCAGGGCGCCAAGTTAGAAGACTGTTCTAGAGACATTCTGTCTCTAGGACAAATAGCTAAATTTGTCAAAATGCAAAGTACGTTTTAGAAGCCAAGAATTATCTTTGGCCAGGAGGTGCATTCAATAATGTTGATAAGACCAAGGCAAAAAGAAAGCAAAATAGGTTCCACTTAATTTTAATAAAAAATACAATGACTTAAAAACAGTTAATCTGATTTCTTCTTCCTATGAATTTAATGTTTTATTCTGTTGGTTATATAAAGTACTACTGGTTAATGTTAATTTCTGAAAGGCCTTTGGAAGCACAGATTCTGTTCTGAGCAATGAGCTTTATTGCTGAAACAGTCATCCAGAATTTCAGTCTCAAATCGGTTTTATATGAATATAAAATGCTTAATTGTTTCTTTAGTAAGAACAAGATCAGTGTAAGATAAGGATAGTTTAGTTGATCACACTTGCAATGTTTATCATTGCTGCAATATAAAAAAAGATTTTGAGAATGATAGGAGGATAGAAACAGTGCAGAGAAGAGCAACAAAGTTGATTAAGGGACTGGAAGCTAAAACATATGAAGACCGGGTTCCAGGAATTAGGCATGTCCAGTTTAATGAAAAGAAGGACTAAGGATGACATGATAGCAGTATTCCAACATCTAAGGGGCTTCTACAGAGGTGGTATTCAGCAGGTTCTGGAGAACCGGTAGTGGAAATTTTGAGTAATTCAGAGAACCGGCAAATACCACCTCTGACTGGAGATTTTTATCCTTTCCCTGCCACACCCACAAAGCCACACCCACGGAACCGGTAGTAAAAGAAATTGAATCCCACCACTGATATACTTCAAGTTTCAAGTTTCCTGCTTGAGCACGGAGTTGGACTAGAAGATCTCCAAGGTCCCTTCCTGCTCTGTTATT
The DNA here is from genome assembly GCF_049901715.1 of Pseudonaja textilis. Classification (NCBI taxonomy): domain Eukaryota; kingdom Metazoa; phylum Chordata; class Lepidosauria; order Squamata; family Elapidae; genus Pseudonaja; species Pseudonaja textilis. Next base: position 1,118,586 of record NC_141993.1, on the reverse strand, counting down.
CTGTTAATTAAGAATTCTTGGCTGTGATGAGCAAATCACAGGGGAAGAATAAGGGTTACTTCCCCTCATACACTTGGTTGTTTAGAGACAACCTTAAGTGTTTTACTATCTGGGTCTTGTTTATATTCCACTAATTATAATTGGCTTTTACTGGGGAATATCAGGGGGTGGGAATGGCAAAGCACAGCTAACCTCATGCCCCTAAGCGTGGATACTGAACGCCTCTCCAAAAAAGAACTTGCATTCCATTGTATTGATTTAAAGGCACAGATTTTTCTAACAATCCAAAAGCATATTTTAACAATATTGTTCTGAATATTGTGACAGTAGTAATATTTTGGGGAAGTAGGGACTCAAGGGAAATCCCTCAAAATAAAGAAATAAAGAATAACTCTTGTTCACAAAATTTCCCAAATTCATGTTCTAGTTTATGTTGTAAAAGAGACATTTCACCATATAAGAGTATCTTCAGATGTAGAGATTGTAATCGTGAATATATATCTGAATGTAAGTTTCACAGAATTCTGTAGCATTCTTAGATAAAAATGTAGAAAATTACATAGAAACATATCCATCTTGAGTGAAATTAAGTAATATTGGTATTAATTTTCAAGATGTTTTACCCTATATTATATTTGATAATATAAAAACCTTAACTATGCTGCAACAGAGAGAAAATTATATGACTGGATAGAATATTTTTGTTCTATGGAATTTGAATTATTAATTCAGTTGACATTCATTGCAATGATGGAATTAACTGCCAAAAAGACAACTATTTTATAATAGTTTTTCTCTTTAATCATATAGAATGGAATGGAATGGAATGGAGTAGAATAGAATAGTGGTCACCAACCAGTGGGCCAGGGACCACTGGTGGTCTGTGAGAAAATTTCAGTGATCCACAGAGAAATGTCACCCCCAAAGCAATTAATCCAGGCTGTGCAGGAACACAAGGCTGCACTGCCCATATGTCCCATGGGAACACAAGACTTGCACAACTTGCATTGCGAACAACACGAGGTAGTGAGGGGAGGGGGGAAAGGGCGGAGGGGGGAACTTGCCCCACTCGCCCCACACGCCTGGCCTGGCCACCGGGCTGCTTCTTTCCACTTCTTCCTTCTGCTTTTGGCTGCACGCAAGAAAAGCAACAAAAGTCTTTCTTTCTCTCCCCCAAGCTCCACCAGAAATGAGTCTTTGGGACATTGCAAGGTCTCCTGCTCCAAAAGGCTGCACTGGCAATGACTCATTTCTGGTGGCATTTGGGGGAGAGAAAGAAAGACTTCTGCTGCTTCTCTCTCTCTCTCCCCCTGAGAAAGGAGCTGGAGATCCCAAATAAAGAATGATCGATCAGTAGGAAAATGAGGTGGGGAATTTTCCTGCAGATTTTGGGGGGATTTTCCCAGGGTCTCTGCTGCTTTCTGCAGAGACCCTGGGGAAACGTCAGCAAGCCACCATCAGTCAAAATTCATATTAATGGTCCGCGGGATTTAAAATTATAAGTTTGGTAGTCCCTGAAGTCCAAAAGGTTGGCGGCCCATGGAATAGAATACTGTAGAATACAGATAGAAATGAATAGAATACTTTATTTGGCCAAGTGTTTAGACATTAGACGTAACCATGAAATTAATATAATGGTTTTTATCTTAAGTTTTTTTCAAAAGGTCATTTGGAAGAAACTATTTTTCCCAAAGTTTTACTTACCACTTCATACAATAATATGTGAACAATTTCAATTTGTTTGGAGATAAAAATATATTAATTGCATGATTTTCTTCATTTGTAAGTTCCAGTTCCTTAGACTTTCCAACAAAGCCTAAGTAACTGAAAAAAAAATCTATTAATGAAAATTTTATTTGGGCAAAAATTATTCTTGTGCGTTAAAAATTCTCTTTTTATGCAACATAGTTGGAGAGGTTAAATTGAATGCATTCTGGGTTTCTCCTAAAGCAGTTTTACTCTTGGTGGAGGATGAAAAAGCTGAGGATAGAGAAAAATAGCCAAGAGTAAACAAAAAGGCTCCAAAATGCAAGACAAACAGTATTTTTATTACTTATTCAAACAAATGAATGTATTTTGAAATGCAATGGAGTCACAATATGCACTAGGTGATATTTATAGTGTAATTAACGACTAATTGCTATCATTATTTTCAAGTTGCTAATTCTACTATTTTCCTTCTAATTTTTGCATGCGTGGGATTAGATTGATGGAACAAGCTATAAGCAATTTTAAAGAAAGAAGTCATTCTAATAAATACTTTATTTCTATCAGGTTGTGTGCCAAATGGTGATGATAATTTTACATTTGTCGAAAGCCTCCTCCTCCATTCATATGTCTTTCGGATGAAGGAACAGGAATGGGCAAAGCCAAATGATTTGACTGAGAATTTTATTAGTAGTGTTGTTTGCTAATGTATTCATGCTTCAGCAGGTGGCAGCATCTACCTGTTGGGGCTTGGGGTGTCCAAGAAGCCACCAGAAATTAAGTTGAACTCAAAGTTAACATTTAATTTAATTTTTATTTATTTTATTTGTAGAATAGTAGAACCAATATGATGAAAGGATGAAAATAGATATAGAAAATAGAGTCATGCGTATCAGCTTTTTTGTCTGGGTGCCAAATTTCATGTTTACTTAAATCCTACTGTCAGTAGCACTTGAAGAAATTAGTCATGTAGCCCCAGGGAGTATCTTCAGACTCATTTGCCTCTTCTGGTTGCTTTTGAAAGAAGATTTGTTCTTCTTCAACCCTGAGGCAAAAAAGGTTGGGAGGGATTCTGATAAAAAAGACTCCCTTTTTAAGAAGGTGGTGAATCCAGTGGTCTCCTTTCCCCTCCAATCTCTAGGAAGACCTCATCAAAAATTCTGAGTGCCAGCCCAGGATTAGCAAGTTCGGCATCTTAAAAAAAACATTCAGCTGCATTATAGCTCAGGTAATAAATTATTCTTATGATTGCTCGTTTAGGTAATCCATCTGCCTACAAATGTAGGTGCTCAATCACAGGAGGTTTTCAAGAAGAGATTGAACAGCCATTTGTCCAGAATGGTATAGGGTCTCCTGCTTGAGCAGGGGGTTGGACTAGAAGACCTCCAAGGTCCCTTCCAACTGTGTTATTCTGTATTCCTATTCCTCATTCTTGTTCTAGGTGTTGGAGCATTGGGTGGCATCTTAATTCAGGAGGTTCTTTGTTGAGGCAGATCATCTAGATTTCAGTCTTCAGATCTGGTTGGGGTAAAAGGACTATTGATTAGTTTGTGAGAGGATTTGTTCCAGGTAAGGACCCAAGAAGGTGAGAAAAGGCTAGAGAAGAATTCATTGTTGAGATGAGAACAATTTCAGGTCTCTAGCCAAATATTAGGTTAATACTGAGTGCATTATTCAGCACATACTGCTTAGCTTTAAGCAATGCTCAGGAATCTCATTTTATTATTTTATTTTATTTATTTTACTTTATTTTTAAAACAGAATTGACATATTTGTGTTATTGTGAAGAGAAATAACCAAAACACTTCATCGAGAAATATAGACAATACAACATAAACTGGCACACTTAAGAAATTAAAAACAGATTTTGGGGCTACAGAATACAATAGTATGTGATTAATTTCAGTTTGCTTAGAGTTAAAAATCTCTAACTGCACACTTTTCTTCTGGTATTATGTAAGGGATTTATTAGTACATAAGGAGGCTGTGAAAAATGCCCTCCAAAGCTATAAATGGATTTCAGAGGCTAAGGTCCATGCTCTGTCTCACACACACACACATCACAACACCGATGTGCTCCAAAAACTATTTATACCATGCCCTCACAATGTTCAGCCTTTACCTCATCTATCTAACGCAGAGATAGAGATGAGGTGGCTTGAAGTTATTCTTAAGTATCCTAATTTTAAAATAGTGCTCTTCAAATTCTCTGAACAAAATTTTGGCCATGGGTACAATTTAGGTTGATACTATAGTTGATGACAAAGGGATCCCCCAATTTTCTACTGATCTACTACTGCAAGTTTAGCTACTGCAAGTTTAGCTACTGCAAGTATTTCCTTTTGCTTTCGATCCCTGGAAACTGTTGTCAGTTGTCATTTTGGCTTAGGCTACAAGAGGACTGTATACCTGGTTTTTTAAAAATCTTTCCCTTCTGTAAATACCAATGTGCTTTTCAGTTTTTGTACCAGAATCTTCATTATAGATTCTGGTACAAAAGAGTATTATATGCTAGATCTGACTACTGTTGCTAAGTGGCATGGTCATATGATGTCACAATTTATTATTGCATCACTTAATGATGACAGTTCTGGTCCCAACTGCCATCCTTAACCAAGACTAGCTGTATTGACATTGGTTATAATAAGCTTGTTTGCACTTTATTTCCTTCTTATATGCTGGTGAATCAGAGAGGCATTTGTTCAAACTGTGAATAAATATGAACTTGTTTTGAAAATGAAAGGAGCTATAGACATGAATCAATCTAACCTTTGCTCTTTGTTTCTGTTAAAGAAGTTGCTTGAACAATTGTGTTAAGGTTGGGAATCATTTGTTAGGAATTCATTCTGTAAGAGAATTGTATCCTTTTCTATCTGGTTTCTCTCTTCTGCAATTTGCTTCAGAGCTCGGCACATCCTTGGAGCAGGTTCCCAGGAACATCCTGCTCCATAGATAAGGGGGGACTGCCTAGGAGCATGAACACACAAGGACAAGGGATACTGTGTAAAATAACAAAGCATGAACAAAGAATGCTCCATGGATAGGAGGGCATGGGCAAGACATTGCTCACATTGAATAACGAACCTCTGTCTCTGATTGGATAAATTTTATTTGTGTTGGCGCAAAATGTATATAATACTCTGAGCCACTCTCGCAGAGTGTGGCTATTCCTTACATGCATTTCGTCTGTATGTTTTGGATATAGTATTCACCCAGACTTTTTGCTTTGGCCAAAGAATTAAAAAAGCTGTTATTTTTGCAAGTTTCATCTCGAGTCGCACTCTTTGGCACTTAGTGGCTCGGAGAAACTTCAGGGACCTTACAGACTCTGTTTTGTAGAGAATGGTTCTCACATATTTCTGTTATGGTCATCTTCCTTACTGTCCCAGAGAGAAGTACAAGAAATCTTGGGCTTAGAAGATGAAAGTTAAGCAAGAGCATTTTGGTATAGCTGGATCACCTTTATTAATGACCAGGAGCTGATGGGATCTACCACAAAAGTCTTTATTTCAAGCACTGAGTCCTAGAAGGACAATCCCAGCATTTGAATCAAATGCCTGGCCTAGTCTAGAACCAGCATATCACAGACAGCATTTCTAATCCTGGCAGAGTTGGATGTGGGTAATATCCATTTTAAATTTGCTTGCAACTTGTCTCCCCAAAGCATTAAGTGATTCAGTTGCGGGAAGGATTTTCTTTATACAATGTATGGTTTACTTACAGTGATGGTTCTCACTTTATTATTGGACATATATTTTCCATTCTATTTCCTTGTAGAATTCATAACATCCAAAAAAACTGGTATAGACTCACAATTAGAAACATAATGTGGTATCCTTTGTTATTAAGACAGTGTTTGGCTCTTTATTTTTAACTCAAAATCCTATAATATTATCTTCTCAGTATTAAAGGTTGAAATTTTAAACCTTACTTCCCTGCTAAATTTTGTCTTCAAAGAAAAACCAGAAAGTCCAGTTGCCTCTTTAAAAAGCACCTTTGGGACAACCATGACCTGGTTAATTAAGAATCTCCATAGACATTTGCCTGCTAAAGTTACAGTTTAGGACAATCCCTGCTTGAAAATTGTAGCATTCTCTTTATTTTGTTATTTGCATTGTATTTGTGGACTAAGAGGAGTTTTTATAATTAGTATACTGTACTTAAAATGGATAGTTTTTATTTAATTAAAATAGCTTTCATCTTCACAATTTGATCCACCCATATTAGCAATATCTCAGATTTCTTTTTTGTAGATAAAGTTTTTTATTTTTAAACACAAACATACACATACAAAAACATAAAAACATAAAATCCTCTTCCATTTTATATACATACAGTGTGTCAGTTGGTTACGTATCTTTTGTGCTATACTTTTGTAGTCATTTACTCACAATTTATATCAATCTTCACATTGTCAAACTAACATATGTTTATATATTTATCAGTTATTAATCATCCATGACTAAACTATTTATTCCATTGTTTTATACGAGATGTTCCACATTTTATCTTAAAATGTATGTTATACTTCCAATCAGTGGTTATATATATCTGTATCATGTTTTATGTCAATCTATTAGATTTCTATCACAAAATTATCTAGTTTATTATATTACCATGCCTTTTTATCCAACCATTGATAAAACAAATCCCATATCATATATAATTGCTTGTCTTCTTGTTCTCTAATTTCAAATGTCAATTTACCCATTTCAGCACAGTCCATAATTTTTTTGATAACTTCCACCTGCATAGGTATTTTGTCATTTTTCCAGTTCTTCGCAAATACAGTTCTAGCTGCTATTAAGACATTTACAATCGAATATTTCGGTTCTTTATTGTATATGTCTGGTATGACTCCCACTAAAAAGATCTCTGGTTTAAAGTCTATATGCTGTTTTATCATTTTTTCCAACCATATCTGGATTTTAATCCAATATTTCTTTGCATCTGAACATGTCCACCACATATGGTAATATGAACCAGGTATCTGATGACATTTCCAGCATTTATCCGATTTATTCTTAAACAAAATTTTTGAATTTTCAGGATTGAAGTACTGGGCAATTCTAACTCCGCATTTACTTTTAAAATGAATATTAATTCTTTGTAAGAGCTGGAATAGCGTAACAAATCGATAAAATAGAGATTTTCAAAATATGAAAATATTAAAAAAAAGATAAATTCTTAATTGTTGGACATCTCAGATAATGTTTTAAAAATGAGTTACTTTTCTTAGGTTGGAAAAGCAAAATGATGATGAGGTCACTTACACTGACACATGTGATGAATTTGCCCCACTAGAGTTTCATTTTGGTTCAACTTTCATATATCTGTTCATCTGTTCATCTACCTCTAGATGACATCGCTAGAGCTCGCTGCCTTAGAAGAGTGAGGAAAATCCTCAAGGATGACTCACACCCTAGTCAGCACTTCTTCACTCTCCTACCATCAGGTAGGAGATATAGAAGCACAGCCAGCCACACCAACAGGCTGAAGAACAGTTTCTACCCATGGGTTGTCTTTTCCTGAACAGAAAATAACTTCATGTCAACATAGTACGATAAACTTGCGGGGCTGGCACATTGTGCAACAAGGTCACATAGTGTAATAAGATTGGGACTGGGTTAGCGACTTCTGTCCTCACTGTGAGTTGTGTTTGTGTGTGTGGAGTACACAAAGGGAGGCTCAGCCAATCTCATTGTACACATGTTGTACTCTGACAATAAAGGTAATAATAATCTTGTTCTGGGAGAATAAAATGGTTTAAATTATGTGAATGTAATTTTAAATTATATTCCCCAATTTTTAAATTTGTGAAAAATTATGCATTTAAAGTATGAGATGATTCTATGATTCTGTGGATATTTATCAAATTCAAGGGTGTAAATCTGGGATGAGATTGTCTTTCTATCATGAAAGAATAATCTTTTTGACTACGCCTCATACATTAAAAATACATCAATAGGTTTTATGATTCATTAACAGATAAATAGATAAAAATAATAATATAGATATAATGTTAGACAATATATTATAAATAGTATACAAATAGATATATAAATAGTCTATGATTCAAAAATATTCACTCTCTGCATATGAATTGGCTGTTTATAGAAGTCATGGAAAGATTGACCAGTAATACTCTGTGCTATTAACTGAGATAAAATTTTCTGAACCTCTCTTCCTGGACACAGATACAAAATAAAGAGTTGAATGGGAGAACAGAAAGATGCTATTCTGTTAATAATTTCCATATATGTGTGGCAGAGAATATGAACAATTTAAAGTAGGGGTAATTCAACCTTAGCAACTTTAAGACTGTTGGACTTCAGCTCCCAGAATTCCCCAGAGAACTTACAATTCTGTGAGTTAAAGTCTATCAGTCTTAAAGTTGCCAAGTTTGGACACTCCTGTTTTAAAGGGTCAATCATCATGAAAAAAAATCCCCTGATTTCTTTGTTGGAAAAAAAAATATGAGGTTGACATTCAAAAGAACTTGAACTTAAAAAACCTGTGGAGAATTCTGCTTCTTTCAACACCTCTTGAGTTTCTTATAAAAATATCGCTCAGAGCAGCAACTTCTAAGAAGCTTCAGAGGAAGTATTTTTTTTCTTTCAGCTATTGCCCTAGCAACAACTAAGGCTAATGAGTGTGTTGCCAAGCTTTTGAAGACAGCTCCATTGTCCAAGAGTATTGTGGGAAAATTACACTTGTCAAAGCAATCCCATCTTTCTTGCTGATTTCTGTACATTGTAGCTTTTTAGCTGCATCAATTTGCCAAATGTGAACCCTACCAGGTGCCTTAACTTAACTTTTCCTGGCCTGAAGTTTAAGTGCAAGTGCTTTTGAAGAAACAATGAGTTGCCAGATTAGACTGGGCATGCACCATTGATCTGACAAATGGGAGCAATTTTCAACTGCCACATTTGAAGTACAATCTGTTAGATGTGCAAGAGTTGGATCTGAAGCTGCTGCCATGCTTAGGTATCACTCGGTTACATACAGCCTTGTACTGCATTTAGCCATCGCACAAGGAAGCAGCTGGGGTTCTCCAGATAATGTAGAAGACAACTCCCATAATTCCAATGTCAGGTTTCCAAGTTGGTGAAATCCATTTAAAAAGGAAAGAACAAAGTCCATCTTCCAAGACAATTTCTTTATTTAGGAAAGCGCATTGGCAAAATCCATGGTAATTCCAGATCTGACACAACCCAGAATTACCCTATGATATTAAAAGTTAGAAACAATCCCCAAAAGTCACATTCTCCAATAGAAGTAATTCAACATTGCTTGATGTCATAAATCTCCACCTCAAGGGGCCCAAGCACAGACAGCTCGTTTTCCCACGGGAAGAAGAATCACCTAGCCAAAACAACTCTCTCTATCTCCACTCTTGCCCCCTTAGAAATGTGGCAAACTCAAAATCCTTCCCCTATGACTGCCACAGAGAAAGTTAAGAAAAAGAATATATACAAAGCCTAACTAAAATGGCTACCCATATGTCATTTTCGGGCTTGACATCCATGCTATTAGAGGAATGGGTGGGGGGGCACTAGGGTTTGTTTGTTTATATTCCAACATTATTATTTTTACAAATAACTCAAGGCAGCGAATATATACAACACACCTTCTTCTTCCTATTTTCCCCAGAACAACAACCCTGTGAGTGGACGGAGCTGAGAGAGAGTGGTTGGCCCAAAGTCACCCAGCTGGCTTTTGTGGCTAAAGCAGGACTTGAACTCACAGTCTCCTGCTTTCTAACCTGTGGCTTTAACCACTAGAACAACTGACTCGTTAACTCTGTTATCTGTTAGCTGTGCCTTTTCACATAAACGATTTGAGATGCTCAGCAATAAACTTGGTATACAGTTTAAAGGAGAACAGCATATTTACATCATCTTGAATGAGGGAAGGCTCATTTTCCTTCACTCCCACCCATTAACAGGCCTGCCCCTTTTCCAGTAGAATCTGAATGCAGAAGACTGGGTATTCAGAACCAGAGCAAAGGTTTGATTTTCAGACACAAGTAGTCCTCAACTTATGAGCAATCACTTAGTGACCATTTGAAGTTCCAACCAATCCTCCCAAAGGTGCTTATGTTCTGGTTCTGGATTTCCAACAGTCGCCTCCCCTGCAGTCACATGCCTGTATGTTGGGAGATTGGCAACTGGTCAAACATTTACAGCCAGTTGATCATGTGACTGTGTTTGACGATGTTTTTTGCAGCAAACATTTAGTTCCATTTTTGGGAAAACATGTCTCATAGTGAACAATGGAGTAATAATAACAATAACAGTAACAACAACAATACTAATAATTTATTGTCTTTGTACATATATACAAGGAAGCAAATGGTTGCAATCATGGTTGTTCACTTAATGAAAACTAAAAAAAACGATTGTAAAATTAGATCAATCACAGGGGTGACCTGTTTTACAACTCTCATGACTGAAATGGGCAGGCTTCATTGCGATCATTAATCAAGGACTACCTCTAACTATTATGAAAGTGAGCAATTCTTCCCTGCATTTTGTGTTTACCAGAATAATGTTGTTCTTATAATATAGTTTATTAAACAAAGTGAAACGCCTTTCATTCAAAACATTCACACAGTAGATTCATAACGGATGATCCATTGTCTTTAAAGGAGCAATTTCCCCAGCTTATTCTAATAATAAGAAAAATATGTACATCATTCTCTAGGACTTAGCTTGGCTATATATTATTTAAACTGGATTGGATATCTACAACAAAAAGAAGGAAAACAGTGTTCATGTTCTTCAGTTTCTTTTTCTTTTTTAATTCTACAACAATCCTGATTGCCAGTGGATAAATGCCTCTCTGCCTTTATACAATTATAATGCTTCAAGTTCAGGAAGTTGTTCATTCCAGAGACATCAAAGAGCATGACCTCTCAAAAAACAAGTTTATCTTTGCACTTAGAGAATATCTTAACTTCAAGGTGCAAAGATTCTCTAAAAGCTTCCTTCCAGCCAAACTGCCCCAAGAACCAGGAATTTTTGTTCTTTCAAAGCTGCTATGCACTTATTTATTTATTTTATTTGGTTTGGCAATTGCTTACAAGATAATAGATATAAATAAAAACATAGTTATGAATACATGGATACATACAAGAAAAATAAAAAAATAAAAGAAACAATAGGACAGGGATGGTAGGCATGTTGTGCACTTATGCACACCCCTTACAGACTTCTTAGGAAAGGGGTGAGGTCAATAGTAGAAAGTCTAAGGTTAAAGTTTTTGGGGTTTGGGGAAGAAACCACAGAGTCAGGTAGAGTATTCCAGACATTGATCACTCTGTTGCTGAAGTCGTATTTCCTGCAATCAAGTTTGGTGCGGTTTACCTTGAGTTTGTATCTATTGCTTGATCTTGTGTTGTCATGGTTAAAGCTGAAGTATTCATTGACAGGTAGGACATTGCAGTGTATGATTTTATATACTATACTTAGATTGGACTGAAGGTGGCGTAGTTCTAGATTTTCTAGGTCTAGAATTTCAAGTCTGGTGGCATAAGGTATTCTGCAACAAGTAGAGGAGTGGAGAACTCTTCTTGTGAAATATTTCTGGACTTTGTCAACTGTGTTAATATCAGATAGGTAATGTGGGTTCCAGACTGATGAGCTGTATTCGAGTATTGGTCTAGCAAATGTTTTGTATGTTCTAGTTAGTAGTGTAATATTACCAGAGAAAAAGCTATGTAAGATTAGGTTAAAAACTTTTAATGCCTTTTTGGCTATGAAGTTAGTGGGTTCTAGCTTGTATTTTATTTTCTGATATTTTTTTTGCCAATATGTAAGACAGAGCATTTATTTGTTGAGATTTGAAGTTGCCATTTGTTTGACCATTCTGATACACAGTCAAGGTCTTTTTGAAGGGTAGCAGTATTGTCTGTGGTGTTGAACAGCTTTACATCATCAGCAAAGAGAACGCAGCTGCTCTTGATATGATCACAGAGGTCATTTATGTAGAGTATGAAAAGAATTGGTCCTAGAACACTGCCTTGGGGGACACCACTGTTGACAGGAACAGAATTTGAGAGGACACTCCCAATTTTGACCATTTGTTGTCTGTTTGACAGGAATGCTTCTATCCAGTTATGCAGTTGTCCAGAGATACCATAAGATTTTAGTTTTAGGAGTAGTTTGTCGTGTACCACTAAATCAAAGGCTTTACAGAACTCTATGTAGATTGTGTCTATTGCTTTGCCCTGATCGAGTTGTGTAGTCCATATGTTTTTGCAGTGTAAGAGTTGCAGATTGCAGGATAGTTTTTTTCTGAAACCAAATAGTTTATTAGAGAGTAGGTTGTTTGTCTCTAAGTGGAGGATAATGGATTAGTTAATAATTAATTCCATGACTTTACAGGTGACACAGCATAAGGAGATTGGTCTGTAATTTTCAACTAGGCTGGGGTCTCCCTTTTTGAAGATGGGGATGACTGTAGCTTGTGACCATAGTTTTGGCAAGGAGCTGGTCCTGAAAGATTTTTATTTTACTTAGAAATGAAGGTAAAGTCTTTTTCCCTGATATGTTATACCTTGTTAATTTACATGTTCAAGCAACAGAAAAGTGTTTTAACTAGGCTAGCTTGAATTATGAGGAAGCTACTGTTTAAATACAATCCTTTGCATACTGAGAAATAATAAGTTAGGGTTTTCAAGGGTTCTTATATTTATTCTGTTATGAAGGAAAATTAAAGAAAACGAAAAAAATCCTCCCCATCCCTTTTTTCAGCTTTCTATTCTGCTATCATGCCATTCTTTTTTTTTTGTCCTTTATTAAAACTAACAAGCCCCTTAATTTTTCCTAATCTTTGGGCCACAGATAGTATTCAACAGGTTCTAGCAAGTTCTGGTGAACCGGTAGCAGAAATTTTGAGTAGTTCAGGGAACGGGCAAATACCATCCCTGACTGGAGATTTTACAATATCCTTCCCCTGCCATGCCCACCAAGCCATGCCCACAGAACCAGTAGTAAAAATAATTTGAATCCCACCCCTGGTTTGAGCCCTTTGAAGTTTTCAGGCTCCCTTTCCTTTATAGTTTAAAATATCCTATTTGTTATGTGGTCAAAATGGCAAAAGCATTATAAATATGGGCAAATAATTTTCAATTTTTGGCAATTACAATATTAATGCTTGATGTCTTTTCTACAATGCCAATGTCTACCAAAATTTTGCTTTTTCCACAGGAGTTGTACACAGGACTGGTGTGTTCAATTGAGCTCAGTGGTGGGCTTGAAGGCCCATCATTGTTTATGCTGGAAAAGCTGCTTAGCACATTTTATAAATAGTTCTCAGTAATATCCCTGGGCATGTACAGCCAGCAATTCTTTGCTTTGATTTCCTTGACTGCAGAGATTCATTCTCTGAATGTTGAAATTGCCAGTAAGAAAAATGAAAACTGCTACCATCTCGAGAACATAACTGTGTGGAAATGTACTTTTCACAATGCATCCTGCAATATTCTAATGCTAATTGCTGCAGCAATTATTTTAACAATACCACATTGAGCAAGAAATCACAGCTAGAAAGCTGTTAATACCAAGACAGTTTCCTAGATATGTGTTATTTTCTGTACTAGCATTAACATGGAACTAAACAGATAGTTGCGTATCTCTGCGAACTTCCTATCTGAGAGGATTAAACTAAAGAAAAGACACCTGTGTTACAAATGAGCTTTACAATTAGAAGCAGGATTGTAAATGACAGAAATAAAGATGCTGGCCATTCTTTTAAAATTCTGTCTCAAATTACTTTGTTTCCCCATACATCTGGCTCCTTTGATATTTCAGGATACCTACTGGTCTTTTGGAGGGAAAATAAAGGAGGGAAAAGTTCATGCTTTTGTGTTTGCTATGAAGTCTATGATGCTGTTAGAATTAATTAATGTTAAGGAAATCAGATTAATCATCTTATTGGGTACCTAAAGTAATAGGAATATCCTATCTAGTCAAAATAGGATTGATAAGTCTGGGGAGAGCTTTACTGAAGCTAGATGTTTTCCCAGTCTTACAAGTTAGAAAAGTGTGTGTGTGTGTGTGTGTGTGTGTGTGTGTGCAATTTAATATAGTTCTATTGCCCATCCCCCTTGGACCAGGTATAAATGAATACCATACTCAAATTGTGTCTGTCTATGTGATCCTGGTAGAACTAATTGATAGCACATATCCTGTTATCTATTGCATAGAATATTGAGACATTGCAGTAGCAAATACTGTGCTATAATTTCTTAGTGTTTGTCAATAAATAGGCTTCAATTTCTGATTTTTTTCATAATACTTCAAAACATTCATTTAAAGCAAATGTGAGATTTTATTCACATGTTTTTCCTATTTAATAACCAAGATTTGCTTTTATCAAAATCACTGAAAGTGGGATTTGGATCATAGCTATGACAAACAATCAGGATGATAATGAGCCACCCTGGGAGATACCTCTCATAATATTAACAAGCCCAATAATTTTCATTTCCAACCACCAGTTCTGTTATCCACTGCTTCATTATTTTTCTATAAACATTCTATTTTTTACTGTCACCTGTTATTTCCAAACATTTTATGATTCAATTGTGTGGTAATGGATCAAATTCCTTTTTTTTATAACCAACCCAAATCATATGTAAATTGGTTTTTCAACTTTGGCAATTTCCCAAAACATTTTTTCAGTCTGTAGTTGATCTTTTGTATGTTTTTGTACGTTTTTCTGTTCTATTGGAAGGATGCTATTTTCTCCTAAATAATCTTGGTTGTTGTCCACTATAATGCCTGTGAATAATTTAAATATTGTAGGCAAACTTGTTATTGGTTTACAGTTTCTTGGTTTTGATCTATTCATTGGGTCTTTTGGAATCAAATGCATTCTGCCAATTATTAACAAGTCACTGATGTCTCCTTTATGCAATACATTAGGGTGTTCAACTATAATTAGATGTACTCTAGTCAGATAGTTGAACCAAAAAACCATGCAATTGCTCATTTCAAGGAGATGCCCAGTTTTTATTGGTTTTTACAATTTCTACTGTTATTAGGTCTTTCATTTGATATTTTTACTAAATCATCTTTAAATTATTTTACTCATCTAGCATTGTCCAGACATAGCTCTTAAATCCTGTTACCTACATGGCAACAGATACCCAGGAACTGTAGCATCTGATGTGGTTCTATTATTATTTATGGTTCATCATATAGTCAGCCAGATGTTCAGACTGGATTTAGCATTTTTATCTTCCTTTGAGTCCTTCCCTGTAATAGGCAGATGTTGTTATTTGATGTTTTAAAAGTATATTCACAAAACATAAGCTGCTCTGAATAAAGCTGCATTTTGCAAGTGATTTTGTTATTGCTGATTTTGTTAACGCACTCATTATCCTGTTATTATTGGTACTACCTTTGCTTTCTTTTACCACAGTCATATTATTTCTATTCACTGTTTTTTGTATTTTGTTATCTTCTTGAGTTCTTCCTCTTCTCTTCTATTATCTCCAGTACTATTACATCCATTATCCAAACTTTTTTGTCTTTTTTTAAATCAACAATTGTTAAGTTTCAGGTGTGATGTGATGGTCCCATGAGTTCTTGCTTATAAGCAAATCGATATTTCTTGCAGATCTTCCAATGCATCATTGATGTCATTTGTCATGCCATTTCTTGTAATCAACCTGTGCAAACTTCTTGCAGCAGCTAAACAGATGGTCCACTGTTTCTTCAGCTTCTTTGGAGAGGCAGCACCTGCTATCTATTGCTAGCTTCTCAATTCTGCCTTTTAGGCATATCATCATCATCATCAAATCAATTCACAGTCTGGGATTGGTAAAAACTTAATAGTTCAAATCCTAACTAAGGACCTAAGAGCTGTTAAGGTAATGTCTGGGGATATTCAGGTTATCATGACTTTTGGATGCAGAGCATGGTCCATTGCCATTAGTTTTCTTGTCTTTCGATCCAAGTTATCAAGTTGTAGCCGAGTCCAATCAATTATTCCAGCTGAGTATCATATCATAGGCACTGCTCAGGTGTTAATTGCCTTTATGATATTTCCTCCACTCAGCTTTGATCTCAAGATTTTCCTGACACAGTTTATGTATTTTGTTGAAGTAGCTTCCTTGATTTGGTTGTGCAACTTGTATCTTTCTTCTGGTGCTACTGCTTTTATCAATTCTTCATTATCAAGTTTGAATCCATCATATTCAACAATTTTTCCTGCCTTAGCAGCAATTGTTGCACATTTGTCAATGCCAAATTGCATTTCAATGTCTTTGCTTTTCAGCAGTGAGCTGAATTCAGCTTGTTTTTCCAAACAATTATTATTATTATACACAAAAAACTACAGTGTACACAGCAAACGAGATAACTATGCTGGGTTTTGTATCACAAATCATTAGTCGAATACTTCCCAAGCGTTTAGGACTGCATGATGTATCGGTGGATTATGCGAGCAGATCCCAGTAAGGCGGCCTTCTACAGCTGACCAATGGTGATTTTGTCAGCACCAATTGTTTTTAAGTGCTTGCCTAGGTCTTTAGGCACAACACCAATGTGCCAAGTACCACTGGAACCACCTGCACTGGTTTATACCAGAGTCTCTGCAGTTCGATGTTCAAGTCCTGATATCTGGTGATTTTTTTCAAGTTGTTTCTTGTCGATTCTGCTGTCACCAGGTATGGCAATGTTGACGATCCACACTTTTTTCTTCTCCACAATCATGATATCTGGGGTATTGTGTCCCAAAACTTTGTCAGTCTGTATTCGGAAGTCCCACAGTAGTTTTGCATGCTCATTTTCAACCACTTTCTCAGGATTATGATCCCACCAGTTCTTTGCTACAGACAGATGGTAGTTGTGACACAAGTTCCAATGGACCATCTGAGCGACTGTGTTGTGACATTGTTTGCAGTCAGTCTGAGCGATTGTCTTGCAATAGCTCAGTATATGATGATGTTGGTGGTGGTGGTGATGATGATGATGATTTAAGCCACCTACTCCAAAAGACTCTGGATGATTTACCACAAACAATTAAAAACACAATCAGATATCATAATATCCCAGCCTGGGAACAAAAGCCTTTAGAACCCTAAGAAAATGGGTGCTATATTGTGAGATGTAAAACCCAAATTATTATTATATCAATCCTCACAACACGAAGACAAGTCTCTGGTTCACAATTTCAAAGGTTTATTGTAGGAAAGAAAAAGCAGTTGCAAGTGCGGCCTCCAAGACCCTTCCCAATTGGATTGAGCACAAGGAGAGCAAATTTCACTACTTTAACAATACATTTTATATCCCTGCACAGAACATGCCACGCCTAAAAAGCTCTCCCCTTACACCTCCTTATTTTCTATATGCTAAACTACCAACCTGAGATCATCAGGAGATTGTTTCCTGGGCCTCAATGTTTTATCTTCCTAGGCTGCCAAGGTTTACCTTTGATG
The DNA here is from genome assembly GCF_049901715.1 of Pseudonaja textilis. Classification (NCBI taxonomy): domain Eukaryota; kingdom Metazoa; phylum Chordata; class Lepidosauria; order Squamata; family Elapidae; genus Pseudonaja; species Pseudonaja textilis. Next base: position 1,101,428 of record NC_141993.1, on the reverse strand, counting down.
TATGTTCTTATCTTATTTACTAGCCTGGTCAGATCTTCCTGTTGTCCTAATAATGTATCATGTCTTTGCGGAATGTATCGTCTATATGTGAATGACCAGGGCCAGGATGTTAGCGCCTCTTTGCCTTGGCTGATAACTTCTTTCAGTAGAAACACAAAAAGTGAGGGGGGGGGGGGGGTTTCATGCAAAGATAAAGGAAGCTAGTAAGGGCACATCAAAAAGGAATGAAAGAAAAGGATCTTCTAGTTTATTTCATATACAAAATGAACTGAAGAGTTTTCTGATCTTTCTATATAATGTTCATTATAAAAGAGCAACTTATAATTTTCTCTCAATATGACTGTACTGAATGAATGGTACTTATGACTGGTCCTCAAAGTTCTGGCCATTACAGTGTCCCCACAGTTACCTGATCACAATCTGGGCACTTGGCAACCAGCTCATAATTATTATGTCTCAGTGTCCAATAATCACATGATCATTATTTGTGACCTTCACTGGCAACTCAAGCAAAGTCAATTGGGAAGCTGGCAGAAGGTTGCAATGGTGACTGTGTGAAATTGTGTTTAATGACAGCACAAATTCACTCCATGATGGCAACTGGAAGTGCTAGAACTACCATTGCTAACTACCACACTCACATGATGTTGAACTTTATGACCACAGAAATGAGGAAATTCTGATCCCACTTGCTGCTATTAACACCTACAGGACTACCTGTAGATAGGATCCATCTTGAAACCAGTCTGAAAAGGTCTAGACAATGTTAATACTTCAGGACCTTCTGAAGCTGTCACCTGACCACCTTCTCAACATCCTTCAACAAAAATGGAGGCTTCCATTTTGGCAGATCCCACCATTACACATGGAAAAGTTTTCAAGATGTATCCTCAAATATCTGAAGGATATTTCTACACTGTACAAGTGTCACATTCTATAACCTCAACCATAGTTTTTAACTGTCCCATTAAATAGCATTAAAGTTATTTTGATGTCTGAGATTTCGCCCTTCAGATGATTAGGATATATGAAGTTAATTTTTAAAATTGCCACTATTTATTCATAAAACAGTATAAGTATTAAAAACTTGGACTTTTATGGACTTGAAGCCTTGCTTCTGTTTTTCCTTTATGAAAATTCTGCGTCTGATTTCAGAAAAAAACATGATTGGGTGCTCTTTATGGTAATGCTGGATACTGCTAGAATATAATGTCTTCCTTACTATTCAATGCAAATGTGATGTAGCCAATCACATTTGCATTTCCTCTCCAAGTTCCCTGCATTTCCCCTCCAAGTCCCTGGCAAAGTCTTCTCATATTCCTAAAGCATCCATGAGCAGAGCAGTAAAGTCTTCCAAAATCTCATTTATATAGATCAAACTATCTGTCTTGAGCAATCGGCCATTTTCTTCTAACCTTTGATACACATAGCTGACAGTCTAGTTGTAAAATGAAATCCCTGCATTTTGATGTGCTTTATTGATTGATGGAATTGATACTGTCTATTCCACCAAGGCAAAGTACCAGAAAAAAGCATTCTGATCAATGAAAAGGAACCAATCAGCAATATAGTTCACCTTTGGTATTTTTTTTTATTTATGAAGAGCTACCTATTTGGAGAATATATGTAAGAAGGAAGGGAAGAGTGAGGGAGGGAGGAAGAAAGGAAGGAAGAAAGGAAGGAAGGAAGGAAGGAAGGAAGGAAGGAAGGAAGGAAGGAAGGAAGGAAGGAAGGAAAGAAGGAAAGAAGGAAAGAAGGAAGGAAGGAAGTCCTGCATATGGCATAAGAGTTTTTGATTTGTTTGTTTTATAGGTGAGGTAAACTGGGCTGGAAAGTTCAGGGTTTCCTAGAGTTTAATTTCAGGAATGCTGGCAGGTAGTCTGGCTTATCTGGCTCAATCCTAATAGATTTAACTTGAAGAATTTACAGTTAAAAGCCCTGGATGTAGGTATATTTTCCATGTTTAACTTCAAAGGAGGTGCCAATTTCTATCCATTAACCTAATTCTATGGCATCTGTGCCATATCTGGCAAATACGTTTCTGATATGGAAACCAGTACTGGCACATCAGAAATTCTGTTTGTGTGCTGCTGATCAAGATACCACAAAATGCAACAGGTGTGTGCTATTCTCAGAGCAGTTTAAAATTAGCACACAGTTGGTAGTTTCAAGTCAATCAAAAGCCTTCAATAGTTTCCCCATCTGCAGTTTGTCTTCCAGTTTCTTTTTCCAGTTTCCTTGTAATTCTCAGGCATAAGGTTCTTGCTCTCGTCTTCTGACATCCACTCTGCTTTTATAGGATTATTTGCTCATCTATATTCAAAATAAGAGGGAGACATCAAAGCCAGTCACCAATTACAGTCACTAAGGGCACTGGAGGTGGGGTCAAAAATGGCAGCTAAGTCAATATAGTGCCTCCGTGGCCATATAATTGAGGTCCTGCTCTTTTGGTACATGTGGTGCATGCACGAAGAAAAACACAAGAGTCTATAACAGATTATTCAATCATAAGCAGTAAATTAAAAATGTACAAATAAAGAGAGGGTAAAAAAAATCAGTTCAGATTTAACAATCTTTGTTCAATACTAAATATATATTTATGTATACATGAGGGGGGAATATACCTCCCACCAAAAAATCAATATCAATCAGAATAGAGCTGGAAGGGGCCTTGGAGGTCTTCTAGTCCAACTCCCTGCTCAAGCAGGAGAACCGATACCATTTCACACAAGTGACTGTCCAGTCTTTTCTTTAAAACCTCCAGTGCTGAAGCACCTTCAACTTCTGAAGGCAAACTGTTCCACTGATTAATTGTCCTCACTGTTAGGAAGTTTCTCCTGAATCCCAGGTTGTTTCTCTCCTTGATTAGTTTCCATCCATTGTTTCTTGTCCTGCCCTCTGATGCTTTGGAAAATAAGTCAACCTCCTCTTCTTTGTGGCAGCTCCTCTACTCATTGCAGAATACCTTATGCCACCAGACTCGAAATTCTAGACCTAGAAAATCTAGAACTACGCCGCCTTCGGTCCGATCTAAGTATAGTATATAAAATCACACATTGCAATGTCCTACCAGTCAATGAATACTTCAGCTTCAACCATAACAACACAAGAGCAAACAATATGATCTATATCTTTGATATAGATGAAAGGCAAATATTAAATGCACTGGGAATATTTTAAACTATTCATTTTCTGAAAACTGTTGTAAATACAATAAGGTCAGACCATTTTTATGTATTTGGTTGCAATGTTATACAGCACAACAATTCTGGGGGATGATTTATTATAGAATGAAACAAATTTTTGAGATTAAATTGTTTTTCCTTACAGCTATTTTTATTTCAAACGGTAGTGAACTTTATATTCCAACAAAGTATACTGAGGGAGTTTTATATAACAGCTGCAAGAACAGTTTATATTTTTTATTCACAATCACACAATTTTCTCCTCAGAAAAATGATAAACTAAAAGCTAGGAGAGTATTTATCAGTGATAATTTCACTGATAAAAATAATTTCAGGTTTGAAAAACAAGTCTGATGTAAACTTTAATTCAATCTGAAAACTTTTCATGGCTTATATAACTCGATTTATCAACTAATGCTGCATCTAAGCTTTGAGCTTTTCTTAACATAAAGCTTTGCTATATCAAGTTTTTCTTTATTACACCAATTTGTTCAAATAGGAATTTCAAAACCCTTATACATATACAAAATATATAGTACACTGTTACTTTGAAGTTTATTTTTATTTTTATATAGCCTGTAACTTTCTTAGGATCTTGTTTTTTCTTATTTTTTTTCCTGCAATTTTGGCTATGTTTTTAATTACTAAAAGAAAGAAATGATTAACCTTTGATGGTGGTGGGATGGCTTGCTTTTTGAACCCCCTTTGAAGAGATCTCTGTTTACATGTCCACTTGAGCTAGTTGCAGCTAGTAATGTTATCCGAATCACCTCACGTTCCCTTTGCACAGGACACTTTGCTGATACTGGGCTTCCTGAACTGAGCTCAATGTATGCAACAGTTCTACAATATCACACCCATAACCAAAACATTTTATGGAATAGATGATGATGTTCATCCATTGTGTTCAAAGAGGACCTTGATACCCTAACAGGTTGTAGGCTGTCCACGGTGTGTCCACAGGTGACTGGTAAGGCCTATAGGGGCACAAAATATTCTGCTACATGTCAGGCAGACATGTGTGGGCACCAATGTTGCAGCATTTGCCGCTCTGGCTTTGCAGAGTGCTCACTTCTCTTGTGCTATGGATTGTGCTCAATCCATCTTGTGCCAGGATTTCCCAGGAAGTGGTGTCAATACCCAGGGACTTTCCAGAGGCTTTCAACATGTCTTTGTATCGCTTCCTTTGTCCCCCATGTAATCACTTTCCTTGAGACAGCTCACCATAGAGGACTTTGTTGAGGTAATTTTCCGTTAGGAGAATGAGCGCATACAGGGAGACGTAGTGAGAGTAGTGAAGAATAACGCACACACACAGCATACAGATACACTGTACAGTTAATGTAGGTTTTCACTTCCAATAAATGTTTAAGCAAAGTCCAAACAAGCAGTCAAAGTCATTCACAGGTAAAGCAGTCAGTTTTCAGTTCAGGGATAATCCAAATATCAAAGTCCAGTATCAAAAAAACAGTTCAGTAACAGACTTACATCAACGATCAATAGCAGTCATTAGGAGGAATGGCAACACTCTCCAACAGAAAGGAACAGAAACTCACTGCGACTAAACAACCCAGGTTTCTGGCTCCATCTTATGGCCATTTGCGGAACCACACCCAATTACAGTTTTAACATTTTCTTAAAGATATAGTATTAAAATGTCTATCCTGGTTTATATATTTCCAACCCAAATAACTGTTAGGTGACTTACATTCCTAACAGACTTGTTTCAGGATGCGGTGGTCTGGCATCCTTGCAACATGGTATGCCCAGTGGGTATGGAACAGAACAGAAAAGTGAAAGATGTAAACACGTAATTGTCTACAAGAAATGTTAGAACACAGAATTCCTTCTTATCTGAGCACCCTCATCCCATATTCTTCAACTAAGTCAGAGGTGGTATTCAGCAGGTTCTGGCCAGTTCTGGCGAACCGGTAGCAGAAATTTTGAGTAGTTCAGAGAACCAGCAAATACCACCTCTGACTGGAGATTTTACGGTATCTTTGCCTTGTCACGTCCACCAAGCCATGCACACAGAACCGGTAGTAAAAAAATTTGAAGCCCACCACTGAGCTAAGTGTGGTATTTCCAAGTGAAGGGGAATAAGATTCATAAACATTCTGGCAACTGAAAATAAAATCCATGCATAACAAACTTCTGCCTTTTGTTTTGATGTGTAGTATCAAACTGTTACAAATATTTATAGAATCAGAACAATTTGGCATAATACCTTATAGTTAATGAGGTAGAATCATCAAAGGAGTGCTTAGCTGCACATTTTATATAATACTAAATTAGGTAACATTTAAAAGAATAAACTGTAGCCCTTAAATGCCCATTAGGTATTTGACATAGGCTTGTCAAAAAGAAATGTTCTTATACTTAAAGTATTTACATGTCTTATTTAAAAGGCTCCTGTACATTTTTTGTTGAATTTGGGGGTATTTGCAATGTTGATTTAAAGTCAAGGTACAAAGATTTATTTGGGGACAAAAAAAATGGTGTGAATACATTTGTATTAAAACACAGACACATACCAGATGTGGCTGGTATGATAATCTTCCTCCATCTCCTATATTACAACAATCAAAAGACAAACAGGATTAACCCCAAGAAAAACCTGTATTCACATTACATTAAGGAAAACAATAACCTGATACAAAATAAAGTATATACAGGTAGTTGTCAGCTAGTGATTATCTCAGACAGAGACTAGTTATGACAGTTCTAACTTTGAAACCAATTCCTACATTTACAAGTTTTTCAAGTCTATCTCAGTCACCTGTCCACCATTACAAACAGTTGTCCTATACCTGAGCCATTTTTTCTCTTCCCATCTCCAACAGAACACAGGTATTGTCTAAACAAGTAGTGTCTTCCTGGGCTGCTTTTCTCCACAGCACCGCACACCCCTAAAATGTGCTAATTGCAAATTAATAAGCTCAGCTGTGATATTAAATTAGTTTGGCCAGTTTCAAGCTGCTGCCTGAAAATGACAAGACACTAACTCAGGGCTATCAAACTCCCGGCCCATGGGACAGAGATGCATCACGTTCCGGCCACATCCACACCTAGTTTAGTGAAGGGGGAAAAGTCCCAATACATCTTGTGATGCCGCTGTGATGACATGAGTTTGACACCTCTTCCCTAACCTATTTCACACTAAAAGCTTTTGATTGCTTCCTAACTCTGCAAATAGCTGGCACTAGTGCATTCCTTTCAATGTGTGTTCCCATTGTGTTGCCTCCTTACTCTTTTTTAATCCCTACCTCTCTAATGAATGTAAAAATGAACATAGGTTCTCTTCTTAAGAGGGATAGAGAGAGAGAGCTAAGGGGAAAAGGCTATAGTTTATAAGATGGTGAGTCAGGTTCTGGAAACTTTTCCTGTCATTTGGACTCACCCAGCTGTTTGGGGTTGTATCCTTCTTATCCTGTAAACCAAAAACAGCTGAAGTAAAGTTGTAAGCACAGTTTCACTGATGCTTTTTTCCCTTAGCAACTGCTTCACTTAATAACCAAGTTGTTTACTCCAGTTGTAATTGCTAAATGAGGACAACGTCTATGTGCTTTATATACAATAAACAATGGTGGATCCCTATCCATGCTTAAACAAAATGGCTTCCAGGACTGTTTATCCAAAAACATTTCCCTCGTGATAAATCTACTTTATAAGGACATTTCTTTTTCATGCATTAAAAATGTCTTGGTTTTGTATTTATTGAATTTGTTGGTACTCAAAAATATAAAGAATTCCCTAAAAATGTTAATTTTCTATTCAAGCAGAATGCCTTCCCTTGTCCTTCATGTGATATGAATGGAAAACAATATTATTTGACTGTTGAATTTATGAACAAAAACAGTTGTATTTTGTTTCAGAAAGTCCTGCAATTTTATATGTATGTAAGCTTGAGTGAATGTATGTGTTAGGTGATTTATCAAACTACCTTATGCTGGAACAAAAGTTAAAGAAAATATCTCACCTTACTCTGGGCCCACAGGGCGTTAAATATCATCCTAAGGTCTGGGAAGCAGAAGTTCCAACAGGTATTAATTTCCATTCCATGATATAGTTCATTAGGGAAGTCACCTTGACCTTCCTCACCTTCCTCAGAGGGTTCTTTGAAGATACAGTTTCTATAAAGCTATGGACTGTGTAAAATTCCCTGTGGCAAATAAATACACAAAAGCAGCACTGTTGGTCTATCTAGTTCAGCTTGAGAGGTAATATTGATAATAGCAATTCCTAGAAGTTAAAGCAATTTTCTAGAAGCACAGAAGAGCACCAAGGCCTTTTGTCTGCCAAACGTGTGCTCCACGTTGAGCTGCAACTTCTTGTAATCTTCTGGCCTGAGGATCAACTCAAGTGAAACGGTTTCTCATTTTCCCATTAAATGGGTGTGCCACCAAGTGTGAAGTACTCACCTGGTATGTTGGTTTCAGTAAAATTGCCCATTTGTTTGTCCATCCATTACTTCACTTGTTCATCAGATGCAGATCACAATTGACTTAATCATCATTCCATGAGGGGTGCAGGTCTTTATTGGGGAATTCTTGCCAAATCATCATCATCTGGAGAAAGCATGGCCATCTTACTTACACAACACTATATGATAGCACTCATTTAATTCTATTTTAGTGACCACTATTGGGTTTGCCAACTTGGTCATTGAGTGAAGTTGTCTGTCAGATCCATGTATCTGTCATTTCTTCAACGGAAGAAGAAAAGGGAGGGAGACTGATAAAGATATCCTTCTTGATGTAACCTGAATATATTTAATCTTATATCAAATTTGTATAATCTACACATGATACAATGGAGAGATGAAACCCAGATGGCCGGAACCTATCACCTCTGAGAGAGACAGCCAGGAGATGAAGAGACCATAAAAATTCCACAGTGAGATGTGTCCTGGGAAACTCTGAAAAAGATTGTTCTAAAAGGGGTGTGTGGGGAATTAACATATTGGCTCTTTGCTTTACTAAATACACATCAGGATAAGGGGAAGGGTTTTAAACTCCCTTATCTATCTCTGCATGCCTGAGAGACTTTAGACGCTGCTTTTAACCCCTACATGAATTGTCTCATCTCAATAAAGGATTCCTTTTTGATACGTTTGGATACATTTTCAGAAATTCATTCTAGTTGATTGAATGAGAAAAGTTCTGTAGCCTGACATAAAGCAGCGTCTGCAATAGAGGTCAGCCCAGAGAGGATTTTTTTTTTTTTAAAAAAGAAACCTTCACTTTACCAAGGGGACCCTGCAAGAAAGGAAAACGTCTGAGTACAGCAAGGACCAAGGGAAAGCCAAATGCTGGGGAGAAACGTCGACAGTTACCCAGCCAGATACTGACTCGGTGCACCCCATCGAAGACAGCGAAGCTGCCCATGAAACCTCCACAAAGCCCCGGTGGCCCATAGGCATAGCAAAGAGAGACAGCTGGGATGGACGAACCAGGGGAGTAACCTTCACCCAGGGCAATCATAAACCTGGATGGAAATTGGAGCTAGAGGCCCTATCAGATCAGGAAGGATGGGGAAAGGAGCCACTGGCCGATGACTAATTGAGACAGTACATAAATCGCCTCGTGAAGGAAGCCCTGGAGAACCTCAAGGTGAGGAATGCACCAGGACACCAATGCAGGAGAGCGAGGGAACCAGAAAATGAGAGAACCCGAGCCGCCACCCCGGATTCAGCTGAGAATGATCGGGCAGTGGGACAAGCTGAAGAACCAGCAGCCATACCAGGTATCCTACCCCTAAATGCCCCAGAACAGGGGATTAACCCTGGCCAACCCAGAGACATACAACTGCAGAGGAAGGTCCCACCCCTGGGAGTAAAATTCGATGGGGACCCCCAGAAACTGGGATTTTTCCTGGCGCAAGTCCTCACCTACATGCAAGAATATAGGCAGAATTTCCAAACCCAGGGATCCCGAGTACAAGTCATCACCCTGGCCCTTGAAGGGGCAGCAGCCAGATGGATGGTGACACTCTACAACATCAATGCCCCAGAATTAAGGAACCTCAAATGCTTCATGACGGCCCTACACCACTTCTTCGAAGACCCTCTCGCCGATAGAAAAGCCCGAGACCGAATCAGAGTCATAAAGCAAGGCTGTCACTGGTAGCTGAATACACTGAGGAATTTTGTGACCTGGCTGGCTGAGTTGACTGGCCAGAGGATATCCTAGTCTGTTGGTTCAAAGATGGACTAAATGACGACCTATACGCTGCCTGCCTGGCCTGAGGCCCCCCAAACCTCCTGCATGAATGGTACATGATGGTAGAGGAGGTGGAGATAGACATGACACGTAACCGGTACCGCAGAGGCAAGTTTTGGAAAAGATCCTCACCCCTGGGGAAACGGGAAATTTTCAAACCCCAAACCACCATGACTCCAAGAACGTCTGGTTGCTTTAAGTATGGAAAGGAGGGACACCGCGCAGCAGAATGCCGTTCAAAAACCCCTTCCAGAAAACCAGACCACCCATCGGGGGGAAACCTGGAACATCCAGCCCTCGAGGAAAGGAGACTGGCCTGAGGGGCTGAGTAGATGTGGGATTCCAATCCCCCCCAACCCAGAGGAAGAATCCCCAACACTTCAAGGGGATCTGAGCCAGTCCGAAAGTGATCCGGAAGTCGACCCGCTGGTAAGCAATCCAGTTGAACCAATCACTCTACCCCTAAGACTGTTTATCCCTAGCCAAGGGAAAGGGGAGGAAGTTGCAGCATTGCTAGATTCGGGATGCACCCAATGCCTAATAAACCCCTCCCTTGTAGAAAAATTGGGAATCCAACTGAAAGAAATGGAAAATCCCATCACTTTCTGCCAATTAGATGGAACTATGGGGGCGGGGGGAGCCAGCCAGGTTTACCACAGAACCATTGAAAATAAGACTAGGAACCATAGGGATGCTCACATTCATTGTATCCCCAGGAATGGAAGAGCCGCTAGTCCTAGGTCTCACATGGCTGCGGAAAGGGAATCCAAAAATAAATTGGAGGAGAGGAACCATAGAATACCAGAGACACGTAATATTTGCGAATAGCTCAGAGGAAAGGATAAAGAAAGGAACAGAGAACAGAGAGTCAGCCATGACCAGACAGTCAGCTGAACCCATTAACATCCCCAAAGAGTACTAGGATCCGGCCCAAGTATTTAGTGAGAAAGCTTGTGATACACTCCCACCCCATAGCGCAACAGACTGCACTATCGAAATCCTACCAGGGGCTAAATTCCCCAAACCACAAATGTACTGCATGTCTCCTCGAGAACTAAAAGAACTCAGAGCATTTATCGACAAAATTTTTTAAAGGGGTTTCATCGAACCCGCTTGACCAAAAATAGCTCCTCCAGTGTTATTCCACAAAAAGAAAGATGGCTCCATGCCTCTGTGTGTGAATTACCAAAATTTAAACATGATTTGCATATAGAATATGTACCCACTCCCCCTCATGCCTGAGAGACTTTAGACGCTGCTTTTAACCCATACATGAATTGTCTCATCTCAATAAAGGATTCCTTTTTTATACATTTGGATACTTTTTCAGAAGTTCATTCTAGTTGACGGAATGGGAAAAGTTCTGTAGCCTGACTGTGTTTGCCATTTCACTTCAGCTTTCATTTGCTTTACAAACCCACAAAAGTCATAAATGCAAGCATTGGTCATAAGATTACTTTTTCATTATCACTGTAACTGTGGGTGGTCACTTCATGAGGCAGTTGCTAAAAGAGGACCACCTGTACGGCATGACAGAAAACTTTTTCAAATATTAGACTGTGACACTTTTCACAACTATATTTTTTTGAGTTGAGTAGAACCTGCTTATATCAACATGAGTTGCTCAGCCATGACCATTGCTGACTCAAGTTTTCTGGGTGGCTGGCAAAGAAACAAAATGAAGATAAAGTTTAGATTTAGAACTGAACTAGTGCAGCTATTAAATTACTTTGAAAGTGATAACACCAAACCATTCCCCAGGAGAAGAGGAAGAGGAAGGAAAAGGAGGGAAAGAAGAGGCAGGTTACCAAGCATAAATTCCTTTAGGTATTCTTATATTTTATTTATTTATTTTTGTCAATTGCTTACAAGATAATAGGTGTAAGTAAAAACATAAGTTATGAATAGGTGGATATGTATAAGAAAAATAAAAGAAACAATAGGACAGGGATGGTAGGCACGTTTTCTCTCAAGAGAAAAAAGAATGAGTGGAGGGGCAACATTTGTTCTGAGTTTCCAAGGAAAGCAGATACATTATAGGAAGTCTGAAAACATAATAGTAAAATCTATGGAAACCTACGGTAGAATTTTGCGTGCAGAGCAATCATCCATGTTATGGAGTAATTTTGTCGATTCTGTAGGATTCCCTTGGTATTTGACGAGGATTGTAAGTAAAACACAATGTGGAACCATTCTTTGTCCCCCAAAAAATGAGTGGGATGATTTCATAGCTAGGCAGAAATACAAATTTCTAAAGCAGGAAAACGAACAAACAAAATGCTCCACTGAGAGCAGTTGAAGTTCTGCAATTCGGGGAAGCTTTGTAGAAACTGAGCCTGAACCAGTTGCCTTCCAGCCAAATTCCGCCTGACAGCATTTGTCTTCCACGATTTTGCCCAACTCTCGCTTTTCCAAAATAGGAACTGTTTCAAACTGCTCTGAGAACCAAATGGCATCTTTGAGAACATTTGGAGAAATGATGTGCTGTTCCCTACTGCTATTGGGATAAATGATTCTTGGCAGATTTGCCCTTTTGCACAAACAAGGAGATTCCGGTTTCATCCTGAATATTCTTTTTAATTATCCTTGCAAGTTGCTCACATTCATGGGTATTTTTTAGACGATGCTCTTTCCGATCCCAGCTTTTTATGACCTACGTAGCCTCAGTTACATCAAAATGCTTCGGGAATAGCACTCAGCTTCATAGCTGGGTCTTGTAATGCAATAAAATAAAGCACAGGTAGACCATGATGTAGCCTGCCAATTACGGTCATAAGACATGGTGGTCTTATGGGTGGGTCATTACTTGATGGGATATGATTTTATGAGATTTTTTGTGATGGTTGTTAAACAAATATGGTTCTTCTTAAGCAACATCGTGATTGTCATACCCTTGTTGGGGTCTGATTCTGAGTGGGAGATTGAGCAGCTGACAGGGAGTGGGAGTGTGGATCCGGTGGCTGTGGAAGAAATGGGGGAAGGGCACAGTCCGGCTGGGTATTCAGAGGAAGACCCAGGGCCATCCCCTCTTCATCTTAGGGCATGCAGGGAGGAATGGAAAAGGGAGCAATGTGGCTTGCGAGAGAGAAGAAGGCCCTGATTCCTTTCATTGGTTGCAGCTGGGAGAACAGGATATAAGTGGGGCGTTTGTACATGGCTCTTTGCTGGAAGCAAAGCGTGCATTATCTTGGTCAAGCCTTATCTGGTTTTTGGCATCCTCCCAACTGTGGGTGCTGCATTATCCTTTGAAAGTCTGCAATTTATCATCCTGGCCTGCTGTATTAATTACTTCAGTGTGGTTTGTGTTGGTTTTTTTTATTTCTAATTACTGTATTTCTGTAGACTGTTGAAGAGTTTGTTATCCAGCTGAGGATAATTGAACATTGGGGCCAAGTTGGAGGCATTAAAGGGAATTTATTCTACTTTTGTGACTTTGTTATTTTTGTGTCATGCCCCGAGTCATCACAATGGTTGTTAAGAGAACCCATAGTTCACTATAAGGTATTTTTCCTCTTGAAACTGGAAGTGAATGCCAATTTCTCCCCAAAATTGATGTAAATCACAATTAAGTGACCACAGGACATTGCGAATGGGCATAAGTGAAGACTGGTTGCCAAGTGCCCAAAATCTGAGCACATGACCATGGGGGATGGGGAAGATGTTGTAACTTCAGTCCTGGTCTTAAGTAGCTTTTGGGTAACCATTTAAGATTCTTGTCCAATTCCCTCCTGCTCACCGCCATAATTTCTCCTAGTTGCGGCTCTGAAGAAAATCTCTTAGAGCAGGGGTCTCCAAACCCTATGTGGTGGACCGGTACTAATACCAGTGTGTGGCCTATTAAGAACTGCACTGCGCAAGCATTGGGCAGCAAGTGAAGCTTCATCTGCACATGCATCGGATCTAGATTGCACTCAAAACCATCCCTCCCCAGTCCATGGAAAAATTGTTTTCCACAAAACTGTTTCTTGGTGCCAAGGAGGTTGGGGACCATTGCCTTAGAGGAACTGCAATCTCATTATTCATTGTAGGCTTTTAATGATTCTCAAACAGAATTCAATTCTTCCTACACAATTCATGTTATTTATCAGTAACATAGAGCAGCATGCTGCAAATTATTATAGCAATTTCTCTATGTGTTTTAAATCAAAAACATAATATTATGTTTTATCTCCAGGTTTTACAATGTTCTCTGCTTTAATTGACATTCAAGCCTGAGTCACCAGAAGCACCTTTTTAATCGTTCCACTTGTCTAATTCGACCTGCGCTCAGAGGAGTTTGAAAAGCATAAAGACATTAGCATTTAATTCATTAAACTACTTGGCAGGTGTGGAAGGAATGATTAACACAAAGCATTGAACGAGAGGGATTTACAGGGCAGGGTCAAAAAAGGACTATTAGGTCAAAGTCCCTGTGACATGAGTAAAAAGGGAGTAAAGAGTAAATTGTGCACTTGCACTAGTTACCAACTTAACCCTCCTCCCAAGACTTCAACCAGACTACAATCTGCACATCCCTCCCCCAAAGAATACCCTTGTAGTCTTAGAATTCAACCAGTTGATAAGGTATTCTGGACCTGGCCTCTATAGAAGTTATTGCTATCTTCCATATTCATGAAGATTTCAAAGATTCGTTCCAATTCCATGGATGAAGAGTACCAATTTGACAAGCTGTTGTAATATCATATAGGTTTCCAACAGATCTGTTGATATAACTATTCAGACCGTAGGCAAGGCTCATAGGAAATGCAACTCTAATAGTTCCAGATATCCTGATGTCAGATCCGTTTATCGATCCACTGATAAGCAATCCAATTGAACCAATCACTCTACCCCTAAGACTGTTTATCCCCAATTGAGGGAAGGGGGAGGAAGTTGCAGCGTTGCTGGATTCGGGATGCACCCGATGCCTAATAAATCCCTCCCTTGCAGAAAAATTGGGGATCCAACTGAAAGAAATGGAAAATCCCATCACTTTCTGCCAATTAGATGGAACTATAGCAGGGGGTGGGGCAGCCAGCCAGGTTTACCACAGAACCATTGAAAATAGGACTAGGGAACCATAGGGAAATGCTCACATTTATTGTATCCCCAGGAATGGAATAGCCACTAGTCCTAGTTCTCACATGGCTGCGGAAATGGAATCCAAAAATAAATTGGAGGACAGGAACCGTACAATTCTAGAGAGACGTAGTATTTGCAAAAAGCCCAGAGGAAAGGATAAAGAAAGGGACAGAGAACAGAGAATCAGCCATGACCGGACAGTCAACTGAACCAATTAACATCCCCAATGAGTACCAGGATCTGGCCCAAGCATTTAGTGAGGAAGCTTGTGATGAACTCCCACCACATCGAGCCACAGACTGCGCTATCAAAATTCTACCAGGGGCTAAACTCCCAAAACCACAAATGTACATGTCTCCCAGAGAACTGAAAGAACTCAGAGCATTTATCAATAAAAATTTAAAAAGGGGTTTCATTGAACCAGCCCGACCAAAAATAGATGCCCCAGTGTTATTCTGCGAAAAGAAAGATGGCTCAGCACACTTATGTGTTAATTACAAAAAATTGAATGTAATTTGCATAGAGAATATGTATCCACTTCCCCTCTTGAAGGACATGTTAGCCCACCTCTCGAAAGGAAACTTTTTTTTCAAAGTTAGACCTACGAGAGGCATATTACCGCATAAGAATAAAGGAAGGGGATGAATGGAAGACAGCTTTTAACACACCATTGGGATGCTACCAATTTAAAGTGGACTGCAAGGAGCACCTGCCGTGTTTATGCAATTGATCAATGAAATCCTTCATGAATTTTTATATAAAGGGGTTCTAGTGTATCTTTTTTTTTTTAAACAAGTTTTATTGATTTTACAAACAAACAAACAAAACAATACATCATTAAACATTAAAAACATAAAACCTCTTTCCATTGTAAATCCTTACAAGGCAGGTAACATATTGCTTTATATCACGTACTTATAATTTATCCCATTTCCATATAAACACGTAAATTCCCTTTACCAAATTCCACATTGTTTCTCTTTAATCATTATTCAACCATATTTCCTTTCTGATTTATCTGCTATCCAATCATCAACTTTATATTTTCCTCTGTCTTGTTTATAATTATTCTCATCTAGTCTTCCTCCGAGATTTTATTATTTAATTCTTAATTAAACACACACACATAAGACATAGACATAAAAACATAAAACTTTCTTCTAGAAAGTAACTTGGCCCCAGATTACCTCTTTTTGTATGGACTCAATTGAATTCACGCTCTTCTTATATACCATTACCCATCTTATTTACCATTCTATATCTATTATATAACTCCTCTCCACTTTTGCCTCATCTTAATTCTGTTTTATATATTTAATCTTGCTTTAAAAAAAATATTTTTATATCTTTTGTCCATTTCTCCATTTACATCTGTCTCATTTCCAATTTAAGAAAGAATAGTTTCCCCTGGAATCACTAATCGGAGTATGATGCCTTTCTATCATTCCCCTAAGTTAAAATTTAAAATAACACCTAAATCCCAATCAGATTCTGCTTAGTACATTCTACTATTTCAAAAACCAATACTACAATAATAAATCCATAACAATCAACACATTAATCCATTAAACTCTATATTCAAACTAATATTTTAAACATTCCCTTTAGTATTTTATTAAAACTTATTATCATTCATTATTAAACCTTTTAAAATTATACCTTGATATTTTAGTCTTTTATTAGATCTTAAAAAGTTCTGATTATCTACTTATAATACAAATACCACTATTACAATACTCATGTGTACTTTGCAGAATCCCCCTTTTTAAAAAAAAAAAAAAAATCCCATATATTACCCATTATCCCTAAAAAAAAGTTTCCTTTTCTCCATCTTGTCTTATACCTTTGTAACTTTTTTCCCCCTTTTCCCTTTCCTTCTCAGCCCACCTAAACTATTTATCCCCTCCTCTCCAAACCTCTGCCTTCTTGATTTCCCCTTTCTGTTGCATTCCTCTTTCCTTTTGCTTTCTAGCATTCTGTTGTTTTTGCATCTTCTTTTTCTCTTTCATAAACATTTTTTTATTTCTTAAGTCCTTCCTTTTCGCTCCTCTCTTTCTCCTTTCTTTCTTAGTCACACCGTTTAGTTCATTAAAAATGGCTTCTTCTTCCTCGGCTTCTTCCAGCTGTTGTTTAATTTGCTGACACATGACAAGCGCCATATCTAGAAAACAAAGGGCTTCTCCCATAACATCTTTGCCTTCTTTCTTTATTTTTAAATATTGTTTTTTTTAATTCATCAAGAGATAGAGCCATTTTGAACTGTTTCTTCTTCTCTTTCTGTATCCTCTTCTTATTATTAAGCCAATCAATTATTTCCAAACTTAAAACAGTTCCCAAAAGTCCCAAAATCCCACAGTCATCAAACAGTCCAGGCAGAGTACAAGCTTCTTCTTTTTACAGTTTCTCTTCTAGGAGTGAAATCAAATTAGGGAAAGCAGAAACGTCCAATCTGTGCTTTAAATCTTTCTTAGAATTAATTTCTATTCTCTTTATCTTCAAGGCATCTCCTCCAGCAAAGTCTTAGAGTAAAAATTTGTTTTCCCAAGCTTCTCCCTTCCTACTTATAACAAAGGAGTTTAGGTTTTACCTTCTATCAAAAGGCTGGTTTCCCTTGACCATTTGTTAATTCCATAAGGGAGGGAGAGTGACTTCCCCTTTTCGTCACTTTTCTTCACAGCTGAAAACATCAATCGGGAGCATTATAGCTTCCAAGTCATTACTTTCCCAGGTGTTAAATATGTCCTTAAGGTCCCAGTTCGACCAAGAAAAAACTTTCTTTAAAAAAAAAAAACTCCTTCTCCCTCCTGCGCATTCTTTATCCAATTGCCAGCTTCTTTATGGTGGCCATAAAAGACCACCGCTGCACCGTCTTGAGAGAAGGGGGTTATTGCCGGCTGGGGGGGGGGTTGCGATGTTCCTCATCCCCGTCCGGATCCCCCCTATCTTCAACTGCCCCAACAGGGCAGCCTTAGCCTCCAAATCCGTCAGGATCGGAGGCACCAAGGCGGCTAGCACAGCAGGGATCGCAGAGAAGGTGAATCCCTGCTGTCACCGAAGCCGACAACCGGAAGTCCCGGGTTCTAGTGTATCTTGATGATATTTTAATCTACATGGAAATGATGGAAGAACACATCAAGCTACTCTGTGTAGTCCTCACAAAACTCTTAGATGCTAAACTATATGCAAAACTCTCTAAATGCGAAGAAAAAAATGACTGCAAGCCAGAGAATGGACCTCTGAAACGCTGCCACAACTCCAAAATAGCGGGACACTGGGTTTGTAAAAACTCTGAACCTCATCAAAAGACAATTTTGGTAGCTGTCCCTCAAAAAGGACATTGAAAGCTATGTTGTGAGCTGCTCCACCTGTGCTGCTGCAAAGAGAAGACAAGGAAAATATCCTGGACTTTTACAAACAGTAGCAGTCCGTTCTGCTCCCTGGAAAGAGATCTCTATGGACTTTATAGTGGAGCTTCCCAAAAGTGCTGGAAATACTGTCATTTGGGTTGTAACTGATCTTTTTTCCAAACAGGTTCACTTTATTCCATGCCAAAAGATCCCAACTGCCAAGGCATTGGCAAAGATGTTTCTAATACACATTTATTGCCTTCATCGAGCTCCCCAACGGATTATCTCAGATAGGGGTGTTCAGTTCACATCCAAATTTTGGCAGGTGTTTTTAAACCTATTAGGCTCCACCCAGAGGTTATCATCATCAAGTCACCCCCAGACAAACGGGGGTTCTGAACATTCGAACAGCGTATTACAACAATATTTAAGATGTTTTATTAATTACCAGCAGGACAATTGGACTGACCTTCTTCCATTTGCAGAGGTAGCATACAATAACTCAGTCCATAGCAGCACGGGGTTCACCCCATTCTGGGCCAAGAATTCAACCCCATGCTGGAACTACCCACCAAAGAACCTGAAATCCCCTCCCTTAAGGTGTGGATGGATAACTTGCAAACCACGTGGCTAGTGGTAAGATTAGCATTTCAGGAAGCTAGAGCAGCTTTTAAAGTTCAAGTGGACAAAAAATGCTGCCATCCTAAACCTTTCAAGATTGGGGACCGTGTACATTTGTCCACAAAATTCTTAAAATCATTGCAACCCTCTAAGAAATTAGCACCCAAATTCATTGGCCCATTCCCCATCTCCAAAATTATTAACCCCATGACGGTAGAGCTTCGACTTCCCAAAACACTTAGGCAGATTCATCCAGTATTTCACAGTAGCTTGCTCATATGACTTCAAACCTCAGACCCTCCCCTTCCCACATCTCTAACTCCCATCATGGTACATGGGGAACAACATTTTGAAATTAAAGATATCCTTGATTTGCACACTCACTGTGGATCCACACAATATTTAGTAGCTTGGAAACACCTTCCTTCCTCAGAAAATGAGTGGGTAGCCAAATGACATGTAAAAGCACCCACATTACTACGTCAGTTCCACCAAAAATACCCTGATAAACCTTCCTGAATTGCAAATGTAATGCATGATTTTTGTTTTTTCCAAGTAGACATATCTGTTTTTAAGGAGGGCAGGATATCAGATCCGTGTATCTGTCATTTCTTCAGTGGAAGAAAAATAGTGGGGGGGAGGCTGATAAAGAAATCCTTTCTTGATGTAACCTGAATATATTTAATCTTATATCAAATTTGTATAACCCTCACATGATACAATGGAGGGAGAAAAGCCAGATGGCCAGAACTATCACCTCTGAGAGGCACAGCCAGGAGATGAGAAGATCATAAAAATTCCAGAGTGAGATGTGTCCTGGGAATCCCTGGAAAAGTTCATTCTAAAAAGGGGTGGCGGGAAATTAGGTATGCCCTGGGAAACCTTGAAAAAGATTGTTCCTTACAAAAGGGGTGGGGAGGAATTAACATACTGGCTTTTGTTTCACTAAATACACATCGAGATAAGGGGAGGGGTTCTAAACCCCCTTATGTCTCCCTGTAAGCCTAAGAGACCTCAGACACTGCTTTTGAACTCCTATATGAATTGTCTCATCTCAATAAAGGATTCCTTTTTGAGTACATTTTGATACGCTTTCAGAAGTTCATTCTAGTTGAGTGAATGGGAAAAGTTCTGTAGCCTGACCCCTGAATTTCGAGGGCAGGAGAGTCATTTCCAAACAAGGATGATCCTTCTTAGTATGAAATTGAACTAGATATTTAACAATAATTCTGCCCATTACAATGTGAGACATGAGAGTTTCATTAATTCTCTGCAAATATTAGTATTCCCAATTTTGGACATTTACTGGACTGTACCTAAATTCATATTTTCTTATTTTTTAGAAAGTATCGGAGTTCTTATAGAAAGGCTTGTCCTTTGGAAAACAATATTTGCTTAAGACGGCCTTTCTCGCCCTGGTTTCCAAAGTGTCTCATTAATCACTTTGAAAAGGGTGCTCACCATTGCAACTAGCATGTAATTTTGGAGGCACTTGCTAAATTGGAGTGTTTTGCAGCAATTCCTCCTCCAATCCCTTTTCATATTAGTCTTCTTCTGACTATTAACACACTGCATGTTTCAGTTCAATGTGCAGTTTTGCTATTGAAAATTTAGTCTTTGCGCTACCATTCTACTTCCAGCTTCACCCAAAGGTTTTAAAAGAAGAGCTTCATTTTTCCATCATGTGTGGGCATAAATTAGATCTCTTTCACAATGCTGCTGTCTTGGCATGGAAGAACTAGGAGGACAATTCTTACATGTATTATAGACTGACTCCCTTTGAAACCTGAACTCCTTTGTGTTGGCATGATGAATGTGATCAGTTTGCCTTGACTGATTGGAGCCAGTTTTGGCAAGTGTCACACTGCAGGAATGTCCTCTGTTGGAATAAAACACCCTCCCCCAAAGTGTTATTTTTTATGGCCATTTTCTTAAACGTTGGCATATTACAACACTTCTTTCCTCTACAAAATATTGCTGAAATGTACATAGCCTTCTCGTTTTATCCTCATAAAGTAAGGGGGAAAAAAAACCATGTGACTGGCTTAACACTATTCACTGCATGTCCTAGTTTTATGAAAAATTGAATTTTAGGGCTTCATAAACCTGGATGGACGCTCTAACCAGGCCATATTAGGGCAACAGTTTCTGGAATTCCCAACATTGTCATGTTTCAGGCACCAGATTAACAAATCTGCTTTATTATTCTACTACTGGTACATAGTCCCTTTTAAACCCCCCAATATCTTTAATTTTCTGGGTATATTCAATTGCAGTTCAGGACAGATGTGTAATCATTTATATTGCTTGAAAAAAGACATTGCCTTCGAATGTACTCCTTAGAGAACAATCCAATTCCTATTTTAACTTCCAGAGGCTAACCATGGGCATCTTTAGGAAAAGTTGAAAACCCCAAAGATGATGGCCGTGGCCAGCAAATTATCTTGATAGATTTTTTAGCTCCCCTGCAAACCCTCTGAGGTTGATATAGCAAATGCAATTTGCAAACTGAAAACACTACTTTATTATTTGCAGCTGCTAGAAAATAAGGCTGTGTGGAACGACACTCCACTTCTGAACTTTGGGTGTTACCATTTCAGATGTTTGCACCTGATTCCACATCATGCACTGTGATCGCCATGATATAGTCTCGTGAATGTCCTTGAAAAGGAGTGGGATTATTATCAAAGATTTTATATATATATATATATATATATATATATATGTGTGTGTGTGTGTGTGTGTGTGTGTGTGCATGCATATATACATATACATATATATATATATATACATATACATATACATATACATACATACATACATACATACATACATATATATATATATATATATATATATATATATATATATATATATATATATATATGGATCTTTGGTTGTTCGGGTTTTCTCCCGCGTAAGATTCGAAGTATCTTGGCAACGTTTCGATGAAGTCTCATTCTCATCACTCTGAGAAGCACAGAGCCGGAGACAGAAGCCTGAAGATGATGAATGAGACTTCATCGAAACGTTGCCTAGATACTTCGAATCTTACGCGGGAGAAAACCTGAACAACCAAAGATCCACATATAAATACCCGCGAGAACCTCAGAAAACACACACATACATATATATATATATATTCTTAAATTTTCGCAGGTATTTATAAGTATGATATTCAGCTTTGTTCGGGTCATTATAGTTGTGCTTTTAAAGTTGTAGCAATGTTTTGGCAGAATCTCATCTGTATAGAAGCCTGATGATGGCAGATGAGATTCTGCCAAAACGTTGTTACAACTTTAAAAGCACAACTATAATGACGTGGGAAAATACCCGAACAAAGCTGAATATATATACGTTTTTGTAGATTTTCACGGGTACAGGTATGTAGGTCTAGGTGTGTTCGGGTGTTTTCCTGTGTAAGATTAAGAGTATCTTGGCGACGTTTCGGCAAAGTCCCACCTGCCATCTTCAGGCTGGTGCTTTTGGCTTCGTGCCAGTGCAAGCAGTGTGTGATTGGAGTTGCCATCTCTCTATAAATACTGGTGGGGGGGGCTGGTGTGCTGGGCTGGTTGGCTGCGCTGCTGCCTCTTGATTGGTTGATGGAGTTGATGTTGGTATAATGGGCTGTGTGATGACATTGTGAGTTTTGTTGTGGAGATATCCTGGATCTTGTGCTGTAATCTCCTGGGTCGTTTGTTTTGTATTGATCTTTTTTCCATTAGCTTCTTGTGTTTTAACGGCTCGGATAATGGGTTTTGTGATGAGCTTGCAAGTTCTTTTGTTGAGGTATCCTGGGTCCTGTGTTGTAATCTCCTGGGTCATTTGTGTTTTGATCTCTTTTCCATTAGCCTCCTGTGTAGTAACGGCTTGGGTAATGTGTTGTGTGATGACCTTGTGAGACTTATTGCTGTGGTATCCTTGGTCTTGTGCCACAACAAAGGAACTCGCAAGCCCATCCAATAAAAGGAAGTGTTTATTTATTGAAGTAAGAAGCAGTCCAACTTTTAATAATTTGGTCTCAGTCCTGATTATTTTTACATACACGTATCTGCACTGGTCCAGTTTTAAAAAGTCATCTTGTACCTCACAATGGTCCCTCATGCTGAAATTGAACTAGAAATAAAATGTCTGCTTGACAGGCCTTCACAAGTGAAACATTGGAGAGCTAATCTAATTTGACATTCACCCACAGACTCCTATATCATTAGTCTGAACTTTTAAAATGCTTTGCTCCAGATATGAGTGTTCCCTGAAGCCAGTTTGGGATGAAGGCAGGGAAAATGAGTTTTGTTATGAGTAACAGAAAGAAAGCTCGAGACCAGCCCTGGATTGCTTTCTTTCTTTAAAAAAAAGGCAGGCATAAATAAGCAACAGAGAATACTATTAGGAAAATTCAACAGTTGGAGAACATACCAAAATCTAGATGGCGAATTCTTTGAGAAAACAATGGAGAGTAGAAGTGAAGGCTGAGTAAAAACAAATTACAGTCCGTAGGCATGTAAAAATATAACTTTCTCTATTTTGTGAGGGAAATTAATAATGAGCAGGAAGGAGATTCTGGAGGTATGTTAGGTATCATTGAAATGAAATCCATCATGGATACCAATGGAGAGTTATGAGGGATATTTCACTTTATATATACACTACATCCTTAATGTGCTCCTGTCAAAATTATAGGCTGTACTACCAATGTTTGTCAGGTACTATACTGTATATGCTAAACACCATTGAAACACTGTGAAAAGAGATTAGAGAGCTGCAGGATGGCAACCAGTGACCCAGCAAAGAAACATCCCTGCCTTTGGGCAGTGCCCAGGCAAAATGCAGCCATTTGTCTAGAATGAAGTAATGTGCAGTAGGCAAATCAGGCAGAAAAATTTCTGCTGGCACAAACTGAATAAAACCCTGAGTACTTTCTACTTGGAACAGAGCAAAATGGCTGCCTTTGCAAAATGATGGGGAAAAATGAAATTTACATTGTCCTTTTCTGCCTTCCAGGAATAGTTAGTAACCTGTGATGGGTTATTGACACAGAGAGGTTGTGTCAAGTAACTTGCCACTTGGACTATTTTGGACCCAGAACTACCTTCTGAAAGATTAAGACCCTTCTCAAGAAAATAGCTCAACTGGGAGGGCAATGGGCAGAGAAAGGGGTGAGCTAAGAGTGAGATGAGCTCAACTCCCTCTCATTGGAGCTTGGGCCTGGCCTTTATCAAAACGAACGGAGGCCATGGCAAAGTCCTTCTGAAATCTGTCAGGAAAACAGCAAGAACTTTTCCAAGTAATTGCAAGGACTTAACACTGACTCAAAGGTATGCACAAATGCATGCACCCGCCCACCCACAGACCTCTATGTAAATGATAGATCTACCTATAGTCCAGAGGAGGTATTCAGCAGGTTCTGAGCAGTTCTGGAGAACCGGTAGCAGAAACTTTGAGTAGTTCAGAGAACCAGCAAATGTGACCTCTGACTGGAGATTTTACAGTATCTTTCCCCTGCCATGCCCAACAAGCCACACCCACAGAACCGGTAGTAAAAAAAAATTGAATCCCACCACTGCTATAGTCAAAGCCCATTTAATGCCAGAATTCACACTTATGTATGCCTCTGCAGAAGCCACCACCTGATCACTCCTAAAACTTTAATATTGTAAGGACTGAAAAAACATGACCTAAAAACATGTCAACTAAGTATGTAAGCCAAACTTGGGAGGTGGGGGCCATCCTACCATATGAGAAGGTGGTCAAAGGAAAAAGGACAAATCTCTCTCTCTGATTGCCTCATCACTAATATCATCACTAAGGTGTCCTAGACTGTACAAGAAGACTTTCATTGCAAGAAAATGAGAAAGGACATTGTGAAATGGAAATAGATAAATGTGTCTGCATTGGGCGAGGTATAAGATAGAGATACTTCATAAAAATGTGTCCTCTAAAATTGATTAGCAGATCATTTTGTGCTGTAGCTGGCAAAACATGACAATGAATCTTTTGAGAAGAAGAGCTCCAATGATTGCAGTCACTTGGATGAATGAGCTGAAAGGTTAGTAGACCATGGAACTAAGCCGGTGAGTTGAATGCCACTTGACCAAACAATAATACAACCCCTCTGACTTGTGAATTCAATCTTTTCTGGATCACTCAATCCACTTTAGGTCAGTTTTTGTGAGGTAAAATGTGGGATGTAATTGCGGGTTGAAAGCTGCCTGTCAAGTTTTTATACATGGGAATCTGATGATATAATTTGGATGTCGTAGGGCCATAATCCAGTTTGGGGTTGAGGTGGGGGAAGGGGAACAGATTAACGTCTGCAAAACTAATGGAACATAATGGATCTATATTAGAGATATTGCACCTTGTACTTTCAAAACTGAGAAATATATCTGTGGTTTTCTAACAAAGGGGGTACTTGTCAGATGGTAATTTTACCCTGTCTTTAACTTTAAAATCTGGTGGCTTTTATAAAAGTTAAAATAGAATAAATTTTCTGTAATTTGGTGTTTAAATAACAGGTAATAATCTTTACAGGAGAAGTATTTCATTGCAGAGGAGGTGACCTCAGAAAGATTCACTAGTCTCTGTTATTTTAGGGATAGAAACTTGTCACCCTCAATTTTTTTAATTTTATCCCTCCCAAATAAAAGTTTGCAGGTGCCTGTGCTTCTTTTAGGTGTTGTAGTAAAAAAATGATGTATCTGTTTGGTCAAACTCACAAAAAGTAATTTGCCTTCATTTTCTGATACAGTGAAATATTCATTCCACACCCCGTAATGTTTTTTTAACTATTCTGAGAATGAGAAGTGCAAGCTGTCGCAGTACGTTACTCAATTAAAGTATTCTTTCATCTCTTGGTAACCACTTTTCACATCCTGTCCCCTTTTGTGTCAGGGGCACTATTTAAGGCGTTTCCAGGTTGAAAGGATTAGCCAATAATTTTTCACATTCTATAATTACTGTTCTATAATTATTGTTACATTCTATTTAAAACGTTCCTATCAACTTCTCCACAGCCTGTGGAGGTGTTCCATAAAATAATAAAATATCAATAAAAACTAAAATAATAATGGACAACATCATCAATCATGCTGTCGTCGCTGCCACCTTCACTTTTTGCCCTCTTCTGTGCATGTTCCCCTTTTGCTCTGTTCTTGTAGTGATTTGTCTTTAAAGAAGATTGACAAAACCAATCTGGCAGACTTTCAGAAAGTTGACTGCCCTCCTTAAAGTAAGATACAGTTTTACCTGTTTTTGCTGCATCTCTAAATTCCAAACCTTGGAAATTAGGTTTTCCCAAAGACAAATAAGGAACTGGACATTTCTGCATAAAGACTACATAAAGAAGGAAGGAAGGAAGGAAGAAAGGAAGGAAGGAAGGAAGGAAGGAAGGAAGGAAGGAAGGAAGGAAGGAAGAAAGGAAAGAAGGAAGGAAGGAAGGAAGAGAGAGAAAGAGAAAGGAAGAAAGAAAGAAAGAAAGAAAGAAAGAAAGAAAGAAAGAAAGAAAGAAAGAAAGAAAGAAAGAAAGAAAGAAGAAAGGAATAAAATATATTAGAACTTGTATTAGCATGTAAGTTTCTAACTTAAATCCTTTAAGTCAGGGGTCGTCAACCTTTTGGACCTCAGGGACCATCAAACTCATACTTTTAAATCCCAAGGACCACTAATACGATTTTTTTTTAAGATAATATATTTAATATAAAAATTCATTTTTATTAAATATAAATTTAATATTAAAAATTATATACATATATACATATATACATATATACACATATACCTATATACCTATATACACATATACACATATACACATATACATATATACATATATACATATGTAGATCTTTGGTTGTTCGGGTTTTCTCCCGCGTAAGATTTGAAGTATCTAGGCAACGTTTCGATGAAGTCTCATTCATCATCTTCAGGCTTCTGTCTCCAGCTCTGTGCTTCTCAGAGTAATGGAGATTGCAGCTGCTTCCTCCTTTAACTGCCAGTGGGGTGGAACTTGATTGGGTGGGGGCTTGGCTGTGTTCTGATTGGGTGGGGTGTGTTCTCATTGGTAGGGGTTTGGCTGTGTTCTGATTGGTTGGGGGTTAGCGTGTTCTGATTGGTTGGAGGCGTGTTCTGTTCAGGAGGGGGCTTGGTTGTGCTCAGGTTAGTTTTAGTTGCTGGGGGATTTGAGCTGGAGAGTTGTGATCTTGCTGTTTGGCTTCTAGTTCGTGGTCCTGCTGCATCTTCATAGTGGGTGTTGGTTTGCTTCATGTATGGCTCAGAGGGGTTTGAAGTGGGTAGTGATGCAGCTGCAGTGCAGCTTCTGGTCCATGGTCGTTTCTCATTTTCTGAATGGGTGGGAGTCTGTTTTCTACCATGGAAGTGTGGTGGTGGCATCTTGTGTGGCTCTCATGGGTGTGGGTCCAGTGTCCTTCTTCATGTTAGGTACTCGTCTGTTCATGAGGGCGGGTTTCCAAATGGCTGGAAGGCGGAGGTGTCATCTCGTTTGTTCATGCTGTGTGGCGTTTTTCTATCTCTATGGCTTCTCTGATTATTCTGCTGTTGAAGTGTTCGGTTTTGGCGATAGTTCTGGTATTTTTAAAATCAATTTCATGTCCTGTGGCTTTGAGGTGTTGGACCAGGGAAGAGGTCGTTTCTTCTTTTTGATTGAGTTCTTATGTTCTTCAATGCGTGCGCTTATTCTTCTGTTAGTTTGTCCAATGTATGTGTTAGGGCAGGCTGTGCAGGGATTTCGTATACTCCTTGGTTTTCTAATTCGATTTTGTCTTTGGGGTTTCTTAGGATGGTGGATATTTTTTGTTTGTGCAGAATGCTGTTTTGATGTTGTGTTTTTGGAGGATCTTGCTAATTTTGTCTGTAGTGCCTTTTATATATGGGAGGAGGGCTTTTCCGTTTTCTTGTTCTCTGTCTTGGATTTTGGTTGGGGCTTCTTTTGGATTAGGTGGGTAATCTTCTTTCTTTGGAATCCATTGGCTGTGAGTACGTTGGTGAGAGTGTGTAGTTCGGTTTTTGGTGTTGTTCATCGGCTAAGCATTTTGTTCTGGAGATGAGTGTCTTGGCTACGGAATTGATCTGTGCTGGGTGGTGGTGTGAGAGTGCATGTAGATAGCGGTTAGTATGTGTTTTCTTCTGGTAGATGGTGTGTCCTAGGGAGCCATCGGATCTTTGTATACCAAGACATCTAGGAAGGAAGTTGATTGTTGGCTTCTGTTTCCATGGTGAATTGTATTTTGGGGTGTAGACTGTTGAGGTATGTGAGGAAGTTGTTCAGTTTTTCTTTCCCGTGTGGCCAGATTATGAAGGTGTCATCTCACGTATCTGAGCCAGAGTTTGGGTTTGTGGTCGTATTTTTCTAGAGCTTGTGTTTCAAAGTGTTCCATGTAGAGGTTTGCGATGACAGGTGAGAGGGGTGATCCCATAGGTGCTCCTTCTATTTGTTTGTATTTTTGTCCATTGTAGGTGAAGTAAGTATTGGATAGGCAGTGGTTGGTTAGATCTAGGATGTGCTTGGGGGTTGTATTTGTTTTGGATGGCTGTCAAGGCTTCTTTTATTGGCACTTGGGTGAAGAGGATGTGACATCGAAGCTTACTAGTAGGTCGCTAGGTTGTAAGTTTTGTTTCTTTATGATCTCGATGAACTGGAATGAGTTTCTTACGTGTGAGTTGATGGATTCTGCATAGGGTTGTAGTTGTTTGGCAAGAAATTTGGCCAGGTTTTGTAGAGGTGAGCCTATGGAGCTGACTATTGGTCTGAGTGGGGTTCCTTCTTTGTGTATTTTGGGGAGACCATAAAGCTTGGGGCATCTGGATGATTTTTCTCTGGGTATGATTCCTTGCTGGATTTCTTCACTGATGGGGAGGCTTTTATTTTGGATTTGGTAGTTTTTTTCTAGGTAGGTGGTGGGGTCTGTCTTTAGGGGTTTGTATGTGGGGTCTTGGAGTAGGTTGGTTAGCTTGGTTTGGTAGTCAGATGTGTTCATTACCACTGTCGCATTGCCCTTGTCTGCTGGTAGGATTATTATGCTGGTGTCTTCTTTCAGGTTAAGTAGTGCAGTTTGTTCTTCTTTGGATAAGTTGCTTTTGGGTGGTTTGCTAGTGCAGAGGATGTTGGTGATTTCGAGTCTGATTTTGTTAGCATCATCAGGGTTGGTTTTGGTCAGGCTGGTTTCAACTCCACATATGATGGTTTCTGTGGGGATGTGTTTGGGAGCGACAGCAAAGTTGAATCCTTTGAGAGGATCTTGGTTTCAGCTTCAGTGAGGATCTTGTCTGAGATGTTGTGCACTGTTTGTTTCATGTGTGGCTGTGGGGGGAAGAGTTGGTTTCTGGCATTGTTGTAGTTTCCTGAGTTTGTTGGTCTGTGTGTCTGTCTTGAGGATGGTCTGTGTTTCGCTCTCCAGACAGCGAGTTGTTTGATTTGTCCCAAAGTAGAGGGTGAATCTTGTTGCTGAGTTTGAGGTGGAGTGTGAGGAGATCTTTGTTGATTTGGTCTAGGAGAAACCTTTTGTGTGAAGTTCATTTCTAATTAGGGCCAGTTCTGTTCTTTTAAGGATGCGTTTGGTGGCTGCTCTGTTGGTGTGGAATTTCAATTGGAAGCTTGTGGGAATTAAATTTTGATCTCGGCAGTTGCATAGGAATGCATATATACATCATCAGGCTTCTGTATTGGCAGATGAGATTCTGCCAAAACGTTGCTACAACTTTAAGAGCACAACTATAATTATGTGGGAAAATATCCGAACAAAGCTGAATACCATACATGTAAGTACCCGCAGAAACTTAAGAATACACACACACACACACACACACACACACACACATATATATATATATATATATATGGATCTTTGGTTATTTGGGTTTTCTCCCGCGTAAAATTGGAAGCGACTTGCCGACATTTTGACAAAGTGTCATTCATCATCTTCAGGCTTGTGTCTTCGGCTTTGTGCTTCTCAGAGTAAGGTGAGCTTGCAGCTGCTTCTTCCTTTTAACTGCTAGTGGGGGCGTGACTTGATTGAGTGGGGGCTTGGCGGCGCTTTTCAAAGGCGGTAGCTTCCATCTTCTCTTGCCTGTGCTTTCCTTGATCTCAGCTCTTTCACCACAGCAAGAGCTATGTTTCTGCTCTTTTTTCCTGTACTTTTCTTAAGTAGAAATGGCTGGGGCCATGGGGGGGGCAGCAGAGCAGAACACCAAAAGGGACTTGCCCACTCTGTCCCCTCCCACCACCACCACTCGTGACTTTTCCTGCCCTGGGCCATCCCTACAGCCCGTAGCCATCGAGGAAGAGCCCAGGCCAGGAAAGGCAAACTGGAATGTGCAAGAGTGCCACACAAATGCAAGTAGCGTAGGGCAGCGCTCCTGTACCTTCTGGCCATCTCCATCTCCTTCAGCCTGCCTGTGCTGCCAGCCCCCTCTTGCTTCAAGAGCGCCATTACCTTGTCCTGGCTGGCGAGGGCTACGCTGCTTTTAGCAGGTTTGCACTCGGCCAAAGGGTGGGGGCCAGCAGGTAGGCAGGCCATAATCTAGGGCACAGCCTGGATTAATTGCTTTGGGGGTGCTTTCGGGAGACATTTCTCTGCGGCCCACCAAAATTTTCTCATGGGCCACCAATCGGCCGCAGCCCACCGGTTGGTGACCACTCTTTTAAGTGATGACATAGAGTTATTGTATGTCATTACTATGTGTTTTAACTTTCACATGAACTTTACTTATTAAAGTAGGATCACAGATACTTCCTTTTTTATCTTGTTCTTAATCCACCAGCCAAAATTGTACTATTTTTAATTTGCTTTTTTTTCTTAATGATAAAAAAAACCCAAATTGGGTTATCTTGGCCCATTAAAGGCAGAATTTATTTAAGCTCCTTAATGAATGCAAGCCAACTGCTGTAAAATCTCAGGCACAAGAAAAGATTATTTTCTTATTTCACATTATATTAAACCTTTTAATAAAATAGTCCTTTTAAAATCACAATGTAGTTTCATAACTTGTTTTAACCTACTTCTATAATATGTTGTAATCTGTCAGAGTGACTTACGTTGAGATTCATGGTTGAATATAAAATGATTTCACACACATAGTGTTAAAGGATTATGACATCAATGTAATCTAACCATGTATTAAAAATATGATGTTTGACATTTAAAATAAAATCCACAATAAATATAATCATGAAAAGTGTTTAAAAAGCTATTAATAAAAATGTATTATATTGGGAGGGGAAAAACGGTTTTAGCTTGGTTCTCGGTGAATAAAAAAGTAGGTTGGTAGATTGAAGTTCCTGTAATCTGACCTCAGGCTATTATTTGATAGAATTGGAGAAAAGAATCGAGCCTGCAATGGGGAAGGCAGGCAAGCAATTGCAAAGAATCAAACCGAAAGTTTTACCTTGGGAAATAGACACTCTTATGCTATCAAGAGCTGAAGGAAACAATTGGAATGTTGTAGATTTGGGAAAGGGCTGGTGGGGGGATCCCTGTGGGTTGAGATGAGCATGAAAAAGATCCCAACTGATTTCTCAATCCTCTTTCCATTCTCTACTGATAGCCATGAAAGGTAAAAAAACATAGCATGCTATATTAAATTAGGATCTGTGTTAGTATCACCATTCCACCAGTTTTTTTAAAACTGCAAACAAATACTAACTTCCTATTTGTAACTGTCCAGAAGTAGAAATGCCATAGCAAGAAATCCATGCTGTTTTCTGTTTATAAAAGGAAAAATAAGCCACCTGTCTCCTAGACAAGCAGCACTGGAAGAATAGTTTATTTATAAAATTAAAAAAAAAATATTGCAAAGTTTGTGGTTCAGAATGAATGATTAACACATCCGTATTATGTAGTTTCCAAAGCCAGAATAAATCATTCTGTCTCACCCCTAGTACAGATAGTTGTGCTCCATTACCTAAACCCTTGCTTTATAGGCAAGATGGACAAATTTGAAATAATGAGGTAGGTTTAACTTATTTTCCCACTCACAGTGGGCAGATATATCTCATTTCATGTTTGAAATATTCTTCTTTTTTTTTCCAAATGCACATTCTTTCCATATCATTCCATGTAGTCTGCAATTTAATATAGTCTGCCTCCCATTTCAGATACTGTTAATGCAATTTCCACAAAATGCTTATTTTTGCAAGCAATCCCCGTATCTTCAGTTCAGCCAATATTTGCCAGGCTGAATTAGGATTGTCAACACTTTTTCCTGACAAATTGTTCATCTTTCGGGCTGTGTGCAGGGAGTTAAAACATATTCTTGTGCTTGCTGAATCTTTAGTTATTAGCTGAATCTAGTCCAATCTGAGTAAGTTTTTTAAAGATTATTTTCCCTTCTGTTTCGTAAAAACTGTAAAAAAAGTTGCCAGGTTGTTCATTCATAAGCACAGATAGTCCTCAACTTACAACCATTAATTTAGGGACCATTCAAAGTTACAATGGCAGTGGCTGAGGAAGAAACTGGGGAAGGGAACAGTCCAGCTGGGCATTCAGAGGAAGACCCAAGGTCACCCCCTCTTCATCCTAGGGCACACAGGGAGGAAGGAGAAGGGAGCAACATGAGTTACAGGGGAGAAAAGGGCCTTGATTCCCTTCATTAGCTGCAAATGGGAAAACGGGATTTAAAAAGGGCGTTTGCACACAGCACCTTGCTGGAAGCAAAGTATTAATTATTTTGGTTTGTCAAGTCTTATCTGGATTCTGGCATCCTTCCAACTGTGTGTGTTTCATTATCTTTTGAAGTCTTCAATTCCTTATCCTGCCCTGTCTTGTTAATTGCTGCAGCATGGTTTGTGTTGGTTTTTATTTATAATTTAGATGTACTTTGGGTTTGGACTGAATTTCTTCATTTTAAAAACTGTTCTTGGGAGAGTTTTTTCTCCAGCTGATGATAACGGGACATTGGGGGCCAAGTTGGAGGTATTAAACCGACTTCTGTGACTTTGTTGGTTTTGTGCCATGTCCTAGGTCATCACACCAAGAATCATTAAAAAAAAAAAGCTATGAAATTCTGAATGTGCTCTTGTTACCGGCTCTGTCCATATACATATACATGGTATACATTAACAATATATTAACAGCACTCCCTTATATTGCCTTAGTAGAAGTGATTTGAGGTTGGGGTTTGGGGGGGGGTAGGGGGGGCAGGTTGAGTCATTCTTTGATTGACTGCCTGGTCAACTGCCTGGATTAGCCTTTTCTTGGCAAGATTTCAGAAGTGGATTGCCATTGCCTGCTTCTCAGGGCTGAGGGAGAGTGACTGAGCAAAGTTCACCCAGCTGGCTTTGCAGTAGAACTCCCGGTCTCCCAGTTTTTAGGAGTAGAACTCCCAGTCTCCCAGTTTTTAGCTTGCTTGTTTGTGCTTCTAACCACTATACCAAATTGGTTCTCTAGTGAAAGTAGTTACTCAAGAATTGTAACCAATGATTGCATAGAATATAAATGTACAGCAGGCCTATCAAACTCCCAGCCCACAGGCTGGATGTGTCATGTACTGACCATGCTCATGCCCAGTTTAACAAAGAGGGGGAAAGTCCCAATATGTCATGTGATACCACCATGACGATGTGAGTTTGGCAGGGAAGGATTTCGAAGTCACCCAATCCTTATCAAGAAAGGGATTTTCAGGCAGAAATGACGTGCAAGATCTGACCTGCTCAAAGGGTCAAGCCATGAGAAAATCCAGTTCTTGAAGTTCTTTGGCTAGCTACAAAACTTTGTCATTCAGTTGGATGTTTAAAAGTTGGATGAGTTTTTGTTGACTTGGATGCTTCTTTTTCCCCAGTTGATGCCAAAATGAATAAGTGCTCTATGCTGAGTAAAAAAAAACAAGTAGCTTTCAAGAATGCTGATAGTTCTCCCTTCTGAAATTTACTTATAACAATAAGACAGCTTCTCTCACTCTCTCTTTATTTCTTTTCAGCTCACGCACACTAAGGGTTGAGGAACACAAAGCTAAAGAGCATTGAAACTCTCTTTATTCCCCAAGGGGACCCCACACCTCATGACTTGACCAATTTCTTTCTGTTCTCTGCTAAGAGCTGGTGCAGAGGGGCTGGGAAATAGGACCTTCCTTTAGCCTTTTGATGACTGAACAGCTCTACTTTCAATAGCTGAATGACAAGTTAGGAAAAAATAATAACTCTCTTGTGACTCCATATCTAGGACTTAAATAGTAAGGCAATTACTGGATTCCGAGGGGATTAGCAGAAGAAGCAAATTCACACACTTGAGTGGAAATCCAGTAGGAGAAAGGACTGAAGCTTTACTGTAAATGAAGCAACTATCTACAACAATCAACCCTTCCACAATTAAATCAAGCAAGCTTCTAGTGTCATTAGAAATCCTTTGGTGATAAGACCTGCATTTTAAAACAGAGTTTCAGTTAACAAGTAGGAACAATGTTGGAATAAATTACTCTCTCTGATTGAGTACTGTTTGGAGATCTACAGTAGATCCTCAGTCTGCTTGTCCGTTGATAAATGATGTAATAGTGATAACAATTCTTTATGTGGATCATTGTCCAGCAAAATTTAGATCCGATGCGACAATTAAAGCCATCCTATTGTGCCAATAGTTTAACTAGAATAACTGGGATTTAAAATGCTAGCTACAGATAAATGTGATGACACTGATTGGCTCTACAGAATGTTCTCCTTCAAGCTGAATCTGCCTAAACTTGTCCTTCACAATAGTTACTCCTACACTATGATGTAGTTCTCTCTCCTCATAGGTACAAGTGCAGGACAACATGGGGATTTTTTTGCATTGAGGTATTTACTGGTTCCTATCTGATTCCCCTACAGGAAAGTGGTATAAAAAGTGCTATATGGGGAGGGAAGGGTATTTTGAGTTTGGTTTGAATTATCTCCCTGTATGAAGAAATACTAACAGATAGGTGCTTTTTAATGAGGGAATCAGTTTTTATTGTTTTTAAGTTTGTTACTAAAAGACAATATTTGTATTAAGATTAAGTTAAATATTGCGAATCCCCCTCATGCCACTCTGGAGTCTGGTAGTATTCATAAATTAATAAATTTCCAAACAAAGGAATCATTTGGGAAAAAGATGATATAATCCTCTAAATAATTTTAATGTAAATATGAATGTAGCTATTCTATATTCAACTATTCTTTTAGATTCTGCTGAAAGATTTCTGGTCAAAATAAATAAATAAAATGTGGAAATCTTAACATTGTATCTTATCGAGTGAATTTTCTTCAAGGAAAGGTGATGTTCTGCCAAGATACATGATATATCACCTCTCCTGTGCTATGGTCTCAATAGTCATTGGGGTTAGAAATTCATCATGCTTGCGGTTACTCTGTGTCTTAGCTGGTAGCTTCAGCCATTCCTTCATGGCTGGTTTATCATCATCTATTACTTGTATTTTTATACTAACATTTACCTAAACAGGTAAAATAAAACAATAAACAATGTTTAAACAATAGACCAAGACAAGTCATTTATATAGCTAAATTGAAGAAATGCAGCTTTTTGATGACAGGCAGGCAGGCAGGCAGGCAGATGGGTGTTCATCATAGTCTTGAAGAAGTTGGATGCCATAGTTCTGAGGTGACACAAAAAGACCCTATATTTCTAGCATCAAACTCTAAATAACAGCACCCTTGTGAGGGCCTGTCATGAGGTTTTAGGATATCGGATCAGACACAATGACAAGAATGTTTTTGTCAACAAGATATACTTTTTATATTTCTTGGATATCAAGAATAGAGCTCATTAAGGATAGATAGACTATTTCAATCAAATAATCTTGCAAGCCGCATTCAATTAAAACGTACAAACAGAGCTTCAAGTTGCCATTCCTTCTGGCTTCAAAGAATTGCAACAAATTGCAGGCTTCTGGGTTAAGCCCTTCTTGTTGATGGACCGGGGACTGCGACTGTCTGCAGCTCCGGTCCGTGCTCTCTCATTGGAGAGCCCCAATCACTTTGATTAGGGGCTGAAGCTGCCTCGTAGGGGTGGCAGAGTAAGGGGAAGCCACCAGCCAGGTCGAGGGGAGCCGCATCCCCCCTCCCTGGGCTAGGCAATGTTTCCCCCTGAAGACGACCGAGCGGTGGTCTAAAATGGCCACCCTGAAGAGGAGGACTTAGCTGGACTAAGATTTGGGCAGGAGAAAAGAAAGAGGTGGACAACATAAGAACCGGGCAACTTGGCGCAACAATTAATTAAAAGGTACCCCAGGATGGTATTTTAAGAATTTTTATGAAAGAAAAAGAAAGCAGCGGATTTTTAAAGGGAAAGGGGAAAAAAGTGAAAATATCTTTGACAGCTGAGCAGGGCTTCGAACCAGGATTGGAAGAAGCCGGAACAAGATATCCAAACAAATTGAATTAAAATACATTGCTAACAAACAGGCACAATTTAAAGATGGACTTGGGAGTTTTCAAAAAGAAGGGGGACATATTTAAATTGAAGATTTTATTGGTTTGGAATACCGAGGTTTGGAAAGCCCCGAACAAATAAAATGGGGGGCTGGGGGGGGGGAAGGTGAGGACATTGTATAATGGAGAGTGCCATCTGGTAGACAAAAATTTAAGCGGAAAAACTGAAAGTTCCTATTTCTCTATGAATTGGATCTGATACAATGAAAAGGAAATATTGAAACAATATAAAAAGTACCCTAAAAAGTGAAAATTGAATTAGAACAAAAGAAAAAATATGGATTGTTGGGCTGATTGGTGATTTTGCTATAAACCCAGTTTGGGAATAGTTGTTAATCCAGAAAATTTGAAGAAGAAGAAAGAAAAAGATTGGTGATTGGTGGATTTTAATGCCTATAAGATATAAGAGTGTGTAATGATAATATCTCTGTGGGATCTAAAAATGGAACTTAAACATTTGAAAGAACTACTACATGCAAGAAGTGGATCACTTGCCTCTGAGTTAAAAGCTATGGAAATGGCGGTTGAAGAATATGAAGAAGAAACCTCAGAGAAGGAGGAGTTAGTTCAAGAAGAAGCCATCTTAAATAGACAATCAACACAAAGAACACCACAAAAAAGAAGAAGAAGAAGAAGGGGGGTTTAAAAATGGGAGATTTAAAAAGTAACTAAAATGGGGAATATTTATAAACATCAGAAAGACAGAAAGAAACAGCAGAAAAGTAAAAGGGGGAAGGAAAATATATATATGTAGAGAGGGATATAAATCAGAGGGAGAAAAGATTTGGAAAAACAACAGGGAAGAGAGATAATGTGGAACAGGAAAGAAAGAAATATGGGAATTGTAAAATAAAGGAAAAGTTTTCTTTACCTAGAATACATCGGGACAATGGTTAATGAATTAAGAGGGGATTCTGCATTGATATGAGGGGCAATAATAATGTCCTTTGCAAGAATTGCAACAAATTGCTTTATGACCTGATTGCTTTACTATTTTGAGACTAATTACTCTATCTCTCTGCTCTGAACAGCATTATTTCTATTAATATGATCCTGTCCTGATCTATTAAGTATGTAGCTAGTAAGTGAATAAATTCCCCAAACAATTAATCAAGAACTTTATTTTAAACTTTACAGTCAATGCCTTGTGGTTGGTGCAAATTTGATTTTTTAAAGTACCTTTGGATCCTTTTTTCCCAACATAAATCTGTACTATAGAGAGACAGGCCTTTCACTATATTATCATCCTCCTTGATGATTCTAACCACCAGGTCCTATATCCTTTCAGCATCCTCTACTTCATTCCATCATTTCTTACTAGCCAGTTTTCTTCTTGCACTTTGAACTCAATTGTAAACTTACTTGGTTTTCTCCCTGCTCTTTCTCAACTTTAGGTTATTATCACAGGTATACTGGGTAGGTCTGATGGGCAGATAGATCTCCATTCTGTCACAGGAACCCTTCTGTTTATATTAACATTTGGGCAAAGTGAAACTACCCTTACAGCAGAGGTGGTATTCAGCAGATTCTGACCAGTACTGGAGAACCGGTAGTGGAAAATTTGAGTAGTTTGGAGATCCAGCAAATACCACCTCTGACTGGAGATTTTACAGTATCCTTCCCTTGCCACACCCACCAAGCCACACCCACAGAACCGGTAGTAAAAAGAACTGAATCCCACCACTGCCTTACAGTACCTCCATTGCTCGGAGGTTACCAACAGGAGTGGTTATACTTAATTAATTGACTGAGACTGAAAGGATCTTGCTGGGAAGTAATGTGGGGAATTAGCTTCTCAAACTGAGGATTAGCTACTGCATTAAATCAGAGCAATACGTGAGCTACAAGTAACTCCATACATTAATGTTAAGAGAGTTCCAATTTGGAACTACAGAGAAACTTCTTGATAGTGAGAGTCATTAATCAATGCAATGCTTTCTTCCTGGAGTTGTAGGTGCTCCACATCACTGGAGGTTTTCAAAAATGGACAACCCTTTGACTGGGATAGGGTAAGGCTCCTATCTTGAGAAGGAGGTTAAACTAGATCTCAGAGATCTCTTCCAGCCCTATGATTTTACGTTTTATGTAGTTCTATTGTATAATGATTTTATTCTGCCCAGGCAACTCTGTAACTTCTTTCTATGTCCACTTTTCTTCATTCTGTTGGGAGATTAATCTTGTTCTGGCAGAAGAATGAAGCTCAGGGCTGAGTAGGAAGAACCTTTTTTTATTGAACAAATGTTCATTGGGTTCCAAATATCAGGGAAAGTAGAACATTATTGCACAGAGCGAGTGAGTTAAACAGAAAATGTGAGTTCATTGCGAACTAGTGCAATTTTCATGGACCAGCTATTTTTAGGAGTTACAAGAAAGGTCTGCTTTGATTCGATAAGGAATAGAAAATGTAATGGTAGAAAGTTCTTGCTTTGATATAGTCAAATATGGAAAAGTTTTAGTGGAAAATTCTTGCTCGAATCATTGTTCCTTCAGCAACTATTAGTAAATGCGTAGGATCTTGGATGAGATGATTATAGACCTTAAAACATAAGAGTTGGAAGTAACTCTGGAAATCATCCAACCTCTTTCCGGGGAGAGAATCCAATAACTGGAGTATTCATGCCATCCTATACTGTCATTCCATTTTCATTCCTTTTTTATTAATTTCTTTCCTTCTCTTTCACGACTCCTTTTCCCAAGATCAGTTCTTTACCAAAAAAGTTGATGTCTCCCACGCTCATAGCCTTTGATCTCCCCTGCGTTCTTCACTAATTCATCATAATTACAATGTTATTATAAATGATCACAGAAGGGGCCACATGTTTTTTCGCTTCATTCCTCTTCTAAGTACATGTATGAATAGATCTTTTGGTTTAAGCATATATTCAGACAAGCACAGTTTTCCCTAAGGTCACCAAACAGTTATGGACACCAAACTGTTACCATTTTCATTCATTCTTGACTCTCCAAATAGTTAAGCAGTTCTTGTTTGGCAATGTTTTATTTTATTCCTGTCTATCCATTCCTGTCGCCCTACAGGCAATATATATCACCATCCCTCACCCCAGGATCACATTCATTTAGAAAGTTATTTACTTTTTCCCAGAGCTCATCTCTGATTTCTTGATTATTATCATTCAGTGGAGCATATCACAGCATTAAGCTATCATTGATATATGAATTCCTAGTTTTTATATGCGTCCAAAGCTATTTTGTTTTAACTACTTTGTTTTAATTAGTGTAATATAGTGGAAATGCACTGTAATAGAAAGTAAACAAATATCTCTGGAAAAAAAACTCAAGATGACATGAATATATACTTTCTGATCTACCTTGTAGCCATTTTTGTTCATAATTAAACTTACAACTATTCT
The DNA here is from genome assembly GCF_049901715.1 of Pseudonaja textilis. Lineage (NCBI taxonomy): Eukaryota > Metazoa > Chordata > Lepidosauria > Squamata > Elapidae > Pseudonaja > Pseudonaja textilis. The sequence goes on along the minus strand of NC_141993.1, from coordinate 1,062,212 downwards.
CTCCTAAATATATTTATCAATTCCACTCTACAAGATCTGACCACCTTCATTCAGATCCATTCCAATAATAATAATAATAATAATAATAATAATAATAATAATAATAATAATATGTCTGCTTTTTCATTTATTAATTGGTGATATTTATTATTTCCTTCTCTTACATTCCAAGGTGCAATGTTTCATTATACTGTGGTCATCAGCAAATCGGTTTATAAATATTAACTTCTGCAGCCCACCATGGCTTTAATCAATTAAGGCTTTAATGTACTCTTTTAGGTTGTACATTACGAGTGCAGTAAATGGTTGGATTTATTACAAGCATATTGAGAGTTCCTGTTGTGGTTCGCTGGCAGCTGTGAGACAGCAGCGGAATCAGACAGTGGGGAAAAACGAGGACCAGTCAGGGAGTCTGGAGAGGACTTGGATGAGGGTCCTGCGTCTGATGCAGAGATGGGGCCAGGACCATCTAGGGGTGAGGTGCTGCCTCCAGAGTCTTTGGAGTCTGGCAACAGTGAGGCAGAGGACCCAGGGGAGCCTGTTCCCAGTGCGCATGTGTGCAGATCTGCTAGAAGGCGAGAGCAGCTGAAGCAGAAGGGGCGATTTGGGTGTAAGGCTTGGAGGTGATTGCCCCACCCTTAAGGTATAAAAAACAGGCAAAGGTGACAAAATCTTTGCAGGAAGCAAAGTCATTCTTTCTGTTCGGATTAATCCTTGAAACTGTGTGTGGACTTTGTACTTCAGTTGGATTTTTTATAATTCATTTGGCACTCTAGTTGTTCACAGCAATTCAAAGGAAAGAAAGCTGGGTGCTTATCTCAAAGGGACTGTTTGGGACTCATTATCGGCTGGGAATGAAAATAATTCCCAGCATTGAAATAAAACAAGAGTCATTTTAACTAAGTGTGTGCTTAATGATGGTCTTGGGAAGCCTTGGTCAGAAAACTCCCTTATGCAGGCTTGGATCTGTAATCTAGCAATTACCTTTCAAGCCAACATATCATCTGTGTGACCCACCAACTCGAAAATTATTTAATGTAATAATGACAGAGTCTTAGGATAGTTTAATCAATTAATATGTTAATCAAATGAGGAAAAATGTTTCAGAGCTAAATGTGATGAATTCAAGTCTAGCTCTTAATCATGGTACTAGCTAGCAATTTTCAGTCAATCACAATTTCTCAGCATTGTTTCACTGGAAGACAAAAGACTGACATTGATATGTTAATCTAATAAATGAAATAAATTACTTTTAATAAGTCAATAATAAAATAATAAAAGCACTTTTATTTATGTATTACACATAAGTATCGACCAATCATTACCTCCACTACTAACTAATTACTTCAGCTCTATCTTTTCATTAGAGAAAAGTGTTGTTGAAAGATGTATATATGAACCCATTTATTTCTTTAGTAGGGATTATAGGAATAATCCATGGAGTCCTCGAGGCAACTTAAAAAACACTTTCCAATAAGAGGATTAAAAACAGTACATCAAAATGACAAAGGACAAAACAGCTAATTATTATTGCAACAAACTGGTGCCAGTGGAAATACACAAAAATAGCCCATATTGTAGCCATTTTTCTCAAAACAATCCCCCCCCCCAAGCTTTTGAAATAACCAGGGGCTTTACATCTTCTTGGAATATTAATATTAAAAAAATTACTTTTAGAGTTGGAGGCTGTTACTACCGCTGCTGCTATTACATTTTATGAGATCTACTCAAATTTAGCCAGACGCTGTAGGATGGAATACCTCTTCTAAAATATTACTGGTTAGTAAAAGTGTAAACTTTAAAAGTACACAAAAATACTCCTTCCACCCCCCCAAAAAATGTATTTAGATGAACAGGGAACAATGATACAATTATAGGATGAACATCATTCCTATATATGCCTGCTATTCAATGAGTTCATAATGAGGCCTGGTGTGGAAGAATGATCAGGATTTTCATCTCTTGCAAAATAAAGCTAGAATTTTGGAGCTTTTTAAAAAAAAATTGATTAAAATACCAGAAATATATACACTTTGTTGATACATTATCAAATAATGGTACATGATTTATTGAAGAAAAACAAATTTAAAAACATGCAGTAATTTATTCCTATAAATTCTAGTTGTATTATTTGTTTCTCCCTCTCTCTCTTTCTCTTTCCATTACAGCTTTGTGTTACCTAAGGAAATAGTTGTTATTGGTTTTTGTTGTCATTTTGTCGTTCTTGTATGTATTACTAGCTTAGCTATGTCTTTGATAAAGTTTCTCATTAGTACCAATCATCTTTGATCTGTGGAACTCAGGAAAAAAAAAAGTTTTGTGCACCAAATATTTAATCATTCAATCAGTAATAATACGTGATGTGTAAAACCAAGTGTTGTACGTGGAGGTTGCTCTGGGGGAAGGGGTTGGACTAGAAAACCTCCCAAAGTTCCTTCCAAATCTGTTATTCTGTTAGATACTTGTGAACCTCCTCGTATGATTCAGACCTGCTGGGAGAGAGAGTAGGGGTCTGAAGATCTTCTATAGATTCATAGAGTCTACAGATCTCGTAGAGAATGCCCTTGAGAAGTTGTCAAGCAGGATGGCAGATTAATAAGTCTCCTCCCTTCTGTTCCCCACTCATGGGTCCTGAAAACCAATCTAGGATTAAGTAAAACGCAGGAAAAATAACTGGCAAAAGGCAAATCTCAGGGCTTCAGCCTTTTATTTTTGCCTCTCATGATGAAACATAGGGCAGGAACTTGGAGCTCCGCAAGCATGATTTCTGCAATATATTGTGGAAAGGGAATTTCACAAAGGCAGTAGTGTCACAAAAAACAGGAAAAGCCCAAGGGGAACATCAGGTCAGCCAGAAAACAAACTTACATAGGAAAAGGAATCAAATTAAAAAGTATTAAAGAATCCCTATAGACAAAAGCCTAAGTAATTAAGAAAACTAGACAAATAGGAAAAGGAAACAAAAGATAATTTAGAAACCCTTACAAACACAGGACATACCAAATAAGCAAAACAAACAGACAAAAGACACAAAATATAAATTACAAAAGGGACAGACAGGAGATTGCCACAGAACGAATATGAAAAACTATCTTAAAGCTAAAAGAGATTACAGAAAACCAATAATGCAATCTGGCCACCCTGCGGAGTTCGCTCTCTGACGGAAATAAAGACAAACTCAAACAGGATTTGAAACATTAGGCACAAATACAAACACTCACACAAAATCAACTTACAAAGGGAGAAAATGGTATAAAAAACCAGGGGCTTACCATAAGAAGCTAGCTAGCCCAGGAATGCAGACTTCTCGCTGTTCTCTGCCTTCCTGAAAAATAAAAAGATCCAGCTTTCAAGCAGTTGTCCGTATCCTTACACCAGCGCTCTCCCAGCGGGAAAATCAAATCCTCGAAAGAAAGGCATTTTGACACCTTTCAACAATATCATAAAGTATATGAGTCGCCATGTTAAGATTGTCAAAGTTATCTGCTTTGTAAAATATGTCTTTTGTATGGGAGTTACTTTCCAGATTTAAGTGTCCACCTCCTCAATCAGCATAACCAATCAAGGATTTTTATCCAGATAATTTATCCCATCCATTTGTTCTGTTGCTGGGAATTTAGGATTTCATCATTTTTGCAAAAAAATGTATCAAAACGTTGTAGCAATGAGAATGAGAAAAGGAAATGGGTTACAATAATATAAGAAAAAAGCTTTAAGAAAAAAACTTTACAAAACTTTAAGAAAACTGCAATCTTTGAGAAGATTGACCCATGTAAACACTAATATTTGTTATTATATTCAGGACAAGGGAATCTCCCAGGGATAGGATTCTACCAGTTCTATCCAGTTCTATAGAACCCCTTGTTAACTTTGTAAGCAGTTTGGAGAACCAGTAATTAGAAGCAATCTCCTTTTGTTTTTTTCCACCCTTATTACATTCTTGGCAGACAGCCTAGACTTCCTGTCTGTGGAGCTTCTGAGGTTTGGCTTTCTTAAAGGGGAAGGGTTGTTTTAAGATTTTTACATTGCTATTGGGAGGAAATACTTCCCTGGACAATTAGCACTTTGAAGAAATCATTGAATAATGAAGCAAAGCTTTTAGTGACAGGGAACCAAGATGAGTGATATTCAGCAAGGCTTCTTGGCTAGCTAGAAAGATTGACATTCAAATGTGAGTTTGCATACTCTTTCTGAGTTTTGATTTAAAACTGGTTTTTAGTGAATGTTAATTCTATGCTTGGTGACGTTTAATCCTGTGTTTATTGATGGGATAATTTTCCCTATTCAGCTTCAATAAGCAACAGCTACTGTTAGATTTAATTATGTGTATTGTGTTTGAATTTTTCCCTGCCTCATGGTTTCTTTTTCTATCTGGGGAGGGGGTCTTCCTCACTGCTTTAGTACTATCTGGCACTGTCCTTTTGGGGTGTACTTCCAAGAGGCAGGATGCAAGCTTGGCACTGCCTTTCTGGAGGGCATGTGACCTTCCCTTAAATTTGGATGATTTCCTTAGGATATCTTGTGAGACCAGCTGGTATTTTTAAATGGTACAAATGGATCTAAGGATTGCTTTTCCTGGGTCTGCTTTTTCTGGAGAGCTTAAATGACCTCTCTGCTAAAGGGTTTCACTTTATGAGCAAGAGTTGGCTTCTTGATAGTTATTACTGCATTTTAACTATTTTCATTCCTCGAGGTGCTCTGGCACCCTGTCTGATTTGTAACTCCGGCTTGCAGGTATTTTTAATCTAATGATTGGTATTTAGGGCAGCTTTTTGCAAGCAAAGCAGCTTTTTGTATTTTTGTACAGATAATCCTTGACTTACAACAGTTCATTTAGTGACCATTCCAAGTTACAATGGCACTGAAAAAAGTGACTTATGACTATTTTTCACACTTATGACCATTGCAGCATCCCCACTGTCATGAGAGGCCTGTGAGAAGTGCCCCTTGACATGAGTGATGTTGAGTTGGCCATGCCCACCCAGTCACATGTCCACCAAGCCACACCCACCAACTAAGCCACACCCGCAGAACCGGTTGTTAAAAAAACTGAGCCCCACCCCTGGAATTGCCCCTTAAGATTGAAATATGCAGTATATTGTTAAGGAAACACACTCTGCTAAACAAACAATTTTCAGGCTGTGACAAAGTATTATTTTCTACTTCCAAAACTGTCTAAATAAAAAATTATTATGAAACATTGCATCATTATAGTAAATTGCATATTTAATATATTGTGCTGCAGTTCCAACCATTTCATTTTTGAGGCTAATTTTTGCCTTCCATAGCTATGGATGGAAAATATTTTTATCAGGTTGTATTTCGGGGAGAATTTACAAAATGCTTGCTTTTCAATGCCATTCAATATTCATATTTCCCAGTATGTTAGGATGAAGGTCCTCAAAAAAGACAGTCTGTTTTATAAAAGTTATACAAAATAGTGTGAAAATATATATAAAATAATATTTTTAAATATTTTTAAAGTGCTATGGAGCAGACTTAAGAAACTGAAAAAGGGAAGCTGAAATTGGTACATCTAGTTAAATCTAAGCTTTGTGCCCAAACTTAATAGAGCAAATTAATTTTGTGTAGCAGATGAATACTGATATTATTCAAACAACTCCTGAAGTCTACTGGTGAAATTCTTGCTTGAATTAAGGTTGTGAAATCACCCAAAACTGATTTGCCCTTTGCTTTATTTCTCAAATCAGAACCAGAGGTGCCTCAATAGCCTTTGGAGCTATGGCTGTCTATGACAGCTAGTAGGACAACATTTCAATATATTTCTGTACTTTTATTTTATGTCACAGTTTCTGTTTTGGTGAAGCGAAAGGAATAGGAAGCTTAATTCAAAACTTAATCCTAAAAAAAATGAAATCCATGCATTTCTCCCAGGAAATACACACCGCATATGCTATATTAAAAATTATACTGGTCTATGACTGTAATAAAAAGTTATTTGATTTATATCAAAAAGCTGATTTGAGAAGGTTTGTGCTAGGCTTCTCTCTTTTTTTTCTTTTTAGGTATCATGACTTAGCATAGACCAGGGGTCTCCAGCCTTGGCAACTTTAAGACTTGTGGACTTCATCTCCCAGAATTCCTCAGCCAGCTGACTGAGGAATTCTGGAGTTGAAGTCCACAAGCCTTAAAGTTGCCAAGGTTGGAGAGCCCTGGCATAGACAGCTGTTTCCTAGGGTCATGGTCGGTGGGGTACCTGAGGCCTTCAGGATGTCTCTGATCTGTATCTCCAGTAGCTCACTGGCCTGTGTGATAGACAGAGAAACCTGTGATGTTGCAAACCATAGTTTCCACTTCCCTAGCTGGTGGAAGGGGAGTGTCATGCCCCTGGTGGAGACTGACTCTGAGGGAGAGGAGGAACAGCTGACAGGGAGTGGAAATGTAGCTCTGGAGGTTGTGGAGGAAGCTGGGGAGGAGCAGAGGCCGGTTGAGCAGTCAGAGAAGGACCCAGGCCCATCCCCTATCCATCCTAGGGCACACAGGGAGGAGAGGATAAGGGAGAGACATGGTCTCCTCAGGAGGAGAGGGCCTCGATCCTCTTCATGGGCTGCAGGTGTGACAACTGAAGAAGAGTTTGGACCTGCGTACTGGCAAATGCTGGAAACAAAGCATGTAAATATCTCTAGTTTATAGTTCCTCTCTGAGTTTGGCGTCCTTCCCAGGGTGTGTTATCTGTGGACATCCTCCAGCCCTTATTTTGCCTGGTTTGTGTTGCTTTTTTCCTTCTTCATGTAACTGTTTTTGTGGGAGTCTTTTTGTCTTCCGTCAAATATATCCGGAGCTTTGAAGCAAAGTGAAGGAATAAAAGGGGCTTCACCTGTTTCTGTGACTGTGTTTGTTTTGTATCCCACCCTGGGTCATCACATGGGAAGGGGAGAGATTGGCAGTTTATGATCTGAGTCCAGTTTGAGAGATCTCATACAGTTTTAGAGTTTCCTTTAAAATGTTGCCACATGATAAACAATGGACATAAATATCTGAAAAGAAGGGCAGTTTGTATTCCCACTCTGAAAGAGGTTAGTACTGGGGGCCATCAACATGGAATTTTCTTTTCATTACTGATCCCCTTTTATGAAATTGTAACACAGAGAGGCCAGGATCAAGTTAGCATCACTAGTACAAGTAGTCCTTGAATTACAACCGTAATTGAGCCCAGAATTACAATTATAAGATGTGCTGTTGACTAAGCAGGTCCTCACATCACAATGCCCAATTTTATGACCGTTTTTGTGGTGGTTAAATGGAATGCTGTAGTTGTTAAGCAAACCCATTGTTTGCAAAGGGCATTTTTTGTTGGGAAATAGCCAAGAAGGAAAGAGAACTCAAACATGAGATTAGCCTTGAATCATTGTGTAACCACAAGAGTTTTGAGACTTATCTCCTTCCTGAGTTTTCCTCCCAGTCTGGCTGGTTTTTTCCAATTTTTTTTCTGGAAACTGGAGATAAACACTGGTTTCTGGCAAATAACATTGTAAGTCACAGTCAAGGATCGCAGGAGCCTCGGTGGCGCAGTGGTTAGAGTGCAGTACTGCAAGTTACTTTGGCTGCAGCCAGCTGCCTACAATTTGCAGATCGAATCTCACCAGGCTCAAGGTTGATTCAGCCTTCCATCCTTCCAAGGTGGGTAAAATGAGGACCCAAACTGTTGCAGGAAATAGGCTGACTCTGTAAACCGCTTACAGAGGGCTATAAAATGGTATATAAGTCTATGTGCTATTGCTATTACTATTCTGCAAAGGGCCATAAATACAAACCAGTTGCCAAAAACCCAAAATTTGGTCATGTGATTGCATGTGAGGGACCCTGACTGTTGGAAACCCAGATCATAGTATTTTTTTTTTTGATCCACTATAACTTCAATCAGTCACTAAGTGACTAGTCATAAGTTGAGGGCTAATTGTATTGGTGTTAGAGAATCGATGAAGACCTTACTTTTTGAGAAAGCACCTGGGAAGTGCTGTTTTAAGTTCATTAGCTCACTTAGCGATGGCTAATTATTTTGGATAATTTTTCTTTGATACCTTACACAATTTATTTTTCATTATATTGTTTATTGTAAGGTATGTATGGTTATTATATTCTAATTGTTATTGGAGATTATCAATGTTATTGATTTAAAAAGATAATATTATTGCTGGTGCATAAGCTTTACACTGAAATGAATTCAAAAGATTAGATTTAATAGAGTAATTTTAAAAAGAAAAAAAAGTATGTCTACAATAAAAAGCCTCCAGCCTCCCCACTGTTTTATCCCCTCCTTTCACAAATAAATCATTAAATATAAAAGTAGCTGCACTCTTGATGCATTTTCTTCTCGAGCTATGTTTATATGTTCTTAAGTACCTATTTAGGTCTTAAGAACAGTGATGTTGACTATGTCAGCTCAAGTAATATCCCTCTCTTGGAATCTTTATGAATAATAAATGCAATTTTTCTTTCCCCTTTAGAATTCATTTCTTTAGGGGAATGGAGCGAAAGTTTCCCCTTGTGTGGCAGAACCAACAAATGCTTGCCTGGAATGTACATGCGGAACAATTGCTCCTTTCTATCCTGCAGATCCAAGGCTGTAGAACAAACAGATCTTACTCTGTTAAGGGGCAGCTTCAGTGGTGGGATTTGACTGGTTCTGTCTGGTTCTATAGAACCGGATGTTAGGGCTCCCTGTAGTTTGAATCCCGTTTCTCTCTGCTGCCCAGGAGCCATCTCCCGAAGGGAGGGGCCTTGTAAGCTTTTCGCTCTGCCAGGAGAGGCTCTCCCAGCAAGAGCAGGTGAAGGAAGCAGCCTGGAGCCGATCTGCCTGCTCACAGGTAAGCCTGCCCTTCCCCCACTGTTCTCGGGGCTCCCCAGGCCTTGCCCAGCCTTCCTAGCTGCCCCCCCCCCTAACATCCCCGGGCTCAGCTGGCTGGCTAAGCTGCCACACAGTGCTCTTCCATCTCTCCTTACCACGAGGCAGGCGGTGGACCCAGTTGCCGCCCATAAGCAGCACTGTCAAACGGGAGGGAGCCAGGTCCACCACCTCTGCCGCCCACGGAGGTTCTTTGGGAGGGCTGGAGCAAGTGTGTGTGTGTGTGTGTGTGTGTGTGTGTGTGTGCTCATGGGCTTGCTTTAAGCATGTGGAGGTGCTTAAAGCAGCAGGGCCATGAGCACCCCGCTGCCCCAGCAGTCAAACGGGAGGCAGCCAGGTGCTTTGGAAGGGCTGGGACTGGTGTGTGTGTCTGTGTATGTGCGTGCTTTTATACGTGCAATTCTTAGCCTTCGCCCTGGTCTTCCCTGGTGACCCACTCGGAGCGATGGTTTTTGCTGATGCTAGCAATGGTCAGGAGAATGACCTGTCCATCGCTCCGAGTGGGTCGCCAGGGAAGACCAAGGTGAAGGCTAAGAATTCCACATAGATGGAATGTAGCATCCCGGAAGTGCCAAGGGAGAAGGGGAATGAGGACGTGTGCAATTGGAGCTGGCTTGCAGGAGAAGAGTTTGTTTTGGTGGAATGCTGGTGCTCAAAGCGGCCCACTGACTCCTCTCCTCTGCCGTAGTCTGGTGCTCCATGTGGGTGTAGAGAGCCGTCCTTGCCCTCCCTCTTCCCAGGCCCCCTTCCCTGTTTCACCTGCCAGCTCTCCCTCACGTCCTTTCTTCCCCCCAAGCCCCGGCGATGGCTTCTTCAGCGTCTCTGGGTTCCACCTGGGGCCTGATCATGAACATTGTGAACAGTATCATCGGTGTTAGCTTGCTGATGATACCCTTCGGTTTCCAACAGGCATTAATGGTTATTATATAAAATATATAGGTTGAATATTCACCTTATGAGCAGTAGCATGGCTTGCTTGTTATATTGCTCAAGGTTTATGTTTCATTTTTTTTATTCTTATTTCATATTCTTTTTAAATTGAGTTATGTTGTCTGTTCTTAGGACATCTATCCTGCATTATTGATATAAAAGAGGATAGCATATGTAAGAGTTCTCTTGGTACATGAATTCCAAGGTTCATTATTTCTTTAATGTTTTCTCTCTCTTATATTGTCTGGTCATATTTGTTATAACCTGGTGCTTAGACACCTATTCATCTGTGTGACTTGTCTGACAGGCACAAAAATATAGAATTTGGGATTAAACTTTGTTTTATAAATTGAGAAATTACAAACTATTTCTGTTTATCATTAAAGTAATCTTATATCTATATGAGAGTCATATAAATCTGGTTTCTTTTTTTGTATTTTTCCTTCCCCCCTTCATCATTGCCATGGATGTTGAGAGGCTTTCAGATTGTGGAATCCAATGTAAAGTAGATTTTAGAAACATATGCCCCAGGTTGTTTCATATTAAGAAATTATCTGTGTGTTTAAGCTCCAGATACATTCCTTAGGAGCCATTTTGGTGTAGTGGTTAAGGCATCAGGCTTGAAACATAGAGACTGAATTGTAGTCCCACCTTACCCTAGTGCCTAGTCCCACCTTAGCCCCAAAGCCAGCTGGGTGACCTTGGGCCACTCACTGTTTCACTAGCCCTAGGAAGAAGGCAATGGCAAATCCTTTCTGAAATCTTGCCAAGAAAACTGCAGGGATTGTTTCCAGGAAGATGTCAGGATTGACTTGAAGGCACACACAAAAGATAAAGTTTGCATTACATGGCTTTACAGAATAAAGAGCCCTGGAATATGTTTTTTGCAGTAATTAAGGAAAAAGTGAAGTTAAATTGCCTGTCCAATGAATAAGTGGCATACATATTATAATAAATATATATGTAGCTTCCTGAAATTCCCAGCCATTGCAACCATTATTTAAAAGTTGCACTTTTTAATAAAAAATCAATATTTACATAAATATTTATAATATTTACATACAAGCCATGCCCACCAAGCTATGTGACCACCAAGCCACACCCAGTCAGCAAGCCATGCGCACAAAGCCACACCCACACCCACAAATTAAGCCACACCCACAAACCAGTTGTTAAGAAAATTGAATCCTGGTTTCCGGTTTGCAGGGCTTCGGTGGCAGGCAGGAATCCACGATCGTATGCAGTTTCTGCCTAGGCTCACCGCTGGAGCGCCCTGAGCCAGCTGGCTTTGGGGCTAAACCACCCTGTAGAGGTGGTGAAGATGGGAGAGATCATTAGCAGGGTTGAGGAGAGCTGCATCTCTCCTCCTCAGCTGGCCAAACTCCCTTTCCCGAAGGCGGTAAGAGCGGCGGTCAGAAATGGCCACCTCAAAGAAGCACTCAACTGGAAAAGAAAGTGCAGGAGGAAGTTAAAAAGTGAAAGTTTTGGCTGACCGGGATAAAAAGCAACAACTAAGGTATCCTGGAATTTAAATTTTATAAAAGATAACGTCGCTCCCAAAGAAGAGTCGGAAGCAGAGAATGAAAGTGAAAAGGGAAAGGTTTTTTTTTCTTCACTCTCCTTCCCCACATTGACAACGAAGAGAGCTGAATAAGAAATCTGAAAAATCTGCTTTGGCACCAAAGGTAATTAACCTGAAAATATAATTAAATGCCAAAGGGACAATAAAGATTTCTGAACATTAAAAAATCCTTTTTTTGCTATAAGTGGGAAGGGAGAGGAAAAGAATAAGGGCAGAATTTGGAAGGAGGAGTCTGCCTGGAATTCAAAAGAATCTAATCTAATAAGACTTCTAAAAGATACATTTTAACTGGAACTTTGTAAGTAAGTACTAACCCCAGGAAGAGAAAGTGAAAAAAGAAGAAAGTGTTAAAAGAAACAGCTTGTGTGTATTTGGATTGCTTGGTGGCTTTGGGATTTCTGGATATTTGAATGACTAAAAACAATTGGGTGGTTGTTTAAAAAAATTCTACAATGGCATCACTTCTGGAGGAACTGAAAATGGAATTTAAAAAAATATAAAGAAGAGGCACAAGAAGGGAAGGGCTCTTTTGGCTCCGTTTTTCAATTCTTAGAAATGGCGATCTGTGTCTACAAGAAACAACAAGAAAAGACTGTGCAACAAGAAGATTGGGACAAAGAAGAAGCCATCTTTAATGAACAAGTAACTCTATCTGGGGAAGAAAGGGGAAAGTGGGGAAAGAGAATGGAGAATTTAAGGCTTAAAAACACAGCCAAAAAAGGGAAAAATGATGTGAAAAGTGGATATAATGTTGGAAAGCAACAGAAAAGGGGAATACAGAAGAGGGAAATGGAGGTGGAGAGACAGGGGGGTAAAAAGGGGAGAGAGAAGAAGAAAGGGAAGAAGGAAGGGAAGAGAAGTTATAAAAGTTTGGAGCAAGATGTAAAGAAACAGGACATTCAGAGATAATGGGTAAAAAATTAACTGAAAGGGGGATTCTGTAAAGGTACATGAGATTGTGTTGTTATATTTGAAATAGAAATAACTTTAGAAAATTGGAAACAACATATGATTAGAATGAGGGATAGAATGGTTAGTGTAATTTAGTGAAATGTTTGTGAATAAAGTAAATGAAATAAAATAAATAAGAAAATTGGATTAAGAAGGAATGGGAACATTTTAATTAGTCAATGTTTTATAAAATATAAGTGAAGAGGGGGGGAATTGACTATGGAAAGTTTATAATAGTTCCCATAGAAGTATGATATTCAATTGAAAAGTAACGTGAAAAATGTTAAGACTTTAATGAATATTAATATTAATGATAGAATTGAATTGGAATGGAATGGTTGTTTTAATTATATACATTTATAATTTTTTCTTTTCTTTTTAAAGAATACTGTATCTAGTTTTAGAATGTACCAACCAGAATCTGAACGGAAGTTATGTATTATATTAAGTGTTATAATTTTAGGGGAAAGATATAAAGGTGTCATACTCCAATCAGTGATTACAGGGGAAATTTTGTTTAATGAGAAAAGATAATAGACAGTTGAAACAGGACAGACAAAGAATATAAGTACAATGATCTGAATTGAGATGAAATAATAAAATAAAATTAAGAAAGTTAAAAGAGGGGAGAAGCTATATAGAAAATGTAGAATGATAATAAGATATGGAATGGAATATAAAAATGAGCATGAATTTGAATTTGTGTCTGTACGAAGAGATGTAACCCGGGATCATGCTGCTTTCAAAAAAGATGTTTTATGTTTTTATGTTTTATGTTTTGTTTGTTTATGTTTGTTTTTAAAAAATCAATAAAATTTTCAAAAAATAAAAGAAATTTGAATCCCACTCCTGGGCAGCTTGCATCTTAGAAGCTGTAGTTTTGTAAATAAATTTAAAGCATAAAAATGCTGTGTGCCATCCTCTCCCAATAATTGACTCAAATAGCCAACCTCTATATTATTATAACTTCCATTTTCCTCACATTTTAGGCAATGTTGTTCTGAACCAGGTTCCAGGTTCTTCTCAGTCTGATTCTTCTTTGGAATGCTTTGAATTACCTTTTTTTGAAGGGTGGAATGCACCATGACACATTGGCTCATATCCCACAGCTCAGAGGAAAACGTATCTTTCTCAGCAATGGCACAATACAATAATGGACTTGATACAGAGATAAGATTTAAAAGGTAAAGGTTCCCCTCGCACATACGTGCTACTCGTTTCCAGCTCTAGGGGCGGTGCTCATCTCCGTTACAAAGATGAAGAGCCAGCACTGTCTGAAGACATCTCCGTGGTCATGTGGCCAGCATGACTAAATGCTGAAGGTGCATGGAATGCTATTACCTTCCCACCAAAGTGGTCCCTATTTTTTTACTTGCATTTTTACCTGCTTTCGAACTGCTAGGTTGGCAGAAGCTTGGACAAGTAACAGATCACTCCATTATGCAGCGCTAGGGATTCGAACCGCCGAACTGCCAATCTTTCCGATCGACAAGCTCAGTGCCACCACGTCCCTCATAAGATAAGATAAGATTAAGGTAGTGTAAATCAACCTACAGAAGCATCAATGCATGCTGCTTTGTTTAATCTCTATATATATGCTAATTAAAGATGCTTATTGAGACAAATTACAAATATAGGTTTACAGCTGGGTTAGTAATATTTGCCAAAGCAACTTTCTTACGCTTTTCAATCTAAAGCTTGTTCTACATTTCTTTATTTTTTTTTTCATTTGTGAAAATCTGCTTTAAAGTTTGTCTGGGCTAGCTTTCGCTTTGTATGCAGTGACATTTATGCCTGTGCCTATTCTCTGTGCATTCTTCCTCATACCTTAATCTCTACTTGCCTTTTTTGAGACACAAATTGCACCGAATAATTATGGAAAGCTTCAATTTCAGCATATCTATGCATTTTGGCCTGGGAGGCATGAAATAGGTAGGTTGCATTTAAATACATATGAAGCTGAGGAATGTAACTGCAATACATCAGCCAACAATAAAGCAGTGCAACCTTACTTTGAAGAAATTCCTTCAAACAATAAAGTTTTATGAAGGAATAGGGGGACTTGTAGAGGAAATGATGTTTTATTAAGTTTATTAATTCAAATAATTGCAGATGGCAGTATTGTCTGAAAACAGTTGTTGCTTTTTACAAGAGACACCCAATGCTTAATAGGAAGAAGTCCAATAAAACTGGAAGGTGACATTAAGGAAGTCTTCATGAAAAAATAGCAAAATATAAATTAAAAGTAATGAATTGGAAAATGGAAGTTTTAGAAAAGGAAAGGAAAATGGAAAAAAGGTAAAATAAGAATCTCTAGAAACATTCAATTCAGAATTCAAGTGTAACAACACAGCAGTGTTTTCTTCTGTCAGGATTAAAGTACAAGACATCTTATTGTCCTTTTCTATGTTTGAAAACCTAGATCATTCAAGAAAACTTTGGCTGATCAGTGGCAAATATAAATTAAGAAAATTATGGTATTGTTCACTCTATAAGACGCTCTGGACCATAAGATGCACATTACCTTTAGAGGAGGAAAACAAGAGAAAAAAATCTACCTCTGCCACCCAGCGTCCATCTGGTATTCATCTGGCTAGTATCCTTGCAGCAAACAGCAAACAGCCTGGTCAGTTTCAGCACGTTATCGCAGCCTCAGCATGTGGCTCATCAGGGCTCTGCTCTATTGCACCCATCACCAGTCAACTGAGCTGAGCTGTTGCCTCCACCAGGAAACACTGGAGCCTTCATTGCCGATCACTGCCTGTCACCACTGCTGCCACCGCCTATCGCTGCCTATTCACCACCGCCCATTTACTGCCACTCGATCGCCGTCCGACTGATCACTGCCCACCCGATCGCTGCTGCCCGATCACTGCCACCCATTTGCCACCACCCATTCACCACCATTCACCGTGGCCCATTCACCGCCATTTGCTGTGGCCCGCTCACCGTGGCCCATTCGCTGCCCACCCACCTAGACTTACTATACTGCTCCATAGTTTTTTTTTACAGTACTCTCTGAGCAGTTTATAGAGTCAGCATATTGCCTCTAACAATCTGGGTCCTCATTTTACCAACCTCGGAAGGCTGGAAGGCTGGTCAACCTTGAACGATCAGGATCAAATTCCAGACTGAGCAGAATTAGTTTGCAATACTAACCACTAGCACATAGTTTCAGAAATATAGTGGAGAAATGTGGCACAGCTATGTATATATTGTTCTGTCATCATGGATGCCTCCAGTATAACCACATGCCTGTTATGATATTTTCATGAAATTATGCCTTGGCTGATGGAAAGTACATAATTTTTGTCATTTGTGCTGTGATATATTTTGTCATTTGTGCTATAAAGTCACACCCATGTGACTTTATTAAAGTATGTGCAGAACTACTGTGCACTGGAAGTGCATTATTGATAGAGAATTTGTATTGAATTCAATATAAATTAAACATTTAATTACTAACTGTTGATGGAATTAAGTGTTTCAGTGAATGGATTTTAGAACATGAGGGAAACAAGGAATCCATCATAAAGTTTACAAGAAAGGTGCCTTGAAATAAAACTGTGTATGTGCAAGATATTCTCAGAGGGTTTTTTTTTTTTTTGTAAAATTTAGCATTACATTTTTACACGGAAGTTTGTCTGCAGACACCCTGATGGACAAGTGTTAACTTTATGGGAACCAAGGAAGCTTCCAAGTCATACAGAAAAGAATGCAATTTATTTTAATTTATAATCAGCTGACATGTCATGCTCACAAGCATTCGATTCCCTTTGGCAGATCTTCAGATAGAATAAATCAACAGAGCTCTCAAAGAAGTAGGATTGTGAGTTATTAACTGCATAGAGCTGAAGGAATCTACAGCGTTAAATTCATGCTTCTAGTATGGGACAATGTCTAAAAATCTTATGATAGGTGGGAGGAGAAAATGGGCCTTTCTCTGTCTACATAAATGTGGGACTGAAAGGGAGTTATGTCTTATAAAACTGGCTATACATGAAATGGATAATTAAGACAAAGATGGCTGTCATTTTTAGACACAATTACTTTTTCAAAGCAGATGTTCCAAAACTACTCTCTTTTGTGTACTATTTCTTCAGAATGTGCAGCTCCAAATTACCTGATATATAAAAGCATCCTCCATTGTTCCATATTTTAATTTTAATGCACTTTTTAGATGTTTTCCTCCTCTCTTGTATCAATTCCAAAATTTTGAATACACAGATACCTGAGGTAGGGGAGAAGGGTATTGTGTTTTATCCTCGTGAAAGGAACGTATTTGCAACACTGCACTCAAAAGAATTATAACTGCACGTGCACCAAGTTGACTTTTTTCACAATGTTTTATTAATGTGTGTGAATAATTTCAAGGAGACAGAAATGTGTTAATTGCACTGAAGCTACTGAAAACTGCAACAAACTCTATAATTTCCAGTTTAGATTCAATAACTTATAAAAACCAAAACATGATCTATTTCCCATAAGATGTTTGTACTTTATAATTAATCCCAAAACCTTACTGCAAAAGTTTTAATATTCCAAATTTGTTTGGACTGTTAGTTCATTTTTAACTTTCTAAGATCAAAATCTTATTTAGTGTTTTGCTGTTTATTTCTAATTCTTTAAATTCTTAAGTTTGGAATTTCTTTCTTTCTTTCTTTCAGGATTAGAGGCAGATTCATCAGGTGTTGCTGTTCCAAAGGTCTATAATAGCTTAGTAGTTAATATGCAAAGTGATTAGAAAGTGAGATTTGTGAAATTTATGTCCTTTAAAAGTCTCCGCTGTGGTTGCAATCAAGATGATGGCTAATCCCATCAGGCTTGCCCTCAAATCTGCAGAAAAATGCTGTCCTGTGATATCCTTGTGGGGAATAATTGTCTGGGGCACGTGTGTGACCAACTATCCTCTCTTTGTCTGAAGAGGTTTTAAGGAACTGATCTACACACCAGTCCCTTGGTCTTTGCCACAGTCATTGGTTCTGCTTTCACAGTCATCTTCAATTCACCATATCTCCCTCACAAGGTCCACAAGAGGCACAATATTAGGCCAGTTGCATTTGGTGCACTTTGCAAATCTTTCTTGCACCCTGGCACACCAAGTATGATTTGCAAGGAGTGTGCTTAGCTTAGAGACATCACTTCCATCCATAGCACATATAAGTTACTTGAAAATGTTATCGAGTTCCACATTATTTACAATCATTCTAAACCAGTAGAAAGTCAAGATATTCCTCATTACATGAAAAAAAAAAGTTTCTAAAATTATCATTTTTAAAATCTCTGGTTAGTAGGACTTTTACTTAAAGGTTGAGTGAGCAATTAGGTAGCAACATTGTTCATCCTATCTATCTCCCTTCCTTTCTCTCTCTTTCCTGTCTTAAGTGACAGAAGCTTCTCCTTCTTTGCAGAAGTTAGGAGAGAGGAAGCCAGCCATGTTATGCATCAGGTCAGAATTAGTCATGATGGAATAAATAGCTTTCAGCATGGTAAAGTGTTAGATCCAACTGTTCCCCATGTGAGAAATGTAATAATTGATTCTCAGAACAACTAGGAGTACAGTGGTTTTTGTTCTGAACATCTGTGCCTGCTTTTGAATTCCAAGTCAAAGATAATCACTTTGCAAGGTTATTTTATTTGAGCTTCAAAACTCCAGGTAACCCCCAGGGTTAGAGATTTCTTTGTTTCTTTGCTCCAGAGAAGCAGTCGCCAACTGGTGGTCTGCGGCCCACTTGTGGGCCATGAGAAAATTTTAGTGGGCCACAGAGAAATCTCACCCCAGAGCACCCCCCCCAAAGCAATTAATCCAGGGTGTGCAGAAACACAATGATGCGCCGGCCACATGGCCCGCGGGAACCCTCCCCACCCATTCACTCCTTACCTGGCAAACTTGCTTGCTAAATTGCTATTTTTCCTTTTTCCAATCATCAGCTGTTCTGCTGTGCCGGGAGATTTAGATTAGCTAGGAAACAGGAAATGGTTGGATTTTTTGCTTTCTAGCTAGTCTTTAGATCTTTTAAGCACACCCTGAAGACTGAAGGACTGAAGGTTCTATTATTCAGTGCAGACTCACCGCAAGCAAATTTTATGTTTACAGACTGAGCTAGCTGATGGCAGATAGATCACCGAATGATTCTGTGAGCAACTCAATCTGCCTGCCTGCTTTGCTGATTTTGGGTAAAAGTTGCTCTTTTTTAAATAAAAAGTTCAATATTTGCAAACATTGTGTGTTGTGAGTTAGTTGTGTGAGTTTGCTTGCTAGCAAATTTTATGTGGCAGACTAAGCTAGCTGATGGCAGATAGATCACTGAATGATTCTGTGAGAAACTTAATCTGCCTACCTCCTTTGCCTGATTTTGGGTAAAAGTTGCTCTTTTTTAAATAAAAAATTCAATATTTATATAAATATTTATAATATTTACATACAAGCCATGCCCAGCCAGTCACATGACCACCAAGCCACACCCACAAATTACACCACACCCACAGAACCGATTAGTGGTCCCTGGAATTTAAAATTATGAGTTTGGTAGTCCCTGAGGTCCAAAAGGTTGGTGACCCCTGCTCCAGAGGACCCTTGAACTTTCACAGACCACATATGTCTCTCTTCTGGTTCCAGGAAGCAAAATGAGAACCCTGTGAATTGTTTCAAGAGTATTACGATGCTTTGCACATTCTTTATCACTTAACACTGGTGAAAGACCATGGTGGTTAAAAGCACACATGCACGGACTTCCGGTGATGATGGGAGGACGAACAGAGGTGTAGAAGCCCGTCTCCGGTCCTTCTAAATCCTTTTTGCTGTTTGGTGCGACCCCTCGGGATGCATGGTTCACATAGAGAACCGTGACGGTGTCAGGAGACTCAGGCTGCAGTGAGAGGGGAGGTCAACCCCTCATTGCAATGAAGAGAAACCCTGCAGAGGCTAACCAGCAAGAGATCACTGGCTTGCAATGCTAATCTCATAGTCTGAACTGTCACCTGCAAAAAGAAGAGAGTGACAGCCTGTGGCGGCTAAGAAAGAGGTTTGTGTGGAGATCCTGCGAGAGTGTTTGATTGTTGAATGGTGAAGAGATTTGTTGAGAAGCAACAAGCTGATCAGAACCTGGAAAGAAGCGGTGAAGAAGAGAGAACGTGAAAGTGTTTGAAAGTGAAAGGGCTCAAGAGGAGGAAGTGAAGATTAACAGGAGCGACTTAGAGGAGAAGGAGGCTTGGATCGGAGAGGTTTGCTATATTGTTGACAGTTGGAGAAAAAAGTTTGACACACGGAGAGTTGGGGTGCTTTTGGATTATTTTTTGCTTGGAAGGATTGGGCTGGCTACTTTTGAGATCGGGAGAAGACTTGAACCTTTGAAGTAGATTAAAGACTTGTGGTTATAGACAATATTAATAACTGATTTAAGTCTCTCTGGATGTGAAACAGGGGTTGCTGGCTGGGGGAGTACTTTAGTGGAGAATTTTGGAAAAAACTATTTGCTTGAAACCCAAGATGGAAGGAGGAGTGTGTACTGCT
The DNA here is from genome assembly GCF_049901715.1 of Pseudonaja textilis. Classification (NCBI taxonomy): domain Eukaryota; kingdom Metazoa; phylum Chordata; class Lepidosauria; order Squamata; family Elapidae; genus Pseudonaja; species Pseudonaja textilis. The sequence continues at coordinate 1,042,370 of NC_141993.1, read as the reverse complement.
TGGTGTGTTGAGATATTAGGAAGCCATAAACGTTACTCGGCATTTTTTTTTCTTTTTTGCCTGAACACAAGGAAGTGAAATCATCTAGCTTCAGAGACGGAGAGCTGGACAATTTATTTAAGACTCTCCCCTTTCTTTAATTTTGGATATTTGGATCAACTATTCTATATTTTATTATCTTTTACCTATGTACTGACTGAAGAAGGAGAGAGATTTGATCAGTGTAATTGTGTGGTATTCTGCCAGACCTAGCTGATTTATCAGCAACTTGACAAGTAACATTGATATTGATAACAATAATCATTTAATATTTATAATATTTACTACATTTATAGTTATAATTGATTAACTACATATTAATATTTGAATATATCTTGTTTATTACTTTAAATAATCAATTGTCTTTTTCAGGTTAATCTATTTCTAAATTTTTCTATGTGCATTGATGAATTCTTTATAATATTATAATATAATATTGTTTCATAATATATATAGATATATCTCTTTATATATATGTGGAATGGTATAGAATATACAATAGTTAAGATTTGTATATAATTAGAGAGATAGGAGAAGGTATCTATCATTACTTAATAAAAATCACAACTTCATAAAATAATCGCAAAATTCATTTGGCAAAGGAAAAAACTGAGGATAAATTTAAAGGCAATGCAAGATATGAAGAGCAGGGGAGGGAATGGCCCTTCCAAATTGGGAGCTGTACTATAGTGCGGCCTCCTTAGTATGGTTGAAGGAATGGGTGAACCTAACAAACAAGAGAATATTAGTTTTAGAAGGCCACGACCTACAGAGGGAGTGGCATGCTTTTCTATGGGATATCAGGAAAACCACCCAGAATACTTTCACAGACACTTAATTAGAGATGCATTATTGACTAACTGGAAGAAAATAAGGAGAAAACATTATTTAAAGATGCCAATCTGGATTTCAACAATGGAAGCGATGATCCACCCAAATAATTTGGATGTTATTAAGATGATTAAATACAAGGACTTATTGGATGTGCAAAGAAATTTGAAATTGTGGCAAGACCTTCAGGACCATGGAGTACAAATCATAGATGTGCATATCTTCAAGTACAGAGTAGATACAAACAGGATAAGAAAGATTTGGAATCAATAATAAACTTCAGCAACTAGACCAAATTCTATTAGGCCCAGACAAAAAAAATATAACAAAATTTTATAATTAACTACTAGAGGCAAGATTAGAGGAAGAAATTGTCAAAGGGTATTTGATAGCCTGGAGTAGGAATATAGGATGTAGTATCACCTTAATAGAATGGGAGAAGGTCTGGAGTAGAAATAATAAAACCACAAAATCAGCAGCCTACAAGGAAAATGCCTATAAGATGTTCTACAGATGGCACCTTCCCCCTTCGAGATTAGCAAAAATGCACCCCAACATGAGTCCGAATTGCTGGAAATGTAAAAAAAAAAGAAGGGAGTTTTCTTCCATATGTGGTGGTCTTGTATAGAGGCACAAAAATATTGGCGGAAAATTAGAAAATGGTTGGAGGAAATGACAATAGAACAGATTGAATTTAAACGAGAACTCTTTCTATTAGAGATCTTTAATAAACAAATCTCAAAAAAAGTGAAGTATATGATAGTACATATTTTGACAGCGGCCAGACTGGCCTTTGCACAATGTTGGAAGCAACCTCATATTCCATCAGAGGATTTGATTATTCAAAAAATAGCAAATTGTACAGAGATGGACAAATTAACTTTGGCATTAAAAGGAAAAGATACATCAATGTACTATGACAGCTGGAACTGCTGGTACAAATGGATAGAACAAAGATCGATTAAACAATAAAGGGCAAAAGAAGATATGTTATAATTGTAGTAGTGATTATATAAAGTATATATATGTGTGTGTGTGTGTGTATTCGCACAAGGTTCAATTGTACAGAGAGTTTAAGATAAGGTTGAAAATAAGGTCCCACAAACTGTCGAGGACGAAAGTGTTTTTAACTGTTTTCTGATCTTTTTTTCTACTTTTATTTTTTTGTTCTTATTTCTTTTTCACATTTATGTACATGTTGTTTGTCAGTTTTAATTGTAAAATTAATAAAATTTATTTTTTAAAAAATGCAAACATGCACAAGAGTTAGGTCCTGCTTCACTATAGAAAGGGGAGGACTGGGCTGGAGCTGAGTGATTGTGGAGTAACTTCTAACCAGAGGAGTGGGAAGTTGTATTATGTTTACTTACAAATGTTACCCTTTTTTATTCAAAAACAAAATGGTTGCTCCTTTCCCTAAAAAAATCATAATTAAAGTAATTTGGCAAGTTTCTTCCATTCCATTTTCTAATGGCTTTTTAACAATTTTTATAACTATTTTTTAAACCTATCAATAGGAAAAATTATACAAACTTCAGGTTGCCACCTCCAGTATGTAAAAACTCTTTATATGTGCTTATTCAGACTGAGATTAGTTAAATTTCATTTTCACAGAAGTGCAATTATATGAATGTATGTGTATCTAATTTGGCATAAAACAGAAAAGTTACATGTAAGTTTCTTTTAAGGGATGGTCTTTGAGATGTTATTGCACATATTGGCTGTTAGAAATGGGATATGGACAACTAAAAAAATATAGCATTGATCTCTGATGTAAATAATCCTAGAACTAAATCTTCCAAACTTTTGCCTCTTAAACATTTTAACATGGAAGGATGGAAGTTTAACTGTATTAAACTGCAGCAGTTTCTTGTGTTTACTCATAGAAAATTACTGAACCACACCTGAACTTTATTTTGAAGTCAATGCAACCATTAATCAGGGCAAAAAAAGAGGTCCAGGTAGTTGTCAGAACAGCATGACTGTACTCATGCCACTTTTAAAATTTATGCTTTAATTATAGCATATCATAAGTATGTATAAGTATGAAGAGGTCTCAAAGAGTAATATTTCTTATGACTGATCTTCTTTGAAATTTATAACCTAATTTAAATTTAGTCATAATCTTTTCCTAGAACATTTGGGGGGATATAATAGTTGTTTCAATTGGACCAGCAGGACACGGAGTGTCAGTCTTATCAATCTGAGGCCTTTTTTACCTTTTGGATTATGATTCCTAAAATTTCTGTTAAGGATGGTCAAAGTCTGGGAACAGGAAGAGATGCCCTGTTATGGATTTAAGGAGTCACTGGATGGAAATAAATAGAGCACTGCGGGAATCAGCTATGGCTGACTGTCTCCCCTCTCTTAAACTTCCACTGTTCTAGTTTAAATTTGTCATATCGTATTGGCTTCTGTATAAGTGTACCCAGTTTCTGTCATTCACAGATTTTTCATTGAGTTCTATCTCTTTTCAACGCACGTATTCTAAATTAGTTAACAATTTTACCTGTTTAGAAACATTCACTTTAGTACCATTCATATATCCCAATGAAATGCAAGTCATAATCCATGTGTGCAAAGAAGCACTGAATGCTAACTTCTCACTTGATTCTCTCACAAAGTAGAGGAAGGCTTAACCTTTCTCTTTGTGCAATGCAATCCCAAATGGGATGTTACATGGATCTGGAAAGGAATGTCCTATCCTGATGTTAAAAAGTGAATTCAAGAGATGTGCCCCCTATTGGTTTTTTGAAATGTTTTTTGTATTGTAAAAACGAAACAACAGAATATCTAAATGGCTTAGGTTCAAGAATGTTTGATAGGACACAACTAGTTCTTTGTTAATATTATGTGAAACCTTTTCTTTCCAATGTTAATTCACTTTAAGCACCATTATCTATCTATATTTTAAAGTATGATCGCTGGTTTATTATTATGTTTATTTCTTTGGTACATTATATTTTCATTGTTATATTTCACAATGTTACATTTGTTATAGTTATTATGTGTTATTATTTTTGCAAAGGTTTACACTAGTAAACCTTACAGCAGTGGCTGATGGTTGTGCAGATCACTAAGTCACCAGTTGGCAGAAAAATATACCAGCATAACATTTGCTATCCTCAATCCTCAGCAATGAGGCTGGCAAACAATGCTCAAATCTAGAAGCTCAGGATGTGTGTAGCAGAGTCTCCTTAGATACAATATCAAAACCAATTGTATAGGTCCTGGCTGTCCTTAGTACGGTCTAGATCATTGTTTCTCCACCTTGACAACTTTAACATCAGAGGTGGGATTCAGCAGGTCCTGACCAGTTCTGGAGAACCAGTAGCGGAAATTTTGAGTAGTTTGGAGAACCAGCAAATACCACCTCTGGCTGGCCCCGCCAAACCCCATCTATTCTCTGCTTCCCGAGTCCCAGATAATCGGCTAGGTCTTCTTTTGTTGCCCTGCACAGGAGAACGGAGCTGGAAAGCAGGTTAGTGGGGTGGGGAGGGAATGGGGATTTTACAGTATCCTTCCCTTGCCATGCCCACCAAGCCACGTCCACCAAGCCATCCCCACAGAACCAGTAGTAAACATTTTTTGAATCCCACCACTGTTTAAGATGTGTGGAGTTCAGCTCCCAGAATTTCCCAGTTAGCCATATATGATTGGGGAATTTCTGAAGACCACACGAAGTTGTCCAGATTGAGAATCATTGTTCTAGATCTATCAAGGTATTTATAGATCCCCTTATTTGGGTCCTGACTGTTAAGTTTGAGCAATGAGAGGCTGAACCAGAGCATGAGTGCAACAGTACTTTATTTACAAATAAAGGGCTGACCGTGCTTGCCAAGCCTGGAACTGGCTCGCAGCAATCAGCGGCCAGTTGGACCCCGCAGCCTGCTTTTATAGCTGGCTGCTGGGGAGAACTGACCAATGGGAATGGGGGAAATAACGCCCACACAAGTGAGTGGACCTGAGTGAGAACTCCTTGAGTCCTCAGGACATAACACCCCTTCCCCCAGATGCGAACACGCATAGTCCTTGAGGTAGATGGGGGTTTGTGTTGGCGCCGGAGCGGCGCAACTCGGGAACATTGTCTGACTGTTCGGCATCAGTCTGTGACGGTTGAGCTGGCATAGTGTCACCAACACTCTCTCTGGACTGGGCATCCTCGGAAACCACCGGGTTGGTTTCTGGAGTCAAACTCTCGTGGGTTGGATCCGGTTGATCAACTCTCTGGGCGCTGTTGTCCGGGTTTGGGCTGACCGGAACGACCGCTGGCGCAGACTGGTCACTGGGTGCGATGTGGCTGGGTGGCGGATGGGACGGTTCCCCTTCGACTGGAGACTCTGGATCCTTATTTGCGAGGTTGCTGAGGCGCCTTCTGAGTTGGTCTATGTGTCTCCTCCAGACGCGACCGTCCTCCAGCCTGACTCTATATGATCTCGGCCCGGTGACGGCGATGACTTCGCCCGGAATCCAAAGTGGGTCCCCAGCGAAATTCCTGGCGAATATCGGCTCCTGTAACATAAAATGTCTAACCCCGAAGTGGAAGCGAGGGGAGAGTCAGGGCAGTATTGTGGGTGCAGTCTATCCAATACAGTCCTCAGGCGTCGGCCCATCAGAAGTTCCGCTGGGGACTTATTGGTGACTGCACAGGGGGTTGAGTGCTGGCTCATCAGGAACCGTGAGAGTTTGTGGTGCCAGTCATCTCTGCCAAACCTAGCGAGGGCCTCTTTGGTGGTCCTGACGGCCCTTTCAGCCAACCCATTACTCGCAGGGTGGAATGGGGCTGTTAAAATGTGGCGAATGCCTAGGTTGGCTGCAAAACGGCTGAATTCTACTGATGCGAACTGTGGGCCATTATCGGAGACCAAGGAGTCGGGTAGTCCATGGGTAACGAACAGGCGCGTTAACACGTTGGTGATTGCTAGTGTGGTTGTCGTGGATAGCTGCGCCACGTCTATCCACTTGGAATAAGCGTCCACGACCACTAGGAACATCTTTCCATGCACGGGCCGGCCAGATCGATATGGATTCTAGACCAAGGCGCTGGCGCTCCCATCTGGTAGGGGTGGCGATGGGGGAGCAGGACGGGATTCCTGGCAAATGCTGCAGGAACTTACCCAATTGACAATGTCCTCGTCTCAGACCCGGCCACCATACGTAGCTGCGTGCCAACGCCTTCATTCTCACAATGCCGGGTGTCCCTCATGCAACGCCTCCAGGACTCGGGTACGCAGCGAGGTCGGAATGATCACTCGAGTGCCCCACAGTAGACAACCCTGCAAACTGGACAGCTCCTGCATGCGAGTCTTAAAGGGTGCGAATTTGTTATCAACATTGCCTCCCGGCCACTCCCCTCCTCACCCAGTCGAGCACCTGGGCGAGCGCTTGGTCTGCCTTGGTTTTGGCGGCGATGTCAAGGGCGGTGATGGGCAGGTCCAACTGGGTGATTTCAAAAATGGCATTGACAGGAGCTGGGTCTTCAGCCGGAGCGGGTAAGGGGCAGCGACTGAGTGCGCCAGCGTGGGATAGAGTTTTGCCGGGCGGTGGATAAGTTTGTAGGAGTAGGCCGCTAGAAAAAGCGTCCCACCGTGTCATCCGAGGGGAGAGGACTTGAGGTGTCTGTTTGTCGCCGGCCAGTAGGCCCAGGAGGGGTTTATGGTCGGTGACCAGTTCAAGAAATGGCCAAAAGGAATTCGTGAAACTTTTCACGGCTGCAACAGCTGCTAGGGCTTCCTTGTCTATTTGGCTGTATTTCGCTCCATGGCGAGAGCGTCCTGGAGAAAAAGGCGATGGGGGCCTCGGGCGCCATTGGCGAGTCGGTGACAAGGACCGCCCCATTCCAAAAGGGGATGCGTCTGCTGCCAGTACTAAAGGAAGGTTGGGGTCGAATTGGATGAGCACTGCCTCTGACGTAAGTAGTGATTTGACGGCGTTAAACGCCTGGTCTTCTTTGTGCCCCCAGTGCCACGGTGACTTTTTGTCTAGTAATCTGTGTAGGGGTTCGGCTACTGAGGCTTTATGGGGCAAGAAGGATGCATAAAAGTTTAGGAGTCCCAAGAAGGCTTGTAGCTCCGTTTTGGAGGTTGGTGTGGGAGCTTCGTGGATCGCCCTGACCTTGGACTCCAGGGGTGAATGCCAGAGGCGTCAATTTTATAACCCAGAAAGTCCACCTGTCTAGTGGCAATGGCGCATTTTTCTTTTTTTAACTTGAGGCCATGCTGTCTGAACCTCTCTAACACTGCTCGCACTCTCTGGAAGAGTTGGGGTCTGTCCCTGGCCGAGACCAAGATGTCGTCGAAGTAGGGTACTACACCAGGAGGCCCTGTAAAATCCGCCCATGAGGGATTGAAAAATGCCCGGGCAACACTTACGCCAAATTGGAGACGCTTGCATCGAAGGCACCCCTGTGAGTGACGATGGTCTGAAGTTCCGCTGTTTGGTTATCAACAGGGAACTGTTGATATGCTTGAGACATGTCCAATTTAGCAAAAATACTGCCCGGTTCGAATGTATGCAATAAATGCTGAATGACGGGCACGGGATAGGCGCTAACTTGTAAATATTTATTGATTGTTGTCTTGTAGTCCGAGCAAATTCTCAGGCTACCATCTTTTTAGGGTGTGACAATGGGCGCCTCCCACTTGGCGAAATCTGTTGGCTCAATGACCCCTTGTTTTAGTAGTTTATCCAATTCAGCGTCTAGTTTTGGTCGAATAGCAAATGGAACTCTACGTGGTTTTAATCTGATTGGGGCTGCCTGGGGGTCAACGGTGAACGAGATGGGGGTTCCATTATAACACCCCAGCTCCTCGCTGAACACATCTGCGTAGTCAGCGAATAAGGAGTCAGTGTCTGAGGTTGAGACAGCATGGACTCCTGTTAACCCTAGGCCGAGGTGGGGAAACCAATCGAGCCCCAATAAGGTGGGTAGGTTGCCGTTAACTACCACTAGAGGTAGGTGGCCTTTAAAAGCTCTAAAACTGACAAAGAACTTGCCTCTGCCGATCACGGGAATGGCCTTCCCTGGTAGTCCTTCAGACCGAACTGGCATCTCTGAAGCCGGGTAGTAGATAGGCTGGGGTGGAGTCTCTTGAGGGTGTTCCACGAGATTATTGAGAGCGCTGACCCTGTGTCAACCTCCATGTGGCACGGTTTACCTTCTAGGGAAACGGAGAGAGAAATTTTACTAACAGAGTGGCAAGCACGCCTGGCAAGGCGGTGCGTGCGACAGTTTAATACTTGCCTCTGTGGTCCCGAGTGCAGGACGGGGTCTTTGTGCAGCGCTTTGGGGGCTTGGCAGACTCTCGCAATGTGCCCCCTCTTATGGCAGTTGTTACAAACGGCTCCTTTAAACTTGCAGGTGGCCCTTTGATGTGATCCCCCACAGGCTAGGCACAGGGTGATGTGCTTGGGTGGACCGGTGTATTCTTGTTTGGCCCCTACCTGCGACCGTCTGTCATTGGTGAGGCGATGGACATCGTTCTCATCGTTGTGGCCTTCCTCCGCTTCCACCTCTTCAGAATGGACTGGGAACGCTGCTAGCTTGGCGCTTGGGCCCTGAATTTCGGTGGCTGAGTTCGTAGCTAGCTCGGCTGCTAGGGCCTCCTCTACGCTGCGCGAGGTTGAGGTCTTTCTTAGCTAGCAGTCGCCTCTGTAGGTTGAGATCCTTGACCCCACAAACCAATTGATCGAGGAGCATGTCCTCTAGGTATGTTCCAAACCCGCAGTGCAGGGCTGCTGTTCTGAGGGCGGCCATATATTGGTTGATGGTCTCCTTACTTGATTGCTTCCTCATTCGGAACGTGAACCTCCTGGCGATTTGTGAAGGTCTGGGAGCGTAGTGGTTTGTGAGGATCTCAAGCAACTCGGACCACGGAACGCTTTTTAATTCTCTCGGCGCCACGAGTGCTGCAGCGGTATCGTAAACGGTGGCTCCGCAGTAGATTAGAAATAGGATTTTTTCCGATGCTCTCCACATCCGACAGGCCGACCGCATCGATGTAATGGTTGAAAGCGGTTCTTATACGATTCCCACTTCTCTTCGTCTGGTTTAAACGCCGGGAATACTGGATTGGAACTCATGGTGCTGGAACGGCTGGGCTACCTGCGGGAGAAATCTCTCTGGGACTACGAAGCGCCGTGAGTTACAAGTGATATCAGCTCTGGAGAGGTTTTTGCTACCCTCTCTTTCTCTCTCTGGGTTACCACGTTGGCTGCTAGCCGTTGGAGGTGTCTTGATTCGCGCCAAAAAAGGTGGGCGTTAGTGACTCTCTACAGCGCTGTGCTGTGATTCCTACTGGCCCGAAATTCAAATGACACCGTTTGAATTTCGCGCCAAATGCAGAGCGGCTGCGGCTCGCAGCGCTTCACTTTCCCGTAGCGAGGCTAACAAGCGGCTACAGACGCTTCTAACTATTTGACTCAGACCGCTTTCTCTGGCTGCGGATCTGCGTTTGCTCTTTTTGATCGCTCGTTTCGCTAGCTGACCGCCTCTCTGGCTGCGGATCAGCGTTTCTTTTGTTGCCAACCGATCGCTCTCTGGGCTGTAGATCGGTGGCTAGTGACTCAGCGGTTGCAAGGTGCTTCTGGTAGCCATCCCATCCTCGTCGCCAGTGTTAAGTTTGAGCAATGAGAGGCTGAACCAGAGCATGAGTGCAACAGTACTTTATTTACAAATAAAGGGCTGACCGTGCTTGCCAAGCCTGGAACTGGCTCGCAGCAATCAGCGGCCAGTTGGACCCCGCAGCCTGCTTTTATAGCTGGCTGCTGGGGAGAACTGACCAATGGGAATGGGGGAAATAACGCCCACACAAGTGAGTGGACCTGAGTGAGAACTCCTTGAGTCCTCAGGACATAACACTGACCATGAAAAGGTGAAACTAAGAAAAAAGTGCTAGGATACAAGCTGGAGAAACAGAGCTTGACCTTCCCTCCCTCCCTCCCTCCCTCCCTTCTTCACTCTGCAAAGTGCCACATGCATCAGAAGTATTCCCTGGATACCTAATGTGTGTGATACATTTGCATGCAGCATTTTCTTGGAGAACAATTGATGAGAATAATTTTGAGAATTATAGAAGCTGATGTTCCTCTCTTTTTCCATTACAAGCCGTACTAACAATAGGCCTGTCACTGACAATGATCAAAGTTCAGAGCCCTGTTACAATATCTGACATCACTGAATGCGCCTGCCTGATTTCAGCATGTATGTAATCAGAGTAATACAGAAGAGGGGAAAGTGATGCCGGGCTTGTGTTAATAAATACATAAAACCTAAAAGCCTGAGGTGGAAATTATTTGGTTATGTTCTTTCTGAGTAAAATACATTTTAATTTTTCCATCTGCATTGCTGCAGTGATTTGAAAGCCAGATCACGTCTATCCAGTTTCATTATTATAAAACTGGAATTAAGGCACAACCTCCTCAATCCATCTGTATCGTAAAGCAGTCAAAAACATGCTGATGGTGGTTGCACACTTGATGGTTTGTCGGGTTTTTGAAATAATGGAGTATACATCATCAATTACTAGGTTAATAATGGATTTATAGAACCATTTTTAAATAAAGGGATAGTGTAAGGAAATGGCTGAATGACTGGTTCATAAGGATTATAACTCTTCCCCTAACATACGTGTGGGCACATTGGCACACATGTGCATACTGAAAATTCTACAGCATGGAACTCACTCAGCTGTAGGAAATGGTTTATATGTGTTATTGAACAATATATGATATTTCACTAAAGCACACCATGCCTAATTGTTATTCTTTGCTTGAAATTAAGCACTTTTCTCTCTCTGAATGACGTATTCATTTTCTCTGTTAAAGAAGGTATATATTATGTATCTGAAAAAGAGACAGGGAAAGGCATACAGTGTTAGTTCTCTCTCAGGGATGAGAAAGAACAAACTCCTACAAGAAAATTTGAAATGCTAATGATATTTGGGAAAGAGAATAATTAGTACACTTGCATTCTGACATGAAAAAGCAGGTTTCAGGACAGGCCATGGCATAGAGAGAGCACTGATCATGTCTGTGGGCCACTCAGTGAACCACCGGTTCTGTGGGCGTGGCTTGGTAGGCGTGGCATGGCTTGGTGGGCATGGCTTGGAGGGCGTGGCAGGGGAAGGATGCTGTAAAATCTCCATTGCTTTGCCACTCCTGGTTTCTAGCTCTGTTCTCCTGTGCGAGGCAACAAAAGAAGACCCAGCCAATCAACTGGGACTCAGGAGGCAGAGAATAGGGTATCAGATCCATGTATCTGTCATTTCTTCAGTGGAAGAAGAAAAGGGGCGGGGGAGACTGATAAAGAAATCCTTTCTGGATGTAACCTGAATATATTTAATCTTATATTGAATTTGTATAACCCACACATGATACAATGGAGGGAGAAAAACCAGATGGCCAGAACCTATCACCTCTGAGAGGCACAGCCAGGAGATGAGAAGATCATAAAAATTCCACAGTGAGATGTGTCCTGGGAACCTCTGGAAAAGTTTGTTCTGAAAGCGGGGTGGGGGGAAATTAGATATGCCCTGGGAAACTGTGAAAAAATCGTTCCTACAAAAGGGGTGGGAGGGAATTAAGATACTGGCTTTTGTTTCACTAAATACACATCAAGATAAGGGGAGGGGTTCTAAACTCCCTTATCTATCCCTATGCCTGAGGAACCTCAGACGCTGCTTTGAACTCCTACATGAATTGTCTCATCTGAATAAAGGATTCCTTTTGATACATTTGGTGTTCAGAAGTTTATTTCTTGTTAATTGAATGGGAAAAAGTTATGTAGCCTGACATAGGGGCAGGGCCAGTCAGAGGTGGTATTTGGCAGTTCTCCAAACTACTCAAAATTTCTGCTACTCGTTCTCCAGAACTGGTCAGAACCTGTTGAATACCACCTCTGGGGCCACCTGTGATGGAGTCAGAATGGGAAGGTGCCACCATCCTGGTACTTCATAATCTTTCATTATTTTGCAAGACCAACAATAACTGGTGAGAGTAGGAAGCATGATTTCATGACAGTTCTCTCCTCTGGTCAATTCCAATCAACATTTGTAGGATGAGAAGGCCAAGCCAGAAGGCCCTGATCTATAGGGTTCCTCAGAGCTTGATTCTCTCTTATCCAATGTTTACATGAAGCATCAGTAAGGTTGTCTGTTGACTGATGGTCAAGTATCATCAGCACAATAATGATACTCAGTTGTACATTCCCAGACCAGCCAAAAAATATTGCTGAAGTCATGATCCAGTACCTGGAGGCTTTTGGGATTTGGAATGTGAGAAAAGAACTCTAATCAATATTGATAACTCTTGGTGCTGGGGACCTTCTATTTCTGTTCTTGAATAAAGTTGAATCTAGTGTGTAATCTGGGGGTTCCTCTAAATTTGCAGTTTGAAAAGCAGGTGACAGCTGGGCCTAGTGGCTCTTTATTTAGGTTCATCTTGGGCACCAATTATGCCCCTTCCTGGACTGGGAGGCTACAGCCACTCATTCCTTGGTTAAAACACATACAGAAAGAACTATATATGAAGCTGACATTGAAAACCATTCAGAGCTAGACCTGCCAAGTACAGAACCCAAGTATATGTGCAATGATGAGTAGACTACACAATGCCCACAAAACAGCACTGCTCCATGGGCTGCACTGATTACTAGTTGGTTTCTAGGGTCCAGTTACCATTTTGAAAGCCCTGCATGACATAGGACCTGTTATTTAAGAGATATAATGTCTCCTATGTTTGTGCAAATCATTGGAGTTGAATGGAGTAGAGTCTAGACACTTCAGATATGACTTAAGTAATAATAAACAAATGAGTGAAGGGTTGGCTGAGAAAAATTATCCCATTCACATGCTACATATAATTTCCCTTTGCTGGCTTGCTTTCTTCTGCCCAACTTCACATTCCCAATGGTAAGTGTTTTGATTCAATGTTTCTTAACCTTGGCAGCTTGAAGATGTGAGGACCAACTCTCAGAATTCCCCAGCCAGCCAGCCAGCCAGCATTCTGGGAGGTGAAGTCCACACATCTTATCATTGACAAGGTTAAGAAACATGCTCTAATTCATTCAGTCGCCTCATGGATGGGATGAGGGCAGGTTAATAACTGATTGTCCTTTTCAGGCTACATTTCTCAGTCTTTCCTGGTTCCAGATGTGGATGTTAGGTGATTGTGCACCTGTGGGAAAAAGCAGGGTCAATTTAAGCTTGTGATATAAATATGATTAAAAATCAAATTCTTTAGAGTCAGCAACAATTAGATGGAAAAAGAAAAGATTGCCTGGTTGTGTTTGTTGCTGGTTTCTGCCTTGTTTTAACTGCTGCAACAGTAAATTTGCCTATTGTGTAGGTGGCTTCATGCTTTGAGTCAAACAGTAAAATGATCTGTTTTCCCAGGTGAACATAGTAAAAAAAAAAGTGGGAGGGAGTTATGTTGTCCTTCAAAGAGCCTTATAAAAGTTGCAGTAAAAAAGGAGTCGGAAGAAGCGCACAGAGCAAGGGGAATCTTGGCATACCTGCCTGATAATAACATGGATAGAAGGATGTATGTCTGGCCCTAGAAAATCATTTCCTCCAGCTAGAACAAAAAGAAAGGTCTACAAATATCTTTCAAGTCCCCAAAAACCTGTGTCTAGCATTTGCCTGGGGCTCTGAGAGAGTGAGTTGGCTTCAAACCAACATCCGATGTCATCCAGTCTTTGTGACATCAGCTTTTGGTCTGAATGAACTCCAGAGTTAATAAGGAAAATACAGAGACTCTACTCTCTTTGTCCAGACTGAGAAAGAATTGTCAGCTAAGACTAGTGGTGGTATCCCTGCAGGAAAACATTTGCTGTCCAACCAGTATGCCACTACTGGTCTCTATACCCTGTGTTTATTTCCTGGCATCCCAAAGCTGGTATATAGAGGATGAGCTGGGGTGTGGCAATAAGAACCTTTCACACTTGTTTCTTATTCTCTCTAGCATATTTTGGTTCATAGGTAGACTAACCTCAACTGCATATAACATTGGGTTAGTGTTTCAATTTCACAAATAAGTAAGGCAGTTTTCCCATTTTGTAGAATTGTGGAACCGAGGAGACATTTTTCTGAAAGTTTTCTTTAAATAAAAATTAAATCCTTAAACATTACGCTTGGTGCATAAAGATAACATTTCCCCTTTAATTTCTCAGAAATATATTTTTTTTCCTTCTTGTTGAATTAAAATATTCTGAAACTTCAGAGAATCCTTTGTGCATAAAGGAACTGATGTGCAATCTGGGAATCTGCATGGACTCACAGTGGCAGCTGTGGCTGGGAAGCCCTTTGCACAGGCCCACCTTGTGCGCCAAGGGTGTCCTTGTGCGCCAGTTGTAATCAACCTCTGGATTGAGAGATTCTACTCATGGCGACTTACACCTTAGTTACCTGCTAGGCAAGTGGTACAATAAAGAAGGTCCACTTTACATCAGATGGCATTGATTTATGGACAGCCATCTGGAACTGTGCCAACTGGACTAGATTGATCAGCAATGGAATGATCAGCAAATATGGAAGACAAGCGCCCTTTCAACTAATGGGGCAGTATCCATGATGGTATTCAGCTGGTTCAGACCGGTTCTAGTGAACCAGTAGTTCCAGAGAGCAGTTGGCTCTGCCCACCCTCCGTTGCCCTTCCTGTCCTATATTTCCCTGTTTTTTAGCTCAACCGATTTGCGCGGCACAGTGGATTGTCCTGCCTCAGTCATTTTACTCACTGGCACTGACGTGGAAGGTAAGTTTTGAAGCTTAAAATGGGCATTTTTTTTTAATGCTGCACATGCGTGTGAAGTGTGTGCTCACTGAACTGGTTGTTAAACTGGTTACAACTTTGTGCAACTGGGCACTATGCCTTGAAAGGTTGTAGCTAAAAACCAGCCCTATGATTTACACCCTATTGATAACCAGTGCAGTTCCCAGGACAATGGTGTTACACAGTCATACTGAGGTATGATCATAAATGTCCATGCTGCTTTATTTTGGACCAGGTGTAGCTTGTAAGATGTCTTCAGGGGTAACTCCATATAAAGTACATTACAACAGTTCATGTGTGAGGTTATCAGACCATGAATAATAAAAGCCTCCAGGTCCAAATATTTTACATTATTAATTCTTTAGCATACATTATCTTCATATTTTACAATATAGGCACAATTATACATCACAAGAGAAAATGGGCTTTGCAGGATGGAAAATGTAGGACTGACACAGGGAAGAAAAGAAACAAAGAGATGGTCAAATATAAGGGAGGCAGCATCAGGTGAGAGAGGCAGCAGTAGGTTTAAAACAGACAAATAATGGATGAATAAATAATTGATGCTTACAAGAAACAGAGTTGCTGCAAAATAAGGTTGTTGCAGAAATAAGATAATACAAAGCCTGATTCCTGCATATAAACTATACCCATCTTGCTTTCCGAACTTTCTGTACTTTCATTAAACCATTTGCCTCCAGGTTGATTTAAAATGGAGATTGAAATCATGGTATCATAGGGCTGTAAGAGACTTTGGAAGTCTTCTAATCCAACCCCCTGCTCAAGGCAGCAGACCTTATTTCATCCCAGACAAATAGCTATCCAATCTTTTTTTTGAAGACCTTCAGCAATGTAGAACCCCAAAATCTGGGAAGCAAGATGTTTCACTGGTTAATTGTTTACTGTTAGGAAATTCCTCCTTATTTCCAGATTGGATCTCTCTTTAATGAGTTCTATCCATTTCTCCTTCTCTTACACTCAAGGAGTTTTGGGGAATAGGTTGACCCACACTTCCCTGTGACAGCCATCATTGAGCCAACAATTGCTATATCTACTGGATATTCGCAAAGGTTTTCCTAAGGACCTCTATTTTTCTGTCTCATTCAAGGGCATTGATTTCAGTAGCCAGTTTTATTCATCTGTTCTTACCTGTCACTGTAACAACCTACCACATACAGTGACAGCAGAGAAGTCTGGATCTTGCTGGAAGTTCTCCTGGGAGACTGCTCTGATATGACTTTTTTCATATGACCTACATGTCATAAATTTCTAGGACATTTTTTCCCTTAGCTATACAAGTCCCAAATGTAAAACAAGACTGTCACATTTTGGTCAAGGGACACGATTGGATTAACAAGAAAAGTTTTAGAAGCTGTAGAAAAAAAGGACTTGACGTGTAGGAAAAAAATATGCAAACAGGAATTTTTTTGATAGGTAAATAAAGCAGCAAACTTGGGGCAGGAAATCTAATATCTATACCCTCTCTATATTGCAGTTCCCATCATCCTCCTTTAAATGGCTTTGTTTAATGGGTCTGATGGAAGTTGAAGTCCAAAATATCTGAAGAGCATTCAGGCACTCCACCTCCTCCTATGATTACTAATCACCTCCAAGAGCATCACTTGCTCTTATGATTACTGATGAGAAATACCTGGCAATTGTAATGTCATCATGATGAAGTCAAGCTGCATCCATGGTGATGGAACTGGTTTCTAGGGAGATCAACTGCCAATGTCCTTTTGATCCCTGATTCTGTCTAACCTCAAAATGAATGATGCTGCTTCAAAACTTGGTCTGATTAAGACACTATAGATGAGGATACCTGGAATTGATATCTCAGTCTGTTACCAGAAGAATAGATCACCCCCAATAATCCATGACAATATTCCAGTAATAGGGTGTGGGCAGATAATCTGATGATACCTTCTTTCTTAGACTTGCCAATCCTCAACAAGATAGTTCCAAGGATTCAGAGGTAACTACATATAAAATATTTGCTTCTCAATTATTACCTTTATTGTCAGAGCACAACATGTGTACAATGAGATTGGCTGAGCTTCCCTTCACGCACCCCACCCCAAACACAACTCACAGTGAGGACAGAGGTCCCTAACCCAGACCCAATCTTATTACACTATGTGACCTTGTTTCACAATGTGCCAGCCCCGCAAGTCTATCATACTACATTGACATGAAGTTATTTTCCATTCAGGAGTCTGACAGGCCATGGGTAGAAACTGTTCTTCAGCCTGTTGGTGTGGCTGGCTATGCTTCTCTATCTCCTACCCGATGGTAGGAGAGTGAAGAAGTGCTGACTGGGATGTGAGTCATCCCTGAGGATTTTCCTCACTCTTCTAAGGCAGTGAGCTCTAGCGATGTCATCTAGTGGTATCAGAGAACAGCCCACGATGTTTTGTGCTGTGCTCACCACCCTCTGTAATGTCTTTCTATTTGCAACTGTCAAGCCAGTGTACCACACCGTAATGCAGTATGAGAGGACGCTTTCTATTGTGGACTGGTAAAAGGACATCATCAGTCGTTGTTCCACTTTATTCTTTTGCAAGACCCTGAGGAAATGGAGTCTCTGTTGGGCCTTCCTGGCCACCTGGGTTATGTTGATTTTCCAGGTAAGATCTTCACTGAGGTAGACTCCCAGGAATTTAAAGGAGGAAACTCTCTCCAAGCAGCCCCCTTTGATGTAAAGGGTCCTCTCTCTTCTTCTGGAAGTCTAACACCATCTCCTTCTGTTATTCCCATTGGTTTACCAAATGCAGTCATTTCAATATACAATTACTGGCCTAAGTGTGCATTATGGGAATTGAAACTCTACACATCTGGAGGATGTCAGATTGGGACTGGCTGCTTCACAGATGGCTGACTACGAATACTTTACAAGCAGCATGATAATGATACAAGAACATTTAATTTTATTCGGCAATAGCTGTCTACCAGCATCTGGAAATTAATAACTTCTTCATTAAAATGTGGTATCTGTTGCCTTTTTAACAGCCAAAGATAATCCTGGGCTTTTTGCAAAGGTTTAAAGACAGGTCTAGTCAGCCATCAAACTTTTGAGAAATACATAAACAGCAGAGATGACAGCGATGATGGGGAAATCAAAGGTCTGTGTTAGTTTAGTTCTAATTTTTGCTGAACAGATAAACCCTTTGAAACATTTTGTTCTGGCCTACAACTGTGAACAATAGCCAGTGGGAAGCAGATGGGCTCAACAAAAAGAAAGCATTTAGTAATTACAGTTTATCCCTTGGGGAGGAGAAAAAGAAGAAAGAGCTAGTGCAGGTTTAATGTGTAATTATCAATATGGGAAATACAAACCCCACATTGACTATCTTAGAGGGTGGGCTTTGACATAAAGGCCATCCAAAATTAAGCCTGAGTTGAGTTGCTTGCAAAATATCATCCTATGATTAGATTACTATACTGACAAAAAGCCACAATTTAAAATGGACTTTCTTTTAATGCACTGGGAACTGTAAAGAAAAGCAAATGTTAGATATTTCAAAGTCAACTCCAAACCCATTTTTATAACCTATGTTGCAGATGATTATGAGTTGTTGGGTTGTTGCAGGCAATCTCCTTGCAGAGTGATTAAATATCTGTGCAGGGCATCTCTTCTATCTACAATATACTAACCCTCATCATCTCCATGTGGAGGGGGATTTAGTAGCACAATAATCTTTTATACCCCTACAGGTAGATAGACTTATAAAGATGACTAAAGTGGCTCTGAATATCACGTCTGCTCATTTGTTTAGGTCCTGAAAAAACCAAAGCCTAATGTGGCTCTGCAACAGCGAAATGGGTTGTGAAAATTGTGTCCATTGCCGGGCTCTAGAGATAAAAAACCAGGGCATTGTCAGCATCACCAAGATATAATGCTAGGAAATCCTCAGTGCATTTAGGAAACCATCAAGATCCATCAAATACCTAGACAGGATCCGTTTAACTGTCCTCCATCCCTTCAGAAACACCTGTGGCAGTCAGATGAATATTGAGTTGGGAGTGATCTGTCTATAACAAAAGAGTTGTAAAGATATCTAGTATCTCCAAGTTATCAGTGTCACCCCAATAGAAACTCAGATCCAACCTGTGTCTTGCTGCATGTGTAAGGCCAGCTAGTAGAGGTTGGTGGTTGTTACGTAGTACCTAAGTTGCCTGTGCAATTGAGGATATTGAAATCTTCCAGAACAAGAAACCTTGATAAATACAATCCTGGAAGTAAGATATCCCCAGCTTGCTCAAGAAAAGGGCTGCTAAGCAGTGGGTTAGCAACCAAGATGATTAGGGGACTGGAGGCTAAAACTTACAATGAACAATTGCAGGAACCGGGCATGGCTAGTATAGTGAAGAGAAGAGAAGAGAAGGACCAGGGGAGATATGATAGTAGTGTTCTGATATTTGAAGGGCTGCCACAGAGAGGAGGGGGTCAAATGTGTTTTCCAAAGCACCTGGAGGCCAGACAAGGAACAATGGATGGAAACTGAAGAAGGAGAGATTCAACCTGGAAATAAGGAGAATTTTTCTGACAGTGAGAACAATCAACCAATGGAACAGCTTGCCTTCAGAAGTCATGGGAGCTTCATCACTGGAGGTTTTCAACATGAGGTTGAACTGATATCTGTCAGAAATGGTGTAGGGTCTCCTGCTTGGGCAGGGGATTGGACTAGATGGCCCACAAGGTCCCTTCCAACTCTGTTAATCTGTATCTGTATCCTATTAACAGCCCTAATACCATTCTGTCCATCCAAAGGCAATAGCATGCACTCAAATGTGGCCAAATGATGACTGGAGCATTTGATTAGTAAGATGTAATATGTTTAAACCTTTTTGCCCTCCCACCCTGCTCTGTGAGAGAGATTAAGTCTTCCCTGTCATGTCACTTGCCAGGTTTTCCCATGTTAACATTTGGAAAATAGATATTTTAACCCACAACTGTTAAAGGCATTAAGCAACAGGATTTTGAGCTTGGAGGAGTCACCACTACTGGCTCTCTGACCTCTTGACTAGGCTGCAACCTGGAGGAAGAGAGGTCAGTTGACATTTTTTTCTGAACAATTTGATTGCAGCTTCCTATGTATTATCCTCTGATGATCACAGTGTTCTTGTTTGTCCCCAGGAGGATGGATTTGAATTTCATGGAAAAAATGGACTAAGTTGAAAGTTTGTCCAAGATACAATATGAGCTTTTGCTGCATAATATATATAATAAAACCCTGATCTTCTTTTTTTGCTAATATTTGTCCCTTTTTGTAGGACCTCTACATGCATCTTATCAAGAAGATTTTATGGGAGAAGGCGGAGCTGGCGTCGCAGTGGTACAGCATGCAATCTTGAAGCTCTAAGATCGCCACTGATATCTCCATTGTGGGACGGTCCCACCAGACCTAAACCATCCCGTAGAGATGGTGACTGAGGAGGGCACATCCTATCGATCCCAGGGACATTGCAAAGTCCCTGGTAGATCCAGGAGAAGCCCTTTTTTCCCCATGGTGGAGAGGTAGCCATTATAGCTGCTGAAGCTGGGACAGCTCCAGAACGGAAGAAAGCTGGAAAGAAAGTGAGTCAGTTTGGTGAGATAAATTTCTACTTATTATTTTCTGGAGAGAACAACCTAAAAGACTAAAAGTTAAATTTAAAAGTGAAGATAAAAGTGGTCAAGCAGTGAGATTAAGCACAAATAAAACCTGAAGGTTTTTTTTTTCCTTTTTATTGGAACTTTGGATTTTTGTAAAACCTTTTTAATTTTTAAACTGGACTGGTCTTTCCTTTTTAACTTTTATTTTTTCTTTTTAAAATAACTCTTTGGAAAAAAAAATTTGTCTCTTCTTTTTAACGATTTTAGACTTTTTTTTAAATTCCTGGGTTAAATATTAGTGGGGAAGGGAAAGGAAAGGGAAATAAGTAGTGCTGCCACCTGGAGGCTTGGATACATTATTTTTCTTTCTTTCTTGTTGATACATTTGGTGTTACCTTCGAAGACTCTGAGTTTTTCATTGAAAAGATAGTGGGGAGAGCATGTAGATTGTTTATGCAGGTGCTCTTCTGTGGAACTACTGATAGCTGGAGTCTGGAGTTGAAATTGAAAGAAAGAAGATTGAAGTGACCTTGAAAAGAGAACTGGAAATTTTGTTTTTTGATTTAGTAAAGAGCCTCAAATATTTAGTGGCAGTGCTTTGCTTACTGACAGAATTGCCTTTTCTCTTTCCCCCTTTTTTTTTACTCACCTCAGTTGGATTTTTATATTTGGAATTGAGTCTTTTGATGCAGGAATAAGATTACTTTTTTCTCCATCCTTCCCCCTTTTGCTCCACCTTTTTAGAGAGGGGAATATATAGATTTTTGTCTTTTTAATTTTTTTCTATTTTTTTTTTAAAAAAATTTCATCCTTTCTCCATTTTTCTTTTTTTTCTTTTTTTTTCTTTTTCTTCCACACAATTGGAACCAATTGGATTAAGGTGCTCAAGTGCTTGAAGATTTTTTCCCTTCCCTTTTTATTTATTTTTTTTTTTATTTTTTATTGGAGTGGCGGTTGGCTGCTCTTGCTTTTTCTTCCCATTTTCCTATTAAGTATTCTAAGATGAGCAGAAAGATACCAGCCTCAGCTTCTTCAATTCTGACTTCTTCCTCCTCACCATCTGGAGGACAACGATCAATACAGGTGATATTACAACAAGAGAAGGAGAAAGAAGTGACACTGCAGATGATTATGCGAGGAATTCAAAAGATACAAGCAAAAACAGATAATATTGAAAAGAGAACAGAAAACTTTGAAAAGAGAACGGAGAATATTGAGCAAAGAACTGAAAAGACAGATGAGAAAATTGAAAATATTCAACAGATGATGATGCAATATGAGGACAGAATTAAGAAAATTGAAGAACAAGATGTACAAAGAGATAAGAAAATTGGAGATATGGATACCCGACTGAGTGAAGTTGAAAGAGACAAGAGCAGATCACTCGGATGGGAAATTGATAGATCAGAATTCTATCTTAGATTTCAAAATATAGAAGAAGAAAAGGGTGAAAACTTTGCTGAAATGATGACAGAAATCTTGGCAGAAGCATTAGAAATAACTAAAGAGAAGATGATGGATGGAATGGACAAGGTTTTTCATGTCTACACAAGACATGCAATGAGAAATAAACTGCCAAGAAAAGTTCATATCAGATTTACTAAGAAAATAATTAAATCACAAATACTGCAGGTGGCAAGAGAGAAAACACTAAAGTACAAGCGTTGGAAGAACAAGGTGTAAAAATGAATTGGTTTTCATATTTGCAAATACAATCTAGATTTGATAAAGATGTTGAAACAGAAGGTATCTATAATAAGTTGACTGACAGATAAAATTTTGACAGGTACTGATGAAAAAGTAATTTAAAAACTTTATGGACATTTGTTAGAGGTAGAACAAGTAAAAGAAACAATGATTGCGTGGGGGAAAAATTTTGGATATTTGGGATTAACCTAGATAAATGGCAAAAATTGTGGCCTCAAAATTATAAAATGACAATGTCAACTGCATATAAAGAAAATTTGTATAAGATGTTTTACCCCCAACGAGAATTGTGAGGATGTTCAAGAATAAATCAGATAAATATTGGAAATGTCATCAGATACCTGGCTCATATTACCATATGTGGTGGACATGCTCAGATGCAAACAGATATTGGACTATAATCCACACATGGTTGGAAAAAATGATAAAACAACACATAGACTTTAAACCTGAGATATTCTTATTGGGAATTATACCGGAAATATACAGTAAAAGAACTGAAATATTTGATTGTAAATGTTTTAACAGCGGCTAGAATTGTATTTGCTAAGAATTGGAAAAATGAAAAAATACCTATGCAGGAGGAACTTATTAAGAAAATCATGGACTGTGCCGAAATGAGCAAATTGACATTTGAAATTAGAGAACAAGAAGATAAACAATTTTATATGATATGGGATTTATTTTATCAATGGTTAGATAAAAAGACATGGTAAAGAAATAGATTAGCAAGCTTTATAATAAAAGTTAATAGATTGATGTGGAATACAATATAAAATATATAACTATTGGATGAATGTATAGGATTAAACCATAATGAAATTTAGAATATCTCGTATAGAATGATGGAAAAATAGTTTAGTCAAATGAATGATTAATAATTGATATTACATAAGCACAAATTAGATTGAAAGGTGAGAATTTATATAACCTGGGAGTAACGGTTAAAAAAAAGGTTAGCACAAAAGATTGTAACCAACTGACACACTGTATGTTTATAATTGAAAGAGGGTTTTATGTTTTTATGTTTTGTCTGTATGTTTGTTGTAAAAAACAAAAAACTTTTTTTTTTTAAAAAAGAGTTTTATGTGTGGTGTACTCTTTTTTCTTAACTTCATAAGCCTGGCTGTCATTCATTTCAAAGAGTCCTGCATTCCTTCGTATCTTTTGCTACAAAATGACACTTTCTGCCATTCTTCTCATTATCTCACTCTGCAGCTCACTGGCTGAAGTAGAACAATTCATTTGGCAAGCTCTGGGTTGCACTGTGTCTTCCCTTTTGCTATTGCCTTGCTAAGGAGCCTTGTAGAAACGAATTTCTTACAAAGGTAGGAAAAAAGAAAACAGATTAATTGCAATAGCTATCCTGATATGCAGAAAAGAGTGTTGGTCACTTTTAAGTTTCTCTGAGTAATAAATAAACATCTTCTCCTCGACTTAAAAGCATAACAAGTGGTGTTATAACAGAAAGAAAAACTCTACTGGAAGTCAAGCACAGCAATGCGTTTCATAAATATCAGAAATTACATTAAAACTTTTGAACAGCTAGCGAAAAGGACAAGTTCTAGTCTCTTGCTGGTTTATAATCTTATTCTGCAGTCTGTGTGCTTTGGGGTGGTGACATTGTTATTTGTTGGATGCAGTCGTGACAAGAAAGGGTCACAGAAACTCAAGAAGTATAAAAAGCCATACATTTTTAAAGGAATGAGTTGTGTGTCCACAAAGTGTGATTGGGTAGAGATAGATGGATTAGTACAAATCCATTTTGGATTAAGTGTCCAAACTAGGGGTATGTTTTATTCATTTTTTCCTATGCATTTCTTTTCATATCAGTCTGTTTCTTGTGACTTTCCTCTGAAACACAAGATATTTGCACAAAATAGTCTGCTTTAATGTACATTTCCACATAAGTAAAATATAAAGTACTTAATGTATATGTTAAAGGACATTTCTCACATGAGTGTTTTTTAAAATAAAACTACCTTGATTATACCCTCGTAAAGGTAATATATCCTCAGCCCATACCCAAAATTGTTTCTGATACATATTTCATAGGTCAATTTTTGTCCACCAAATGGCAGGTGACAGAAAAGGTCCATTACTACCATTCATACCACAGTGAGTCCAGTCCATATGGAATTGGGCAACCTATCTGACATTGAAACAGGCCATTATACAGGCTAAAAACTTTAAGGCTTGCATGATGCAAGATGCAGCACTATCAGATCCATGTATCTGACATTCTTCAATGAAAGAAGAAAGTGTGTGTGCGGGGGGAGTTGGTACAAATAATCCTTTTTGATGTAACCTGAATATTTTAAGTCTTGTACTGAATCTGCATTGCACATGATATACAACTGGGGACTGGAGCCCAGGTCCCTGGAAACTTGTCACCTCTTGGAGACAAAGCAAGAGGAGAAGGGGCCATAAAAATTCCAGCTCTGAAAGAAACTTCCTGGGAAACTTTTCTCAGCTACATTCCCAGAAAAGGGGTGGGTGAGAATTAACATGTTGCTTCTTTGTATTGATGAAATCCACGTCGGACTAAGGGGAGGGGTTCTACCTCCTTTTATCTATGCTGTACACCTGGAGGCATATTGGACCCTGCTTTGACTAGTACCTGGATAACTTTCTTTCCAATAAAGAATTCCTTTTGAAATAGTCAGATTTCAGAAGTTCATTCTTATCATCTGAAGGGGAAAGAGTCTGGGCCTTACAAGCACATTCAATTGATAACTAACCCACCCCCCCGCCCCAGGTATAACAAAATACACTGTCCTGATCCAAACTGAGAGAATAGGAGTCAAATCCAATGTAAATCCTCCATATAGAAATTGAGCAGCTAGAATGAAATGGCAGCATGATTTCATGTTTGAGAAATAACAGCAAGCAGACCCAGAAGGCAGTTTCTCACATGGAATACGGCCAGAGTAAGCTTAATATTTCTTGGAAAAGTATCAATCACAGTTGATACCGTTGATACACTGGCAGAAGATCGCTAGGTTACAGCTTCTTCAATTTTACATGGACAAAGCTAACGTCGGGATTTATTGTTTGCTCTCCAGTACTGTGATAATCTTCACCTGTTCAATTCTCTTATCATTTACATTAAATAACCTAGAGAGGCTTTCTCCCTTATCAATGATCTCCATATTTTGTTCAGAAGTTCTCCTGGTCCTCTAAAGAGGATTTTTGGAAGAAGAAAATGACAAGGAACAAGGTTGGGCCTGCATGGAAGACCACCAGGAATCCCACGCTCCACAGGAAAGGGTAAAAAGCACTTGAATGATATTAGATTACTACCACCTTCTTCACAGGAATGACCACTAAGATTATATAATTCATATTACCATAGAATTCAATCTAATTCAAGACATCTTAAAGATATCCCAAACAGCACCTTTAAATATATAACCCAGACACAATCTATTCTTATTATTATTCCTTAAAATTTATATTAATTTTGTTCCAACTCTGAGAAGATAAGCTGACAGACATGTTTATCTCAAAGATAGCTGTAGGGTATGGAAAAAAAAATCAAGACATCCCATTGTGATTAAAACCCCACCTCTTTATTTAGGGTGTGGCACAGTCAACACATATTAAAAAAAACATTTTTTGTTATAGTGTGTGGACCTTTCTCTTAGCTGTCATTTTCATAGGTCCATAGATAGTCATTGAAAATGCTTCATGAGCTTTGGGTAAATGGCTTAGGTTATAAGATGGAAGATGGACTCTAATATGACTAGTCCTTGCACGTTTGAATAGATGTAAGTAGGTGATACTACAAATATATTACTGCTGTTGCCAATTATGCTTGGAAACACTAATGTATGGGGAAAGACTGAAGACATGCCATTTCCCAACCTCTGTGCTATAGAGGCTCAATGAAATGCAAAGCAGCATCCCAAAGTACATATCAATGAAGACATTTGCAGCCAGAAAGAATAATTTGGTGACTGTCCCTCTTTCCACTCCCCAAGAAGCAAGTTTTGACACTTAAGTGCTGATGATAAAATTCTCCCTGCATCTTTTTGTTGCTGTTGATGAATACATTACTTTGGGAACCTGGCATGAGAAAGGCAGGAGATCTGCAGGGAATGAGATGTGATTTGTTTTAGTTTCTTGAGAGCAAAGTAGCCATCTGTTTTGGGAAGGGGAGAAATGGTGTTGATGGAATAGCCTAAGCCACATCATTTCTGGGCTGGGTTTTTTTTTTTTCCCTTCAGAAAAAAAGGTGGTAGGAGCAGAGGAGGCAGTGACTTGAGCTTGTAAGGGCCCCTTCTCTGACTTTGGATTCATCTGCTCTCTGTGTTTGTGTGTATGTGTGTGTGGATTTTTTTTTCTCTTCTCTGATTTCTTTTTTCCTTGGAAACAAAGGAGGCATGGAGATCAGGGCTGGTCTTGTCCACAAAAGCAAGATGCCAACATTCAAAGAACAGCTTTTCAAATCCTTAAAAAGTTATGATACAAACCCTGGGCCAGTGATTTCTCTTTTTCTTTTGGGGGGAAAAACAAGCACCAGGTATCTGAGTGGGCATCCCCGGCTCTTAAGAAGGGCCACATTCAAAAGTGGGAGAGGAGTGACCTTTTCTCCCAGAAAAGGGAAAGGAGGGAGAAGAGGGAGGGAAGGAAGGAAGGAGATAGGAATAAGAAGGAGGGAGGGAGGAGGAAAAGAGATGGGAATGAGAAGGAGGGAGGGAGGAAGCTGGCCACGCCCACCCTGTCCATGTCTACCCCAGCTACATTCATCCGGCCATGTCTACCCCAGCCCCCTGAGGTCAATCACAGTAGTCCTCAATGAATTCAAGTTTAGTACTCCTGTTCTAAAACAACAGAGCATGTTTTTTTTAATTAATGGCACACATTATCCTTCAGAGTTTTGATAGTTAATTAGATAAGTCTAAGTAGCAGAACCAAGTTCAAAGATGCCTATCAACTGTTCTAAGTACCAGATAAAGATTAACAAGGGTTGGAAAGGTCATCTCTTCTTCTCTAGCATGATTGATAAAAGTATCACTCCCTACTTCCCATTAAAAAAAAACACACCAATAGTGTTTCTCTTGCTAAAGCTGTTGTCATTCAGGGTGTGTTTACCTGAGCCTGTACATAAAAAAGAAGAAACTCTATGAGGAGTCAGTAAAAATGACATATGTCTATATAAAACAGGAGATTTTCCATGGTAGGCTGTTAGAGGTTGCAATGCATGAAAAGAGAAATGAAAGTAATCCATTTAGTATCTGTGACAACACCTTATCTAAAAGGCCAATACACTACATTTTTAAGCTTAAAAGAAAATACAGTGGGGAGGGCAAAAAGGACAGTTATAAAATCAAAGACTGGATTACTTCCTCTTTTACTACTACAGAGTCCTCCATTTTGAGCTGATTACATCTCACGAATATAGACAGTAACAACAAACCCTGTGGAGAAACAGGGTCCAGGGGCAGGCTTGCTCTTCAAGAATTCTGAAAATTAATCTCATCTCCTATCAATGACTTGCTCCTATTGTAGTTAAGAGGAGCGACTGGCAGAGAGTGTGAAAACTGAAAGAGAACAAGCATAGTCAAGCCGAGGCAAAACAGAAGTATCATGAGGCAGATTTTTAAGGATTAGAGGGAGTAAGTCGATGCTTTTCAAACTTAGTAAACTTTAAATTGTGTAGATCTCAACCCCAGAATTCTGGCTTGGGAATTCTGGGAATTGAAGTCCACACATTTTCAACTTGGCGAGTCTGAAAAACCCTGGTCTAAGCCTATATAGAACATGCTTGCAGGCAGCACCAGTATTTCAGTACACTGGAGAGCTCCGGGCGGGTAGCAGAAATTTATCCTATAAGACTAGCACCAGCTGAACTCAGCAAGTCACTGAACAACCTGTGAGCTTCCAGGATTCTTAACAGAATAAGAGAACAATAGAGTTGGAAGGGACCTTGTAGGTCATCTAGTCCAACTCCTGCTCAAGCAGGAGATTTTATACCGTTTCAGACAAATGGTTGTCCAGTTTCATTTTAAAAGCCTCCAGGGATGGAGCACCCACAATTTCTGAAGGCAAGCCGTTCCGCTAATTTATTGTTCTCGTTGTGAGGATTTTTTTTTCTTTAGTTCTAGGTTGCTTCTCTCCTTGATTGGTTTTTCACCCGTTGCTGCTTGTCTTGCCTTGTGGTGCTTTGGAAAAATAGGTTGACCCCCTCTTCTCTGTGGCAGCTGTAGCGGGAGGGCTACAGCTTCCCTACACCGTAGAAAGAGAAGCAGCAAATAAAATAAGCTATCCCACGCCAATAAGTAAAAGGGAATTGAAATGAGGCCAGAGGATTAAAAATATTTTATATCAGATATAAATTGGTTATGGCTGTTGCCCACTTCCTATTCTTCTCTGGCATCAGCACAAGGTACACTTCTGAGTAGAATCATATAGGGCTGCAAGGGATCTTGGAAGTCTTCTAGTCCCAAGGTAGGAGACCTTATGGCATCCTGAACAAATGACTTGTCCCATCTTTTCTTGAAGATCACCAGCAATGGAGCACCCAGATGCAATGCAGACCCAACGCAGCACCTGTGAGGCAGGCTGTTCCACTGATTAATTGTTCGTACTGTATGGAAGTTTCTCCGTAGTTCCAAATTGGATCTCTCTTTCATGGGCTTCCATCAGTTGCATCTCATTCTGCCCTCCAGTACTTTGGAGAATAGGTCAATCCTCTCCTCCCTGTGACAGCCCCTCAAGTACCAGAAGGCAGCTATCATGTCACACCTAATCTTTTTCTTCATTAGGCTAGACATACCTAGTTCCCTTAACTGTTGATCTTACGTTTTAGCCTCCAGGCCCCTTATCATTTTTGTTGGGCTTTGCTGTATTCTTTCCAGGGCTTCGGCATCTTTTTTTTGTATCATGGTGACCAGAATTATATTCCAAGTGTGGCTTCAGTAGTGTAATATAGAATGGGACTATCTATCACTTCCTGTGATCTTGACACTATCCTTCTGTCAATGGGCTTATTGCAGCATTATGTTCCTCCCTTTCCATCTTATTCCTGCTCCATCCATACTCAGGTAAAATCCTGGGAAGTACAAGAAAGCCAGCATCACTTTCTCAGGCACCTTGATGGTGTGTTTAATGAACTACCAGGGACTGCTACTCTATTATGCTACTGCTCAAATATAATGATTCATATCTATTCACATAATATTTTATTTATTTATATCACACCCTTATTATTACAAATAACTCAAGGCAGGGAATATATCTGACACACTTTCCCCCTTCTATTTCCTCCACAACAATTCCTCCATGAGGTGAGTTACAGATTACAGAATAACAAAATTGGAAGGGACCTTGGAGGTCTTCTAGTCCACCCCACTGCTCAGGCAAAAAACCCTATATCCTTTCAGACAAATAGTTGTCCAATCTCTTCTTTAAAAAGTTCTAGTGTTGGAGCATTCACAACTTCTAGAGGCAAGTTGTTCCACTGATTAATTATTCTAGCTGTCAGGAAATTTCTCCCAGGTTACTTTTCTTCTTGATTAGTTTCCATCGATTGCTTCTTGTCCTGCCTTCATGTGCTTTAGGAAATAGGTTGACTCCCTCTTCTTTGTGGCAACCGCTGAGATAGATATTGGAAGACTGCTATCATGTCACCCCAGTCCTTCTTTTCATTAAATTAGACAAACCCAATTCCAGCAACCATTCTTTATATGTTTTAGCCTCCAGTCCCCTAATCATCTTCGTTGCTCCTCTCTGCACTCTTTCTAGAATCTCAACATCTATTTTGCATTGTGGTGACCAAAGTTCGATGCAGTATTCCAAGTGTGATCTTACCAAGGCATTATAAAATGGTATTAACACTTTACATGATCTTGATTCTATTCCTCTGTTAATGCAGCCGAGAACTGCATTGGCTTTTTGGCAGCTGCAACACACTGCTGGCTCATATTTAGGTATTGTCCACTAGGACTCCAAGATCCCTCTCATAGTTACTATTGAGCCAGGTATCATCTATACGAGACCTATGCATTTGTTTTTTCTTGCCTAAATATAGAACCTTACTTTTTTCACCATTTAATTTCATTCCAAGGTTCAAGTCTGTCAAGATCCTTCTGTATCTTAAGCTTGTCTTCTGGAGTGTTGGCTATTCCTGCCAGCTTCCTTCCATTGAGGACTATACATTGAGTGCAGTTGCTTAGCCAGTTACTAATCCATCTGATGGTGATGCTGTCTAACCCAATTTTTTCTCTCTTATCAAATAGTGGGTTGCAGTCTACTTTATCAAATGCCTTACTGAAGTCTAAGTAAATTATATCCACAGCATTTCTCTGGTCCACTAATTCTGTCACTTTGTCAAAAAATGCAATAAGATTTGTCTGGCATGATTTATTTTTTGAGACAGAATGTGACTGGTTCAAGGTCATACCAGCTGGCTTTCATGATTAAGGTGGGATGAAACCTCACAGTCCCCCTGATTTCAAGCTTGGTGCCTTAATCACTAGACCAAACCGCCTCTCCAAATCTGATGACACAATAACAATCTCTCCTCCCAAATCCCTACCTTATTTCTAAGCAACTCATTGCTCATGCATTGAACTAAAGGTATTCATCATCTGTTTCATCTGCAAGTACCCACCTCTGAAAAAAAGTGTCTGGATTCACACATCATATCAAGATATGGCTTGTTTAACCGTTTGTGGTTTTTTTTTTTTTGAATAAACAGAACAGCTGAACTCTCCTATAATTCTTAATGTAAACCAGTTTTCTTACTGCAATAGCCATATTCTTACATAGAACAAACTGCAATATGCAAATTCAGCTACATGTTAGCTCTTGGGAAGCCACTGTGGATGTCTATCTATGAATATTGACTCTAGAGTACTTCATAACAGCATTAAAATATGATGCAGATAAAAACTCAACATGGTATTAAATTTTAAGAAGTCCTTCCATGGTGCACTGGCTCCAGAGAAATTGGCACTTCATTCTCATACCCACTTTTCTTTTTCTAAAACTGTTATTCTGCTCAAAAAACACAGCTAGATCTTGATTACAGTCCTTATCATTTCGGTTTTTGTATTGCTTATGAAAAGAAATCTGTCCTCTTAACTGTAATTTTTAAAGCATTATGCAATTTACTGCTACAGTGAACATGCAGAAAATTCTTTTTTTTTAAATAAATGAAAGTATGGGACAACTGATTTTTAGATGATCAGTTTTATTCTTTTTTTCTCTTTTCCCTTTCCAGTCATTTTGTAGAACAAATTCTTACTAAGTTGCTTTTTTTAATTACAAAGTTATAAAAGCAATTTATTTATAAGCAAAAATCTGTTCATCATAGTATATTTAGTCATTCATGAAATGGCATTTTCCCATGGTGGGGTTGATCACTCGTAAATATTTTAGATTCCATTTTAGGCTATAAATAAAATACACCAAACATTTTTTGATTAACAAAAATGAATCATTTAATAATTATGACAGTGATAGGTAGTATTCATTACTTGCACTGGTTAATACACCATAAGTTGCATTGATTTTTTTTACGGCACCATATATTTTTTTCTTTTAATTAATTATCTCATAAGTCAACTTTTTTACGCAATGCAGCATAATGCAAAAATGAGTTTCTGGAGAGTGAATAAGCTACTAAGAATAATATTCTGAAATTTCAGTTTCCTGATATTCAATTATCACAGAAGTATTTTTTTTTTTGTCTCTAAAATTAAATAAAAATGGTTTTATGGGGAACAAAGAATTTTTGTCCAGTCCTTTACTTTCTTAAATATCATTCTTAATGTACTTGTGGCAACTATCTACACTTGGCTGAACCCTAACTATTTATAATCCCCTTTGTTGATCAGATCAAGTAATCTTCACAAACAGTGTAAGCACACAAAAAGCAAATATTAAAGTGCTCAAAAGTGGAAAATCCACAATGACTAAAAGTTATTGGGCATACACTCTTCCTAGCAACAAAAATGAAAATGTGCTATTAGCATATTATTAATACAGCAGAGTTGAAAGATTAATAATGGAACACCAGCCAAAGAAGCTAATGCAGTCCTAAAATGCATCAACAGTGAGATAATCTCATGATAAAGTGAAGGGATAGTACTGCTTTATACAATACAAGGGAGATCACATTGGAATACTGTGTCCAGTTCTGGTCACCACAATTCAGAACTGATGTTGATGATATGATATCTATAGCTATCCATCTTCCACCAGGCACTTCTTCCACTTCTATCCATCTTCCACCCTGCCACAAGTCATAAGAACAGTCTTTTCCCAAGATTACTTCTTCAGTTAACATATTTTCAAAAATCAGTGCTGGGAAATAATAGATGATATCTATAGCTATAGCTATAGCTGATATAAATGATATAGCTATAGATGATATGTAGATAGATATAGATGATATAGTTATAGCTATAGAGGATATAGATATAGCTATAGATGAGGTAGATATATAGATATAGATGATAGAGATATAGATGATGTAGATATAGATGATATAGATATAGATGATATAGATGAAGATGATACAGATTGATACAGATGATATATAGATATAAATGATATAGAATTTCAGGTGTGCAGAACTTGAAGAGAATGTTCTCTGGTTGGGGTTAAGTGAAGAAATGACCCAGTTGGCCAAGCCCAGAAATTCCAGCACCAGAAGAGGAGAACCCTTGAGCTGCTTGTGAGAGCTTGGAAAGACCAGGAAGGCAGACTGTACTGAATATGGAGAGCCATATGCTGATCAGAGAGTTGCAGGTTTTGTTTGGCAGCAACAAAACAGCTGGAAGAAAACCCACAAGCATCCAGGATCAGTAACTGAGCTAAGGAGGGGTAGAAGAAGGCATAATAAAGAATAGGAAGAAAGAGAGGTAAAAAGTCTCGAGAAAAAGAAATTTAAGCAGGTTAAAATTTAATGATTTATTATATCTATATTTACTATGTAAAGTATATAACAACAGTAATATTTTATAGTAATAAAACATGTGTTCTACTATTCTGTACACAGAAACACCTACTGGCTTTGTAACTAGTATCTTCACCTGTATATACAGTATTATTTGATCGTACTACTTGACTAGATGGGTATAGAGTCCAAACTAATGACTGACTCTCTCATTCCTAAATACCTTTAACTGTTTTATCAAAACAAATTTAATTATCTATACAGCATAATTACTTCTGCTTTGTGAGTCCATCAGCTCTGTCTGATGAGGATCATTCAAAGAAGAAGGAAAAGAGATTAAAGCGTATCCTTAGTAGACTTCTGTTTAAGGCACAGTCTCTCACAGGCCTTCTCCAAGCTCCTCTAGATCTGTTCTAGTGAGTCAGGGAATTCTTCCCAGAGAACAGCATCCAGAGGAGCAGCTGCATTAGAAGTTTGTACCCAAACAATAGATGTTCTAATCTATTATTGCAGAAGGTTTTATGGGTGAGAATTTAGTTTTCTGTGCAGAATTAAGTGGGCAGT
This sequence comes from Pseudonaja textilis, assembly GCF_049901715.1. NCBI lineage: Eukaryota > Metazoa > Chordata > Lepidosauria > Squamata > Elapidae > Pseudonaja > Pseudonaja textilis. Next base: position 1,008,957 of record NC_141993.1, on the reverse strand, counting down.
GATTCATAAACATTTTTTGCAAAATTAGGCTATAAGTCAGTCAAAGATTTTCCAAAAGTTATTTTTTCTCCCAGAAATATTTTTTCTCTCCAGAATAGTCTGGAGGGAAAAGGAAGAAAAGATCTCTCCCTTCTGCTCTCATTTCTATTCATAACCACCACTACCTCAGTTATATTCTTCTATGCAAAAACTTGTTTCTCATGAGTATCCATGTGTCTGTCCAGGTGCAAATCTGGTACACAGACCGTCTGTATGTAACTTAAAAAGGGGTAAAATAAAGGATGTTTTGCCCCATTTTGAGGTTGTGCAGGAAACATTCAGCCCCTCCTCTAGAAGCATATCTCAGAGCCATTTCTTTCTTGTCAGAAACCTTATACACATATACACGTGTTACAGAGATTGAAGGATAAATTAGTTTAAATTCAGAGATTAGCAGTAGCACATTGTTGCTTCCAATGGTATACTAATATTAAATGTTAAATATATTTAGAAGCAGAATTTTTGTCATTAAAATTAGGTGTGAGGCTCATTTCAGATTCTGTCGTCAATAACCTGGTTGTAGCAGGTGACCAGCAAAATTTTTGCCTGAGGTGGTTAATTACCAGGAAAAAGCTTTTTCTCTTATCTGGAAAATAATATCACATAATTATTAATGGCCTGTTATGAAATGACATTAGCATTTAATTTGATTAATAGACAATGAATCTTTAGATATGTTTATAAATTTAAGCATTGTACTTAATAAGCTGTCTATTATTCATTTTTCAGTTAATCTGATTTGATTTTTTTTAATTGTCTTAATATTTGTTTTATGGAATCAACTGTATCTTGTGCTGCAGATCAAACAGCTGTACTTGTGGTACTGTAGAAGACATTTCCAGAAATTGGTCATAGATCATAGATGAATAGATGATAAATGGATTCATGATAAACAATAGCAATTTTCTTATTTTATAAGCTTCTTGATTATAAAAAAGGAAAGGAAAAATCTTTAGTTATTCTCTGTCTACTGTGTTTCCTTTTGATAATTTTCCCTCTTCCGGGAAAGTTAGGATTTTTGAGTGATTTTTGTCAGTGTGGTTCCTCAAGTAATGGCTTCTTGGCCCTCAAACACCCAACAACAAGAATTGTAATCTGGCAGCAGATGCCAAAGCTGTTCAGAAAGAGCAAGGTATGTTAGGCTACCATAAGCAGCAGTACTTATATAAACAACATACCAACAAATAATTTATTTAATGTCAGCTTTCCATCTCACCATGAGCTTTCTCTTTAGTTCTCTGCATGGTTGGAAGGAAGACATAATATTATTCCTTTTGCAGATCAAACCCATTGCTATGCTGTGGAGGAACCTGAAACCCCAGCCTACATACCCCTTCAATGCCCCTTTTACACCCACTATCATCTGCCTGTCACAGAAGTTCCTTTTGTCCCAAAGACAATCTCATTTAGAAGGACTCACAGCATTTCTCCCAGTTGCCATTGCCCCAAACAGGAAAATGCTGGCTGGGAAAATTCAGGGAGTTGAAATCCCTACGTCTTGAAGTTGTTAACGTTGAGAAATTATTCTGGGGTATTGTGACATTATAATGGCGGCTGACAACTACATGACACTGCTTGAAGGATGGTTGTTGTCACATGCTCTTCCTCATTCTCAATGCTAGCCAAGAGAAAAGGAGCTTCTCATATTTTCCAATAATCAAACCTGGCAATGTCCTGATTATATAGGTGATGTGAAACAGTTTTATGTACTGCAGTGTTTTTCAACCTTGGCAACTTTAAGATGTGTGGAAATGTGAAAATACCAACATAAACAATTCACACATGGAGATTTTCAGAAATAATGAAGCTTTCTTTAAGAAATACTTAGGCTGCAAACATGCAATATGCATGGCAAGGCAAGGTGCCCATAGTGCTTGTTGTGAATTTTCAACTTCCAAGGATCCCTGTGCAATCACCCCTAGCTTTTGGTACATTCTCATTATTTGATTGTCCACCAGCACCCACTTTTTAAAGCCAGTCATATTTGCTATGGACTTTGCTAAAACCAGGTGAGTTAAAGATATCTACACAACATGCTAAACCTGGTGTCAGCTTTAAAAATTCAGCTGCCACGTATTTTTAAGAGAGTTGGAGGAGTTGAAAAGTTCAAGGTTATCCTGTATGTCATATTAAGAAATTCCAGTGGCAGTTAATTGGTTCTCGTGATTTATGAAGTGTAGAAGTGGGAGGAGAGAAGGTGGATTCTGTATAATGCGCGAAAATAATTTCACTTGGGAATTTGCCTTTGACATGCCAGATCTGTTTCTAAATAAATCAATTGGAGAGAAATGTCTCAGAATGATTGATATCATGGATACTTTCTGGATGCCTTACACCTGATTTGTGTTGACCTCGGTATGTTAGTTTTTGTTGCTTAGCCTCTATGCAAAATTGAGGATCTGGCAGTCATAGAAGTGTATTGTTTTGCTGGCAATGTACATTATGGCCTCTTCTGCTCAGTGGATTCCTGGTGATCTGCCCAAAGTTTTCCTGCCAAATGAGATGGTGGAATTATTGCTGATTGTGGAGGAGAAAAAAATCTGAGGATCCTTAGGATAAATGGGTTGATTTCTCAGAGGGATTCTGGACATCCATAGTAATATCACACAATTCATTGTATAAATGGAATTCACAGGAAAGTTTCATATTTACTCAAAGAGCAGCATTGATTGCTATTTCCTATATGCATTTTTAAAGACTACAAATGTGCATATTTAAAAAGCATTGAACATGAAGTTTAAAATTACCATCATTTTACTAGACAGCTCACTGAGTTTTTTCTAAAATGTTACTGCAAACACAAATAGGGGGCCTGGGTTGGATTTTTAGTGCAATATGAGGCTGATTTTAGAATCCATATTTGCCTAGAGCTCCCCTAACATACACTGTAGTAATTTTTTCAATAAGAATTATTCTTCACTGTAACTTTAGAAAATGACTTGAATGCCTGGAAACAGCACAAGGGAGTGATGTCTTACAAAGGACAGGCAGTGTAGTTAGTAAGTCAATTTGGCACTAAATGTATTAAAATGGAAGGAAAGCTGGGGGGTTGTTTGCTGATCAGTGTCTAACAAGGGACAAAATGCTGTTCATCCTTTTAAAATAAGCCTTAGAAATATTCTGAGGCATGGAAAGGGAGGGTCAAAAAATTAAAATGGAAGCCATGACTGTGCCAAGTTGTGAGATTACATCCACCATCTTGACTTTTTGAAGGATAGTGGCGGGTGGGGGGGAGTCCCTGCAGCTACCTTATAGGTGGAAATAGGACTACAACTTTAAATTGTTTCTTGCACTTAAAAGGGCAAAAGGAATCAAACCTATAAATCAAGTGAAGTCTACAACTAAATATCGCAACCGTGAGTTTTAAGACTATTTTCTTCTGAGACATTTCCTCCCTTCAGTTTATTGTCTATGTATTTGATGTTATTTTCTTGGTTCTTCTCTTTGAAAAGTTTGTTTGAAAATCCTATGTTGGTTTTGTCTGAAGAACTTTTGGGGTTTTGAAGGAGTTCCACAGGCTGCTTCCCCATAGACAAAATCAGCGTGGGTTGGAATGCTTATTTCCAACCCCCCACACCCATCCCACCCCACAAATCTACAATTCTACATTGTCAGCCAGCGTTTCTCAACCTTTGCAATTTTAAGATGTGTAGACTTCAACTATCCAAATTCCCCAGCCAGCCATTGTTGAGAAACACTGCTCCAGGCATCCAAGGACAAATGTTTAACTGAGACTATTTAGCCATTCTTGATCATAACATTATTACTCTATGTTACAAAGACCACTTTTATGCCTTTGCTAGGTTACTGTGGCTTTCTTGGATTGCCTGAAAACTTGTTGTAGAACTTCCAATTGCAGGATTTGTCAAAGATCTATGAAAACTGCAGGGATTTAGTAAAATGAATCTTATGAAAAGATAGTTATCATTATACCCATTGGAAATTATGTCACCAGCTCACTCTACCTACAACTAAAATTACCAATAATTCTAATCAGACATGATAAAATACATAGAATGTGCAGATATTGAGCTCAACAGTATTCAAAACATTGAGGAAAAACAAACCAGCCTAGATATCTAATGGAAGGAGATATAAACATGTGCGTAATAAATGTATAATATACACAAGCTATATCTTTTTCGATGAAATACTAATTCCAATCAGAAGAGAGCTGGAAAGGACCTCAGAGATCTTCTAGCAGGAGAGCCTATACCACTTCAGACAAGTGACTGTCCAGTCCCCCAGTGATGAAGCATCCACAATCTCTGAAGGAAAGGTGTTCCTCTGGTTGTCCTCACTATTAGGAAGTTTCTCCTTAATTCCAAGTTGCTTCTCTCCTTGATTAGTTTCCATCCATTGTTTTTTTTTTTGTCCTGCCTTTTGGTGTTTTGGAAAATAAATTGACCCCCCCCACTCTTTGTGGCAGCCTCTTAAATCCTGGAATACTGCTATCATGTTCCTCCTAGTCCTTCTTTGCTTTAGGCTAGCCAAACCCAAATCCTGCAACTTTTCTTCATATGTTTTAGTCTCCAAGCCTTGAATCATCTTAGATGCTTTTCTTTGCACTTTTTTCCAAAGTCTCAACATCTTTTTTTGTAATGTGGTGACCAAAACTGGATGCAATATTTTAGCCTTACTAAAGCTTTATAAAGTGGTACTAATTTTTCATGTGATTTTGACTCTATACCTCTGTTTATACAACCAATGATTGTATTCGCTTTTTTGGCTGCTGCCGTACACTGCTGACTCATGTTTAAGTGATTGTCTACTAGGACTCCAAGTGACTGTTTTAAGCCGGGTTTCACCTCATCTGTACTTGTACCTTTGGTTTTTCCTACCCAGGTGTAAATTCGTGCTTCTCTCCACATTAAATTTTATGTTGTTATGGCCCATTGTTCAAATCTATCAAGGTTGTTTTGGATCCTGAGCTTGTCTTCAGGAGTGTTGGCTATTCCTGCCAGTTTAGTTCGTCTGCAAATTTGATGAGTTCCCCTTCTATTCCCTCATCTAAGTCATTTATGAAGATATTGAAGAGTACCAGGTCTAAGATGGAACCATGTGGTAGTACCCCACTGCTTACTTCCCTCCATCTAGATGTAGTACCATGAACAACTACTCATTGTATATGGTGTGTCAGCCAGTTCAAATCCATTTGGTGGTGATTGCTGTCTATCCCACATTTTTCTAGTTTACAAAGAAGTAGGTTGTGGTCTATTTTGTTGAATGCCTTGCTGAAATCTAAATATATTATGTCCACTGCATTTTGCTCATCTACTAAGTTAGTCACTTTGTCAAAGAATGAAATAAGATCATTTTGGCATGATTTTTAACAAACCCATTCTGGCTTTTAATTATAATTTTATTTGTTTCTAGAGGTTTGCAGATCTGATATTTTTAAATGACCTTTTCCAGTATCTTCACACGTATTGATGTTAGGCTGATTTGTCTGTAGTTTCCTGGGTCTGTTTCCCCCCACCCTATTTTTTTTTTAAAAAGGTGGGAACCATATCTTCTCTTTTCCAATACTCAGGTAATTCTCTGTTGTTCCAAGATTTTTAAAAGATATGGTACAATGGTTTTGAGATAACATCTGCCAGCTCCTTCAGAACTCTGGGATGTAATCTGTCAGGTCCTGGTGATTTATATTCATCAAGATCAGACAAGTGTTCTCTTTCCATTTTCTTGCTTATTTTAATTTTTATATGAAAACATGATTTGAATGGCTTTTGCAGACTGAAAGAATCAGTGCATTTCTGTTCATATTTTATTTCCTCAAACATCAACTATTCTACCCCATTTCCATATTCTATTATTAAATGCCTGTCTGAGTTTGTATTTTATTTCTATCTCTTTACATGAAAAAAACCCAAAGAATATCACAACATTTTGGAAGTGGTAGATAATTATGTTCTGATCAGCCCATCAATCTAGAAAGAACAGATAAAGTCAATTTTTATAAAAATTCATGAAGTTGACCTTTCTTGAGCATGTTTGGTAAAATATTTGAAAACTGTGTCTGTAAGTACCACTTTACACAATTTGATTCTGAATGCAGGGGGAATGTACAGTATATCACTGTCTCAAATAACTTATAATAAAAACATAATTTTTACAATAACATAAGTTCCAAATGCTATTCTTTTAATATGTAATAATACTAAAACTAATCAAAATACAGTTGGAAGAAATATTATTTCCTTTGGAACTATAATGTACTGTTCCTGCAGGTGAACAGATTTCATGTTTCAGTTAATAATGACACACCTATGACAGCGAGATTCTCATTAATTTTTCTGTTCTTGTGAGATCTTTCATATCCTAACTGGCTATTGGTTTCATAGGAAAATACAGAAAGGAAGACAATGTATACAACAGAATAGTTGTTTTAAAACTTGTCAGACCTGCCCCAGTCTGATCCCTTAGGGAACTAAAACTCTTGACTCCATTAGGTTGAAGTGAAAAGGCACTTTTACTAAGATATTCTGATTGCAGTAAAGTCAAGTGGAATCTACAATTCCTACACACCAATACCAAACTTAACCCCTATGGTTCTCCCCATGGTCCATCCATGTGTAGCCAATCCACACACACCCCAGATGTTTTGGAGAAACACTGAGATATTCAAGTCAGTGAAATTCCACTCTCAGAGCAAACAGACTTGAATATTTTTTTTAATTTTAATTTAATTTAATTTTATGTTTTGTATGCCCTAGTTAGCAATTCAAAATACTGAATTGCTATCTAGGGCATACAAAACCTTTGCTAGACCAGTACTCAAATACAGCTCAACTGCCTGGAATCTGCACTGTATATTGGACATTAATACAATTGAGCGAGTCCAGAAGTATTTCACAAGAAGTTTACTACACACTGCTCACAACAGAATACCCTACACCACCAGGCTTGAAATTTTGGGCTTGGACAACCTAGAACTACTCCGCCTATGGTTGGACTTAAGCATAGTAGACAAAATTATCAGCTACAATGTCCTACCAGTCAATGACTACTTCAGCTTCAACCACAAGAACACACAACAGATACAAACTCAATGTAAACCGTTCCAAACTTGATTGCAGGAAGTATGACTTCAGCAACAGAGTGGTCAACACCTGGAATGCACTACCTGACTCTGTTGTTACATCCTCAAACCCCCACTCCTTTACCTTTAAACTATGTACTATTGACCTCACCCCATTCCTAAGAGGTGCCTCCTGTCCCTGTCCTATTGTCCCCATTTATTTGTACCTATTTCCTGTATTCATTCTCATGTTTATTCTTATACCTATTATCTTGCAAGCGATTGACAAATCAAATAAATAAATAAAAGAAAAGATGTTGCTGTGCCCGCATGAAGCAGATTCCAAAACATTCTGTTCTTTCTCAATTGTCAATTCCCCCTCCCAATTTCCCATCATAAAGGTATATAGCTTTATTGCCCATATGTTCCTCCCTCCCTTCCCCAATTGGAGGCAGAATGCAAGAAGGCAGAATGCGCCGGCAAGGCACCAAGCCGAAGCTGGTGGATATGGCAAAACCAATCTAAGACAAATGAAAACAAAGACTCACAAGCAGCTACTTTTATGGCTACCTGATCAAGTAGGAGAAGGATTATAATAATTAGTGAAATCTGGTCCAAGTTCCAGTACTTTACCGTAATTCCAAAATATGTCATTTCTGAATTTTGAACAACAGTCAAGGGAAATCATGTTCTGTCTCCTCCTTCTCCTGTTGTCATTATAGCCTCCAAAACAGAGTCTTCAGAACATAGAACATAGAATAACAGAGTTGGAAGGGACCTTGGAGGTCATCTAGTCCAACCCCCTACTCAAGCAGGAGAGTCGAGCCTCTACCTGGGATCAAACTCACAGCCTTCTGAGTGTGAGGCGAGCTCCACTGCTAGGCCACCAGAGCTTCAAAACTTTCAGAGAGCATCTGAACATGAGCAGGAGACCAGGACTTTCTGAAGACACGGTTTTGATTTTCATCATTGTGAAACTTTTGAAATTTTATTGGATTCAGAGAAAGATGCTAAAGTACAATCCAGTTGAAAGGGGTACCAACATTTGAAAGACATAGAAAAGTAAGAAAAAAGGTCCGCTTAGAAGTAAAAAGATAGTTGAAATGGAGTCCTGTTCAGAATGACAAATGATTCCCAGATGGCATAAAGCTAGGAAGCGGCTTTCAAAAGCTCCTTTAGATCCCAACCAACCAGCATTTCTGCCATCTTAAGACATTGCCCACTTCCGCATAACCTGACCATATAACTTCTTCATTCCTAGATTACTCTGCCCAAGGGAAGAGTCAAGCACATCATCAGTTCGGAGTCTCCATGACTCCATGAAAGACCCCTTGAAGTACATTGATTCTTATCTGGTGCCAATTTGCCTTGACCATTAGTAGTTCAGATTATTGTGTGTAGGTCGCATGAAATAAACTTGTAATACTTTTGAACTCTATACCGGTTGCTGACTTCTTGCTCCTAACAATTTCAGATCTTAATTCATATTCTGTTTCTACTTGATATCTCACTTTTGATCTGAAACTTCTTCTTGATCTGAATCCTGATTTCTGATCTCTGAACCTAAACCAAGTGGGCCTTTCCCAAATCTTAGTACTGATCTCTGCTCTACCCCTTCCCATATCTGTTTGCTGTTATCAGTATGACCACAGAACCTCCTCCTCTTTTAAAAGTAATTCATACGAAAGGTCAATATTTATTATTTTAGTAGAGGAATGACGAGTCTGTGAATGCTATGAATTAACACCGAAGTACAAAAAATAAACATCTTAACGGATTGGGGCAGCTATCCTTTGCTAATGCAGAGCAATTGTTCTAATCTTCTCAACATAGAAGCCCCTGACAGAATTCTGCCTTTCCCAGGAATTTATCTTTTTCACAGATGAAACTTAGAATTGCTAGATGTGCTTCCATATCCTCCACTTTGTCCTCCAGCAATCCGATCCACTTGTACTTGGTACAGGTATAATTAGAGTCCTCCATGGGCAAGAATATAAACAAAGAACATACCTTGCAGGTTTTCACTGTGTTAGCTTCTTTCTCCATGATATTGTTACTCTTTAGGATTGTGCAGGTGCAAATTTGTTGTAAACATCCTGCTTTAGAATCTGTGTTGTAAAATTCATGCGAAGAAATAATTCTATTACCATGAAAACAATAAACTGGCATACAGTCAAGTATCCCAATCTCATCTTTAAAGGCTTCTATCCCATCTAGTGTAGATCCCATGAACCTAATCTTTCCCATCTGGTGTAGATCCCAAACCTAGATTTGGATTAAAATGAAATGCATTCACACAAATCAGCTTGTATGCCTTGTTTCAGAACACAGTACACCAGTATGGCCTTGAGGGACATTTTAATAAATGAATAATCTGAATAATAACCCTTTATATACCTATTGCTGTATGATGTATTGATATTAGATATTGTTGATGGAGTTATACATCACCTGTGAAACATTTTGTATCAATTTTCCTTTAAGTTATATCTTGGTATAAGTTTTATACTGTAAGTTCTATACTATAAGTTCTATACTATTCCATAATTCTTCCCATTCTTGTAACTGTTTATTTAAAATTTTACATCCACTTTATCATACAACTAGCTGGTAACCCGGCATTGCCCAGGTATTTATTTATCCCAATCCTGTATTAGACAGGAAAAGGAATGAATTATATCTGTAGTGTCAAATCAAAGTAACTTTATTTATGGGGTTTTAAAGGTATAAGTAGAGTATTCAAATTATAAAGGAAGCTGAAGATGTAACAGCTCTATCTCTCCTATAGTCTAATCAAGCCTCACGGTTGTACTGTCTCAATGTCTAGATGTAGCAGCTCTATCTCTCTTATCCTTTAGTTGGGCCTCATGTTGTTGTACTGTTTCTGAAGTTCTAGATGTAGTAGCTCTCTCACGTAGCATCACAAGTCTTCTATTCCTCTCCTCGGGAGTTTCTTGTCTACAGTGGTGTTTCATTTTTGTAGCCTTTGATTGCACTTGGTCAATTTCCTGATATTTCAACCACCGTGGTGAAAATTAGAGATCTAATTGCTCTGGCCAACAGCCTTGGAAAAATTCTATAGGGAACAGCCTTTGAGGAATTAGCAAGCCCCCCCCCCTCTGTTTTTTTGTAAGAACCAATCCCCCTTACCACAGGGAGCCCTCTTGTGGAGTACTGTGAAGTTGTTATCATGGCAACTCCACTGTGCTGTACAATAGAAGCCATTTTAAGGCACACACCTCCACCCGAGGGGTGTTAGGGGTGTCTTACCCCCACAGTATTTTTTTCCAGTGGGTAAGTCATCTATGTACCACATTTGGTTGAAATTGCTCAAGGTGTTCCAGAATTATGCTGGAACACACACACACACACACACACATCCATTTATATATAGAGAGAGATTGTTTGTTGCTTCTGTCTCTGTATCTTATCTATGTAATGGTTTACATATGTACTCTAGCATATGGTGCTAGTTCTATATCAACATTTCAAATTCTGTCTTTTTTCTTAACATCCCTCTTTCTTTCTTGAGATTTGACTTAATCCAGCAATTGGTCAACCACTGCATCTTCTGGCCTTTACTAAGTAGTTTGAGTTATGTTCATAGAGTCAGAGTAAAACTTATTTGCATATGTAGTTACATTTTTGATGCTGTAATTGTCTCCAGCATCCGAATCATTTGAGGGAGAAGTTGGAGGTAAAGTTGTTGGACTTGTTGAATTCCATGCTTTAAGCAAACTTTGTCTAACAATGTGTCCTTTAAATTTTTTTGTCCTCCTTTGTATCTCCATACCAACTATATTGGTCGGTATGATCTAAGTAATAGTTTTGTTGTAGTGACTATCTGTGACTATCACAAAGCTAAAGTTTAGGTTCTTGGGTTCTCTGAGTTCAGTGAAGCTAATGAAACAACCAAACTCAGAAAGAACCAAGAAGCTCCAAGTTTGTAGGGTTCAGGCAACTTCCACAGACTAATCCCTTCAGCATCTACTAAAGGGCTTAACAAGAACAGTTCTCCTCCCCATAAGTTTGAATCTGGAGGGAATAATGTCCTGCAGACTTTAATTTGATTTTTTCCGGGAACAGCAGCTGGCTTTGGGAAAGGATATGTAGGTAAATGTGACTGCATCACTTAGCAGTGGGAGTTCCTGTTGCTGTCCTTAAGATCTTGTGTGACCACAACTTCCTGTCAGCTTTCAGTAAGCAAACTCAGTGGGGAAGTAAGAAAGTCCCACTCATGACAAGCTTTTTTTAGGAAGCCCATAAACAACTCAGCAGGCAGATGTATGTGATGGAGTGTAAGGCGGGCAGAGGAGACTGTGGAAGATCTCAAAACCAATGGTCACTAGCTAAGGACTATCTGTAAAGGACTCTAAATAATCTTCCATGTTGCCTGATGAAAACTTACAAGTATGCAAGAAGACTTTTAGGTATCTTGAATACCTACATAAGATTGGCATTAGATCTGGCTTCTTTCATGTCTGCTCAAGAGAAGTGTTTAATTTTCTTCAATTACTCTCCAAATCATCATTTTAGAAGGCCTTATTGTTATTTCCATGTTCACACTTCTTCTTTTGAGGCCTAAATCTTTTCTTTAACACTCACTTCTGATTTCTTTCATAAATATGTCTTCAATAAACTCTCAACTGTATTTTGACTAGCTGTGTTTGATATCTATATGTGTCTTCTGGGGGTGCTATTTTGGTAGTTTGTGGGAAATTCTAGAGAACTGCAGAATGATTAACATATCACACATGACTTATGTTCCTCTGTTAGCAGAAAGAAGGTAATTTTTCTTTCTTTTTTGGGGTGGGGGGGCTTTCTCTAGAAATTTAGGTGAGGGAAAATATCAGTTGAAGGCAATAAATCCTGTACCATATCAAGCTATTCTGGTTGGGTGAGGAACCCCTGGTGTTAGAGAGATCTGTTACAATCCTTTATTCCATGTTTGTCCTAAACCTTTGGAACTAAACTGATACCCTTCCTATATGAAGGACATTGTCCCATCAGCAATATTAAAATACTGTGTAGATCATTTTCTGATACAGAGACATTTGTTGAATTGGAGAGGCATTTTTTTTTTGTCCTTTGCATCGGGGCTGGGGTCACTGAGGGTAAACAAAGCAATGGGAATTCTCAGTAACAGGTATCTACAATAGGTATCAAGAGATTATTGGCAAGAATATGCATTTGGAGATGGCAAAATGTAAATTGTAAAATATTGGCTCACAACCAAGGCTTTTTGAAGCTGCTGACTGGAATCATTGGTTATTAATTGTTTGGCACCATGATGCTGTTAAAAGGACTGATAGCACCATGCTGCTATGTTTCCATTTTACCCTTCTTTTAAAAGATGGAGAGGATAAATCTCTACAGTATCTTTAATATGGTTATACAGATGCCCTTTTTATTCCATGCCTCCATGCTCTAGGTTTTCAATTAAACCTCCTTCGTCTGTCTTTGGGTTGACCATCTGAACTTCTATCAGTTTTCAACAAAAGTGGTGTTCAGCCTTACTCTGCAGAAACAAAAATTGAATGTGCAAAAATTCCATCTGAATGTCTGGATTTGGTGTGCTACACTACAGATGAATTGCAACTGTTGTTAAAACAAGGGAATATGAAAACCTTTTTCTCGGGTCAAAGAGAACCTCAGTCTCACAGATGAGCTTATTAAAATCTTATCAATCTGTAAGCAAGGTCTGCTTGAGTCAGATCCCAATGGGCTAGACTTGGTTTGTTAAAGAAGGAAGGTGCAAAGTTTTTGCAGTTTGATTTTGTGTCTTTTGTAGACTCTGAAAAATGAATGGCTTTCCTTAATCTGGAGAGAAAGTAATAGAACTCTAAGCACTATATTTTATGAGGGCAAGGCTATATATTTCACTCTGGTATAAAATAAAATAAAAAACATCAATATTGATAAGGGAGGAACATTAGCAGAACGGATGAACTGCATCTCTTGTGCAGTCACTTGAGACTTTCAAGAAGAGATTGGACTGCCATTTGTCAGAAATGGTGTAGGGTCTCCTGCTTGGGTGGGGGTTGAACTAGATGACCTACAAGGTCCCTTCCAACTCTGATTATCTGTTAGCTGTTATCTTTGAATACCTAGCTATCCACTTGAAGTATATAACTGAGAGCTAAAGTAACTCAATTATTTTGGCTTGTGGTGATTGGATACAATATCCAGTGTAGTGTACTGTTCTGTATCTAACCTTCCTTTTGAAATTCCCTTCAGTTTTGTTAGTTTACAATACCATAATGCCTTACCAGAAATGGATACTCTGCTGGGAATTTTTGAAGGTGAATTCCACATATTGAGTAGGAACATGGTGGGAGAAGTAAGAAGACTACATTTCAAACAGCCATCGCCAAAGTAATGACTTACTTGACAACTTTTTGGGTTAAAAGGACAGGTGGTCAACTTCGTGACTGCCCGTAAAACTAATCTGGAAAAATCAATAACATATTTTATTTATATCATTTATAAAAACACATGCTCACGGACAGCCCTGGAGGAATAACATCTATCCTCTTGTTTAAATTGGGCTCAAGCTTTCTATAAAGAATGTGAAATCCTATGAAGTTAAAATATGCAGTAAAAAGTAAGATACATATTATTATATGCAACCATAATGGCATATGGGCTTTTTTTCAATAAATAATTTTATTAGAGATCACAGTTAAAGAAATAAAAGCTATACTAGCTATAAAAATATAAAACATATAATGTAAACAAAATAAAAGAGAAAAAAAGTGACTTTCTTCCTCTATCTCTATACACAGTTTAAGTAAATTGATCACCACCTCTTCAATTAAAACACATACACTCCTCGACCTCTATCTCATCTCTTAAGTAAAACCAAAAACCAAAATCCTCAACATTCATTCCTTATCATCAAATGTCCAGCAAGGATTGTCAGACACAATTAATTATCTATCTGAACATTGGTCAAATAAGTCAACCTTTTATTCTTTCCCTATACATTTAACAATCTTAACTCTTCACCCCTTCAAATAGCATCCCACAGCTTAATTTCTTATTATCTTTTTGTATTGTTTCCCAAAGATGCTTTAGAAGTTTGGCAAGCCTGTTTTATAAATCAAGTAAGAGAAATCCATCTTTTTTTCACTTCTAAGAAAGTCCTTCAAAACCTTGACAGATCTCTTTTACATATCCAATTTAAAAAAATCCATCTCTCTTTTATGGTTTAGTACATCTTCTTTAGGTATTGAAGCATCATCTGCTTTCATCTGAAAGTGCACTTGATCCTTTTTTGCATGTTTTTTTTTATTTCTTGCCAGATTGATATCCACATTCAGATTAATTTCAAACTTACTCTGGGTATCTTGTTCTTCTTCCATTGCTTCCATAGCTGTCCATTTACCAATCATTTCTAAGAGCTCAAATACCATTTGTCATAAACATTCACAAATTTTTCACAATTTTCTAACAAACCAAATATTTCCTTCCATTCTTTTGTTATCCTCTAGCTCCCTCTAGTATCTAACATTTAAAGTCCCTTTATCTTGTTATAATTAATGAAACAATAAACAATGTCACTTTCTCACGAGAGGTTCCCCCCTTCAAAAAAAAAAGGTTAAAATTATAATTCCAAATCAATTCTAATCCTTCTTCTTTTTTAATCTGGAAAGTAATATTTTTCAAAAACTTTTAAAACCATTACAAATTATTTCTTCAAGGAAAAGGCAACTCACATAATTAATGCAGTATAATTTGTTTTCCAAAAAATCTTGATTCTTCTAAAGCAAAAGCAAACCAAAAACCACCCACCTGCAAATACATATATTGAGAATTAAGCCTTGGTTAAGCATAAAGTCTTATAAAAAGGCTGCATTAACAGCTGTGAAACATAGTTGCTTGCTTCCTCAATTCATAGCCACTCAACCCATAGGCAAACCATGAAACAACAATTCCTGTGGTTTACTCACAAGAAGCATCAATAAGGAGTCAAGTGGCTATCAACAAGAAAGAATACAGAGAAAAGCAACCAAAATGATAAGACAGGGTTGTCAAACTCCCAGCTCACAGGCCAGATGTGTCACGCACTGGCCATGCCCACAGCCAGTTTACTGAAGGGGGGGAAGTCCCAATACGACACATGATGCCTCCGTGATGACACGAGTTTGACACCTCTGTGATAAGAGGACGGGAGGCAACCATATGACGAATGGAACTGGGTACATGAGCCTAATAAAGAGAATGTTTAGAGGTGACAGGATAACTGTCTTCCAGTACTTGAGGGGCAGACAGAGAGAAGAGAGGATTGATGTATTCTCCAAAGCACTATGAAGCATGTTAAAGAGAGATCTGACCTAGAAATAAGGATAAATTTTCTGACAGTGGGAACAATTAGTTAATGGCATGGTCTGCCTTTTGGAATTGTGGGTGCTCCATCACTGGAGGTTTTCAAAAATAGACTGGACAACCATTTGACTGAGGTGGCATAAGGCTCCTGGCTTGAGCAAGGGCTTGGCCTAGAAATCCCCTTCCTATGATTCTATGAGTCACAAAGACCTTGTCTTAATCCAAAGAAAAAAATGGCAGCCAGGATCCTGTACCCCACGACCACCACCAATCCCACTCATAACACTGTCTCACTGCAAATGGGACATCTAGCTCACCACAGCTCTCAACAGGAAGTCTATCAATATTTGAATCAACAGGATACCAGCTTATGATTTACCCTATTTATGGGCTGAAGAATTAGTGAGAGCATATTAATCCAGAAGGGACAATAGTTTTGAATAAAATAATGCAGGAGAGACAGAGGAAGGGAGGGAGGGAGGAGAGAAGCAAATCAATTCTCTGATCTGCTATGCTAGGATATTGATAGCAGCTGAGGAGAGATGGGGTGGGGAGATGAAGGTGAGGGAGAGAAGAGTGAGGAAGCAGACCTATATCCCTTGGGATCCTCTGGATTTTACTTTGGTTGAAACTGAGATTCAGACACCAGGTTAGAAACCAAAAGATTGGGAGTTCTAGTCCCACCTTAAGCATGAAAGCTGACTGGATAACTTTGGGCCAGTAATTATTTCTTAGCCCAACCCATCTCATTGGACTGTTGAGGTAAAACAGGGGGAATATTAGGTACGTTTGCTGCTTTGAATTACTTATAAAAATAATAAAGATGGGATAAAAAAATCTAAACAAATGTTTATGGGTTTTGTTTTTGACAGACCACACTGATTTGAGACTTGAGCAGAGTTCTAAACACCCCCAAAACACTTGCTTGGGGTTTGAAACAAAATATTTTTAAATACTTAATTATCATTGATTTACTAATGAAATTACAATATAATATGAACAGTACAAAGTATTAATGTAAAATATCATGAAATCTTTGCCTTAGTGACATATATTATTGCCTTCTTTGATTAGTAGAAAATATTGTATTTCCAAAAATTGATAGTCATACATTTCCTACAACCATTCCTTGACATCTAGAATCATGTACTGACAAAATATATTTTTATTTGGTATCTCTATCTCCATATCCATCTCTATCCAAAGAATAGGACAGGTCCATTAAGATTCAGCTCAATGAGAAGACAGGATCCATGGCATGAAATACTGTATATGTCCTGCCAGTCATAAGATAACCCTTCTGGTATAGCAAGCTGGCAAAAGGAGGATATGGAAGCTGCTGAGATGAAGATCCAGAAGCTCTTCAATGTTTAGAGGTTTCCATTCTTAGTCCAAGAGCCAGACACTAAACACCAAGCTGAAAGAGATTGGGTGGAGAATGATGAGTACGAAAGCCACCATCCTGGACAATACCAAGAACATCCGGGAGATCAATAAAGTGGCACCCAAAAATGAACCACTGAGAGAACACCTGAGGCAGCAACAGACATGGGAGAAAGGTCAAACAGAGGAAGTGCCATGGCAAGACAAGACCCTGTAGGAGATGTACCATCAATATCAACATGGCAGACATTTGGGAAATCCTACCAGTGTCTGGAAAGGGCTGGATTAAAAACAGCACTGAAGGACTAATTATAGCAGCACAAGAACAGGCACTAAGCATCAGATCCATAGAAACAGGAGTCTACCACACAGGACCTGAAGTGCAGATGAGAGAGAGCGAGAGGGAGGGCGGGAGGAAGACCCTCACAGTATGGCAATATGCACAACAGTTTCTGACAAGTCCAAATGGGAGATTCCACAGATGGTTGTGGAAAATAACAGGGTTTAGATCCTGTGGGACTTCTAGATTCAGATGGACAGGGAAGTGCTAGCTAATCAACCAGTCACAGGCCTGAAGACAGTAATGGTGATACATGCAATGGTGCTAAATCACAGCAGCATCAGGAAGGAGTATGAGAATCTGGAGAAGTGTCAGGGCCTGAAGGAGGAACTGGAGAGGATGTGGAAAGTAAAGGCTGTAACTCCTAAGCTGGGAAAATGGACCCAACAGATTCCAGGAACAACACTGGAGCTCTCTGAAGAGTGCAATGCTAGGAACAGTTACAATATTATACAGAATCCTGGACCCAAGATTGAGGAAGACATGAAACACCAATAGGGTATTTTATTGCCAGTCTAGTATCATGGCTTACAGTGTGAATGACAACTCACATGGCATATCTGCAGTGAACTATTAAGAGTAATTGAATGGTGGGAAAACATCCCTCTTAAAAAGCAGCGATGGTCTAATTTCTAAGACCTATGATTTACTATGAGATCTGTTCTAACAAAAAACTGAAATGATGCAACTGGAACACAAATGAATATTAAACCAGATGAATATATTTTATATTGCTAGAACGCTTTGTAATTACAATATCAGCAACAGCAAGCAATTTGATTAGAGGCTAACAAAGAATTCTCATTATGTCAAGTTATTTTTGTAGGAATTTGTACATTCTACTGAATAATCTGCTTCAGGAACCACTTGTCCTTCTAACAATAATAATTTTAACCTTTTATCTTTTAGTGAAATTGGTTGGTGCGTGACTTGTGGCTCTTGTAACACAACTAAGATTCAGAGGCTGTTTTCTCAGCATTCTTACTGTGTTCCAAAGTGTTTGGAATGAGTTATGGCATTTTGAGGAGAATTCTAGAACACTGGAACTGCTGGAGATACAACTAGGTACATTTAAGGTTGCTAATGCTGTGTTTCGAATTAGGCAGAATACAATCTGCAGAAGACATGGCAGCCCTGTGGGTGCTCCAACTCCGGAGGTTTTGAAGAAGATATTGGACAAGGTTTCCTGCTTGAGCAGGGGATTGGATTTGAAGACCTCCAAGGTCTGTTCCAACTCTTATTCTGTTATCTTCTAAAGCGATGCTTCTCAAATGTGGCAACTGTTAAGACATGTGAACTTCAACTCAAACTTGGAATCTTTAAGATGTTGACAACTCAAACTTGTCAACTTAATATATGTAGACTTCAACTTTTGGAATTCCCCAACCTTGAAAATCATATTCTAAAGAATGTTCCTTCAGAGACTAGTTTCTTCTAACACATATCACCCTAATTCTACAATGAGTAGTATATGACCCCTTGTAAGTCTTAATGAATTAAATCAATCAACTTTAGCATAAATCAGTTTTTATTGGAGCATGTAATCCAACTGCAACAACTGCAAATGCAGGTTGATTTATTCCTTAATCAGCATTTCTGTTAAGCACATGAGATAACTGCAAAGCAATTATTTATTATAACAATATGGCACCTATAAGTGTCAGGTTACCAATGAGATATCTCCAAAAGAATGCACGCAATCATAAGCATATGGTGAAAGGCAAATTATGTAAATTATATCAGATAAGGATGCAATGCAACATCATGGAAAATTACATTATTTGCATTGCCCATGTGACTGACATGAAGTTACTTGTCCTTTTGCCACCCTCTTCCTATAGATACCTGCAATCCCATTTGAAGTTTCCCTTTAGTAATCTAACTGCATCTCTAAAACATTCAGTTTCAGCATCTCACATAAGACTTAGCAAAAATTTGAGTGGGACTGCCAAAAACCTCAAAATTTAGTATTTTCTAAGAATGGGAATGAATTTTGTAGAGCCCTGGGCTTTTACACAATAACACGTCATAGTTCTAGTTCAGGAACTCTGCAAGAAATGGTTTTGTAAAAAAAAGTCCCTTCCTATATTCCAGCATGGAATGTCCAAAGTAGTGAACTGATTTAGCTTCATGTCATAACAGGTCAGGTTTTCCAGCTCAAATCCTAAAGCACCCAGCTCAAGAACAATTTCTATCTTCTTTTCCACTCTTCTGGTTCACATATTTTTCTTGTTTATTAAACTGAGTGGATGAATCAGAGCCAAAGTAATTCATCTCCAAATTAAAAGTGAAAAAAGATGGGGAGAAGGAGCTACAGCACACCCCCTGTTATATTTAGGGATATTCTGTGCAAATGTATGAACAAATAATAGTGGCAGATAGAAGTAGTTGCAGCTGCTGAAGCATTTTTCACGTCTCTCTGCTTCTATAAAGGTGAAAAAATATCAAGCAAATCCACCCACTTTAAAATAGGATTTGGACCGTTGATTAAAAGAACTCTCCAAGTTGGGTTGGTGAGATGACATCTAGGACAAGACATATTATGCATTGATTGACCACTCAGTGTTCTGGGTTTTTTTTTCCTTCCTTTTGATGGTTGATAAGATTTTTACAAAGCAAGATCATACCCAGCATGTCAACTTACCAATAGACTGAAATAAAAACTGGATAGGTTTAGCCTTTGTTATAAAAAACATATTTATGGTGACAAAAAAGCTTGCATCAAGTGGGATTTAAATGTAAACCAGAACAATACATGCAATACTGAAGAGTCCATTTTACTGTAAATCGTAAAAAAAAAGTAATATAGTAAAATACCAAGTGCTCATCTTGATTGGATTTGAACTGATCAAACTTATTTTATGTGGCTCCACTAAGCTGTATAGAAGTATCATATGATATAGAGGAGGAATGTATCCTCGTCTTTGCCTTTCATTGCTTCAAGAATATAATTTCATGTGACTGAAAGGTGTTCATTGGAGGTGTTTTTAAAAAGTCAAGATGGCAGCCAAAACAGGATGATCAAGCTCTTTTTTTTAATGTATGACCCTAAATAACAGGTGGAACTTCAATCAACCATTGCTGCTGCCATCTTGATTTTTTTTGACCAGAGCCTGCAGACACCCCTGATCTGTTCCTGATTGGGCCTGGGATTTTTTTAAAAAAAATACCACTGCAGATCCACAGGGAGGAAGCAATACAATGGCAGTTTGCAGAAGGAGAAGGATTATTAATTTATTTCAAAATCTTGGTGGGCTTGGGTTTTGTTTCACTCTGTTTATAGGTTTTCCTTTCCTCAACTTTTAACTAGGCAAAAGTGAGTCTTATTGTTTCATTTCCTCTGGAGGATTTGGGGATATTAAGAAACATTTCAATGATACTGAAAGCATCTGGGATTACTTTGGGTATTTAAGAACTCTGTTTCTAATGGTTTTTTTTTTCTCTTTATTTATCCATCTTTGCTTTTCTTGTTATGTGTTTATTATGACTCTTTGGAGGCCATTAACAACTCTCACTTGCTGAAGCTCCATTGCTAAATGTATATATTCAGTTGCTGAATATTATAGATAAAAGGGGCTTAATAGTTATTCCTGAGTAAAGATCAGACGCATATTCAGTAATAGATTTTTAAAATACCTTTCCAGTTGGGATAGTAAATAAATGTTATCAATACAATTTTAGATCAGAGCCCATTTCTATTTAGCATTTTGTTGTTTATTTCAGATTCTTTAAATTTTTAAGATTACGATTAAAAGCTCCTTTCATTCAGGACTGAAATCAGACTCACTTGGCATTTTCAAACTTGCCATTCCAAAAGTTTCTAATAGTTTAGAAGTAGTTAATGAGCAATTTCTGAAAGTGATTAAAAAGTGAAATTTGCAAACTTAGTGTCCTTTATAAGCCCATTTCCCTGAGGGTATAATCAAAATAGCTAATGCTGCCATAGTCTGGCATTCAAATCAACAGAAAACCACTGCCCTGTGGTCTTCCCATGTGGACCAACTCTCCAGATCATATGTAGGTGATCTCCCATCCTCTCCTTATCCAAAGAGGTTTCAAAGAACCATTCTACCTACCTAGTCTTTGCTGTGGATGTTGGATCCACTTTAGCAGAACCGTCTTCGGTCTACCATATCTCCCCTGGAAGTCCAGTTTTTGTTAAAACTTTTAAAAGCAAATGATATCGAACTTTTCAAAATAAATCTGATACAGGATTTATCTCTATATATCCAACATCATATAAATAGTATGGCTTTAAAAAATAATTTAATGTCTATTGTTAGAAACTGGATTTTGTCATTGTAAAACTTTGGAATAAAATATGTATATCCCTGCATTAATGGATTTTAAAGCATGATTTAAAAACATTGGCAAATTAAATGAGCAACAGCAATGTTTGAAACATTCTGGAATAAAAATATATTTAATCAAATCTATTATATTATTACTTATTTTTCTAACAGGTTGTTTCTTAGTGGCACAAATATAATTTCAGGTATATTATAAGTTGATATAGTGTGCTCTTTTCAACTGTACTGTATTAACAATTCTTTGCTCCAAGGCATAAGCTTTATTTATTTTTTTCTGATTCTGTTTTTGGGTTGGTTTGATTTAGTTCATTTCTTATTATTGTACTTGTTTAATTTAAAATATATATAAAACAACAGAATAAAGAATAAGGTATTTTTTTTATCCCACATTTATTTTGGGGGACAAACAAACCAATTTTCCCATTTTCTCCACAGCAACAGCCCTGTGAAGTGATTTGGCTGAGAGTGAAAGTGTCAGCCTCCAAGAATTCTTCTCCTGTTTGTGTTTCTGGCTGCCATAGAAACGGGGGAGGGAAGAATAATTGGGCTTCGTGGGGGGAAGGGTGCTAGAGGTTTAAGTTGGTGAAATGTAAAAGTTGGGATGTTTTCTTGAATATGCTTACTTGCTTACTGCGCAGATGTAGTCTCTTATCTCTCTAGGCCAAGGCCAACTGTCTCGGCATGCCCCACATGACATACACATCTTAGATTGGATGGCCAGTTTGAACTATTGGGGGTGGGAACATGGGAATAACTTTCTATATGTGATTTTTGCGCCTATTGCCTCAGATCTTGTATTCTTCTGACGCTACCACTTCAAATTAAGTAAAAGTCCCTTTCTCTATAACAATGGAGTCTAAGGTTTTCTTTCTTGGATTTTGAATGGAGCCACACCTAACAGAAAGAAAAGCCCAAAATCACACAGCTAGCTTTCATGACTAAAATAAGACTAGAACTCACAATCTCATGGTTTCTAACTTCATACTTAATACACAACAAACTGAGTCTCTAGATTAGAGGGGTCAAACTCAACAGCCTGTGGGCTGGATGCATCATGTGCTGGCCATGCCCACACCCAGATTAGCAAAGGGGGGAAAAGTCATGATATGTCACATGATGATGCTGTGATGACACGGGTTTGACACCCCCTGTTGTAGATTATGTTAGGAGAGAAGAGATAGTCTGTGTAATTTGTATAATCTGTGTAATTTCTAGGATATCATCATCAATTAGGACTTCCAAATCCTAATTATTTCACTCTTCATTTTAGTAGATCAGAAACAAATCACTTGTAGCCCCAGGGACACCGGACTCCTTGTATACCTTCTGTCAGAGATACCGGGAAAGGAAAAGCACAGCATTCTGTCCTTTTGAGGGTGGAAATAGTTACAACTCTTGTGGAAGTTGTAAAAGAGAGTATCCCTGTTAAAAATAATGAAAGACCCCAATGCCTCACCCAAATGTTGTGTGCCTATGGGCACCAAATAATTGCAATTCCTATTCTAACATGCACTAATGAATTGAAGAGAAGCTGGGGGAATCAGGAATGCATTTTTCATTCTGGAAAAAACTAATTTCTGTATCCTATGCATTAAAAATCTCTTAATTACGAGGCTGCAGTTAGTGGTTCACGTGCTACCAGAACCAGGCAAAAAAACCAGATGTCCACATATTCCAATGCTTCTAGAATACCTGGCAGGTTTTTTTTTTTTTTGTAAGAAGATAAATAGCAACAATAACACTCCAATATATGGCTGAGAATCAAGGGAGCTGTGTTTCTTCTCTCTTATAATCCTCCACCTCACAAGGCTACTACTGCAGAACAATAAGCTTGCTGCACACAGACCCACAAAGTTAATATTTCAATTCATGCTGTTCTAGCAGCGTTTATACCTACGAGGTTACGTGAATGGGGAGCAGAAGAAGAATGAGCAGCAAGTTCATGTTAGATATAATGCAGGCCTGAATACCTTTTATTTTTCCAGACTATTACAGCCATTATCAAAACCTTGACCATTGTAATCATCAAGAGAAATGTCACGGTTTCTCAAGCTGGTAATGATTATTTCAGCTGCCTGTTCTCCACCAATGCACTCAATAAACCTTTCCTTAATGTTGAATGTGCTCATATCTTTGTAGCAAATTATAAATTGGAATAACACATGTTGATGGGAGATATCGGGAGTAACACCAATCTGAAGTAGTAATGAATGCCTTTCCCCTTCCCTTACAAGAATGGCCTTCTACACACTGTCATCAGAGTTCAATAAACTCTCACTTTCACAAAAAGATAAGGACCTCATGTTTCCATCATTTTAGCCTCTGCTTCTGTTTGACATTGGCAAATGCTTATGAGTGCTGCCATCATAATAAACTATTAAGAGTTTCAAGGAAATGGCCTTTGTGTGAGTTACAAAGATTATCAGATTATTGTCTGCAAGAAATACTAAACCTTTTGAAGCAAGATAAAGTAAAATATATTCAATATTTTTTCCATCTCATTGCTTCTCTAAAGATTTGTTTTTGAACTTCAATGTCCTTTC
This sequence comes from Pseudonaja textilis, assembly GCF_049901715.1. Taxonomy (NCBI): domain Eukaryota; kingdom Metazoa; phylum Chordata; class Lepidosauria; order Squamata; family Elapidae; genus Pseudonaja; species Pseudonaja textilis. The sequence continues at coordinate 984,993 of NC_141993.1, read as the reverse complement.
CATGATCACTTGACCATGGATGGTGCAATTTGTTCCATTAGTAATGTCAAGTTTTATCATCTGTGCTCTTTTGTCATTCAAAAAAATTTGTTACATAGCCAATGTCCTTTCTTTATGTTTGCTACACATTCTTCCTATTTTTTGCCAGCTGCCTGCTGTTTTTTGCTTCCATCAGGAAATAAACATGATGGGAAACAATACACCATTTCATTGATGGACCAATAAAGGAGTATATTTGTAACTCAGGTTGAAATAAGGGGTCCTTGGTGCTCTCTGAGCTTGGTTGTTTGCTTGCAGGCTTTTCATTACCAAACTAGATAATATCAGTGCACCAATGATGTTACTTAGTTTGGGTAATTGAAACACCTGCAACAAAACAACTGAGGTCAGAGAGCAGCAAAGGCCCCTGACTGGTGGGACTGCAAAGAAGCCATTCTCAGTAATTATTCTATACCGAGAGCCTTGTTTTTAAGAAATTCTAAATAGCATCTTATGGAGTTGATTTTTCTATTTTCTGCATTTCAAGTGTCAGGATGTCAATTAGGGGCATTCAGGTTGGACAGGTTCTATTTTCAGTTTAAGACATAAACCTGGGCCTAGATTGTCCTGGATTTTGCAAGTCTTCTTGTTGATATCGACTATCTTTTGAAAGCTTTAGATTAAAGCCATATTGCCCATCTGGCGCCATGTTTCTATTGACAGTGTAGAGACATTACATATTAAGATCATTTCCATCTTGATTGTTCCTTCCCTCTCACCTAATTCAGAAAGGTCTTGCCTGATTTGAAAAGCAGGACTGAACTTTTTTAGCTTTTTTACCTTTTATTTTGCCTGCTTTGGTTTCTGGCTGCCAGCTTTGTATACGTTGCCAGACATTATGAATGCAAGGAGAATTTTGTGCAGCTGTTTCTGAGATCAGTTTTCCTTGTAATGTGATTGCTTGTTCCTCTCCTGTTTCCAAATGCACAAGGGACCCTGAGACTTTTATTTCTTGAGATAGAATGACACAAAAGGAAGCCTTAATTTCTTTCTTTCCTACTACATCCTAGATTTCACTGTGTGTGTGTGTGTGTAGGAAAATAGAGATGTTGCTGCACTTGGTATACATAGCACAGTAGAGATAAGTAAGTATTTGGTGTATACTTTTCTAATATGATGCATTCTTATCTTACTATGACTTCATCTTTATCCTTAAACAGAGTTGCTTGCCACCTGACTTGCAATCAATAATCTGTTTGTAAATTGAGGCTCTTTGTTCCTATACAACAGGGCTGTCAAACTCCCGGCCCACGGGCCAAATGCATCACGCGCTGGCCACACCCATGCCCGATTTAGTGAAGGGGGAAAAAAAGTCCTGATACATCATATGATGCTGCTGTGACGGTGTGAGTTTGACACCCCTGCTATATAATATAGTAGACATGCTATAAGGGAACCCAGTTTGACGTAGTGTTGAAGGCTACAAGGGATAATAACTTCTAATCTCACCTTAGTCACAACCAGCTGGGTGACTTTGGCCAATCGCTCTCTCCCAAAGGACTTGAAAGCAGATAAGTGCACACCACTTCTGAAATCTTGCCAAGAATATTGCAGGGACTTGTTTAGGCATCCAGAGGAGGAACGAGGAGGGAGAAGAAGTGGTTTGGTGAAGTCTGTCTTTCACCTTGAGAATGTTGTTCGTGTCCTTTGTGTGATAGATAAGGCTATGAAAGCTCTTTTAAATGAACTCTTTGGAGTCTGGTTCTTGGATTCATGATCTTGACTGAGCAGACAAACAGGCTGTAAAAGTGGAAAAAAGTGAGAAGGAGCTGAGGTTCTTATGATTTGCTCCAGCAAACTAAAGTGATCCTTATAGAAAGGTCATACATTTTTCCCGTATATATCTTCAAGTATAACTTATTATAGTGTTAGTTAATTCTTTCTTTCTCTCCTATCCCAGTAAAGGGCATATTTTTTACCTCATAAGCTTGGGCCCTGTGGGGAAATAAATCTGATCGTCACATGACACATATGCTTTTGTTACTTAGGCATAGTTTTATCCTAGCCAAATTTACTCTGTTTGCACAAAACATAAAGAGTAAGTAGGCTAGTTTTATACAATAAGCGCTGTTACTGCTATTCAGTTCAGGAGGCAAATACAGCTTCCTTTGACACTTTCCTCTGGCATTTTTTTCCGACCCGCTCTTTCCTTCCGTTTTCTTCTCCATCAAATAGGCTTTTATCAGATATCTGAGTGCAAGATTTGGAAATTTACAGTTTACCCCTGCCATATAGAGTCCATCATGCTAATTCCAAAATGTCACCACCTCGAAACCTCCCCTCTCCCTATATTTATGTGGTGGATGACAAATAACAAATGGGAAAGACATGGAATAGATTTGAAACGATTTGCAGTTAAAAAGAACCTTTTAGGCCAGGGTTTCTCAACCTTGGCCATGTTAAGATGGGTGGACTTCAACTCTCCGAATTTGCCAGCCAGAATAGCTGGCTGAGGAATTCTGGGAGTTGAAGTCCACAGGTCTTAAAGTTGCCAAGGTTGGAAACCCCTGGAATAGGCTACACCCAATCAGGGTAGAGAATATAATCCACTGCTTAGTGTGAATATCCAAATTAAAGCATTTCCAATGAGTGACTGTTTACCTCCATTTGAAAACATCCAGCAAGGAATTGCTTATCATTCTTGGCATAACTGATTTTATAACCCAACTGCCCTGTTAAGGATTTCTTTTCCTTAACACTCCACTAAGACCTGCTTTCCTGTAATTTAAAAATATTATTCCATCTTCTGAACACTTGAAGGAGAGAGGACACACATAACCTTCCCCTCAGATAACAGTAACATCCTTTCAGAAAACTAAACACTGCTTCAATCTGCTTTTCTCAAGGTCAGATATGTTCAGTTGCTTAACTCTGCCTTCTGGTCCTTTGATCATCACTCTTATCGTCCTGCTCTGAAACTATTCAAGTTCATCTGAATCCTTCTTAAAGGGGGCTGTCCCAGTGGTGGGATTCAATTTTTTTTACTACTGATTCTATGGGTGTGGCTTGGTGGGCGTGGCATGTCTAGGTGGGCATGGCATGTCTAGGTGGGCATGGCAGGGGAAGGATACTGCAAAATCCCCATTCCCTCCCCACCCGAGTAACCTGCTTTCCAGCTTCATTCTCCTCTGCAGGGCAACCAAAGAAGACCCAGCCAATCAATTGGGACTTGGGAGGCAGAGAATAGATGAGGTAGGGCCAGTCGAAGGTGGTATTTGCCGGTTCTCCTAACTACTCAAAATTTCTGCTACCAGTTCTCCAGAACTGGTCAGAACCTGCTGAATCCAACCTCTGGGGTCTCCAGAACTAGAGAAAGTTCTCAAAGTGACATTTGATCAAAGCACAATAAAACAGCACTATTACTATTTGTAATTTGGAAGCTGAATTCCTATTTATTCTGTTTAAAACTGCATGGCCTTTTTTCTTCTGCCGCCCTCTCTTACTGCTGACTGCATTTCAACTGACAATCAACCCCAGGTACTCGTTGCTTTACAGTCATTTATTTAGTCATAATTTGGAGTTACAACAGCACTAAAAAAGTGAGTTATGGCCATGTTTCAGACTTCCAACGTTTGCAACGTCCCCATGGTCATGGGATTGAATTTTGGAGCTGGCATGTCTTTATGACAATTGCAGGGTCCCAGGGTTATGTGATCACTTTTTGGCAACCTTCTGACAAGCAAAATCTATGAGGAAGCCAGATTCACTTACCAATCCCATTACTAACTTAACAACAGCAGTGACTCACTTAACAATTGTGGTCGGGAAGGTCATAAAATGGAGCAAAACTCATTTAATAATTGGTTTTGCTTAGAATGGAGATTTTGGGCTCAGTTGTGGTCATAAGAACAGGACTACCTGTACTAGTCTAACGTTATATTTTCTCAGTTACTCTTGTCAAAATAGGTATTCCCCATCATTCATATATCTATATCTATCTATCTATCTATCTATCTATCTATCTATCTATCTATCTATCTATCTATCTATCTATCCAGTATATAACATGTGTGCATACATACTGTATAAATATACAGTATATATACATACACATACACAGTATACACAGTATATATAAAGTATACACACACACATACATTAGTTTTGGCGAACCTTTTCAGCACTGAGTGCCAAAATGGGAGCACACACACACACACACACATGTGGGGAGCACTGAAAACTGGAAGAGCTGCTCCCCAGCGTGCATGCGTGAGAACGCTGGGAAGTGAGCTTCCAGTTTCTGGCGCATGCATGCATGCCAGCCACCTGGTCTTCCTGTTTCCGTGCATGCTGCTCTTCCAGTTTCCAGTGCTCCCACATGCATGAAGACCTGCTGGCCAACATGCATGTACACACCAGAACCCGGAAGAGCAACTGCGATGGCTGGCGTGTCCGGAGAGATGGCTCTGCGTGCCACTTTTGGCACCGGTGCCAGGGGTTCGCCACCACAGATCTATACAGTTTATGCACACACACACACACACACATTGTATATATTGTATATGTGTGTGTATGTATATGTATATATGTATGTATCCAATCTTTCTATTTAATTTATTTAAAGTATTTATATTTATTTAACACAAATGTCATTCTGTTATTTCACCCAGATTTTGAATTTTATTTCTGTCTTACATGATATTGGATATCTCGCTCAGATATTGTCATCTGCACAGTTCACCTTTGCATCTGAGTTATTAAATTCTAAAAAAAATTGAATGCATGACCCCATTTAGCATCTTATTCCAGTTTGATGAGAAATTATTGACAAGCATTCTTAGGTATTATTTCTGAGCTACTTACATACCCCATAATTATGCCATTAATTAGCCCACACTTAATTAGCTTGCTAATCAGGATGCCACGGGGCATTTTGTCAACTCTTTTGCTGAAATCAAGATACATTACATCTGCTGCAGCCCCAGATTTTTATTTGAAAGTTCCCCTGCCAATGCATAAGAAAAGATTAGTCCAGCAAAACCTATGTTTGTTGACATGGTAATTATTATGTTTTGAAGGTATTATGGATAAGACTTTTTTAAAGTTTTGCTCTTGAATCTTCTCATGTATTAATACTAGCCTGGTTTATTGTTTCCTGGGTCCTCCTTTTTCTACTTTTAGGAGAAAATATATGCTGTTCTCCATTCTCCAGGATTTTTCAAGTTAATATATAAGTTTTTGGCCAGAACGCCAAATAGATTCTTCAGTACATTAGAATGCTATTCGTCTGAGTCTGAAGATTTAAATTTAGAACATAGAATAACAGGGTCTGAAGGGACCTTGAGGGTTTTCTAATCCAATCCCTACTTAAGTTGGAGACTATTCTGGACAAATGCCTGTCCACATTCTTCTTAAAAACCTCCAGTGATGAAGTATCTACAATTAATGGTTCCACTAATTGATTGTTGTCACTGTCAATAAATTTCTCTTTAATTCTGAACTGGGTCTCTCTTTCAACCTAGATCCCTCTCATAGTTGCTATTGTTGAGCCAGTTATCACTTATTCCATATCTGTGCATTTGATTCTCAAGCATGTTTTTCAAACATCAATCTTGTCCTTTCATCAACTTTTTACCATTACTTGGTGAAATGTACACCCTCTTCTTGGAGAAAATAGAATCCAAATAGAAATTAAATAATTCTACTTTATCTTTGTTGCCATTTAACACTTTAGCCTCTTTACTGACCAACCTCCCTTCTGTTTATTTTGGATTGTCCTACAAAAGGCCTTTGGGATTTTGTTAGCATTAATCAGCTGTCTATATCTCCTATTTCTGCTCTTCTGTTGATCTTCTATGGGTGGCTTTGTTAAATGAATATGAACATGAAAAATTGGCTATTCACCTGCTTTCACATTGTCTAAATGTTTTAAGCCATGTCTCAGCTATAAAATGAAGGAGATATGAAAGAGGGAAGTCTTAAAATGTAAATGAGGATAGAAAAGAATATGCATTTATATTACAATAGGCCAGGAGTCCTCAAACTTGGCAACTTTAAGACTTGTGGACTATGCTAAGCCATGCTGGCTGAGGAATTCTGGGAGTTGAAGTCCACAAGTCTTAAAGTTGCCAAGTTTGGAGACCTGTGCAATAGGCTATACTTAGGCATATTCCTGTTGCACACAAAATTTCCTTCTGTGACATAACCATATTATCCTTACAAAAGTGGAACTACTATGCAAGTCAATTTTAATATAGATAGAAAAACCCCAGAAGCAATACAAAATTTCTCACTCTTCCCACATTGACTCAAAAGTCACTTTTAAGAAATATGCACTAAAATGTTGAATTAATGAATATGTTAAAGATGAACCAAACAAGTGACAGAACTCAATATAGTAATTTTAGATTAAGCAATGAAGTCTTATTTCCCACAGTAGTTTTAGACTCTTTTGACCCTTTACTTCCTTTAAAAAGGGAAGGAAAAAACAGTAGCAAAATACTAAATTACCAAGATGCTGTATAAATGATTACATGTAGTAATATCCTGGTCAGTTAATATAAACCTGTGACAATATTAATTTACCAAACAAGCAGATCAAGATATTAATTAAATAAGGCAGAACTTATACTTTAACATGAATGCCAGCATGATTTTGGAAAATTAAGAAATGGTTGAGGGGAATGGCCATATTGACATTACCTCAGTTTCATGTACAGTTTAACAAAATATTGTCTTAAATATCAGCTGGCTACATAGTTGGCATTATTGAGAAGAATTTGGATTCCATGATAGTGGAATATCTCTGGGGTGCTTATTAAGGTCTCATGATAAAAGACTACAGTTTCTGAAGGATTAGAACAAAATGGATGGTAGGCAACTCTCTAATCTCACCAGGAGGATATGAAACTAGAACAAAAAGCCTAAAACGGAATATGAGGTATCAACTGGAAACAAGAAGGAAGAATATAAATGGAGAAGAAGGAGGTCAGGATGAGTACTCAGCATTTTGCAGGAAATTACAAGGTTGGTATATGATGCCACTCAAATGTTTGGCTTTTCCTAAACTAATTACGAAGTATGGGAAATAAACAAGGAGGATTAGAAATCCTAACCAGGAATGGATGAACGAATAAATGAAAGAACAGATGAATGAATGAATTATAAATGGATATACTGTATATTTGTATATGGATATATATTCTGATAATAAGCACATAGAACTGGAAGGAAATCTACCTAAAAGAAGTATTTAAAAAACCCAATATACAGATTGGGAAATTACACTGTATATAAATAAAATATACTTGCACAGAAAATCAGGAGTCACATTATGGAAATTCTATTCAAAGTTTTTGGGTTATAATAAACAGAGAGAAAAATAAATGTGAAACTATTAATGGATTATTATAGACTGCCTGGCAAATGACCAGTTTTTGAAAGAGGCAGGCAATATAATTATAGGGAATTTCAATTATTTTGACATCAGCTAAAGATCTAAGTCTGCCAGGAGTCAGAACTCATGCAATCTCTTCTCCTCCCTTGCTGACAAGTTCATTTGTCATAAGATGGAAGAAAGAACAAGGGGTGTGTGTCTTCTGTTCATGATCCTAACCCTCAACAACGGAGAAAAATTGATTAAAGAGGTGAAGGTGGCATCTTGGAGGAAAAATATCGTATTATCTTTGAATTTATGATACCCAAAGAAAGAACAATTTACAAAGAAGAATCAAATATACACGCTGAGCTTCAGAAAAGTAGATGTTGAATAACTTGATTAGGAAGATGTCAGAATCAATGGCTTGAAATCCCTATAGGCCAAAAGATGGGGGAGATCCCAGAAAGAGGGGAAATCCCACAAAATGAGATTTCCAAGATAGATATCTATATTTCTTAATCCATTGTCCAAGTAATTTAGAAATACATTAAACATCACAGACCCTGGAATGGAACCCTGTAAAATGCCTTTTGACCCTTCCTTCCTTCCTTCCTTCCTTCCTTCCTTCCTTCCTTCCTTCCTTCCTTTCTTCCACTAAATAAGACAAAACTGATCATGATATCAAAACTGTGATTCTATGAATGCTGCTTTAAGTGACACTAATATTTTTCCACTGCATCAGCAGATAGAGACATACTATATATTCTTTTTTTCTAATATACTTGATTAAGCAAAAGGAACAACAACAATAATGCATATAGAATAACAAATATAATATTTAATGTGATATCTAAATAATTACAGAAAAAGCATGGCTTCTAGAGGTTTTATTACATATCCAATCACCTTTTCAGCAAACATAATGATTTGCACTGCCTTCTTCCAAGATATTCTGCAGCTTTTCAGTTGAGACCATAACCCAACTCACATTTATTGATGGTCTCCCATTCAAGTACTGAGCAATTTAGATTCTGTTTAGCTTCCAGTCCAGAGAGCTTTGATCTGATGTCACCATCCACTGAGATAATCTCAATCACTTTGTCAATCTTCTCTGCTTAAAACTGTGTGGATTTCAGCTCTCAGAATTCCCCAGCCAGCATGTGGAATTGAAGTTTACACAGCTTAAAGCAGCCAAGGTTGACCAACAGTGCTCTAAATGAACAGACTCTCTCCTTAATCTTATAGTATATATGTATTGCTGTTAATGCCTGTCAATGCATATGCATGTGCTCAAAACATGGGAAGGAAAGGGAAAAAGTATCTGTATACATAGAAACCTGGGTGTTTCCTAATATGTCATCCATCTTTACATACAATTCTTGTGAGCAAAACTGGTTTCTTCACCTTGAAAAAAAATATTGAAGTCTCTCAAGCAGGGACCCAGCCACATTCTGTTTTCTAATCAAAATCATCTTCTAGTTTACTTTACTTTACTTTACGTTATTGTCATTGCACCTCGTACAACGAAACCAAACACCATCTTCAGTGCACATCATGACCATGAAAATAAACACAAACACACATCCTTCACCCTTCACACATTGAACTGGAAACCTCCGACACCACACTAACACTGCACTATTCAGTAGAATTCAACAGAGCTACTGCCCTGGGATAGAAGTTGTTTTTCAGCCTATTTGTCCTTGTTTTTATTATTCTGTACCATCTGCCAAATGGTAATAGTTCAAAAAAAGGGTTTCCAGGATGAGATGGATCTTCGAGAATGTTTTAAACTTTCTTAAGGCAGCGGGAGCTATAAAGTTCTTCCAAAAGGGGGAGAGGGCAACCAATGATCTTCTGGGCAATGACATTAACCCTCTGGGGTGCTTTCCTATCTGCCACTGTGCAATTGGCAAACCATACAGAGGTGCAGTATCAGAGATGCTATTCAACTGATTCGCACCTATTTGGGCGAACTGGTAGTGGTTATTTGGCATGGGTCGCCAAACCGGTGGCAGTCCCTGGCTGGCCACGCCCCCAACCCGGTCACCCAGTCGCTCACTTGCAATCACTCTCCTAGCTTTCCATTCCCCACAGCCTCTTTCTCGCAGGGGAAAAGGAAGAAAGGCATGGACGTTGCAAGTATAGCTTTCCCCTTGTGAGTTAAAGTGCTGGAGTGAGAAGGAGTGCAGTCTGACAGAGGGGATGGGTTAATCCACTCCAGCCTTGGAGAAATTTAAAGGAGCTGCTTCCAAAATGCTTGACTGTTAAGTGGTGTGTGTGGGGGGGAGAGGGGAGAAGAAAGAAAGAAAGAAAGGAAGGAAGGAAGGAAGGAAGAAGGAAGGAAGGAAGGAAGGAAGGAAGGAAGGAAGGAAGGAAGGAAGGAAGGAAGGGGGAAGGAGAAGAAAGAAAGAAAGGAAGGAAGGAAGGAAGGAAGGAAGGAAGGAAGGAAGGAGGAAGAAGAAAAAGAGGAAGGAAAGAAAGAAAGAAAGAAAAAATAGGAAGAGAGAGAGAGATAAAACTCTGTGCTATTATTTTTAATTGTTCCATTATTTATCATGTGTTAATATTTTACACTGTTCCTACATGCAGAGTGATTTTTCTGCCTTTCTTTTGCCCAGGGCTACCACATATTTTTCAGGGTTTGCATGCATTCAATGTCAATAGTCCAGAGCATAAAATACACATGTGTTTAACAAGAGTTGAAAGGGACCTTGGAGGTCTTCTAGTCCAACCCCCAGCTTGGGCAAAAAAACAGGATGCCAAACTCTGAATAGAAATCCTGGGAAAGGGAGACCCCAGCCTAGTTGAAAATTACAGACCAATCTCCTTATGCTGCGTCACCTGTAAAGTCATGGAATCAATTATTAACCAATCCATTATCCTCCACTTAGAGACAAACAACCCACTCTCTAATAAACAATTTGGTTTCAGACTTCTGGCTTGTGGTGCTTCGGTGCAGGCAGGAATCCGTGACTGTGCACGGTCTCTGCCTGTGTTCACTGCCTGAGTGCCCCGAGCCATTTGGCTTCGGGGCTAAGCCACCTTTGTAGAAGGTGGTGAAGACTGGGGGGTTCTGGCAGGGACGAGAGACATCGCATCTCTCTTCCCTAGCTGGCTAAATCTCCCTCTCCGATGGCAGCTGAGCGGCGGTCTCTAATGGCCGCCACATAGAAGAGCTCAGCCGGAAAAAGAAAGTGCTGGAGGAGTTTGTGAAGAAATGAAAGTAATTCTGCTGACCGGGACAAAGGAACAGTGAAAGTATCCTGGTATTTAACACCTACTAAAGACACATTGTTCCCAGACTGAGTAAGCAGCGAATGGATATCAAAGGGAAAACTTTTTTTTCTTTTCACTCTCCTTCCAAACGGAACAGCTTTGAGAGAAATCGGAAACCCGCATTGAAGGTATGCTAAATGCTAAAGACTATGCTAATGCCAAAGGGATATGGATTTCTAAATATTTAAAGAAATTTTTTTCTTTTGCTGTGAGTGGGAAGGGAGACGAAAAAAATTGAAGTAGAAGTTGAAAATAAGGAGCAGACTGCCTAGAATTTTAAAGAGCCATTTGAACATTAATAAGACTTCAAAAAGACATATTTTAATTGGAATTTGTGATTTAATAGCAACCCCAGGAAAAGAAATGGAAGAAGGGAAAAAGTGCTAAATGAAATAGTCTATCTGGATTGTTTGGTGACTTTGCATCTTTTGGGAAACTTTTTTTCTTTGTTTAAAAACACTCGGGTGGTTGTTTTGGGAAAATTTTTTCCTCTTTATAATGGCATCACCCTTGGATGAATCTAAAACTGAATATCTAAAATATAAAAAGGAAGAACAAGACTGGAAAGATACTTTGGATATTCTTTTTCAATCTCTAGAAATGGCGGTGCATTCCTATGGAGAATTGATTGCGCAGCAGGATAATTGGGACAAAGAAGAAACTATTTTTGATGAACATGTGATTCTATTGGGGGAGAAGAAGGAAGAGGAAAAGGAAAAAGGGATTTTAAAACCTAAAAAAACAACCAAAAAAGATAAAAATGAGTTGAAGGGTGGATATAAGGTTAGAAAACAACAGGAAGGGGGAAAGCAGAAGAAGAAAAGGGAGGTGGAGAGACAAAGGGGTAAAAAGGGTAAGGAAAAGAATAAGCAAGGGAGAAAGGAAGGGGTGAGAAGCCTCAACGATGGGAAGCAAGATTTAAAGAAACAAAATTTATTTAGAGACAATGGGTAAATTTAATTGAAAAAGGGATTCTGTAAGGTACATAAGATTGTGTTATTATAGGCATTTATAGAATAAAATGTTTAAGATATAAATAAGTATCAATAGGTATGATTAAAATGGTTTTGACAGGGGTACTAGCTATATTATATATTAATAAATTTGTCTCTTTGTTATTGTCGTTCTTTCTTTTTTCTTTTTCTCTTTATATAATATATTATGTGACTTTAGGATGTGCTAAACAGAATCCCAATACAAGTTATGTGTGATATTAAGTATTATTAGGTTAGGGGAAAGAGTTAAAGGCATCATACTCCAATTAGTGTACAGGAGAGGTTTTGTTTAAAGAGAAAAAATGAATGGATAGTTGAGAACAGACAAAGAATGATAAGTATTATAACTTGAACTGAGATAAGTAGAATAAAACTAAGAGAGTTAAAAAAAGGAAGAAGCTATATAGAAAATGGAAAACGGTAATAAGATATGGAATGATATATAAAAGGAACATGATTTTTGAAGGGGCGTCTGTACGATGAGTTTTAACCCGGGATCAAGCAACTTTCAGAAAAGATGTTTTAGGTTTTTATGTTTTATGTCTTGTTTCTTTTTGTATTGGAAGAGAATAATGAAAATGTATAAGACAGATGGATATAAAAAATGTATACAATCTAAAGTTAAAGAGATATAATTTGAATAAATAGAAGGAAAGGAAGTAATAAAGAGAAGTTCGGGATAAGATATGAAGATGAACAGATAAGGTAAATATATATATCAAATTGTGTTTGTTTGGAAATGTGATAACTTGGAATAATTCTGTCTTTAAATAAGATGTTGTATTGGTTTTTTTAGAAAAAAAATTCTTATGTCATTATATTTTATGTTTTGTTTGTCTGTGTATTGTTTTGGAAAATCAATAAAATTTGTTTAAAAAACAAAACAAAAAACAATTTGGTTTCAGAAAAAAAACTATCATGTAATCTGCAACTCTTACACTGCAAAAACATATGAACTACACAACTCAATCAGGGCAAAACAATAGACACAATCTACATAGACTTCTGTAAAGCCTTTGAATCAGTGGTACATGACAAACTACTCCTAAAACTAAAATCTTATGGTATCTCTGGACATCTGCATAACTGGATAGAAGCATTCCTGTCAAACAGACAACAAATGATCAAAATTGGGAACATCCTATTAAATTCTGTACCTGTCAACAGTGGTGTCCCCCAAGGCAGTGTTCTAGAACCAACTCTTTTCATACTCTACATAAATGACCTCTGTGATCATATTAAGAGCAACTGCATTCTCTTCGCTGATGATGTAAAGCTATTCAACACCACAGACAATACTGTTACCCTTCAAAAAGACCTTGACTATGTATCAGAATGGTCAAACAAATGGCAACTTCAAATATCAACAAATAAATGCTCTGTCTTACATATTGGCAAAAAAAAATAAAATCAGAAAATAAAATACAGGCTGAATAGTCAAGACCTTGTTGATGATCCAAATTCTGTCAAGGATCTTGGAGTACTCAACTCAAACGACCTAAGTGCTAGAGCCCACTGTAACTACATAGCCAAAAAGGCATTAAGAGTTTTTAATCTAATCTTACATAGCTTTTTCTCTGGTGATATTACACTAATAACTAGAGCATACAAAACATTTGCTAGACCAATACTCGAATACAGCTCATCAGTCTGGAACCCACATTATGTATCTGATATGAACACAGTTGAGAAAGTCCAGAAATATTTCACAAGAAGAGTTCTCCACTCCTCTACTCATTGCAGAATACCTTATGACACCAGATTCAAAATTCTAGACCTAAAAAACCTAGAACTACGCTGCCTTTGGTCCGATCTAAGTATAGTATATAAAATCATACATTGCAATGTCCTACCTCTCAATGAATACTTCAGCTTCAACCGTAACAATGCAAGAGCAAACAATAGATACAAACTCAAAGTTAATTGAACCAAACTTGATTGCAGGAAATACGACTTCAGCAACAGAGTGATCAATGTCTGGAATACTCTACCTGACTCTGTAGTTTCTTCCTCAAACCCCAAAAACTTAAACCTTAGACTGTCTACTATTGACCTCACTCCTTTCCTAAGAGGTCTCTAGGGGGCGTGCATAAGCACACCAACGTGCCTACCGTCCCTGTCCTATTGTTTCTTTTATTTTTTAAATTTTTCTTATATGTATCCATGTATTCATAACTATGTTTTACTTATACCTATTATCTTGTAAGCAATTGACAAAAATAAATAAATAAAATAAAAATAAAATAAAGTGACCCATCACTTAAATATATTCAATATAAAGAATGCACTTAGGCACATGCAAACTTCTTCACGTACACATGAATTGACATATATTTAGAAAATGTTTGGTTATCATGCAGAAAAACAAAGTCTGGTCTTCGTCTATTTCTTTACTTATTTTCCACCAATCTATTCATATTATGTTGCTTGGGAGGCGAAGACGAGGAAATTGCAGTTTCCCCTTGCTACATTCAACCATACCTATTCTTCAAACATAATTACCCAGGAATTAGTTTTTTGATTGGATTAGGAGTACAGCCCATTTTTTCAAAAAAAAAGGTACACAAGGGACATTTGAGTGAATTGACTCAAATAAAGAAACAGAAAGCTCCTTTATTGGGTAACCATTTCATAGCATAATAGTTGCCCCAAGGATGAACATATGCCACGGCCATCAGTGGAGAATTTCAGCAAAAGAAAAAGAGGCAACATTAAATGGCTTTGCGTTCTCTCGACGTTGCAGCGGGCTTTGTTTTATATGCCAGGCCTGTAGTTTGGCGATTGCACAATCTCCAAATTTCTTTTTACATTCTGAACAGAGGAAGAGCTTAGGCGGGAGAGGGAAATGGCTGGGGATTCAGAATACAGTCAAGAATCCTGATGTGATTATATCCACAAATGCCCGTGTTAGTTACTGATGCTGGGAACTCTCTGCTTACGCTGCTCAGTGTGACTTTTCCAGAACAACCGCAGAGTTGAAATGTCTGTTGAACGTATTGACGGCCTATTTCCATAGCCCACCGTGTGACATCTACCGTGAAAGAAACATGTGAATATGGACATTATATTCATGACCAATATTAAGGTGCTAATGCAATAGCACCCTGTGTTGCAGATGAAAGAGGTATATCTTTCAAAGGTTAAACAGATTTCTCTGTGTGTTTTAGGCTGTAGAAGCATCTGCTTACTCTGTTGATAAGGAGAAAAATGACAAAACCTTCCCATATGTGGGTGAAAAAGCTTTGATATGGAGAAATGTACAATGCCTCAAGGCTTTTTTATATGGCTCCTATCCATATTTACTATCGAGTTTTAATCACTAAATTGAGACGAATCTCAGTGATTAAGATGGGGTTCAATGGAAGGTGAGGTTCTCTCCTCCTTTTGAAAGTATATATACTTGGGAAAGAGCTTCCTGGGCTCCTGGAGGTTCAGCATATGAAGAACAGTTGCAGGAATTGGGATGTCTAGGCTAATGAAAAAACCATTGATATAATAGAAATCTTCCAACATCTAAGCGGCTTCCACAGAGAAGAGGGGTCAACCTATTCTCCAATACATCTGAAGGTAGAACAAGAAGCAGTGGATGGAAACTAATCAAGGAGAGAACTAACCTAGAACTAAGGAGAAATTTCCTCTCAATAAGAACAATTAATCAGTGGAGTGGTCTGCCTCTAGAAGTTGTGGGTACTTCATCTCCGGAGGTTTTTAAGAAGAGATTGGACAGCCATTTGTCCAAAATGGTATAGGAGCTTCTGTCTAAGCAGGGGGTTGAACTAAAAGACTTACAATGTCCCTTAAAACTCTGTTATTTTGCATTCTGTCTTTTCATAGGTTTTCTGTTTGATTTTGTTGCCCCCTTTTTAAGATGAATAAGTATGAATCAGTCTGAAAAAAATAGAGAACACAAGTGACTTCTAAACCAACAGACCCAGGAAACTACAGACCAATCAGCTTAACATCCCAGTATCTGGGAAGATACTGGAAAAGATAATAAAAACAGATCTACCAACCTCTAGAAACAATTAAAATAATAACTAGAAGTCAGCACAGGTTTGTTAAAAACAGATCATGCTAAACCAATCTTATTTCATTATTCAACACAGTAACTAAACTAGTAGACCAGTGAAATACTGTAGACATAACATACTTAACTTTAGCAAGGCATTCAACAAATTAGACCACAACCTACTTCTTGGTAAGCTATAAAAAAGTGGGATAGATCGCATCACCATCAGATGGATTTGTAACTGGCTGACAAACCATACTCAGTGAGTAGTCCTTAATGGGTCTTGTGGCAATGGGGTGCCACAAGGTTCTGTCTTAGGCACAGTACTCTTCAATATCTTCATAAATGAATTAGATGAGGGAATAGAAAGGGAATTTACCAAATTTGTGGATCAGGGGTCCCCAACCACTGGTCCCCGGACCGGTACCGGTCCATGGATCATTTTTTACTGGGCTGCAAAGCTTGGGTGCCGCCATCTTGTTTCAATGGCGCTTCCGGGTTTTCGGTTGCTTCTGGGTTTTTGGTTGGAAAGTGCTTCCAGGTTTTCAGTTGGAAGGCAGCATTTGGGTGCTCGCGCCTTAGTTTCGTCAAAGGGGGGGGGGCTTCGAATGAAGAGCCATCCCGATGGTGGTGGAGTCTCGCATTACTCAGGTACCGGTCCATGGAAGAATAGATAATCGTGAAACCGGTCCCTGGTTCAAAAAAGGTTGGGGGCCACTGTTGTAGATGATACTAAGCTGGCAGGAATAGTTAACACTCTAAGATAGGCTCAAGATCCAGATGGATCTTGACAGATTTGAACACTGGGCTGTGTCTAACAAAATGAAATTGAATGTAGAGAAAAGTAAAGTCTTACTCTTAGGAAAGAAAAACCAAAAGTACACATATAGACTGGGTGAAACCAGGTTTAATAGCAGTAACAGTGAGAGGGAGTCTTAGTGGACAACCAGTTAAATATGAGCCAGCAGTGTGTGGCGGCAGCCAAAAAAGCCAATGTAATCCTAAGTTGCATTAACAGAGTGATACAATCAAGATCAAGGGAGATATTAATACCACTCTATAAAGCCTTAGTAAGACCACACCTAGAATACTGCATCCAGTTTTGGTCACCACACTATAAAAAGATGTTAAGTCTATAGAAAGAGTGCAGAGAAAAGCAACCAAGATTATTAAGGGACTGGAGGCTAAAACATGTGATGAATGGTACTCAATATGGCTAGTCTAGTGAAGAGAAGGACCAGGGGAGACATGATAGCAGTCTTCCAATATTTGAGGGGCTACCACAGAGAGGAAGGGGTCAAGCTATTTTTTAAAGCACCAAAGGCCAGACAAGGAATAATGGATGGAAACTGATCAAGGGGAGATTCAGCCTGGAAATAAGAATAAATTTTCTGACAGTGAGAACAATCAACCAATGGAACAGCTTGCCTTCAGAAATTGTGGGAGCTTCTTCACTAGAAGCTTTAAATCATTTCTGCCATCTGTCAGAAATGGTGTAGGGTCTCCTGCTTGGGCGGGGATTTGGACCAGATGACCTACAAGGTCCCTTCCAACTCTGTTAATCTGTTAAATGTAGGTGGCTTTCTGTGGTATCAAAGATCCTGTCTGACCCAAGCAGGAGACAGGAGAGTTCATACTCAGACAGATGCCACTTTCACCACACTTCCATGTGTTGGCGGCATAATCAGAGACTCTTCAAATGCTAGGAACTTGCTGTTCACAGAAAGAAAGTTTGATGTGAAATAAATATTTCAATGTTTAAAAAATTAATCCAGGAACACAAAAGGATTCCTGGAGAAGTAATATTTGAACAAAAACATTCATAATTCATTTACCCAAAGGGTGTCTAGTGACACATATAATGAAGGCCCATTTCCCCTAACAAGCCTCTCTCTTGGAAGATGCAAGAAATGTTGCAAGTTTATGGTTTTAAAAAGGATGTGGTAATGGTGAGAATGCTTTGTGTTCATCCATTCCCAGTTTATACTCTCTGGTTAGACCAAGAGCAGTTTTGGGTGAAACAGCAAAGGATCAGGAGGAGAAATGAGAAGCCATGTTCACATATTAAACCTAACCCCATTGGGATGCTCCTTTAACAGTCCATTGTACAATTCAGCCTGCAGACTTTTTATCATCTTAATTGTTCTTCTCTGCACTCTTTCTAGGACCTCAACATCCACCCATCCTACTGTCTTCTGCTGTTTTGGGAAACTTCTGAAGGGATGACTGAATGGGCACAGAATTATGCCAAAGTTTGTTAACCTCGATAAAATCAAGTTCCCACCTGAGAAGGAAGTGTCGAAGCTGATATAGCTATAGTAAAAGGATGTAAATGCCCTTTAAAATGCTCTCATTTAATGTAGGAAAATCTTGGATGGAACAAGTATACTGAAAGCAGTATATATTAAAATGTACAAAAGTTATTTACTGGCCATGTTGATAGAACAGAATGCTACTTTAGAGGGTTTCATATTGACATTGTCAGTATCTCCTAATTACAAGGGTCTTCAAATTTGGCAAGTTTAAGACTTGTGGACTTCAACTCCCAGAATTCCTGAGCTAACATGACTGGAGGAGGAATTCTGGGAGCTGAAGTCCACAAGTCTTAAAGCTGTCAAGTTTGAAGACCCCTGTCCTAATATATGGACAAATGCACTTCCAATTGATAAACTGCTTCAGAAGTTTTGCCCTGCTTGTTTTCTTTCTTTTTCTTTTTTTAGAAAAGTAAATCAAATGAGTTTTGTCCTTTGATTTTTCAGAGCATATCTTTGTTCAGACATTTTGCTTTTACGAGTATGTGAATTTTTAACGAGGCTCAGATCAATCCTACTGCATCTGAATATTGACATTCACATGAGGGAATCCACGTTGGGATGGTGGCAGTGCCACAATATTTAGTATGACCACACAATCAAAGCCCTGCCCCTTTCTATATCCTTAGTGCTCATTCACCCATGTCAAAAGTGGGAGGGGCTTTGTTCATGTGGACATTTTACTGAAATGCTACCTTAGAAGACAATTTAATGACAAAGAGGTTTAAATCCAGTGTCCCGTTCTTTCCCTGAGGCTTTCTTGTATGAAATTGCTTTTTTTTCTGCATGCTTGCATATACGGGTGAAACTCCTATTGACCCATGGGGAATGGCTTGGTTTTTGCCAGAAGAAACCACTAGAAGTAGAACAGGAAAAGACATGTTCAGGTTCTCTTTTTGGTAGCTCAGGACTGTATTGCATGAGAAAATGACTAGTTAAGAATTATACATTTACTTCAAGGAAAACAAAGTTTTAACTAGCTATACTACAGGTAAAACTCAAAAAATTAGAATATCGTGCAAAAGTTCATTTATTTCAGCAATGCAACTTAAAAGGTGAAACTAATATATGAGATAGACTCATGACATGCAAAGCAAGATAGTTCAAGCATGGTGTGTCATAATTGAGATGGTTATTACTTACAGCTCATGAAAACCTCAAATCCACAATCTCAGAAAATTAGAATATTACATGCAATCAATAAAACAAGGATTGTACATCGAACAATATCGGACCTCTGAAAAGTATAAGCATGCATATGTACTCAGTACTTGGTTTGGGCCCCTTTTGCAGCAATTACTGCCTCAATGCAGCGTGGAATGGAAGCTATCAGCCTGTGGCACTACTGAGGTGGTATGGAAGGCCAGGATGCTTCAATAGCGGCCTTCAGCTCTTCTGCATTGTTCGGTCTCATGTCTCTCATCTTTCTCTTGGCAATGTCTCAGTCCACTCCTTGTGAAAGTCCCCAACACTTTTGAATGGCCTTTTCCTGACAATCCTCTCCAGCTGCGGTCATCCCTGCACACCTTTTTCTTCCACACTTTCCCCTTCCACATAACTTTCTATTAATGTACTTTGATACAGCACTTTGGGAACATCCAACTTCTTTTGCAATTACCTTTTGAGGCTTTCCCTCCTTATGGAGGGTGTCAGTGATGGTTTTCTGCACAACTGTCAGTCTTTGCCATGATTGTGATTCCCACTGAACCAGACTGAGAGACCATTTAAAGGCCCAGGAACCCTTTGCAGGTGTTATAGCTTAATTAGCCGATTAGAGTGAGACACTTTGAGCGTAGAATATTGAACCTTTTCACAATATTCTAATTTTTTGAGATTGTGGATTTGGGGTTTCCATGAGCTGTAAGCCATAATCATCTCAATTATGACAAATCACAGCTTGAACTACCTTGCTTCGCATGCAATAAGACTATCTCATATATTAGTTTCACCTGTTAAGTTGCATTACTGAAATAAATGAACTTTTGCATGATATTCTAATTTTTCGAGTTTCACCTGTAGTATAGCTAGTTAAAACTTTGTTTTCCTTAAAGTAAATGTATAATTCTGAACATGTCTTTTCCTGTTCTACTTCTAGTGGTTTCTTCTAGCAAAAACCAAGCCATTCCCCATGGGTCAGTAGGAGTATTATAACTCTCCTTCCTATCAGTCATTTCTCCAATTCTCCTGTCCCACAGAGAAGTTTTGTGGGATCAGAGAAGTATTGGGGGGGGGGGAGAATTAAACTCATAATTGTCATGTGTGAGACATAACAGAGAATTCCTGGTTTTTGTTCATTCCATTAAAATTCAATCACAAATTTATTCAGCCATTAAAATATTTAAGTGGAAACTATCTGGATATTGCTTTCAAAATGTATATCAGTTTTGGTGCAATATTGATTTTCATCACACTGATTAATCTATCTCTTAATGGCCTCTTTAACACAGATCATATAAATTGAACGTTAGATCAGATAGCTTCTTAAGCATGTTGAACAGAATTTGAACAAGAATTAAAGCTTAATGTTTTATTTATATCTTTAAAGACCCTTTCGATCAATACACAGTATTGCACTTGTTCCAGTTTATTGTATATCCAGTTTATTTGCCATGTAGCTGTAACATTTCTACATATTTAGATAGAGATAGTTGGAAACCAAAGACAAAAAAAACCCCCAAATAATGTGATTTGCATATAATAGCAACTTATATTCAAATTCAGTTGAATGCATTCCCTGGATATCATCAATTTGTTGTTAGGCATGCCAAGAGTTCCCACAACAACCAGAAAACTCGGGGTGATAAAATGTATCCTTGACATGTTCTGTGTGGCATTTTAATTACCAGTGAGCTAATCTCACTAGTTTTACATGAACAGAGGGATTGGAAGAGTAAACAGTTATCCAAAAGAGAGTTTATAAGCATCCTCACTTGAGCTAAATATGTAATTTGCACCATATTTAGGGTTTTCTCTGCAACCAACTGTTGAAAGGAAAATCCATCTGGTTCAATTCCAAGCCGGGAGAAAAATGCTAGAAATAAAATGGAGGCTGGAGGCTGATTAGAAAGAAGGTCCATTTATTGGTGAATAGAACCACCAGGGTCTGTGGTTCAGGGGCAGTTGACCAAATGGAGTTGAGAGTGGGTGGGTTTTTATACCTGCTGGATTCCTATGGAGGTCATGTAGGGGTCATAACTGGCTCTATAGGCAAAAGAGGAAAATGCACATCCTAGGTGTTTGTCTGAGCTAATTTTGTCAACCTTTTGTCTGTTTTTTGTCTTGACTCAGTCTTTTTGAATGGCTTACCAAATCTGCATTTCTAAAAGCTGGCCTCCTCAGTTTCTTCTTGGGGCAGGAAAACTGGGGCTGATTTCTGCCTCCCTTAAGATTTTTTAAATTTCTCCTTTAGGGGAAATATTTTATCCTGCCTTTTTAATATTTACCAAAATATTTCATTCACCTGTGTATGATGTGGGGGAGGCTTCCTACACAACAATGTCAAAATTTCTTATTCATATTAGTATGTAAAGGTATTATGAAGACAGCCAGTTTGGTGTAGTGGTTAAGGCATCAGTCTAGATTGCCTTCTTCCTAGGGCTTAAAGAAGTGACAAGCCAAAGGTCATCCATCTGGCTCTGTGCCTAAGACAGACTAGAACAGGGGTCTCCAACCTCAGCAACTTTAAGCCTGGCAGACTCCAACTCCCAGAATTCCCCAGCCAGTGCTGGCTGGGGAATTCTGGGAATTGAAGTCCACCAGGCTTAAAGTTGCTGAGGTTGGAGACCCCTGGACTAGAACTCGTGGTTCCTGCTGTTTAGTCTGCTGCCTTAATCACTACATTGAACTGGCTCTCTAATTAAAAATCAGTTGCATTCTAATCACTATGAATTATGCCCACAGAAATCCTCATCATAAGCAATATTTGTTTTAAATGTTTCAAATAAGAAACCAGTAATTTCCCAGTGGTTTTTCCTTCATGTTTGCAATACATCTGCTTTATTTGTTTTAGATAATGATTTTTATTCAGGATGTGTAACTGATCAAGCTCCACATTAATTGACCCAAAAGCATCCAAAATCTGATTTCTAGCATATATATCCGTTTGCTTCATTTTCTAATTTTCTATGCTTTAATTCATATATTTTTCTGGAGGAAGCATGTGTTATTACCTCAAACAACAGCTTTAAACACGTTCCAAACCATTCCCACTTAATGTCTTTCTCTATTTCTTACTTTATCTTCCTTGTTCAACAAACTAAGAATTTTCCCACAAAAAATGGTTGAAGGACAAATTCCATTAGTTTTTATTAGTTTGTTTCTGCAAAAACATTATCACTACTGCATGAACAGAAATTAAAGAGGTACCAATATTTCCTTTTGAATTAAACTGGTCATTGACTGAGATATTAGAAAACATTCCCATCTTGAACATATGTCACATGATAAAGGCCAAATTATATGCTTGTATATATGGATTTAATTGTCCCCATACATAAATGGAGAAATAATAAATTCCTGATGTACACATGGAGAATATTCCAATTCTCAGTTGTTTTATTTTTAACCTTGAAGTGAATCCAACGAATCCAAAATTAAATGAAAATCACTAGCAAAAATTATCTGGTTAAGTTATAACTAAAAAAATAAGTACAAAACATTTAGGACAAGTGTAAGATTTATTTCTAGTAGGGCCATAAAAATGTATCCATACAACCCAGCAACTTCTCTTTTTAATACCAGAATTATGTAATATTCTCTAGAAACTAGAATCTCATCTTCATTTCTAATTTTAGACATTTTAAATAAAATCATAATTCATCTGGCAAATTTTTCTTTTCCATTTGCATGTTTTCTTCAGAAATAAAATGAATTGAAATAAAAGTTAAAAAAATCAGTTTCATTGTCTTCATCTTATTAAAGCAACTATGTTTCTCTCTGTTCTTTAACCAGAGGAAGGAAGGAAGGAAGGAAAGGAAGGAAGGAAGGAAGGAAGGAAGGAAGGAAGGAAGGAAGGAAGGAAGGAAATCTTCTTTTGGGAGATAAAAGAGGCCTCTGCACATCTCCTGTCTGAATTAGGATTTCCCCACTTGACAAGCAAGCTGGAGAATTACTCACTTGAAACCCAATTCCTCCATTCTGTAACAGCTTTATAAATCTAATTAGAATTTCTGTTAGCAGTTCTCCTCTCAAAGGTCCAAAGATACACTTTTACAACTTATGGAGAGAGACAGAAGCAACTGTGCCTTTCACATCACCATATTGCCTGAACCAACCCAAACTTCTACTCTATAATAATTTCACTTACAATATTTGAGAAGAAATATGGAAGTGTGATATATGAAATAATGAACCAACTTCTGACATTTCCTGTAAGTCTCTCAGCTGCTCTGAGTGCCACTGGCCATATGGGATATATCCTGACTATTTTTGCTAGCTGTTTGATAGGTAAGATCTTCATCCTTAGAGTATATTGAAGATATTTTGTAGGAAACAAAGCGTTTTGATGCAAACCAAGATTCAGTCTTGCCATTGTTCATGAGACATTTTAGCTCTTTGCCATAAACAACCTTTATTTTTCTGATATAAATTCTGCCTCTTGGTGCTGTTCCTCAATAACAAAGTAAAGTATCTTAAATATCTGCTCCATTGTTCAGTAATAGCTTCAAAATCAAAGCATATGATAATCAAAATACAGGTAGTCTTCAACTTATGACTATTTGTTCTGTGACTTTTTGAAATCATGGTGGCCCACACTCACCCACACATCAGGGTTGGTGTAGAGAGCTTTATTCAGTCTGTTCTCCCAATTTCAGGTTTTCA
Organism: Pseudonaja textilis; assembly: GCF_049901715.1. Lineage (NCBI taxonomy): Eukaryota > Metazoa > Chordata > Lepidosauria > Squamata > Elapidae > Pseudonaja > Pseudonaja textilis. Next base: position 961,221 of record NC_141993.1, on the reverse strand, counting down.
GTCAAAAAGCTTAGCCCTTTAGTAGCTTGCGACCAAGTAGATAACCAAAAGCAAAATAAATTTACAGCCAAACTTAAAACAGTCTTGAAAATAAAGGTTTTGCCTGGGTACTTTCCAAAAATAAACAGGCCAAGTTCCCTCTGAGGTCTGGGGCCTCCACTGTGGTTTGTTAACAAGTCCGGTGGTCTGGTTTCAGGGCTTGCAAGGAGAAGTCACAGGAATCGTCCAAGCCTAAAGTTCAGGAGGTTATTTTTCAGTGAAGCCAGCCATGAACAAGCTCCAGACTAACCTTCTGGGAAATGGCCAATTAGTTTACCTGACAGATAACAACCGGCTGCTACAAACACGAACATAAACACTCTTCACAACTGCATTAAATCCCTGAGCTGCAGAGCACCGGAAACACAAACAACCATCTGGCCACGATCCACACATGTTGCTTCCAGCAATGCCTGCCTGCTGTGCTAAATAGCTCATCCCAGTGCAGTCCATTCAGAGGGGTGAGGCCTTTCCCCCATCAAATCTCCGCCTCTCTGCCCTGCGCACTGCAGCATCCACCAAGCTCCTTGCCGTCTTCCTCATTGGCCTGGAAGCTCTCCCCACCTGAGGCATATTCTGCCAGCAGCTCAGGGCCAGTAATAGTGGACGTGCCAGTATTCTCCCTAAAGGCCTCCGAGGAAGACATGGATGAGCCATCATCCACAGAAGACATCACTGCTTGTCTCTGAAGTTATGAGTGTTGTTATGGCCCCACAGTCACATGATCAAGCTATGGGTGCTTGGAAGCCTGCCCACATGATTGCACAGGCCCTTCAAACTCCCCTTACCTGCCTATCTCCCCCTGCATCCTATAGCCCCACCATCCCAGTTGACCTTCCCTGTCTTATTGCTCCTGCTGCTGGCCAAACGTGCCCAGCCTGGCCCATCATGAGGCAGCTGTTGGCCGCTTAGGGCTTTCATTCCCAGATAATATGCAGTGGTTTCCTCAGAAGACCTGAGGAAAATGGCAACACGTGGCCAATAGCTGCCTTGCAAAGGGCCAGGTTGGGCAAGTCTTGTCAGCAGAGAAAGTAAGAAGACAGTGAAGGTCAGCTGGGACAGTAAAGCATAGGGTGGCAGGGAACTTGGAGTGTAGGGGCTTTGGAGTGGGATGGTGGCTGGGACTGAGCTGGTATGGCTACAGCTTTGTGGCATACTACTGGGCAAGGCTGGACAGGGCTTCTTGTAGTCGCTGAGCCAGAATATGCCAAAAACCCATCTGAAGCATGGGAGCTGCCCCTGAGCTATGTGGTTATGGGGCTGGTTGCCATCTCCACAAGGCAGGGCATTGGGCAGCCAAAAGGGCAGAGATGGGGAGAATAGGCAGTTGGGGGGGTTGAAGGGGAGGCAGTCTTTTACTTTACCTTAGACTTGGGAATGGAATAGGTCAGGTCAAGAATGGGTTGAATTGTGGTTGGATCCTTGGTGGATGACCAGACCAGTTTGGTTAATGAGAGCAACTGGGAGTGCTGGGATTGACATCACTAAGTGACCAAATGATGCTCTATGACTTTATCATTTAGCAATGGAAATGCTGGTGGTTCCCAACTGTGGTTGTAAGTCAAAGACTTCTGTTCTGACACTAGGAATGAAGTCCATTGTTTTCTGTAACACACAGCTTTTTATTGATTTGTTGTAACAGATAAATTACTATCTCGCCAAAATTTCAAAGGAGCTTATGAATAGTAAGAAGATAATATAAAAAGTGACATAAAATTGTAACACAAACCAAAATAACCAATATTGATAACATTCTCCAATAAGAAAACTATTTCAATAACAACCATCACTTTCTTATAATAGAGCACCCATCAAATTACCAATATGGAAAAGCTTTCTTTAAAAAAGGCCTGTTTTTAGCAGTTTAGCTCTAAAGTATAACATTGCCATAGACCAAAATGCCCTTTTTAACATGCCTTTTTTTAATGCCATGATCCACTGAGCTAATAACATCTAGCTTTACCTACTAGAACAATTTGTGAGCTGGGACTCCTTTTTATTTTTATGTCACTTCCACCATCTTTAGCAAAGCAAAGCTGCTAGATGTGTCATACTTTATTAAAAGAAAGTATACCACATTATTGTAGAAACAACTAAATGCAGTCTATAAGCCTGGGGTTTATTCAGTTCACATTGTTTAATTCTGCACACGCACAAAAACAAAGCTAAAAATATACTAAGGATGTGTAAAGGATTTCAGGTGGCAGTTTGTAAGCTATGTTGGCACAAATATTCCTCACTGAAGCACAGCAGCAAATACTGCAAGAAACTTTTCCAGATCATTTCTTCTTGTCTGTTTCTGCCCAGCATTGCTTCATGTTCATACCAAAGTAATTTGCAAAAGCTCTGAACAGCAATAAAACATATTGTGCTATTAAGCACTGCCTTATGATTCCAAAACTCTTTCCATCCTGCCAAGAGCCAGGGCATATTTTAAAAAAGTGAATATTATGGATGCTCGCATCTTACAAATAATGCAACATGTTGAGGATAGTTTTATCAATGTTGATTTTAGTCCCAGAAACTCCCTCAGGGTGTTTTATGTTACAAAATGCATTGGGGAAAATTACTTTATTAAAGTAATGTAACAAATTCATGTTAAAAGAAGGATGCCAATATTTTTTTCCAGTTTTAAAAAAAACCACATCAGGGCAAATTGAGAATAAATAAATGAATAATAAATAAATTGGTAATAATTTTTAATAAAATTGTTATCCACTAAAACTTTATATTGATTTTCACTTTTCTGAAATGTTGGCATGGAGAATGTGTTTTTTTTATTTATTTAGTTTCAATTTATATAGATGCCTCACGTGATTCTGAGCAGCTCCCAGGTTAAAACAAATTAAAACAATTAACTTGAAACATTAAAAAAAACATGAGCGAGCATCAACTCACAAGCAATTGAGCCCTCTTGCAGCCTCTATATCTTCATGGATTGTTGACACAGTTTTGGCTTAAGAGACTGGACAAGATTCAGTCTGGTCTAAACTCAGGGAGCGGGGGAGATTGTGGGTACCACGGCAGAAAAGACCCACCTCCCAAGTGCCAGCAGATGGGACTCCTGTTTAGATGAGATTCACAAAATGACTTTTGTGCCAAACCTGATAGGATGGGTAGATATGATTGGGGAGGGGTGGTTTCTCAAATACCCAGGCCCATGCCAAGTAAGACTTTTGTAGTCATTACCAGCACTGTGAATTGGTAATGAAGAAACTGGGGATCAGTGCAGTTTGCAAAGAAATTTGCAATCTGCGCTGATCTTGGGGCAGACTTAACTGCCCATGCCATTGCATTTTGCACCACTTGTAGATTCTGGGTACTCTTCAAGAGCAGCCCCTTGTAGACCACATTACAATAACCAGGAACAAGTGCAACAACTAGCATACAATCCAAAGTTGTACAAAACCACGACTGCCAACTGCTTCTCAGGTAGAAGTCATGACTTCAGAAGCTCCCACCCTCATTGCACACAGGGTGTCAGGGCCCAGTGGTGGGATTCAAAATTTTTGGCTACCAGTTCTGTGGGCGTGGTTTGGTGGGTGTGGCAGGGGAAGGATACTGTAAAATCTCCAGTCAGAGGTGGTGTTTGCCGGTTCTCCGAACTACTCAAAATTTCCACTACTGGTTCTCCAGAACTGGTCAGAACCTGCTGAATACCACCTCTGGTCAGGTCCCATAGATCATAGACGAACACAATACAGAAGCCTGATGATGGCAGATGAGATTCTGCCGAAACATTGCTACAACTTTAAAAGCACAACTATAATGATGTGGGAAAATACCCGAACAAAGCTGAATACCATACATACATATGTATATGTATATGTATATGTATATGTATATGTGTATGTATGTATGTATGTATGTATGTATGTATGTATGTGTGTATATATATATTAGCTTTTTAAAAAAGATCGTATTAGTGGTTCTCGGGATTTAAAAGTATGAATTTGGTGGTCCCTGGGATCCAAAAGGTTGGCGACCCCTGTTCTAGTCCAACCCCCTGCTCAAGCAAGAGACTATACCAAAAGTTGTGGTAGCACAGTGGTTAGAATGCAGTACTGCAGGCTACTTCTGCTGATTGCCAGCAGTTTTGCAGTTCAGTTCCCACTGGCTCAAGGTTGACTCAGCCTTCCATCCTTCCCAGGTCAGTAAAATGAGGACCCAGATTGTAGGGGCAATATATTGGTTCTGTAAACTGCTTAGAGAGGAGCTGTAAAGCACCGTGAAGCAGTATATAAGTCTAAGTGCTATTGCTATTCTGGATAAATGGTTGTCCATTCTCTTCTTGAAAATATCCAGTGATGGAGCACCCACAACTTCTAAAGGTAAGCTATTCCACTGGTTAGTTGTTCTCACTGTCAGAAAGTTTCTCCTTAGTTCTAAATTGGATTTCTCTTTAATGGTCTTCCACTCATTACATCTTGTCCTGCCCTCAGTGCTTTGGAAATTAAATCTACCCCTTTTTATTCTGGGACAACCCTTCAAGTACTGGATATGACTGCAACCATATCACCCCAGATTTTCTCTTCATTAGACCAGGCACACCTTGTTTCCTCAATCGTTCATCATATGGTTTAGCCTCCAGAGCCCTTATCTTCTTTGTTGCTCTTCTATGCACACATTCTAGAGTGTCAGCATTTGTTTTTGTATCTTGGCGACCAGAACTGGACACCGGATTCCAAGTGTGGTCTCACCACTGCAGTATAATGTGATACCATCAGTACTGTTATATTGTACATATCCTGGATTGCCAGAAAAGGGCGAAAAGACATAACTAATTTCTCCTCTGACATTTTCCGACTATACTACGCTTCTGCTAGATTCCTCTATAAGAAAACTGAAGGTACATTGAGGGAAAAAAAAATGCCTGGGCCATTGTGACGCTATTGTTTCTGTATATATAAATTGACTTTGAAAGCTGTAATATTGGCATAACAGTTGAATTTTATGACCAAGTGCTTTTCCCAACAGCTGCAACCATGGTTGTAGGTTTCAATGTACAACCACTTGGGTGGGGACAACAAAAAGGAAGAATGGCTCACTTGAACCTAGAGGCTGAGAGGCAGGCTAAAAGAGGGGTTCCCTGCACATGGAACTCAAACCCGGCATCTTTTGTACAGAAACTGTGAAACTGATGAGAAAGATTAATCTCATTGGTAAGGAAATGAAAAGAGAGCATCGGGGTAAGGCAGCAGAAGGACGACATCAAATCATATGCACAAATGAAAAACAGACAGCATTCGGTCCCCATGGAGCTCCGGCACTGCTATAATCTGCTACAGTTTAGTGGCCCAAGAGGCCATTGTGAAATCAGCACAAATACCATATGCCAAGGTGCAGTGAGAGGATGTCTCCGTCCGTGAATATCTACATTTTATGTAGGTTTCGTGCCTAACAGCCAGGAAGACTTTCCCTTTACATTTAAATCCAGTTTTAAACATCTAAGCTGATGATCACCAGCACTTTGAACAGCTAATTCCACAAGCTAATTACTCTTCCTGTCTCGGTTTCCTCAGACAAGAAATACAGACTCTACGTGGCTTTTGTAATTAAAACAAGGAGGGCTGATGGCAATTCCTATTCTGTAGCTGTTCCCTTGTCTTTCTAAAGGGACAAACATTACTTGGCATTCTGTGGAAAAGAGGGAATAGAGTAAAGGACTTTGATGATAGAACAGAGCAATCACTTTTAATAATTTTACATTCCAAAGACTTAGATTTTAGCCCTGCGAGTTTTATCTGAAAGTTACAAGTTTGATATTGTGTCATGGTTTCAGAAAGTCCCAGGACAATTGCATTTAAGGCAGATCTTTTATCTCACATACTTGCCCAAAGCCTCAAGGAGTTAGTCAGGGTTTTCAGCTCTAAAGTGGAATTTTAGAGCCAATGTTACATATTGTGTGGCACAAGGTGTTCCCTTTTATTTTATTTCATTTAGTTAGGCAAGACAGTCGATTTGGGGCCAGGGAACTGTAAAGAGAGGAGACATGTACGGACAGGGGCAGGTTTCTACCAGTTCTATCCACCTCTGTAGAACTGGTAGCTCTGGAGAGCAGAAGACATAGAACCGGTTCTATGTCTGCTAATGTTTTTGCCCACCCGCCCACCCAGGCTCTTACCTGATCTTTATTTCCTGATTTTTTCAACTTCAGCTGCTGAACGAGCCCCAGCTACAGATAAAAAAAAAAAAAAACAAGAAAAGAGGGCTGTTTCAAAGACTGCTTCTCGGCAGGCAGCGTGCTAATGACGTGCTAATGATGATTTATGATGATTTACAGGCATGAGGCTCACAGAGGGCAGGGAAGCTTGTAAATCCCAAACTGGTAGTTAACCCTTTTGTATCCCACCCCTGTGTGTGTGTGTGTGTGTGTGTGTGTGGGAGAGAGAGAGAGAGAGAGAGAGAGCTCTTACATGATATGAGTGACACAAAAGAGTTTCATTCACCAAGAATAGCTATTTCAGTTGGAAGCAGGCATGTGAATGGATATATTTGCAATCGATGCTGCTGTCCCCCATGTGCTGTGATGCCCTTCCTTGTATTTCCATAGCAATTTATTATTTTGAACAGCATTAAAATGCAAAACAGCACATTTGTGCAATAAATATAACAGGCCTTGATTCTTTAATCTGAAAGACCGGGATCAAAACAAACTTTCTTCAGATCTGAGTAACCAAGCGGAATTGAGATCAGTTGTGATTCTGATAGCTTTTTAATTTGTTTTGCTGCTGGTGGTGATGGGGATGCTTTGACTCCTGGCAACTACTTGGACAAGTCCCTGAGGTTTTCTTGGCAAAATTTCAGATGTGGGTTGACATTGCCTCCTTCCCTGGGCTGAAAGAGAGTGATTGGCCCAAGGTCACCCAGATAACTGCCTAAGACAGAATTAGAAACCGTATGTCCCATGATATCTAATTAGTTAGCGGTGAAAGCATCAGTGATGAAAGCACGGTGCTTTCATGAAACTGGTTCTCAAATTCTGATGCCCTCTGAAATCCACAGCCTCGCCAGTCATATTTCTGGCCTCTTTGCTGTGGCTGTGGCTTCTCCTTCTTCACACTGCTGTGCCTGCTAACATTAATAGAATAACAGAGTAACAGAGTTGAAAGGGACCTTGCGTGTTGGAAGGGACCTTGGATGTCTTCTAGGCCAACCGCCTGCTCAAACAGGAGACCCCATATCATTATAGACAAATGTATCATTATATACAATGGCTGTCCAGTCTCTTCGTAAAAGCTTCCAGTGATGGAGTACCCATAACTTCTGAAGGCAAGCTGATCCACTGGTTGATTGTTCTTACTGTCAGGAAATTTCTCCTTAGTTCTAGATCACTTCTCTCCTTAGATAGTTTCCATCCATTGCTTCTTGTTTTGCCTTCCGGTACTTTGGAAAACAGGATGACCCCCTCTTCTCTGTGGCAGCCCCTCAGATATTGGGACACTGCTATCATGTCACCCCCTAGTCCTACTTTTGAATAGATTGCACACACTCAATTCCTGCAACCATTCTTCAAATGTTTTAGTCTCCAGCCCCTTTATCATCTTCAGTCATCAGGATCAAATGCACTTGGAAAAAGGATATCTTGCTTGCTGCTAGCAGGCACACTTTGATTTGAGGTTCTCATTGAGAATATTCCTCATCTAGTCAATACCCTAACTAATAAAATGATGATGAAGTTGCCATCTAATTTATACTGTATTTGTACATCTGTAAACTTTTATGAACATTCTGTTAAAGATGTAGTTGTTTTAAACGATAAAAGTTCTATTTTTGTTACTGTTGTAAATTGCTTGATAGATACACAACATTGAGGTCTGGCTGGGTTCTTTTGGTGATTTGAGTTAGCCTTTGTACCCATAGGTAGATATGTAGGTAGATGATATCGATAGACAGATGGACAGATGTATGATAGATGATTGAGAAACAGCTAGAGATAGATAGCGATAATACTGTAGGTGGAGACAACAGATTATGTGTGTGTGTGTGTGTGAGAGAGAGAGAGAGAGAGAGAGAGAAAGAGGCAGAAGGAGGGAGAGAGAGAGAGATGATATAGACAGAAATCCATAAAATTGAGGCATTTTATTTTAAAATGCAGACCAATGAAATAGCAACCAAATAGCCTAGAAAAAAGCTAGTTTAATTTATTTCATCTAAAAATTGGTCCAAAGAAAATTATCCATGTCTATAAAAATTTTTTAGTCCTACAGCAACATTCTGCTCTTTTATATATTTGTATCAAATTTAAATAGACTATTCTCAAGAAAGAATATGTTCTCCTTCTCCCTTTCTGAAACATACTCTCAAATGTGGTGTGTGTGTGTGTGTGTGTGTGTGTGTGTGTGTGTATGTGCGCGCACAGAAATGCCAGTTCAAATAGGGCATTTAATAAATTTGTTGAAGTTATAAAAATAGGGGAAAAGATTTCGCAGAAGAATACATATTAATAGGAAAGCTATTTTTTTAAAAAAATCCAGGCCAATTCGTATATTACAAATTTCATTATAGCCAATTCTATTATAAAATCCATTCGCTCAGTATAGCCAATAATTGGAAAATGAAAAGCCAACTGGATTTAATAATTCATTCAGTGGGCCCTTAAGATACTTACGTTTGCCTCAATGTAATATAGCAATTACGGAAGAGATACAATAAGAGACCATTTTAAATGTCTATGCCTAAGGAGTTTTCGCAAATATGTTATTTTTAGGCTCTGTGCATTCGATACACTCCCATACGAAAATAAAATAATTTGCTAATGACTCAGAGGTGAACTTCTCTTAAAGCCACCCTTTCATTTATCCAAGTCACTATGCTTATAGAGTATTTCAGCGTTTTGCTAAGCTAAGAGACTGATGGCACATAAGCAAAGCAACTTTGGTCATTTTGCATCGTTGCCAAGGATTTAAAGGTAAACAGGGGTTAAGAAAGCCAGATTTTTGCACCATTATAAACATTTTAAAGTTGAGCAGTGGAATTAGCTTGAATTCTGGATTATAAGGAAAGGCAAGTTCTTTTTTCCCAGAACTTTAGCAAGCCATTAATGGCAGATCTTGAAAATTCTGCAGAGATGCTCCATCAGTCTATTGCTTCTCTAAGCCATTAAAAGATGCTTTTAAGACACCTTTCCCCCTGCTCCAGATGCAGTTGAACAATTTTTTCTCACTCTTCCCTGCACCAAGAAGTGATAAGTCTCATCTCCACCACTGCCAACCTCCTTGCTTTGCTTATTGTGCATTCTTTAAGAAAATGAGAAAATTAAAAAGCTATACTATGAATTAGAAGGCCATTCGGAGGAAACATGCAGGCAGCAGAAGGTTATATATGTTTCTATATGCTTTTGACTCTGAACAAATATTTAACATGGAACTGAAATTATTGGCATAAATGCTAATGCCCAAGGAAAAATAATAATGAGAAGAAAGTCATAAACATAGTGGGAATATTAAAAACGGATAAGGATATAGATCTGTGAGGGCGAACCTATGGTACATGTGCTGGAACTGGTATGCAGAGACATTTCTGCCTGCGAGCGAGCTGTTGCCCGGAACTGAGCCACTGCGCATGCGCACGCCTCCTGACAGCCAGTTGAATTGTTAGGTGTCTGCTGCGCATGCGCAGAGTTGCATGGAGCACGTGGGGGGGGTCGCACATGCCTGCACAGGGGTCAGGGGAGTCATGCGCACATGTGCAGAGGGTCACACATGTGCTGTATTATGGATGCAGGCACATGCGTGCGCATGCACTTTTGGCACAATGATGAAAAGGTTAGCCCTCGCTGGTATAAATAATAATATTTGTTCTTGAACAGTTTCTAAGAAGTTTCTGTATGTGAGAAACTTTATTATTATTATTTGCCTGTTTGGAAAAGAAGTGAATAGGCTGGAAGAGTTGAATGGTTTTTGTATGTACAGTATGTGAAACTGAATAAAATAAAAGCAGCTTTGATTGATTAATTGATTATGTGCCAACAAGTTGTTTTTGACTTCACATAGATTGATTTTCTTGATTGAATGACTTGGTCATTGAAGTCTTCCAACAATGCATTCATTGCCACTATAACTGAGTCCACCCACCTTATAGCTGGTTCTCCTCCTCTTCTTTTTCCTTCTGTTTCCTATCATTAAAGCCTTCTCCATTCTTCACATAATGTGTCCAAAGTAAGATATTTCAAGACTGGTCATCTGTACCTCTAGAAAGAACTCTGGGTTGATTTATTCCACGATCCATTTGTTTGTTTTCCTGGCTGTCCATGTTAGTCTCTGGAGTTTTTTCCAATACCAAGAAAAATTCAAAAGCATCAATTCTCTTTCTATGCTGTTCCTTTAAAGCTTTCACTTCCACAGACTACCATAAAAGGATACCATGATTTGTACAATTCTGATGTTTGTGGGTATCAAAGCAATGCATGATGGAAATAAATAATGCATCAGAACAGATGAAATGCTTAGCAAACGGTTCGACATTGAACAGAGAAAAAAGCAATAATGTGTGTTGGAGTCTGTTGCTTAATTATGAATAAATATATAGGGAACATTTGTAGTGTGTCAATCACTAAACAGGAACATAAATATATGTATACTTTTATATGGAGACAATGACATGAACACTAATGATTTATACAAATAAATGTACCAAAGCTCAAAATAGTTGTGTTTGATAGGGAAAACTGAGTGAATAATTATGTCTGAGTCATGAAGAATTAGAATAAGTAGAGGAATTTCTGTACCTTGGTCGAATGTTTCCTAAAGGATAAGAAGTGTAAATGCAAAAGAAAGATAGGCAACATGTGGTTTGCTGTAAGGAATGAATGTTTGTCAAAGGAAGTAACTTTATACAAGATGTATTTCTGCCCATTTAATGAGGGTTGGGGAATCTAGAGATACATGTATACTGAAGGGCATGATAATTTAAGAAGTGTGCAAAGTATAAACAAGTAAAAAAATTAAAAATGAATAGTCCGGTCTGAATATGTCCTGAATATATGAGTTAAGGATGTTGAAGTGATTCAGTCATGCAGAGAAATGTAATTTGAAAAGATCAGATTACAAAGGGAAAAAACTGACTCATGTTTGAATGCACAATGTAATTGTTAAACTTGCATAAACTTGTCAATAACTAAGCACTGCGTATCTAAACTGTAGCTATATGGATAGCCATTTGAGGGCAGCGATAAACTTTCCTGTATTTCTCTACTGCCACTTAGTGGTCATGTGGATCAGCACAGATCTACATTAGAACATGATTGTTCCTCCAAAATCCGTTGTTCATTCAGAAAGAGTTGGACAAGGCTAAAGAAATGATCAGGTGATATCACCCAGACTGAGCTAAATCAAACCATCTACTGTAGATAACTTGGGCACTTGGACCAAAGTTTTCCTCTGCAAAACACATTTCCTTATCTACTGTAAGTATGAATGGCTGTACTCAAAAGTCCATCTCCCTGACTTATCTTCAGTAATGCTAAAAGACAGGTTTAATCAAATCCCAAAATTTCAAACTATAACCATTTGTGACCGGTTAATAAAACCTATACAGCATGGGGTATTTTAATATATTGTGACTTTTATTCTGGCTTGAGACCAAGGCTGCTTTGACCTTTAATTTTTTTTTTAAAAAAATCCTTGTTTTTATGATGGCTTTTACATAACTTATCTTCTAACAGACAGAAGCCCTAAGGCTACCGGTATAGTCACAAAAATTTGCATGCTAAGAATAAAAATATAATAAGCTCGCTGTTCTGCCAGAGAAATAATTAATACAGACAGACAGAGAATTTATTTTAAATTGGATGTGTGTAAGTAAGTGAATATCGTATTTGTTGACTGCATGTAATGGCTGTTTATTGAAATTCTAGTGTATAATAACATTTTTTAAAAATAATTATTAAGTATTATAAATAAAGACAATACAAATTAATATAAGTTACAAAATATACAAACAGAAAAACACAAAATAAATAAAAAGGAAAGCTAAATAGAAAAAGAAGGAAAAAGGGAATGAGAAAAAAAAACACAAAAATCAAGCAGCTTCCTGTTTCATCCCAACAGGTAAAAACATTTTACTGTTATAACTTATCACCATCACTAAATAAAACATAATCTTTCTTCTTGCCATAACTCATAAGGAAAACAAAGCCCAGATGCATTAATCAATCTTTGTCAGCAAAAGTCCATTAAGGTGTAATTCTTTTCTTCTTTTAACCCCAGTTGAATAAGCCAATCTTATAAATCTTCTCTGATTTTGTTTAACCTCTTTTTTAAAAAAAGCCTCAGAAGTAGTTTGCTACTCAGTAATAATAAGTCTTTATTGATTAGCCCTTGGGCCACATCAAAGTGCAAAGTTCCAGCAACAATTTGTTACCAAAATTCAACAAAAGCAATTCAAAATGAAATTTGATAAAATACTATTTAAAATGGAACAATAAAATACAATTTAAAATGGAATCTAGACATAATACGACTCAAGATGAAATAGTAATAAAATGCAATCTAAAATAAAATTGTAATATTGTACAATAATTTAAAATATAGATAAAATATAATAACACTATATTTCGGAGCCGCCCTTGCAATCTATCCCAATCAGTCCCACATATGCAGATCTCAACCGAATCATTTTTGCTTAAATACTGTGCTACTTTAGATGTTATTTTCAAGTTCTGGCCGGGCATAAGGTAAGTTATTTTGATTTGGGTATCCCAATGGGTCATTCGTCTGATATATAGACCAAGATACCTGTTTCTCATCCTTTTATACAGGCAACAGTCAAATAGGATTGCTACTCAGCTTTGTTTCAAAGTGAAAGTCCTTAGGAACTTTAGCAAAATTTCTTTTTTTTTTCTCAATAAAATTTTATTCTTTTGTTTGTCACTTCAAAAAAGTATTTCCAAATCTTAGACAAACTCTTTCAAATATCCAGAAGGAAAAAAAAGATATCCAAATCAGTTTCTTGGTTTAATATCTATTTATGTACTTAAGGGAACCAGTCATCCATCAAATCCATTTATATAATGTTTTAAATCCTTCTTATATTGATTTCATAGACATCTGTTGTAGCTTGTTCTTCTTTTATAACTCCATTAGAACCTGTTCTGCCAATTTTATCAAGCATTTGATCCATTCAGTCTACTTGACTGAAAGATATTGAGAGGTTTGCACTAAGGATTTCTATTCAATTTTCAATAATAGCCTGTAATTTCCAGCAAAACAAATCCACCAAAATACAAAAGCAATCTCCATTTTCCCATGAGAAAATATCATCTAAATCAGGGGTCTCCAACCTTGGCAACTTTAGGACTTGTGGACTTCAATGCCCAGAATTGAAGTCCACAAGTCTTAAAGTTGCCAAGGTTGGAGACCCATGATCTAAATAATTCAAAACTACCATTTCAAATCCCTCTGGGGTTTAATCTACTATTAACTTTCCAGAATCCATATACTAAGCACTGCTTTGCTACATAATCATGAGTAGCAGCTGTCCAGAGTCACAAAGATGATGTTAAAGGTTTCTCTTTTGTTCTGGAGAGATTCCATGACTACACAGCTCAGATCTAGCATCAAAAAGCAGTCTTCTTAGCCATCAAAAGCCAGCAAGGCACCAGCTCACAATGGCGCTTATAGGAAGTATGTCTGGCTGCAATATTTCTTTTTACTGTTGTGATGCATTTCCATTTGTCTGTTACATATATATTGAAATATATATTTAAAATGTTTGCTAAATTTATATCCCGCCCTTTTTAGATGATATTTTGTATTACTCCTCCATTTTTCTTCACAACAACTTATCGGGCATCCTGGGCCTGGCGGAATGAATGAACTGACTACTTCTCTGGCTGGGGGTGATATGATGCTAAGTGTCCTTGATGCAAGTCCAGCCTTACCACAAAACCAGGCTGGCTTTCTTAAAAATGGTTCCAGAAAAACATCAAAATGCATCAGCTCATTGTTAGAAGTGTCTCCAGCTTGTCAAGTTAAACAAATGAAAATCCCATGTGGACATAAAAAGGACTCACAAATCTTTAGGGTTTTCAATCGAATAAAAGCAAATGTTAAGGAGTATAAAGTGCAACACAATTGCATTCTTCAAAGATCTGAAGGCCTGTCATGCAGAAAATTGAGCAAAGTTGTTTTGTGTCGCTCCAGAGCACACAATTGGAATCAGTAGGTGGAAATCGCAAGGAAGCAGGCTTCAGTTTATGACAGCCTCTCTATTGCAAGAAGTGCTCGGCATGAAGATAGGTTCAGTGGACATATTAAAATAGAGGCTGTTGAACAGTCACTTTTGAGTGATATTGCAGCACTGATCACCTTTGCAATCCTGTTTTAAGGTCTCTCCCAATTCCATTTCTATATGAGGAAAAATGCCAATAATCTAATCACAGTACTTCATCTTTAACCTCTAAAATATTTGCTAGTTATTTTAGGTTTGGTTTTCAGAAATGATTTGTCTTTCCTGAGTGACCAAGAAGGGAATCATGAAAAACGTCAAATGTTGCCTCTCTTGAATTCCTCCTGATTTTCTCCTTCATGTAAATCTACGTCCTCCTAGAACAGGGGTCTCCAACCTTGGCCACTTCAACTCCCAGAATTCCCCAGTCAGCTGACTGGGGAATTATGGAAGTCCTCCAGGCTTAAAATGGCCAAGGTTGGAGACCCCTGTCCTAGAAGGTCCCTTCCAACTTTATTCTTCTGTGTTCTAGGTCTGAAAATTTTAGCTTTTGTCACACAATTATATTTATATAATCCAATACTTTCTTCCAAATGGGGAGGCAATTGTAAAAACATGTTTTAAAGAAGTGTTACCCTTATTTACATTTCCAAGAAAATAGTGTTTTTGACAGTCCTTTTCCATATAAACATAATAGAGTCCAATACATTCTAAACATCACTTTTTATTTTATGTCATAATTTGAGGTCCGTTTGCCACACATTTTAAAGAATGTTATTACAATTATCACAATATGAAATACAACTGGAAATAAAGATAGGAAAATCAGAAATGGGAAAAAAGGGGGAAGAAAAGTTTACATAGTAGAATTTTAAAAAAGCATTGTCTTCCAACTTTTTCAGCACAGTAAAATGCAGAATAAAATTACAGCCTCAACTTTTTAACTTACCAATTTAACAAATACTAGCATGTCTATAACAACAGACTGTATTAATCTGCAAAACTTAATGTCAAGAGTTCATTTTTTTCTGTTTTGAGCACAAAGTCGAGAAGTGGTTTCCAAAGAGAAACAAAGCTGATATATCTTTCCATTTCTGTACATATTGAATTCTTGGTGCAATCATTCTACTGTATACAATAACAAAGTTTCACCTTGGAACCTTTTTCCAGTCCATTGGCACTCTTGCTATAGAAGAAATTAAAATACTCTCACGTTGTCGAGGCAATATATTGGTACATATAGTCCTAAATGTACGACTATGACTATGTGAAATAATGTCAGAGAGGTTCACCCTGAAGTTTGACTTAAGGGAAATATGGTGATCTTACTTACAGCATGGACCTTCTGAAATGAATGAAACTCATTCACATCTATCATTCCCCACTCAAAAGTGTATAACCAAACCTATATAGTTGAGAAATTCCTCCAAAATCCATGTAAATTGGAGAAAGGGGGTCAAGGAAAGCCTTGTCTTAGCTCTATTAATAATTAATAGATTATTAATTATTAACATTAATAATAAATTAATGTTTTTGTGACAAATGTTCATTTACTCTTATCTAGTTATATATAAATGCTCTCAATCATGTAAGAAAGTTCACCGTCTTCAGGGCCAAAAATGTACACAGCCATTCTAAATTATCAAAGGCTTTCCCTATATCTAGAAATAATATAACCTCTTGCTTTTCTGATTTATATTATGAATAGCATTCAAAATATATTTAGTGTTATCTCTTGGGATTAATTCAGTCCGATCAGGATATATTAATGCAGTAAAAAAGCTGCCTAATCTCTTTGCAAATGATGCCATTAAAAATATTTCCATCTATACTCAATAAAAAATGGATCATATCTCTGTTTCTAAATCAAAGAAACAAAACTTACTAAGATGGAGGGAGTACTTGATATTGTTGAATGTCATTCATTACTCGAGATAATTGTTTAAAAAATATCGCTCATTACTTGAGATAATACTTTAATTCATTTAATATTAAAATTATATCGCAAAAATAGTAGTTGGCCCTGGGGATTTCTTCAATTTCCATTTTTGCACTGCTCCTTTTCGCTCATCTTTCGAAATTGATTTGTTAAGGGCTTCTTTTTGTTAAGCTGTAAATTGTGTAAGCTGTATTGTAATTAAATTCCTTTTGATCTTTAATGTCTGTTTACTATATAACTGATAGTAATCTTTAACAATTGATCCCTTATGTCCTCTACTATTAAAATACTCCTGTTTCTATTCAAACAGTGTGAATAAATATTTTCTCTTATTGTTGGTAAGCCAAAAGCATGTCTAGTTTAGTACCGATATTTATTGCTAGCAAAATTCTTGTTCTTCAAAGTTTCACAATTCAGTTAAATCCAGTTGATGATGAATCCCTTAAATCTTTTGTTCTATATCAAAGACTCGGTTCTGTTTATTCTAATTTCTTCAATTTATCAGTCTTCCTTTTGTCTTCATAGGGCTTTCTTTCTCTCGAACAGTCCTCTCATGTTTTGCTTGAACCCTATATTTTGGCTAAGGAAGCACCAGGACCTGGGATGACACTGATGTGGGCCAGATTATCATTCTTCAAGGCAATGATGATGGTCAGTGGAGCCAAAGCTAGGAATTCTGAAGTTCTGTTAATTTCAATAGTAGACAAGCATGTACTAAGAACTTCCAACGAATTGGCATTTCATCTGGGTTAGATTGATTGTGTGCAAAAACAGTGGCAAGGTAAACAGATTCGTTTGTATTATGTTCTAGCATTTATTTTCTTGGCATTGTAAATTTTAATACACAATTATATGTCACCTTTCAGGAGAGTGGTAGACATACATATGTGAATGTAAGTATGAAGAAGTGAGGGGGAACAAAAAGAAATATGACCATCAAAACATTTTTTTTTCTTTGGGTTTTGATTGCCGGTACATCACTTTTATAGCTGCCTATAAATCCTCGCCTGAAAAGAAGCTGAATAATGTTTTATCTGCTCCATTCTATTGATGTACAGCTTAAAAAAATAGGCAGAGTTGATGTAAATACAAGGTGATGAATACATGCCACTCACGTTTGTGCTGGCACTGTCCAAAATACTAAACAGGATATCTATTCCTATTCAGTGCTAGACTTGTTCCCTCCCCATTTGCTTCTTTATAATAGCTTCAGGTATCTTGTCTCCTGGGCCAAACCAGGTGATGATGATGATGATCCCACTGGCTGAGAAGGGATGCTGCCTTAGTTGAGCTGGCTTTGAAATGGACAATCAATGTACTTGAAATTTGGAATTTGCAAATGGTTGATGAGCATTAAGCTATTCCATTTGTCAAGCCTGGAATTGACATATGTGTAGCCAATTTAGTTAGGCTTAGAATATATTATTTTTCTTACTTTCTCTGTGGCAGTCATAGGGGAAGGGTTCCAGGCTTGCCACATTCCTAAGTGGGGGAGGAGTGGAGATAGAGAGAGTTGTTTTGGCTAGGTGATTCTTTTTCCCATGGGAAAATGAGCTGTCCATCCATGCTTAGGTCTTTCGAGGTGGAGATTTATGACATCAAGCAATGTTGAATTATTTCTATTGGAGAATGTGGCTTTTGGGGGTTGTTTCTAACTTTTAATATTGCGGGTTAATTCCAGGTTGTGTCAGATCCAGAATTACCATGGACATTGCCAATTTGATGCTTTCCTAAATAAAAGAAATTGTCTTGGAAGATGGACTTTGTTCTTTTCTTTTTAAATGGATTTCATCACTTGAAAACCTGACACCATTTGCTTGTGAAATCTCACTTCCCAGAAATTCTGCCTATCCAATTTGTCAATTCTGCTTATAGAAACTCTATCCACTGGAGATACCAGGTTTTCCACAGTTTTTTGTGGTTTAAGAGATATTGAAATTGAATGTATATAAATTTCAGCAATTATATTTTTGTTGAAGAAAATGAATGAGCTCTAAAACTCTAAAGTGACTGATTTGATTCCACTAATACAAATCAACTACTGTAAGCATATCTCTTCACATGGCCTTGCTGGACATTAATTGCAGTACCAAATATTGGGACCTTGATATTCTCTAGTATATTGATTGTAAAATGATTCTTCTAACACAGCAAATGATGGAAACTTCAACCCATTCAGAGATGATTTCAACACTGTACACAGAATTGTCTTCGGAAATAGTAACACAAATGTCACTGGGCATGTGTTGATGGTTTGTTGCATATAAATAATGTAAAATACATTTACATATACATGGCATATGTAAAATACAATTTGAGTGATATCATTATGGATTAATCTCTTATCTTATTTATAAGAACAGCATTTTGTGATAACTGCAACCAAAGAAAAAATAACAAGTCAATAACTAAAAAAGAGGTTATAGGATGTAAATCTAAGTAGATAGGGTAGGAATCACTGGACAATTTTATCTAACTTTTTTACTTTCAAATCCAAGTGATTCTATCACCTTAAGTGTGCCCACAATTTTGTCATGTGAGATATAAGATGCACTACAGTCTAACGCTGACTGACTATCTAATTGGATAATAAATATTACCTACATGTATGTATTTTTTTTTATGGGCTGGACTTTGACTACAGTAAAGATTTTTTTGCCTTTTGCTGGGTAGAAATATCTATCAGGTTAGTATGAAATTATTTTTGGTTTCTTTTCTCTTTTGCATTAGTTTGGAAATCCACTTATGGTATAGAAACTATCAAGATAAGTTTTTTATTCCATTAATCCAATTTTACAGTCTGCCAAACTTCTTACAACAGTATTAATCTGATGGGTGATTCTGAGAATAAAACTATAATTACTCAAATTATTGTGGCCATTTTGCTCTTGTTCTCTTCTCTTTTACGGGCCAATATTGTGCGACTGAAGGCAATAATTGAAGGGAATTATATTGATCAGGATTCAAGTTCTATTCTCCCTCACCCTCTAGCAACTGCTTTTGGAATACTGTCTTCAGTATGTGTGGTTGAAAAGAAAAATATATTTAGAACATCCCAGCCAAGTGGCTGAGGTTAAATGTCTTAAGTTATTGCCATGTGCAAAATGGGAAATGGGAGCACAGGTATGTACGCTGTCTTGAATTGACAAAAAATAAAGGCAGGAGAAATAGAAATAAATAAATAAAAACTTGTAGATGGAGATAACCAGCTTATGAAACTAGATAAATCTAAATTTGATTTAAATTATTCTCTCAACTTTTTTCGTTTGGCATTTGTTTGGCTTTGGCATTTAAACTAATCTACCATCGTTGTTCTAAAGCAGGGGTCCTCAAGATATGGCCCATGGGCTGGATACGGCCTGCCAAAGCCATTAATCCTGCCCTCGCGAGACCATGAGGCTGCCCTGCCCACATCGCCCACCCACCCGCTGGCCCCCACCCTTCAGCTGACCTTAGGACTTACCTTCGCAAGCTGGAATTGGAAGGTAAGGCAGAGAGCTGCTAGAGGCAGGGCCTCTGAGGTCCAGGAAGGCTTGTTAGGGCTGGGAAGGCCGAAAACGGCGCACATGGATGCCCCGGGAGGCCAAAAATGTGCCTATTTTTGGCCAGCAGAAGGCTTCTGAAGGCCAGGAAGGCCAAAAACAGGATGCGTGGATTCCCCCAGAGGCAAAAACACACCTATTTTTGACTGGCAGAAGGCTTCTGAGGGCTGGGAAGGCTAAAAACGGGACATGCTGATGACCTGGGGCACCTCTGTGCCTCCCATTTTTGGATGGCAGACTTTTACTGGGGGATGGGGAGGAGGCCACCCACCCACTCACCCACTGCCGCTTCTGCTGCTTAACTGCCCATCCTTCTCCTGCTCGGTGCTTGGCAGTTGGAAGAGGAGAGTGAAGGAGGAAGGGCTGGCTTGCCAGCAGATGCGCTGCTGAGCCCCTGCCTTGGAGCTTCCTCACCAGATCCATCCTGAGAGATGCCTGCCCGGTCCGATTTTGCCTGCCAGGCATGTGGAGCCCTTGCTGGAGCCTGTTGTGCCCATTCAGCATGTGTGGAGGAAGCTCTGGGATGGCCAGAGAGATTCTAAAAGTGGACTGAGACCAACGTGATGTGAGTAGAATGGAATGGAATGGAGTTAGAAATAGGAGAGAATGGAATGGGAATAGGACTAGGACTAGGAATAGGATGGGATGGGATGGAATAGCAATAGCAATAGGGTGAAGTGGGAATGGGAATAGGATGGAAAGGAATGCAATGCAATGGAATGGAATTCAGCAAGGTATCCCAGATAACTGCCAGGATTGAAGGGGATCCTGCAGAAGACGCCCCAGGAACCAGTCTCATCTCTGCACCCATCAAGCATTCCGTGTCCTGGTTTCTCTTCCCCACCCATTTGCTCATCTTCAACTTTAGTTGTACTTAAATTCTTTATTGAGGGGCTCAAATAGTGGAAAGGAGAGATGGAGGGAGGGAAAGAGAGAGAAAGAGGTTGATTGTAAGCTTCTTGGGGCCGAGAAGAATTGCTGCCAAAGTGAGTTTCCCGAAGTGAACCACTAGACTCCTAAACAACTTAAAAATGATCTAGTAAAAAAGAAGACAACCAAAAGAGCAACATGCAAAGAAAAGCAAATAAAACACCCCCAGGAGCAAAACAAATTGAAGTTTAATTTGTGTGTATTGTTTAATGGACTGCTAAATTGGCAAGATGGACTGCTAAATTGCCCACGCCACCCAGTCACATGATCACATAGCCACACCCACCCAGCAGGTCCAGCCCCCCAACAGTCTGAGGGACCCGTGAATTGGCCCTCTGTTTAAAAAGTTTGAGGGCTAGAGTAGCCTTCCCCAGTGGCAACCAAGTATATTGGAATTGAATTCCTAGCTAACATGACCACCAGTTCCTTAAGCAAAAAAGTACTTGGAGAACTAATTTAATATTGTGCTGTCCAATGTGCTTTTTGTGACATGAATATGCCCACCAACTCTTCCCTAAGAACCATCTGTTCCATCTGATTTAAAGAAGGAGATAAAGAGAGAGAGAGAGAGATTTCTATTTTTTTTAAAAAAAAAACTGGACTGAAATGGAAAGCTGGCATGCTGCAAATCAAAACATCAGCTAACAGCATTAGCTACATTTTCCAGAATCTCCCTCAGGGTGGTCCCTAGGTATTTAAAACAACAACAATATTTGATAGCTTCTTTAGTCCTTTGCTTTAAAAGGAAAAATGTATACCTGGAGTTCCTCTGTGAGAGAGATGGATAGTTTTAAAGTCTGATGAATGAATGAATGAATGAATGAACAAACAAACAAACAAACAGAAAATGGACAAAGAAAAGCAGAGAGGTGGAGAAGGGCATTTCAGAATATAAAGGCTTGCGGGAGATGTTAGGATCCATCTCACCAGGATGCCTTCTGGATCATGAATATTTTTGATGTGCCTTGTTCACCCTGGCCAGAATTTTGTGACAAATATCTCAATACACTCCTCAAGTCTCTCTACTTCAGCTACAGAGCCCTCATCAAACTTACCCACTGTCCCCCATTCTTCTATTTCTCCAAAGCAATAGGAAAGGAATACATCACAGAGGGAGATCCTAATAACCACTTCTACGGTTAACAAATTTCGACTGAAATCACCTAGTTGCAGGCCTAATACTTTCCTGGGTCCTTTGGCAGCTTGGAGATTTCCTTTCTTACTGCATTCTTGTTTAGTGGCACCATCACACCAACTCTTTTCATGAAATTTGCAGACCTTGCTTTCTGCGGAGATTTTGTCTGTTTATGGATTGCATGTTCTTTGATAAAAATGGTCACCCTACAGTCACCAATGGAATGCTAATGAAGGTATGGACATAATTCATTTTTAGTAAGCTTGATGTGTGTTTTTTTGCTTCCTTGAAGACATTCTGATTTATGAAAGATAAGTGTCATCATTGTAATACGTGGCATGTAAGTAAGAATATAAAAAAAATTAGAACTGCAATTCTAAACCATATTAAAATAAATATAAATTCAAAGTTTCCCTCCTGCCTAACTATAGATGGACAAATGAATAGTCTAAATGAATATCTTCAAGAAGATGAAATGCTGCTTCTGAAAGCACTCAGAAAACAACTTCTTGCTACCTTGGTGGGATTTGTGAATATACTGAAAACCATCATTTCAACACACTTGACCAAATATAAATCATGACAACTCATGCTTTCCCTATACACTCTGTTCTGCCTTTATTTCAGGTATTAGAATGGAATGAAATCATTTTTAAAATAATGCCTTTAACAGTTGTCAGGAAGAAGACATTCCAGATAAGCTAAGTGTGGTGATATCCTTCTTGAAGTGCAGATGGAAATTAAGGTATGGGCCCCTAGCTGTGATTTAGCTTTGAACACTTAATTTTAGTCTAATCAGTAACCCAAATTACTACACCGAATTATTATTGTGGAAAAAGATGGAGATGAGAATGCTGTTTGTTCAGCTTGAGCTCTTGGGGGAAAATTAGTTTCCTTTATTGTCATTGTACCTCATACAACAAAATCAAATCAGGTCGTACGTTTATTGAATAATATTTATAATATGAAATTTATGTTATATTATCATATTATAATGTTTGTTACGTTATTTGTCAAAATAAGCACAATAGGCAATAATTCATCAGTTCAGGAGTCTGGTGCTAGTAGTTGCTTCCTCTCCTGGAATGGTTCCAGAAAACTGAAATCTCAAGATATTTTAGAAGGCAAAATTCTGGCAGAGAGCTAAAATGGAAACCATTGACTTTAAACATGCCTCCCACAAGCCCATGTTAAAAATAAAAATAATAAAAAAAATCTAATTGTCAGTGTTTCTAGCTACTTAGGTTGCTGAGAAAATTGGCCTCTGGAGAGCCCACCTTCAGCTCAGCAGCTGGCAATCAGATGTTAAATTGCAGTAAATTAGTGCATTATTAAATGCCGGATCATCAAGTTTTGCAAAGTTCAGGCTAGTCCCTATGAATATGTGCAAACAACTGTTACTTCCCAGGACTGACAGTTGCATACTTGGCCTACTCGCCCTATTTTTGACTGAAATATCAACTGCCACCATTTTAAGGTTTTATTTTAACAATTATTGCAATATTTGGGATTCTTAGAGTCTTTAGCATATTTATCATCACATTGCTAATTTGCTACCCTTAGCTTGAATACCCCTTCCTCTTTTGGGGTTTATTTTATTTTTGAACACTAAATATTAGACCTATAGAATATTGATAGTGTTGTATTATTTATTTCCGCATGTTAAATTCATGGCGCCCAGGGGGATAGTTTTTGCTGTGTTTTGTTTGCCTGCATTATCTTTTTCTGGTCATAATTTCATTGGCACAAGAGCAAAATTTCACCCATGCATCAAAACCAAACAAGAGCTGTAGGTTTCATAGGGCACAGAAACCAACATATTCAGCTGTGTATCTTGTATTTGTTTACAACGTAGCCTCTAATCTTCTTTTACTTGCTCTTCCATCTCCTTGAGGACTGGGCAATGCTCATTGAAATCAGAGATCAGATTATCTCACCATCCCAGATTGCACCAGCAGTTCCTAGAAAGTCCTTCCGAGGCACTTCACAGTGAATGACATATACGTCCAAAATTTGGGGTGCTCTGGAGCAGCGTTTCTCAACCTCATCATCTTTAAAATGTGTGGACCAACTCTCAGGATTCCCCAACCAGCATGCAATGCAAATCAGAGTGATGTGAAACTATTCATGTCTTGAGATCATTGGTGAAATGTCAATTAAATTCAAATATACCATAAGAAGCCCATAATAATAAAGATCCCTATATTGCTTAGATATAGATAATAGAAATAACTGAGTGACAATTAAAAAAGAAGAATTTGTAGAAATTAGAAGGCATTAAGAAAATGTGAATCTTTGTTTCCAAGGATAAAAGCTCTTAACAATTTCTAATATCTTTTCCCTGTGGGAAATTATGGTATTTTGAAACAAGTCCTTTATTCTTTTGTTTTTCACTCTGTAGCCAGAAGAGGTGTTGGGGTGAGAGATTGTGCTGACTACTGCAGGGTACAAACTTGCAAACAAACCAATAAATAAATAAATACCAAAGAGACAGATGGCTGTGCTGCCACTCAGGAGAAAATTCAGTCTATTTTCCAGAACCTGTTAATCAGAAACCCCTCACCCTTTCTTCTGTGACACAAAGCATCTTGTAGGCCAGGGGTCTGCAATCTTTGCAGTTTTAAGACTTGTGGACTTCAACTTCTGGGAGTTGAAGTCCACAAGTCTTAACATTGCAAAGGTTGCAGACCCCTGTTGTAGGGTATAGATTTTGAATGACACCATAAATGAAGCAGTTAGCCAACAGCTAGGAATATATTTGCCCAAAGCTACTTTCTGTTTTGTTTTTAATTCCCCCAGTTCAACTCGGAGGCAAATTTCACTTCACTTTATTATATTATGGACAAGCATCCTTCTCGCCTTGGGCTAATCCTGTTAATTGCCGCCTTCCCTCTACTCTCCCTTATCCAAGATTTCAAGAGGAGGTCTTTCTTCCTAGGCAGATTTCTCAGTTTTGCTTCCCATTCTTGTTCCAAGCCCACAGATATTGCTTAACCTCAACAAATGCCCTTTTCATCAGGCAATGTTGAATTGTTAACCCATTTACATTTTACATCACAAACCCCAGAAATGTCATGCCTAAAAGAAACACAAGTGGGCCCAGTGCATATGTGCCAAATAATATTTATTATACCTGATTAGATACTGTGTTTTATAGCACTGAGTTATTCTATGATTCATAAATATCAAAGTGGAAGGAAACAAAAGTATTCCCCAAGAGAAATCTGAGACTTTAAATAACAACTGAACAGATACAGCAGATGCTTCCTTGTGAAATTCTAGAGTTTGTATGATTGCTTGTATACATATTTGTTCCAGAAATCACCTTTGACTTATTTTCACTCTATGGAAAATGATGCTGAATTGTTTAAACCAGGGCTCTCCAACCTTGGCAACTTTAAGACTTGTGGACTTCATCTTCCAGAATTCCTCAGCCAGCAAAGCTGGGAGTTTCTGAGGATTCTGGGAGTTGAAGTCCACAAGTCTTAAAGTTGCCAAGGTTGGAGACCCCTGGTTTAAATGATGTCTCTGCATGATCTTAAACAAGTCTGAAATCAGGAGAGAACACTCCCCATAAGACCCACTGAAGTTCCCTTTCTGTGTCCTCCTTATAAAATAATTTTGATCACCTGATCAGGGAGACATTTGATCCAAGTATCCTCCATCATCAGAATTTGCTGCTTGCACACTTGATCAGGAGTCCCACTTGAGGTATCCTGCCAACAATTTTCTCCTGACCTGGAAGCCAATCTCCAGCTCCAGGGAGTCCAACGCCCTTCAGCAGTAGTTCCATGGAAGATCAGAAATGGGGTTATCAGCTGGAGGCCAATCCTTAACAAATAAGATAATGTGGGGGAACCACTGCTGCTTTCTCCTACATGATAAGAGTTATATTTCTGTAAACTGAAAAGTCAGCACCATGTCACTCAGAGTCAAATGTTTCCCCAAGGAATATAGGAATACTAACTTTCCATTTATCCTAACAGACTCATGGAATGGGAAAGAGGTACGTGAGGAAAACTGTGTTCCAGTGTCCTTGACACAATACCATCCCTTCCTCTTCCGCTCTCTCCCATGGCTGGAAGCAACAGATTTAATATTTCTTCATTCTCAAACAACTTCTACTGGCTGCTGACTAATCACAGGAGCATTGAGGGCCAGCACATCTATTACAATTTCTAGAATATTGTTATCAGTTTCCTAGCAACCACTGTAACAGATGTAAAGCTTTGTTGTGCCAGAGACTTAAAAACTCACAGGGAAGTGTTCCTGTAATCTGCTTAAATTGGAGAAGGTAACTATTGTATTCTGCCATCCATAATAGTGTAACCTTTTCACCCTGTGGTATGTAGTGTAATGAAGAATCTGCAAAGAGGCACCTGCTGTCGTATAAAGACACAGAACAGATGAGATGAGAATAGTCATCATTAAACAGAAAAATCAGCTAAGCCATTAGTCTTTCACGCTAAAATCAGTTATGCATAAGTTATGGGTGCATGGCTGGTAGGGGAGTGAATTAGGTATAGTTACTGCCAAACTCAGACATTCTCAGCAAACATTTCTCATAGAATATCTCTTATCTCTTAGAAAAAGGAAGTAATCAAGTAATGCCTCTAGGTAGTTTTACTCTAATTCTTTCCACAATTTTTTTAATTATAGTAATAGGGATGTCTACAAGAGTAGGATGTGTGTATCAAAAAAGTGCAGAAAATGGTGGCCACAGCCACATTCTTTTATTACATTTTCTGTGCCTGTCGCATGGATTAAAACAGGGTGGTGATCAGAGAGCCATAGCTGTCGTGTTCAGTTTTTTTGATGACTCCATCCCAAAAGATGCCCCAGATTTTTCCCAAGATAACAGAAATCCTCTTGCCTCCCTTGCAGAGAAAAGGGGGCTGGATTCCCCTAGCCTGGCCCAATTGCAATTAGGGTCTTGGCAAAAGGAAGGTGTGTAATATTGGCAAACTCTTGCCAATGTCTTCCCTGCGCCTTTCTTCTAGCTCTTGCAAGGATGACAAGGCCAGGCAGTTTGAGGACTGTCTCTAGAGCAGCAGTCGCCAACCTTTCGGACCTCAGGGACCACTAAATTTATAATTTTAAATCCTGCATACCACTAATATGAATTTTTTTAAAAGATAAATAGCATTTAGTGCAATATAAAAATGCAAATATTTTTTTTTCTGTGGACTACCAAAATTTTCTCATGGTTGGTGACCTCTGCTCTAGAGTCCTAAAACTCAAGAGGGAGGAGGAGGGGAGCCAAGACTTTTCACCAATGGAAAAACTGAGTCACAATCTCCCATCCCCAAAGAACAATCACCTTTTTTTAAAAAAAGAACAATTTTACCTTACATTGGAATAAATCAGCTCTCTTCTTTAAGATTACTGACATTTGCAGTGATGACTTACAGCATCTTTGTAGCATCCCACAGTCATTGCTAAAGTAGTGTAAAGTCTGTGTGCATTGCTATTGTTTTGGCACAATAATGGTTGAAAGACACTATAGACCACTATGACAGCTTTAAGACTTGTGGACTTCAACTCCCAGAATGCCTCCTCCAGTCATGTTAGCTTGGAAATTCTGGGAGTTGAGGTCCACAAGTCTTATACTTGCCAAGTTTGAAGGCCCTTGCTATAGACTTTAATTATGGAACCCTGAAACCTGAAGCTGCTTTCCAACCGGTTTAGGATCCTCATATGAAAATGCCTTTAGGTCCATCTTCATGATGATCCAACAGGGTGCTTGCTATCCATAATGGTCTATCCAGGTGAGGCAGGGCAGGAAAACGATAAACCTCAGCTATTTGTTTCTTTCCATGCTATGTTCAGAAAGTCACCTTTCTGGTTTCAGAATGTTACAGTGGTTAGTAACATGGTGGATTGACAAGGAAATCTCTGACTGTTTCAACTACAGGATTAATAAAGGATTTTAAAACCTTTCATCTTCAATACAATGCTTTGAAAACACATTCATCTAAACAGTTTCATTTTTCAAACTGTCAAATTTTGACAATCGGGACACCTCTGCGGTGTTATGTTTTCAAAATGTTAAGAGGTTATTTTCATGTACTTAAATATATTTTGGAATCACAAATAATGATCTTTTTTTTTCCTTTTAATCGTCTGTGTATGAAAATCAGTGCAAAATAATCATATTTTTAATGGAAGGAATTTAGAATTGAGGAGGAAAAATTACAGTTCCAGAGATGATATTACATTTCAGTTAATCAAAAATATGTTGATGAGTAAATGAATAATATTTCTTTAGTAAATACTAGTTTGTTATCATGATTGAACTGAAATAGGAATTTGGTATTTTGGGATGAGAAAGAGAATTATAGAATATCACATACTTAGCAACCGGATTGTCTAATTAATATCTAAAACAATTCTTTAGCTGTTATGGTCTATGACATAATCACTGGGGATGGAGAAAATCTAGCAGGAAAACAGAAAAGAAACCTACTTTAAATTAAAACTGTATGTTCACACTTTTAGCATCTGTTATAGTAATATAGCGCTAAGAACTATAACCCTGAATTGTTGAGCTCAGGATGAAAAGATGCAATTCTGATGCAGTCATGTAGTTCAGTAGAAGGTTTGGGACCAGTTAGGACAGCCAGTATTCACCATACTAGTTAAGGAGTTGGGTTGGCATTAGGAAAACCAAGGTTCAAATCCACCCTCAGTCATGGAAACACCTTGGGTAGTTTTGCACCACGTTTCTTCTTCCCTGCTTTATTGTGCAGAAAATTAAGGTGTGTGTGTGTGTGTGTGTGTGTGTGTGTGCCTCTAAAGACCAGTTCTTTCTGGTCTTGAAGCCCTGCAAATTCTGTGCCAGCATCCATTACTAACATTTGAACAGCTGGACTAATTACACATGAAGCTGTTGAGTTTTTATCTTTTTTTTTCTTGATGTGGGATTGTAGCAATTCAACTCAGCATTGAAATAAATTGTTGGTGACGAGAACCAATTTGTCCCTAGGAAGGAGAAGAGTGGAAGGGGAGGATGCCCACAGAATCCTTAGGAAGCAAACAAAAAGATTTTTTTCACGAGATAGTTCAGCCTAGGAATGGAAAGAAGAGAAATTTGAATTTGAATATTGTGGGAGCCGAGAGAAATGGAAATAAAACCCAGACAAAGGCTGTCCTGGAAGGACATCATGATGGAATAATGCCTGTCACAAAGAGTTGGATCAAGATTGCTGTTTTAGAGAAGAGCCTGAAGTTTCATTGCTTCCTCCCCCTCTGATTTTTATCCTTGAGGGAGGAAGAGTGAAGGCCCTTCTTCCAAGA
The DNA here is from genome assembly GCF_049901715.1 of Pseudonaja textilis. Taxonomy (NCBI): domain Eukaryota; kingdom Metazoa; phylum Chordata; class Lepidosauria; order Squamata; family Elapidae; genus Pseudonaja; species Pseudonaja textilis. Next base: position 932,171 of record NC_141993.1, on the reverse strand, counting down.
TTTTGGCTGTCAACTGAAAAGATACTGCTTTGGTCTTTTTAGCTCCCAGAAAAAGAGAGTGAGGGAGAAACTAGGCAATTCTTAAATGCCTAGATAATTGTCCCAGTAGCTCAAAGTTGTCAGAGCATAAGAAGGTTATTGGAGAACATGATGGATGACTCTTGAAGACTGGTGTGTCCTATTGGAGAAGTCACATCCAGGGGGTGGGGGACAGACCAGGGTCAAGGGGGAAATGTATGATGTTATTTAGTACCAGCTGCACCCAGCCACGCACCAACATGGCGATTTCTATTAAACCAATTTACTTTTTCTGAGATGCAGCTAGAGACTTTTGCTTTGAATGAGGGGGATTTGTTGGAGCCCTGACAGAGGCCCTAGATAAAGTCGCCCAAGGGACCAGAAATTGGAATTGAAAGGGAGAGTCTCAAAATGCTTGTTTGGCCAGGAGAGCTCCCAATCAACCAATGATGGGCACCCCAAGACCACTGAGGGTGGAAGATAAAAGTGCTATGATCCCTTCAGACCACTAGTTTTTTTTAAAGCACTCAGTAATCTTCTAGTCAATATTTAATAAAATGAAACAGTGAGGTCTATTAATTGTCTGATTATGTGCCATCAAGTTTTTAGAGATTGCATAGAAAGACTTTCTCCACAGGACGATCTTTTCCCCAATCCAGTGCTTAAGGTTTTCCAAGGGAGCATCCATTCCTCCTGTAACTGAAGCCAAGCATCTTGCTGTTGGGTCCTCTCCTATTTCCTCTCATCATTCCCAGTATTACAGACTTTTCAAGGGAACGGGTTTTCCCATAATGTGAAATGTGCCCAAAGTAGTTTAATTTTTGCCTAGCCTTTTCTGCCCCAAGTGAGAACTCTGAATTAATTTTTCCACCATGCATTTATTTTCTTGCCTATTCATGGTAGCCCCAGGAGTTTTCATTGACACCAAAATTCAAAACCAGTGGTGGTATTCAGCCGGTTCACACCAGTTCACACGAACCGGTAGCAAGGATTTGGCATGGGTTGCCGAACCGGTGGTAAGTTCTAGCTGGCCATGCCCCCGAACCAGTCTCCCGGTCGCTGCTGGCTTGCTTGCCTCACCCACCCGATGCTCACTTACCCCACCCGCCTCACGCTCGCCTCTTAAGATATTTCCATTTTTCCCCCTCCCAACAACCAGCTGTTCATACGATCAGCTGTGCTGGGATTCCCCTAGCTTGTCTTACTGCTTCACCCAGAAGGATTCTCTGAGGCCCAGGAAGGCAAAAAATGGAGGGAGGGGTGCAGGCCTGCCCTTTGGTTTTTTTTTCTTCCTGAGCCCTAGGGGAGCCTACTGGGAGCAAAAACACCCCCCAGGAGGCTCCCCTGAGGCCCAGAAGGCCCCAAACAGAGCAAGGGCAATGCTGCGTGCCTACTCCAGGATTAGTTTTTTCTCTTCCTTAGCCCCAGGGGAGCTTCCTGGGAACAAGAAGCCCCCCGGGAGGCTTGTCTAAGGCCCAGAAGGCCCCAAAATGGGTGGGGGGTGGCTGCAAAAAAAAGGAAAAGAAGCCACGCCCTCACCCAGTCACATGACCATGCCCACCTAGCCACGCCCACCAAGCCATGCTCACAGAGCCAGTAGTAAATTTTTTTGAATCCCAGCATTGTTCAAAACCATCAATAATCTTGTTGTTCTGCTCCTTCAAAATCTAACATTTGATTCCATAAAGCGGTGCATCTCAATCTTCATAACTTTTTAAGGTATATGGACTTCAATTCTCAGAATTCCCCAGCCGGAATATCCAGGATGACAAAGATGACACCCCAAGATGAGCTGCAGAGAGAATGGCTGAGGCAACAGCAGAAATGGGAAGAAGCTGAAACAGAGGAAGTGACATGGCAAGACAATGTAGGGGCCAGACCCTCTCAAGTGGGAGGTTCCACAGAAGGTCATAGAGAATAAGAAGGCAGTGGCAGAAAAGGACAGAATACCATGCGGGGTGGAGATAGATGTTGCAGTGCCAAATAACAGGAACATTAGGAAGGAGTATGAGAAGCTGGAGAAGTACCAGGGCCTGAAGGAAGAAGTGGAGGATGTGGAAAGTAAAGGCCACAGTGGTCCCAGGTCCTAGGACACTGTGCCAAACTCATAAATTCCCAGATCTCTGGTAGAGTACCTGAGATTGAGGGAGACAGATACCATCTTTAGTAGTTAGAAGTGAACCTTTTATGTAACTATTCCCTTCTACACAACGTCAGTCTCCCAACCAGGCTTTTGCCAAGAAATACTAAGATATGATACATGTGAGCAACTTTAAATTTTGAGCAACACTTCCCATGATTAAACCTGGCACATTATGTTCAATTAGTAGTGCAACGTATGTCAGTATTTTTTATGTCAAATGCAAAATGGTGAAATGCCAAACACACCAGTGAGTGATCAATACAAAAATGCAGTTAAGCTTTTAAAATAATGTGCTGAACATTCCTCTTAACTGGATAGAAATACTCTCAGATCCTTCGTCGCCTACAAATGAAGTGCCTTAATGCAACACAAAGTTAAACACACAAATGTGAAATGTTAGTGCATTCGTGGCCTTAAAATAGTGGGGAAAGTAAGGGTTTGATCTCAGCAGCCTCCTCATCTAGGCAAGCTGTGCAATGAGCAGAATAACAATTTCAGGGTATTTCTCTCCCTCTGAATTCACTCATGATTTGAATGGGGTGGATCTTCTTCTTAGCTGAACCTTTCCTGATGGCTGCGTAGATTTCCTCCGGCTTCTCTTTCTTAATCAAAGGTTTCTTTTTGGGAGCCTTCATCCGCCACGTCACCACAGGATGTCGCGAGCCAGCAGGACTTTGAATTCGGATAATCTTTGTGGAGGCGATGTAGGACATTTTCACTGTCTGCACCACAGCATTCATCAGGTTTTTGGCCGCTTGAATCAGCGAAGTCACACTGTCTAACTGTAAGCAGAAACACATCTATTATAATCTCAGAAATGCCTGTTGTTTCCTCTTGTAGCCTTGAATGTACAGAACATAAACTTGATTGTGTCAAAAATAACATGCAATGCTGGATAACAGAAATAAAAGGGGGAGGTGTCACTTTAATGAGGTCCACCTTAGAGTTTCTCAAAGTCTTGCTAACAGGTTAAACTAAACACAATAACACAATTAAGAGCTGCAAAACAAGTCACCATTTTTTTGTAATAAACAAGAATTGGAGTATACTTTTGTTTAGAAATAAAATTTCACATGTTGTAATCCCAGATTTTTGCAATTCCAGAAACCTGTAATTTTGACAAGACATCCCAACAAAATAGTATTGCTCAGATAGCTGTCAGTCACTTACCTGAAGAAGACAGAAAACATGAAACAATTAGAGATAATAATTGGATCCATGCTTTTTTATTTTATCTGAATGTTTGAGAAAATGTTTACTACCTTCAGTTTCTATGGTGGGAAAAATGAAACTATCTAAAAGACATCAGAAATATTGATATCTATTAGTTTAATTCCTGGAATGGAAACAGTTCAGCTTCAAGACAAGAGAAGTTGGTCATGCAGTGAGATACTACAGATAGTCCTTGACTTACAACCATCCATTTAGTGATTGTTCAAAGTTACAACAGCACTGAAAAAGTGACTTATGGTCAGTCTTCACCTTTATGACCACCACAGTATCCCCACAGTCATGTGATCATGCCCTTTTCCAATATTTTACTTAAAATACTCAAGGTAACATGCATTTCTTTTTGTATAAGGATTTTGCTTATTAGTGATGGTAAGATTCCCCTCTGTTCAATGTGAAATAGGATGCTTGAGAAGATGGGCTTTTGATCTGATCCACTTTAATTCTTCTCACATACTTGTGCTCAATACTTTTCATTATATGCAAGAGAGATGGAAGCGTTCTTAGTATCCAAGGTATCAATGTAAAAGGAATTGTATGATTTGTAACATAGACTGCATTGCATTCGAATTGTATCATATTTCATTTTGTGTACAGCCCTCTAAGTTCTTTAGCATTGCTTTCCTTGTACATCTACAGTTTAAGTTTCCTGTGCTGTTATTTTACATTGGAAAATTGGAAAAAGGGATAAATATACTGAAATGCATACCGGTGACTTGAATGAATAATTTTCCAGCCTCTAAGAGTCTCTGTGCTCATATTTAATTACAGGGATGACAATTTCAATTTAGAAATGCATTTCCACTTCAAATTCTTTTAAATAATGCCATACGCTTGGATTTATATTTCCCCAATCTTCACATATGAGCATGTGCACATATACACATCAAAAATAAACCTGATTATTCTGATCATCTTCTGAGGTTTGACGGGAAAAAAGGCATACAACGTGCAGCTCCTTGACATATTTTTCCTCAAAAATCGTTCAGTGTAGAATTAAGAATAAGAAAACCTTGTGCCAAATTGAAAATAGATTACCATGATCATTTTTGTCCTGCTTGAAGGGTTCCGTGTGGCTGGCTCTTTCCTGCTGTCTTATGATCCAGAAGCAAAGTCAACAGGCCTAGGATTCACTGCAGGCTTGTTGACTCCAAAGCAGCTAAAGCAGATGCCCCCACAAATGTCTAGTCATAATGTTAGTATGGGGTTTTAGACTCCAGATTCCAGACGCCTCATCTTCCCATTCCTACAAATACTTATTTCATCATTCCAGAAGCCTTGGTAAGCCGTCTTCCTGGTTAGGACCTTGTTGTGGTTCGCCGGCAGCCAGTGCAGATAACAGCGGAATCGGACAGTAAGGAAGAAAGGGGACCAGTCGGGAAGTCTGGAGGGGACTTGAACGAGGGTCCTGTATCCGATGCAGAGATGGAGCCAGGACCATCTCGGGGTGGAGTGCTGCCTTCGGAGCCTTTGGAGTCTGGCAGCAGCGAAGCAGAGGACCCAGGGGAGCCTGTTCCCAGTGCGCATGTGCGCAGAGCTGCTAGAAGGCAAGAGCAGCTGAAGCAGAAGGGGTGAGTCAGTAGTAAGGCTGGGAGGTGATTGCTTCTCCCCTAAGGGATAAAAGTCAGGCCTCAATGACGAAGAGCTTTGCAGGAAGCAAAGTAGTTCAATTGGTTCTGAGTCCTCCTTGAAGCTCCTGCGTACTTTGGTTGGTTTTTTTTCTGATACTTCAGTTGGTTTCTTTTATAATTAATTGGATGCTTCTGATTTTGGCAGCATTTCACAGCACTGAAATGTGTGTGCTTATCTTGGGGAACTGTTTAAGCTTAGTTCTGGCTGGGAATGAAAACAATTCCCAGCGTTGCAATAAAATAAGTTTTGCTTTTAAAACAAGTTTGTGATTAATTATGTTTGATGAAGCCTGGGTCAGAACAGACCTAGACTGGACAGGAGCATGGGAGTGGAGCAGCAAAACCATATCCATCATAGATTTGGTTCTTGCCACAATACCATTTATTGATATAGGTAGTCCCTGACTTAAACCCAGTTCCTTAGCAACCGTTCAAAGTTACAGTGGACCCTCTCAAAAGTACTTAAAACCTGATTCTGAAGTTCTGACAGCCAGCTCCTGCCCGTGGTCACCTGGCTGCAGGTCAGGCACTTGGCAATTGGCCCACATTTGCAATCATTTGCAATGTCCATGGTCATGTGATCAGGGTCATGGTCAAAAACTGGAAGTAAACCAGCATTTACTTCTGGGTTTTGTCAAAAATGCCCCCAATGTGTTCATTTTACAACTCCACATTTGCTTGGCAACCATCATGTTTGTTTAATGACTGTTGCAAAAAAGGTCATAAAATTGGGTCAGTCACTTTATGATCATCATTAACTGAACAACCATAAAGGACAGGCTCCATTATGCTTGTAAGCCAGTGACTACCTGTAGAAAGGCAAATTTGCATCACATTAATTTTTACATTCTTGTTGTGAAAAAAAAGAAAGAAAAATGCATATTCCCAAAATATTATTCTATATATATTTGACCTTTTAAATAAGTAATTAAGTCTTGACTACACAAAATAATATTCATCAGTGTTTCCACGGTGTTGCTACAGTGCCAATTTATAAAAGGAAATTATTACATCTCTAGCCATCACTGTAAGTAAATCTCATATTTCTAGCACTTGAATAGTCTTCCTTCTCTGCGAACCCACGTGCCATAAAAAAGATATTCCAAAATTTCAGTACGTAATTTAATTACATTTGCGATCTTTAATGCAATGATCTTTCTAATACCATTAGAAGAATTTTGTGAAAGCAGTCCAGGATAGGATTGTCAGCCTTGGAAACCATTTTTACTTGGATATTAATTTTTAAAAGACTATTGCAAGGTAACTGTTCCCTCATCTATACAGGCAGTCCTTGCTTAGTGAAGCAATTTAGCCCCTTAATCCCAAAACAGTCTCAATTTATTGAGATTGGGAAGTCCAGTCTTTAAGTGAAGAGGTCATTAAGTAAAAACACAATGGTGCTTACAGCCTTACCTCGGCTCTCCTTTGCTTTACTGACCAGCAGAGGTCATGAATGTGAAGGGTTGGTTTCAGAGGTGGTATTCAGCAGGTTCTGACCAGTTCTGGAGAAGTGGAAATTTTGGGTAGTTTGGAATACCACCTCTGACTGGCTCTGCCCCCATCTATTCTCTGCCTCCTGAGTCCCAGCTGATTGGCTGGGTCTTCTTTTGTTGCGCTGCACAGGAGAACGGAGCTGGAAAGCAGGTTAGTGGGTTGGGGAGAGAATGGGCATTTTACAGTACCCTTCCTCTGGAGTGGGGTGGGAATGGAGATTTTGCAGTATCCTTCCCCTTCCACGCCCACCAAGCCACACCCACAAAAGCCATGCCCACAGAACCAGTAGTAAAAAAAAATTGAATCCCACCACTGGTTGGTTTCAACGTTCCTTTTTCATGACCACTGTAACTGAAAGTCATTAAACAAGAAAGTTGCTAAATGAGTAGTGCAAAATGCACTTGCAATATCCTGACATTGGCAAGCAATCCCTTTTAAACATTCTGTGAGGAATGTGACAGACAAGGATAAGAATATTTTGCTGAACGAAATTGATCTTAGGGTCTTAGAAGAAAAACACAGTATTTTTAAGACCTTCCCCACTGATTAACAGGTTTAATATATAACCAAACCCTCACTCAGCTAATTGTATTCTTTAGCACCCATTTGCTCCATCACTGACTACAATACCAATAGCCATGTTGAATGGACCGCTGTGGTCTAGTGGATGGCAAGGAAGTTCACTCCCAGAGTTGTCTCTAGAAACTCACATTCCAAAACCTTTAAATTCTGCTACAGCCATGAGATTTTCCTTCTAGGATCCATCATTATTGACCCTTCAGAACTTTTGTGCCCTAAGCATAGCCTGCTCTAAGTGAAGATGGAAGAGAGATGAGAATTATTCAGTCCCCTCTCTTTGAGGGGCTACCACAAAGAAGAAGGGGCCAATCGATGTTCCAAAGCATCTGAAGGCAGGACAAGACGCAATGGATGGAAACTAAACAAGGAGAGAGGCAACCTAGAACTAAGGAGAAATTTGCTGGTAGCTAGAACGCTTAATCAGTGGAACAACTTGTCTCCGGAAATTATGAAGGCTCCAACACTAGAAGTTTTTAAGAAGAAATTGGACAAACAGTTGTCTGAAATGGTATAGGGCTCCCTGCGCCCCCACAGGGCTGAACTAGAAGATGTCCAGGGGTCTCTTCCAAACTCTATCATTCTGTATTCTACATTCATCAGTTCTCCAGTTCCAGCACAAATAAATATTATTTCTTTTTGATGAAAAATCTTTTGTGACAGCTTCTGCTTTGTAACCCCCATTACTGCAGATCAACACAGTTTCTATTTTAAATTCCCTTTAATTGCTCGTTATGACTTTTTAAATATTAGTTGTTATATTTAATACCAGTTTTAATATTCCCCTTTCCTTTTTACTTTGAAGTATTTTGTTTAGAATATATTGCATTTCTTTTCATTACACATGAATGCGTAGCTTGAAAAACATTCATTATAATTCTAATATAATAAAGAACAATGCAAAAACATAAAACTAATGATTTAAATATTAAAAGGACAGTCAAGAAAGCAACTAATGAAAGCAGGCAAAAGCTAATAAATATATTTTCAGTTTCAGATACTCCATTTTATTTACAAGTTGAGCATCCCTACATAAAATAACCACATTTACCACACCTTGGTAAATTTTGCTTAGCAACTACTAGAAATGTATTGTGACTTTTGACTTTATTCTTCCCCTTTAAAAACAAAATCTGTATACAAAATTAAATGATATTTTGACAGTTAGGCTTCCCATGGAAATTAGAATAGAATAGAACCACAGGGCTGTAAAGGACTTTGGTGGCCTTCTAGTCCAACTCCCTACCCATGGTAAAAAAACCTTATTCCATTCTGGACACCCACAACTCCAGGAAGCAAGCTATTCCATTGATTAATGATTCTCTCTCAGGAAATTTTGTCTTAGTTCCAGGTTGGATCTCTCTTTAACAAGGTTTTATTCTTTGCTTCTGGTCCTACCGTCAGGAGTTTTGGAGAATAAGTCAACCCCTTCCTCTCTATGGTAGCCTCTCATGTACAGAAAGACAGCCATCATATCATCCCTAGTTCTTTTCTTCATTAACCTAGTTCCCTTAATCATTCCTCACAGGAGTTATCCTGCAGATATTAGCTGAGTTCTAGTTGTTTTGTAGCCCATCTCTTAATTCATTCTTTAGGCATTTCCATTGTTCAATGGGCCTTGCTCCACTACATTGAGCTTAATGTTCTGCTGTGAAACCCTTACACTCAAGGCAATGTTCACTTAGGCATTTTGTTTTGTCTTCACTACAAACAAGACCTCTGTTTCAGCTATTTTCTGTAGGTTACTCAAGGCCTTCTACCTCCATAGGCATGGAAAACTGATGAAGTAAGAATCTTCTTATATGGGTTAAAATATTGGAAAGCCTAGACTTTTATCTTCCAAGGATGTTTCCTTAGATGGCGTCAGCACTCAGCGGAAGAAAATGCATGGCTCTTACATCTCTTAGAAGGGCATGTGTGTTTGTTTATAAGCTATGGCTTTTCTGCTTCAGATATCAAAGACAGGAAATTATTTCATGTATTCAAAGGGGGAGAAAACTCTGATTTATACAAGTTTGGCATTTCAAGACTAAAAGTAAGTTGTTTAATACTTTCTAATATTGAAGCATCATCATAGCATTTCTGGCGTTACAGTAAATGGCTACAGTTGATGTGGATATGGACAAACTCTATTTTTGGAAGCTTATATTTTTAAACCTACAAAACAGAATCAAAAGAAGAAAGCTGGGGAAGATTTGACTGTTCCACTTAAATCTGTTTAGGTGGAAAGGGATTCCAAGAGAAGACTCCTAATCTGAGCATTTAAACGTCACTTCATAGGCCTTTTATCTTTCCTACTTTGAGATATGTTTTCCAGGTATGAAAAAGAAACAAACTGCACAGAATTTTAAATGAAAAACAGCATTGCTTAGGCCCAATCAGTCCCTAACATTTGTGTGAATGAGATAGGACAAGTCCCCAATGAAAGTTGTCCTTAGCAAACAAATTGGGTCAGATCCTTATTGCAATAGAATGAATTTAAGAGGATAACAATTGGGAAATTCTATTTTCTGGTTCTGTAATTTGCCTCCATTCTCATCATTTCTACCTGACTGTAAAACGAAGTCCTGTGTATTTAAGAAAATGGGAGAGCACTAAGAAATTTTAGAATTATGTATTAGACTGTATTAGACTGCAAAGCACTTTTTAAGAACCCTAGGAGAAGACAGAGGTGGTATTTCCATACTGTTGAAGAAACAATATGAATATGTCTACCCGAAGCTGAGGTCAGCTCAAAGGAGGACTGACTATCACCATATGATTGACATGCTGGCAACTCAACCAACTTCTCTCTTGCTTTAGCATCCAATTTTGAATATACAGAATGTATTGTGCAGTTCTTTATACTGGGATGCCGAGTGGCATCAAACTTTGTTGAGTGTCAAAACATATAACTTGCATACTGAAATATGTTGGTAAACATCAACCCTGGGATCAACAAATATCTGAATATTGTCAGAAAGCCAGCAGTATTGATCATGCTCTGGAAACAACTTTATAGTAAGCATAGTAGAAGTCTTGGTGTACTCTTTTATGTTTCATATGCCCTGTGAACAATCAGGAATCTTTTATATTTTACATGATTAAAAAAATCATGATTAAACATTTAATCATTTACCCAAACATTTTCAATCATTTAAGGATTGTACTTAAGTTCTACTAAGTATCAGTTCCAAGACAAGGAACATTTTAATCTACCAAGGAACTCTATTATAGTTCTCAAAGTAGCAATCATGGAAAAAAAGCACAGTTGAGTGGAAGATTGCTGAATTGCCATACATTAAAAGTTTTCAGGCTATCTCAGAAGGTCTCAACAATCCCATGGAATTTTAACATATTACAATTAATAAGGTATTTTAAATCTGTGTCACCTCTAGTTTACAACCTCACAACCATCCTGTCTTCTGTCTTCCCTTCTCTCCCACTCACCACCCTCCGGCTTAAATCTAACATCTGTCCAGCCATTCCACTGCATCTCTAAAGTATGTATTTAACAACATTTGTTTGTTGGAAAAAGTGCTACAAGGTTCCATTTGATTTTCAATTCCAAAACTGAATATGGAATATGGCAAAGGAAATCGTTTATGCAAAATTATCTGAATTTTGCTTTGCATATAATTATAATCCAACATTTTCATTTTTCTAAATGTTGCAATGGCATTGAGTTTAACAGTTTTATCCCTCCCATGTGACCAGGTTGACTCAATATTCTAAAAAAAAACCCTCCATCAGATGAATCTGAAAGTTACAGCATCATTGCCCTCAATTATTCAGGATACATAAGTCAAGAGAATTCATGTTTACATGGATGAGAAACTGTCTGAAATTGAACTGGTATGGTACAGAGAATTGGTACCCAAAGGTAAATAAATATTCAGTTTTGTTGTCTCCCATGTGTGTTTCAAAAAATGAAGCTCGTTCTTCATCTTACAAAGAAAATTGTCAATTCTGGTAAATAGGAAAAATTGCTAGGTGTGAATGACAAACAAATTGAATAAAAGTGACCTCTGTATAATAAATTATGCTTTGGTTTGTATGGGTAGCCCAGTTGGCAGTGGAATAGCTGATACTGGTTGATGGGAAATTCCCCTCCCCCACAGATTTGGACCTGATATTTGGATGAGAAACCACCAGATAATCCAAGGCTTGGAAAGATGAAAACCCACCACAGAAGACAGAAGCAAACCATATCCACATTGTAAACGTCATGGAACAGTTCGCGTGGTCACAAGTGGTCAAGCTTGTCTTGAGCAGTAATTATATTACCTTATCATAATGCCAATGTATTTTCCAATGTGAGCAGATCTAATTCGTCTCCTTTCCTCCTTTAGGCTACTTTCTTTTAGATGTAATATACAAATTTGGAATTACTGCCAAGTACTGTATTTTATAGTAATATATTTGTAGAAATTGGAATCCTGGGTGAAATAGAGAAATGCCAATGGGGAAAAATAAAGGTTAAATCTACAGCTCTCCTTCTTAGTTTCAAACTTACAAAATAAGTTATTATTTTCACAAGTCTCCTCTCCCCAGAGGTCTATGGGGTATGGTGAAAAGAGTCAAGATGGTGGCAGTCTCAACGGTCCAATCAATCTCTGTGGGGATTTTTGTTTTGTTTGCAATCTTGATTTTTTTTTCTCCCCTCCCATATCTCATGCACATCCTTGCTTCTCTCAAATATTTGATATCCAATAATCTATTATATTTTTCAATATGTATATGTATCAAAAGAATCTATCTAGTCTGGGCATGAAACATGAAGGGTACAAACTAGAAAAATAAAACCAGATGGATTTTCCTTCCAATCTGTCTACATGCTCTCTAATCCATTATTGCCCTGTTTCTCAACCTTGGCAACCTGAAGATGGGCAGACTTCAACTCCCAGAATTCCCCAGCCAGCAAAGGGAGTTGAAGGCCACCCCTCTTCAAGCTGCCAAGGCTGAGAAACACTGCATGACTGCATTAGGAGAATTTCTGGCACTGAAAGGAAAAGGTAGGGGGAAAAGGAGAGGTACAACCATTTAGGCAAATTCGTGGAATTGGAAGCTTGGATTGGATCATGGAATCGGTCCTGGCAAAATTGAGCATCATTAAAACTGGCCAGAAGCAAGTGTTTGTGATAAAGACAGTTGTGCCCTCAGCCCATGCTGCAAGGGGGGCACATTCACAAGTAGCAGTGGTGTAGGGAAACTTGCACCCTCTTCCTTGAAAAGGAATAAAAACAGCTGAGGCTAGAAGTAAGATGTCATATTATGTCATGAGCATCTGTCATCTAAGAGTGGTATTGTTTATGCCATTGTTAAAACTTTTGAACATGGAAGATGAGCATCTGTCATCTAAGAGTGGTATTGTTTATGCCATTGTTAAAGCTTTTGAACATGGAAGATCAAATAATAGGGTTGGAAGGCACCTTGGAGTAATTCTAGTCCAGCCCTCTACTCAAGCCAGAGACATTATACCATTTGGGACAAATGGCTGTCCAGTCCCTTCTTAAGAATCTTCAGTGATGGAGCACCTGCAACTTCCTGTTCCATTGATTAATTATTATCGCTATCAGGAAATTTCTTATTTCTTAGTTTTCTAGGTTGGATCTCCCTTTAATGATCTTTCACCCATTACTTCTTGTCCTGCCCTCAGGTGCTTTGGAGAATAGATTGCCCCATTCCTCTTTGTGATAGCCCCTCAATTCTTCTATCATGTACCTCCTGGTCCTTCTCGTCATTTGACTTGGTATACCTAGTTTCCTCAGCCATTCATCTTATGGTTTAAGCTTGTTACCTGTAGCAGCTAGTATACTAATACTTTGCCTTTAGTTGAAGAATATAAAACCTTGTTATTCTTAGCCATCTTTACTAACTTCAGATCCTTCTTTTACTTTCCTGGCACTCCCTCTACACTTCCAGCCTATAGAGTAGACAAGGACTGCTAGGAGTTAGCATTTGTTGCAAATCTATCCCAGGATTTGTTCAGGCAGGAGGATAAACCTGACAAAGGTTTTTGTTCTGTCTCACCTGTGGCCATGAGGCGAGAGTCCAAATGTCCAAAGGAAAAAACACAAACAGACAATATCAGGAACAACAGAGTTAACTTTCCTTTGGCTGAATTCGTCGTTGGCAGTTTTCCCAGAAACTGTCTGCAAATTCTGATAACGAGCAGAACTATAAATCAGAGACGAACAGCAAACAGAATACTTTGTCCAAATGGCAGAAGCAAATTAACAAGTTTGACCCGAACGGGGATTCAAAGCTAACACGCCTCCTTATATTCCCTGAGGGGCATGTCAGTCTCTTTCCTCAGTCCCTGATTCGATGTCTCCTTCCAGTTTGTGCTTGACATTTGTGCTTACGTCTGTTCCTTGCATCAAACCAACATTCTTCGGTTTGATCTTCATCTAAGGACTCCGGCAGGTTCTCCTGATTATTTGCCGACACCTGAGGCACAATCAGGGAGGAAGTTCCTGGAGAGGAAGACGACTCCGAAACTTCCAGCAAAGCAGGCTCAAATCTTAGAGCCAAGTCCTCCTCTTCCTCCTGACTCCCATTAATGTCACCCAACAAGGCAGGCTCAAACCTTAATGCCAGATCTTCCTCATCACTCAAGCCTATGCCTTCTGACAGAGCAGGTTCAAACCTCTGAGTCACAACAGGTTTTGTAGATGGCAAGTTCAAATTTCTGTTTATTCATCTTCACTTTAGCTTCTTAGGGCAACATCAGTAAAAAGTCTCCCATTTTTTTCAAGTTCTCTTCTCAAGTTTTCATTTTAGCTATGTTCAGCCTCTTAGAAGAAAAAAATTCAGGACAGCCTATGAAATGTCCATGCTGAATCCATTTGATTAAATTGTTCTACTCTTCTCCCTAACTCATTTGTGGAACCTGGTCTCCTTGCATTCCTTCTTTGGTGTCCATTGATTCAACAGGATGCAGTCACTCAACAGCTCAGATTAGACAATCTGTGATTTTCAAGATATACTCATTGCAATAGCACAGGGGTCTTCAAACTTGGCAACTTTAAGACTTGTGGACTTCAACTCGCAGCATGGCTGAGTGGGGAATTCTGGGAGTAGAAGTCCACAAGTCTTAAAGTTGCCAAGTTTGGAGATCCCTGCAATAGCAGATCTTCAGGAGATTTTTTTCCCCCCACCTTTTCCAGTTCAGCACACAATTGTTCATAACAGATAATTACAATATTTTCTTCCTTCAGTTGAACTCTGGCAAATTCCTATCTTTCTTCCTGTTCCCTCTACCGTAATTTAATTTTGCCAAAAAAAACTTAGTGTATTTAGGTTGTTCTGCCAATCTTCAAACTGGGTGGTCTTTTTATTTCTTAAAAGTTTCTACTTCCTTAGAAAGCTATAAAGAAAATGCAGGGTAGTCTAAGTCTATGGTGATCATTAAACTAGACTTATCAATTTCACAATTCATATAACGGAAAAAAAAAAACAGCTCTGGGATGTCTCACTAGAATCTCCAGCTCTCTGTAGAAATTGTTGACCATGCCATAATTGCTGGGTTAAAACAGAATAACCTTCAGAAGTATCATATATTCATGGAATAAATTGTTAAAATTACAGAATGGCTTCATTTTACAATTTACTTTATTCATCTCTTGTTCTCACTCATTCATTCATGAGGGTTTTGTTTTGTTTTGAATATATATGTATTCTAGGCAGCAAATTTTTGAGAGCCCTTTTATAGAACGGTGACTAGACAGCTTGGGAGTGGCAGGTCTTGAGAAAGAAAGAGCTTTCAAATGAAAGGAATTCTCTTATGATGCAGTTGACATTCTTAAAAAAGATGATCAGACATTTTCCCTTCGTTTCTTTTTCCTTCCAGCAAAACCTCACAAGTGAGAAGATCATATCTTAAACTCTGGCACCTTAAACTTGTTCTCGAAAGCAGATATTAGCTATGCAATACTTCAAAGAGCAGGGGAATCTCAATGTATTAGTATGCAAAGAAAAGGGAAAAAAACCCTGATCTCTCTCTGTGTTTGTGTGTCTCTGTGTGTCAGGGTATGTAATTGGGAAGAAGCGTAGAAGAAGATGGAAAACTCAGAATACCGACAGAGCTGCCTGAGGCAATTTCTCCCCTCCCCCTTGCCTTTTGCCTGCCAAATTGATTTTCTGTCCAATATTCTCTTCTGTTTAGCAGTTCATTTGTCATTCTGCCAGTGGGGGGCATTTAGAATGATTATGAAAAGCTGCCGAGGTTATCACTTTTCTATTTACTTTGCAGCCTTATAAGAACTTTATTAGAGGAACCTGGAAGATGATTGGAAGGGGCAGGAGGAAGAGTCCTCTCAGGGTGGCTTCCAAGTAAACATGGCTCAGCCCCCAGACGTGTCCCCTGCCCCCTTGGCCATGCCAGAGTGGAAAACAAGTGGGACTAGTTTCTCCATGCCTAATCTGATGCAGTAGTAGCATTCCTACACCAGCCTTTTATTTATTTATTTGATTTGTCAATTGCTTACAAGATAACAGGTATAAGTAAAAACATAGTTATGAATACATGGATACATATAAGGGAAAAAAAAGAAACAATAGGACAGGGATGGTAGGCACGTTGGTGCGCTTATGCATGACCCCTACAGGTCTCTTAGGAAAGGGGTGAGGTCAACAGTAGACAGTCTAAGTTTTGGGGGTTTGGGGAAGAAACCACAGAATCAGGTAGAGTATTCCAGACATTGACCACTCTGTTGCTGAAGTCGTATTTCCTGCAATCAAGTTTGGTGTGGTTAACCATGAGTTTGTATCTATTGTGTGCACTTATGTTGTTATGGTTGAAGCTGAAGTATTTGTTGACCGGTAGGACATTGAAATGTATGATTTTATATACTATACTTAGATTGGACCAAAGGCGGCGTAGTTCTAGGTTTTCTAGGTGTAGAATTTCGAATCTGGTGGCATAAGGTATTCTGCAACGAGTAGAGGAGTGGAGAACTCTTCTTGTGAAATATTTCTGGACTTTGTCAACTGTGTTAATATCAGATATGTAATGTGGGTTCCAGACTGATGAGCTGTATTCAAGTATTAGTCTGGCAAATGTTTTGTATGCCCTAGTAAGTAATGTAATATTACCAGAGAAAAAGCTACGTAGGATTAGGTTAACAACTCTTAACGCCTTTTGGGCTATGTAGTTACAGTGGGCTCTAGCACTTAGATCATTAGAGATGAGTACTCCAAGGCCCTTTACAGAGCTTGGATCCTCAACAAGGTCTTGACTATTCAACTTGTATTTTATTTTCTGATATATTTTTTTTGCCAATATGTAAAACAAAGCATTTATTTGTTGAGATTTGAAGTTGCCATTTGTTTGACCATTCTGATACATAGTCTAGGGCAAACTTACAAATGACAGAGCTGGAAGGGACTTTTGAGGTCTTCTAGTCCAGCCCCCTACTCAAGCAAGAGACTCTATGCCATTTCAGACAAGTGGCTGTCCAATCTCCTCTTAAAAACCTGCAGTGGGGAGCACCCACAATTTCTGAAGGCAGGGCATTTCACTGATTAATTGTTCTTACTGCCAGGAAATTTCTCCTTAGTTCTAGGCTGGCTCTCTCTCCTTGACAAGTTTCCATATGTTATTTCTTGTCCTGCCCTCAGGTGTTTTGGAGAATAGTTTGATCCATTTTTCTCTGTGCCAGCCCCTCAAATATTGGAACCCTGCTACCACGTCCCGGCCTAGTCCTTCCCTTCATTAGACTAGACCTTCAGATCTATGCCATCCTCCACTGCCTTCCATAAACAGAATCTAAGGCAAGGGTCTTCAAGCTTGGCAAGTTTAAGACTTGTGGACTTCAACTCCCAGAATTCCTGAGCTAATGTGACCGGGAGAGGAATTTTGGGAGTTGAAGTCCACAAGTCTTAAAGCTGTCAAGTATGAAGACCCCTGATCTAAGGTTTTCCCGTGCAAACTACACAAAGGAACCCTCCACCCTCCCAATGTCAGGCAGCAGCTCATGAAGCTTGGATAGGTGAGATGCAGCCATGACACATAATAGCAAGCAGAAAAAGGATGAAATTAATCGGCAGATTTTTTTTATAGCAAGTCAATGCAAATATATAACAAACCTGATTTGCTATCATGTGAAATGCTACTACAATCTCGAGATCAGGTCCCCCCCGTTCCTTCTTTATGCACAGTTCATTTCCCAATGTGGCAGAGCCAGAAGGAATGTGGTAGTCTTGCCATATTGCAGCTTAGCATGCTTTTTTCAAGGACAGCAGATTCTGTCGCTTTATTGGCAAGATTTGTTTTCTCCAATGAATTTTCACTGAACAGATTCACCAAGTAATTATTACCATCACAATGACAGAAGCCCCTAAAGCAAAATTTCTTTTTAAAAATTTTGATCACTGGAGCAACTTGTTGGTTTTACTCACTGGAACACTTGAATATTTTTCCTGATGAGAGTGATTTGCTTATTTAAAAGACATTGTTCCCATGGATTGAGCTTGATTCCTGGTTGTCCCAAAAGTGCTTTTCAAAGGCAAGTGGATGATCATCATCTTCTTCTTCTTCTTCTTCTTCTTCTTCTTCTTCTTCTTCTTCTTCTTCTTCTTCTTCTTCTTCTTCTTCTTCTTCTTCTTCTTCTTCTTCTTCTTCTTCTTCTTCTTCTTCTTCTTCTTCTTCCTCCTCCTCCTCCTCCTCCTCCTCCTCCTCCTCCTCCTCTTCCTCCTCCTCCTCCTCCTCCTTTTTTCCTTAAAAACCTTTTCCTTCTCATCCAAGAAGTTTCTTCAATTCTAACTGCATGGTGGGGAATGGTTGATTCCTGGTGATTTCATGGAAAATAATCCATTCTCTTGTAAGCTTTTTATGTTTTGCTGGTATGTTTTTAATGTGTGGTTAGACATTCAGAATCCCATTTGCAAGAAGGTTAGCTTGTGCTAAATAAATAACTTTAATAAATACAAGTCAGCACAGTTTTATTGAAATAATGCTAATTGGTACTGCCTTCTACTGCAATGGTATGTGATTGATTGATTAATTGATTGATTATATATTTATTTCCCAGTCTAGCTTCTCTGTTTTTATTCTTTAGAATTGAGAAAGTCAGTTAGGTGATGAGCAATTGCAAAATAGAAGCCACCAATTACACAAAAATGTCACTTCAAATAAAAATCAAGATAGGATCATATATCTAAAAGTTTTAATGAAATTTGAGTATCATGGTTTTGTTCTTTTATTCTGGTCCTATAGTTTGCTGTGCCATCAATCATCCAGATCTGAGGCATAACTGTTCTGGCAGACAGTGTTAGCACAGTGTCATTTTTTAAAAAAAGACTTCCAAAGATCAAAGGACACCAAGCAATATTTCCTTTAATGAAAGAAGCCATGCATATTGTTGTTTCTGTTTTCAAAAAAGAAACTAAAATTAATACTGAAATAAAAGCATATTCTCTGGTCTCTCTTAACATTTAATAGAAGGAAAAATCCTCTTCAAGATATCTCAATTCCCAGTGACTGTGACATGTTACACCCATGCACTGTTCCTGGCACCAACAATGGAAGCAGTTTGACACCACTTTCTTTTGCAATTTATTCTCAGCTTCTCACTTAACCTTCAGCTCTAGGATCCTTTGCTACAGAGATGTAATCTAGTTGATTTGGTCCAGGCTGTAAGGCCAATTTTGCACACTTCAAGGACAGCTAAGACAAATACTATGCTTTTTTTCTGCTTTCCAGGAAAATCTGCAGTGCATTTGACAAAGAGGAGATTTTATTTATTTATTTAGCACATGGCACATGTTAGCCAGGGATCACTGATGTGGCTGGATGCCTCTGTGAAAGGAATTTTTTCAGGTGGTGGTTATCTTTACCTGTGAGATGCCCAAATGCCGATAGGGTTATTGCCGATAGCCTATTCCCCGATAGGCATTTGGGGAAGGCTCCTTTCTTATCCCTATGCAGTTTATTCGTTCACGGGAATCAAAATGCCGAGCTGCCAGACTCAGCAGTGCGCAGGCCCAGCATCTTGCCACATGAGCCACCATGGCTCCTTAAAGAGGTGGTTTTATAGGCACAAAGAGAGGATTGCATATTAGCCATTTTGGGCAGCCATTTTGCCCAGGTATAGTAGGTTATTGTATTTCTTTTTTCCTGGGTTTACACAATATGTTGAATTAATCAAATGAGCTAGGTTTACATCACATGATAAAGTATGATATTAAAAGAAAAAGCCCTAGCCAAAGCTAATTCAGCTTTGTAATGTGCTAGAAATATATCTACTAGAACTTGAACTGAGCTAATTAAAAATGTGATGTGGAAACAGCTCTAAAAGTGATGTAATATTCAGCCTTTTCAGTCTGTTTTAGTATTTGATCCTTGATTTTAGCTGTGTGAGTGTTGAATATGTACTTTCACAAGGATATGTCATGTATTTTCCTGCACATGTCAATGAAAGCGCATAAGAGAGAAAAGGCAATCTGAAGGGAAAGTTACTAGAACCTTCAGCACCATTTTCCTTTCACACTCTCTTCTGTGTGTATATGTATGTGTGTGTGTTTTAATTTTTGTGTTTGATAATAGATCTGCCATCATCACTCCTCCCTCACAGATATATACCTGAATGTATCAACACATAGACACAACGCTTGACTCTCAGAACTAGTCAGAGAATACTCTGGTTCCATAAAACATATTTTAGGAATCCCACTCTCTCTTATTCTCACCTGGGGTACTTTTGGATAGACACAAATTTTAAGCTTGACACAATAGCTGACTGGGGAATTATGGGAGTTGAAGTCCATACATCTTCAAGTTGCCAAGGTTGAAAAACACTGGTCTAGGCCATTACAACTCAAACTAGTTTAGAGGCACATTTTATAGTTAGGTTCCCTATTTTATTGAAAACAGGACAGTCCTACCAGATATTGCTAGGATGGACAAGAGCTGAAATCCACAACATCTGCAGGACATTAGACTGTTTGTATACAACTCATCTCTACTGGTCCAACTAGACTGAGCAGAACTGACGTGGCATCAAACACTGTCAGCTGGCGGGGACCAGAAGATGAGTTTGTTTTGCACACTGGCCCCTCTTACATCTTGCTTTTGGAGGGTAGAATGGTTCCAACTCTATTAGCCTTTTATCAGCCGCTAAAATCTTGGCCATGTTCCAGTTCCTGGGGTGCTGAATGTATCAATGATCTCATTTCTTGGATGTATTAACTGGCCAAGTATCTTGCTCCTATGTATATTTCATTTGGATGCTTTTAGGGTTTTAAAATGTTTTTGTATTTTTAACTGTAATTTATTTTTTGAACTGCAAGACATTCAGACTTATTGACTGAGATAGGCAGCTACTGAAATTGAATGAACGAATGAATGAATGCAAATACCTGTCGCTTTTTCTAAATGTAATTATTTAGTTCATCATGTAGCTAAAAAGGAAGATAGCTGTATGGGAAATAAAAGGTTTGCAGAAGTGCAAAAATGTTTTATAACCCATAACAACATGATAATAGCTATGGGGGGGGGGAATAGAAATTTGGGAGGTAAACATACCTGAATAAAATAGCCACACACACACCCCAAAAAAACCCACAGAACTGAACAGGGATATTACATATACCAGCTTCTTGTTACAAGATCCACTTATTACTATTATAATTTATGTAAAGAAGGCAAAATCAGAAAATAGGGACCTACATTTTTGTATTATCTGGAGCAGCATTGCAAATCCCTCTATTTCCATAGTTAATCATATAATTCTTCAATCGTGCCAGGATGATAGAAATATAACTTCAATTTTTTTGAATGGAAATACAAAAATGAATAATAAATGTATGACAATTTACAACTATATTAAAACACTAGCATTCATACCCACAATGAGCTTATTCAGACAGGATTCAAACTGGTTTACCCACAAGAGGCTTACATTTCATTACAGAGACGCATTGCCTTGAGTCTGGGTTGTACCTGGAAGAAAACAGAATCATGTAATTCCTTTGGGACAGTTTTCACTTACTGCTGACATGATGAGTTCTCCACCTAAGTTCTGGATTTCAGCTTTGACTTGGCTGCAGATTTTGAGTTGGTGGGAGTAGAGCTTGATTTGTTCCAAGTAAGCGAGTAAGTCTTGCTTACATGACCAGTCTGGACACTAAAAAACAAAAGCAAAAATGCATAGTAGTATGATTGGGTTAACTACTTTTAACATCAGGGATCCAAAAGAAAAGTGAGTTAAGAAGGTGTGATAACTCCCTCCCCACAATTTTCCTCTCTCTCTCTCTCTCTCTCTCTCTTTTTTTTTTCATTTTTAAACAGATATTCATACTATTTAAAGTTTATTTATCTATTTAAATTTTAAACTGATTTCAGAAGAAGCACTTATGCATTTCAGAAATGGATTCTAGGTTCCTGGAGGGAAAGGTCAGGGAAATGAAATGAAAACAAAATATTCATCGAGGGTGAGCAAATAATTATGTTGTCCTTTGGGTTTTGGCCATCTCACAATCCTGTTTATGCCCGCTGTCTTTTCTCCAGGCATCCTAGATATCTTATGCTCCTTATCAAGATTTATGTAACAAAGCATTGCTTGCTGGAACTCAGATGCTGGCGAGCATCATAAATTTACAGTTGCTCTATTGTACCGCTGCCAGTTTGCTTGTTTGATAGTGTTATGCTGTTTTTACAAGAGGGACATAATAATGAACTCCATGTTGTTTTATGCATCTAATACCTATGTGGCGGTGATGGGGTTGTTTCAACTTGTTTTTTTTTAATGTCTGGAAGAGCAAATACAAATGTCCCCTTCAGGAATAAAATATTATGGAGCTGAATAATCACCCATACTTGTCATTCTGCAAAACATTATGAATAGTATCTTCAGTGTGTGTTCTCCTATTTCAACGAGTGAGTTTCTGTGACCTGAATGTGAAAAAGACAACTGACAGCATTTTCACATGCAACACAGAGGTGGTATTCAACCGGTTCTCACCGGTTCTGGAGAACCTGTAGCAGTGATTAGGCATGGGTCGCGTTACTGTTAGTAACTTCTGGCTGGCCACGCCCCCAAACCGGTTCTCTGGTGGCTGGTCACTCAGTTGTCCCACCCACCTGCTCACACCGCTCGCCTGCCCGCCCCCAACTGAGCAGCCCTGATCTGCCTGCCCTGCTCACAGGTAAGCCTGTGAGTCATGCTAGGCCCTCACCCACTGCGCAGGGCCTTTCCATGCCTCCCCCCACCACTGCTGGGGACCTTTCCGGGCAGGAGAAGGGGTGCTGGGCCAGTCCAGAGAGTGGAGGGGGGGCAGAGGTGGCGGCAGCGCAGCTATGGGAAGCAGCCCCAGGAATTCCTGGCCTCTCTTTCAGAGAGCGTCTGCCGCCCTCCCAGCCCAGCAGAGCAGAGCAAGCGGAAGAAAAGCAAAGGGAAAGGTTTTGCAGATTTGGAACAGGGGAAAAAGAATTAGCAAGACCAGCTCCACTTTTTGATGCAAAGCACCTCAAGCATCCAGTAACATGATCATGCAGTTGATAGGTGACCATCTCCAAGCAACCCAGAGCCTACAGGAGTCTTCTAACTCTTGATAAGGTGATTTGGGGTCCATTCACAGCATGTCAAACCAACATTCACATTGTCCCCACCGCTCCTCTGGCTCACTGCTCATAAGTTCTTCCAAGAAAAGAGGTGTGTGTGTGAGATGGAGACAAAGAAGAGAAGGGAGGGAGGGAGGGAGGGAGGGAGGAAGGAAGAGCAAGAAAGAAAGAGGAAGGGAGAGAAAGAAATAAAGAGGAAAAAGAAAGAGAAAGAAAGAAAAATAGGAAAAAAGAAAAAAAGAGGAAGGGAGGAAGGGCAAGAAGGAGAGAGCAAGCAAGCAAGAAAGAGCAAGAAAGAAAGGAAGGGAGAGAAAGAGAGAAAGAAAGAAAGGAAAGGAGAGAAGAAAGAAAGAAAGAAAGAAAGAAAGAAAGAAAGAAAGAAAGAAAGAAAGAGAGAGAGAAAGAAAGGAAGAAAGGAAGGGGAGGAGAGAGAATACTCTGTGGTATTATTTTTAATTGTTCCATTATTTATCATATATTAATATTTTGCACTGTCCCTACACCTAAAGTGATTTTACTGCCTTTCTTTTGCCCAGGTATTTTTCAGGCTTTACATGTCAATAATCCAAAGCATAAGTACAGGTGCGTTTAACAGAGTTGAAAGGGACTATGGAGGTCTTCTAGTCCAACCCCCTGCTCAGGCAGGAAAACTCTTGAGGAATCCAAAATCTGAAGAGAGGTTCTGGGAAAGGTGTCTGAATAACATAATAACACTTAGAAAGGGACCTTGGGGGGAACCCTATACCATTTCAGAGAAATGGCTGTCCAGTCTTTTGTTAAAATCTTCCAGTGTTGGAGCACCCAGAACTTCTGGTGGCAAGCAGTTCCGCTGGTTAATTGTTCTCAATGTCCAGGAAGTTTCTCCTTACTTTTAGGTTGCTTCTCTCTCTGTTCAGTTTCCATCCTTCTGGTGCTTTGGAAAATACATTGCCCTCCCCCCTCTTTCTGGCAGCCCCCTAAAAGCCTGTTGCCTATCATCCTCTTGGGCAAAGCATGTGAGCCATTTCCTCCTTTCAGTGGTCCATGAAAGTACATCTATAGATAGATAATAAAGTCAAAAAAAAAGGTGAACAACATTTTTACAGAATTATAGATACATTGAGTCTGGGTGTGACAAGGAATGGCTGGGAGGGCAGGGGCCAGGTGAGTGAGTCTTGACGTGACTGACATTGAGTTGGCCACACCCACCCAGTCACATGACCATCCTAGTCACACGGCCACCAAGCCACACCTGCCCAGTCATGTGACCCCAAGCCACGCCCACCAAATAAGCCACGCCCACAGAACCGGTAGTAAAAAATGTTGAATTCCACCACTGATGCAGCTGCTTCAATGCACCACTCAGTCTCTCCAAGACAGTTTAAAACTGACCCTCCGTTGTCTTCAGTTATCCTGAAGACCCACAGAGAAAAGGGAGAGATCACCACGAGACCCTCAGTACTTCCGCCAACTGATCAGTGAGGGGTATAAAATTAAAGAAATAAGCAAGTCATTCCAGGAAGATATCAAAGGCACCTTTCCCTCATTCGCTGTTAAGGGTAAAATCTCTCTGTGAGCTTCCAGAGCCAAATGCAAGAATATTGACCATTCTACAGCTCAGGAGCTGGTAGAGAAGAGAAACCAGAGATTCCACTAGAGCTCTACAGTTCTGAGAGAAAACATTTGATGTCTTTTCTCATAAACTCTTGCATGATTGGTCAGATCTGGAGTTGGTTTGGAATCAGTTCAAAGGTGTCATGCCCCTGTCAGAGCCTGAATCTGAGGAGGAAGCCAGACAGCTGACAGGGAATGGGAGTGTGGCTCTGTTGGCTGTGGAAGAGGCTGGGGAAGGGCAAAGTCTGGCTGGGCAGAGCAGGGAAGAGATAGAACAAGGGAGAAGGAGTCCAGAGGAAGAACCAGGCCCATCCCCTCTTCATCCTAGGGCATGCAAGGTGGAATGGAGAAGAGAATAATGTGGGTTGCATGGCTTACGGGGGAGGAAAGGGCCCTGATTCCCTTCATTAGCTGCAGCTGGAAACACAGTGTATAAAAAAGGCAAGCTGCGTGCAGCAGGCTGTTGGGAGCAAACGTGACTTTATCTTGTTTCGTCGTGGCTTATCTGTGTTCCTGGCATCTTCCCAACTGTGTGAGTTTTGCCGTGCCTTCAAGTCTGAAATTCTTGCTCCTGCCCTGCCAAACTAATTACTTCAGTTGGCTTGTTTGGCCTTTAAGTTACTGTTTGTGTGGACCTTGTTTTGGATTGAATTTTCTACAGTCAAAGGCTTTTCCTGGGAGAGTTTTTCTCCAGCCAGGAGGTAACCTGGACATGGGGGCAAAGTTGGAGATAATAAAGGGAGTCTTATTGCTTATCTGACTGTGTTGCCTTTGTGCCACACCCCAGGTCATCACAAAAGGGCTCCAGGACAAGCTCCTTGAATGCAACTTTCATTGGAAAGTGGTGAGGCGGGGAGAAGTGCAAATTTAACATTGTCAGTACAGGCAGTCCTCAACTTACGACCACAATTAGGACCAGAATTTCCATTGCTAAGTAAGGTGGGTTATGAGTTTTCCTCCATTTTATGATCATTTTTGTCATGATTGTTAAGGGAATCCTGCAGCTGTTAAGCAAATTTGGCTTCCCCTTTGCTTGTCGGAAACCAGCTGGGGATGCTGCAACCATCGTAAGTACATACAGGTTACCAAGCACCCATTTTTAATCACAGGACCGTGGGAATGTTGCAATAGTCATCAGTTATATTTTTTCAGGGCTGTTGTAAGTTTGACTGGTTTCTAAGTAGATGGTTGTCAGTGGAGCGCTACCTGTGAAAGGATTTAAGAGATAGGAAACAAGATTATTTCATATTTGGATTGCAATTCTAAAATCATTATCATTTTGTATGTTATTATATTTTCCTTTGCATCAAGATTTGCCTTCCTTTTAATGG
The DNA here is from genome assembly GCF_049901715.1 of Pseudonaja textilis. NCBI lineage: Eukaryota > Metazoa > Chordata > Lepidosauria > Squamata > Elapidae > Pseudonaja > Pseudonaja textilis. The sequence continues at coordinate 906,611 of NC_141993.1, read as the reverse complement.
GTACCATTGAAACAGAATTAGCGATTGGATGTTTTTCACAATATTATGTAATAAGCTGCCATATGTACTAAAGGTTGTGGCAGAATAATTTGGGAACAGACTGAAATCTAAAATTCAGAGCTTTACAAACATTTTTCCTACAGAGGAGGCATCTCAAAATATTATGATCCTCTATTGAGACTGAAAGATCCCTGATGAGAATAAAGAAGCATACAGCATGCAGCTAGTTTGAGAAAAGTCATATTTGTGCAATCGCTTCCTTCATTTTCCCTCACTAGTAATTATGCAGAACATTGTTTATATCACTAAAACATTGGACGTGTTTTTATAGTAAAGCACTCCATTGAATTAATATACTTTGTCCCAAGTAATTTATTTGCACCCCAACAATGGAAGTAAGATACTTATATCTGTTTCCTTCATTTCTCAGAAAAGAAACCTACACATAGCCTATTCCGCTGTGTGTGTGTGTGTGTGTGTGTGTGTGTGTGTGTGTGTGTGTGTGATGCAGTAGTGGGATTCAAATAATTTAAACAACTGGTTCACCCAGGGCCGGGTTGGCTGTCATGGGAAGCATGGTTCATCCCCATCCTCCAGCTCCGCCGCACATGCAGAACGAGCCTTCTGTGATGGCCACCTTGACCCTGGGCGAACCGGTTGTTAAATTATAACCCCCTCCCCACTGTCAAAGTGGATCCTGGGTGCTTCACTGTACGGCAATGGAGCAGCCGGCACGAGGGAAGGAGGAGGAGCAGGGAGAAGAAAGAAGGAAAGTGGCCCTCTCCTTCCCTCGTACCAACCACTCCATTGCCCATTTCTCCATTGCAGCGCAGCGCAGCATCCACTTTGATTGGGGGGTGTGTGTAGTTTAACAACCAGTTCGCCTGAACTGGTGCAAACCAGCTGAATCCAACCTAACCACCCCACCCCCGCCATCTGTGTATCTTTATGTCTCTGTGTGGCTTTGAGTCTGTGTTGACTCTTCCTGGACTGATCCCTGCAGCTTTCTTGGTCAGGTTTTTCAGAACTGATTTGCCTCTTTTGTCTGTTTCTTAGGACTGAAATGGAATGACTGGGCAAGGGGCTGGGTCTGTGCAGAAATCAGGATTAGAACTCATAGTCTCCTGGTTTCCAGTGTGGAACTTTAACCACTGCACTTAACTGGTTCTCATAGCATATTCCTAAAGCACTACAAGAAGAGATGGGATTCAATTGGTTCTGATCAGTTCTGGAGAACCGGTAGTGGAAATTTTGAGTAGTTCGGAGAACTGGCAAATACCACCTCTGACTGGAGATTTTACAATATCCTTCCCCTGCCACGCCTACCAAGCCACGCCTACAGAACTGGTAGTAAAAAAAATTTGAATCCCACCACTGACTACAAGCATCCTATTATGTGGAAAGGATGAGATCTATCATCAGTGATATAATATTCAACACAGAAGTAATGAAAACAGAAGGCATTCAAAAAGAGATCTCCGTGCTCTTCTACAGTAAACAACACAGACAGGCACTAAAAACTTTAAATGGATTATTATTGCACACTTATGGTAATTGGAATCTATAAACTACTAAAACCTACTTGTCTGTTTATAATTAGCTGAAATGGTATGTCCCAGGACAATTTTTGAATCAAGGTAGCTCAAAACTGCTAGCTTCCAAAATGTGTAGAAAATCCAGGACCCATTAAACCTATGTAATTTAAATTTCAAGGATCTTTACACCAGTTGTATTTGCAAATTTGCGACTGCTTCAGCCCTGCTACAGTCAGCTATGGTCATAGAATCATGATTTCCAATGCCCCCTGCCTGTTTCCCATAAGCAAAGCTAATGAGAAGCTAGCAGGAAGTCAGATCTGGTCCCACTGCTTTTTTGTCTGGCTGGGGTCATCCTATTTATCTCTTTAGGTAAGGAAATATTGAAAAAAGAAGACCCAACAGATCATAAGTTGTCTGGTTAGAGCTAACTAAGAAATGGGATTATCATTTAACACTTTGCAATAAATAAAAGAAAATTTTCTACTTATTCATAATTCAAAATGTTAAAGATAAAATTGAATAATAATAGAAAATCCCTCTAACTGTATTTATTTATTTAAGAAAAAAAAATATGGCCACTCAACTTACTCTCAGTGACTCTGGGCAGCTTACAAGGATATACTGTATTAAGTAAATCTTCCTTCAGTTTTGCCTCAGCAATTTTCCAAAGAAATACATTTACTTCCCTTGTTCTACTGATTTCAGAATTTGGAACACTAAGATTCATGTTCAATAGAGTGAAATATATAAAAAAGCAATAGAAATCTAGGTGGACTTGACTGCAGTACTGATTTCAGTGGGATCTCACTAAATAGCAGATAAAGTGGAACCAAATTTATATTATTCTAAACAGCCAGACAACTATCTTAATTGCCCTGATTGTACTTATCATGATCATATTAGTGTAATTTTTGTCTCAACCATCTTAACATATTTAAAATCTTTTTATGGTAATTTATGGATATGCAATAAGACAGAATCCTAATAAAAACGTCTTAATTAGAATTTGCTTTTTAAGTTTCTGACTTCTACAGTTTTGTGACATAAACATAAAATGGGTTTTTATAACTTTGTGTGATCAGCTTCCCACCAAGTGATTTCTAGTTAACATTAAGGAAGACTGATGTTTCTTCAACAGGCACTAATGTGTGAAAGTTTTCTTTCTAAGTACATAATTGAGTTGGGGGGTGGGAGAAGAGATGAGAAAGCATTTCATGGGAAAATAAGGTAGCCAGAAATTCTGCATTGGGATCTGTTTATATTACTGAATTAAATGGCATGCTACACCATAACCGATTGGATTTGCAATTCATTGCAAACTGTTCCCTATGGAGGAGAAACATCTATGTGGATCTCAACAAATGTGGAATGCAAACTACTTTCCAGAACTTCCAGAAAGAAGACTAGGAAATTAACCTTTCCAATCCTAAAGAAATGTGCCCTGGCATAAAGCTTCCTCCTGGTACGAATGGTGTACGGTGAAAAGAACAACAAATGAGAATTATATTTAAAGTAAAATAATAGTCTCGTGTATAATAAAGCATAAGTGCTCTAGGAAGATAGTCCCTAGTGTAATCAGTCTTGCTTCCCTCCACTAGAAAAGAGACAGGGAAAAACAGCAGGAAAATATAAAAGTCAGACCAAGCTGTGTGGATTCTTCCAGAGCTGGCCAGTAGAACTCTATGCTTCAGACATGGAAATTGCATAACAAAATACAGCTTTGAGGCAAGAAGGGAGGTTTATGTATAGTTGTATTAAGTACTGGAACATTTGTATCTTGCCTTTCAATCAAGGTAATCATGAGCCTTTATTAGCCCAAGGAAAAGGACAAAGAGTTTATTAGCGAAATTATTCTTGATTTTAATGTCCTTTGGCTATAGTAACAACAATCCAGAGAGGAAGAAGTGAAACAGCAAAGGGCCCTGGTGTTTTCTCAATGAAAAGAAGGCCTGTGGCTGTGCTGCCAAATGTCTTACTTTCTGGAGTGGTGAAAAGCATCTAAGAATATAATTAAAACAAGAAATTGGCAATGTAATTTGAATGTAGAATAAACATTGATTTCCAAAGAATTTTAAGTGATCTGGGGGAAGGTGCATGTGGTGGGGTTTCTTCATTCATGTACAAGTCGGAAGAAAGAAAAACCCCACAAGAAATCAATTTTATGTTGCAGAGAAATACAGCCAGAAGACCTCAAACAGTAAAATCTGTACTTGTTAAATTACTACTGACAGTTATACACGGAAGTAACCTCTTTCTACTGTACATATGGCTTCCCATGGATTTCTAATTGGATTTGCACGGTCCACGTAGGGGGGAAAATCAAGTAACTCCAACCTTATTTTCAACAAGAGATGAGGATTATATTTAAAGTAGAAATAACAGTCCAAATACAATCATGCATGGAAAGTGTTATAGGAGGACAATTTATAAAGTGATCAATTTTGTTTCCCTCCACAAGAAGAAAAAGAGAAAAAGCATAAGGAAAACATAAGGGAATAGTGAATGTGAAACAAACCAAATGGGTACTTTCTTACCTCACAAGTAGAATTCTGGATTTGAGACAGGAAAATTGCATAATAAAAGCCTTATTTTGAGACAGTTGTGGTATAAGGTAGGATGAAAGATGGTGTTTGAGGCATCTTCTAGCTTGCCTTTTAATCCTGGTTTATTCTGTAGGCCCTGATTACTCTAATACAAGTGTCTTCAAGCTTGGCAAGTTTAAGACTTGTGGACTTCAACTCCCAAAATTCCTGAACTAACATGACTGGAGGAGGAATTCTGGGAGTTGAAGTCCACAAGTCTTAAAGCTGTCAAGTTTGAAGACCCCTGCTCTAATAAAATGACAATTTTGTAGTGAAATTATTTCACTAATTATTTCAACTAGAAAACAGTGGGAATATTAGAAGAAGCAAGACTGAAAAATGCAAGATAATTTTAGCAGAAGACTTCAACCAAGCATTGACTGACAAGCTCATAGGCTTACTTTCTTCATGGACCTATCAAAAGACATAACCAAAGACCCAGTTGGAATTCATCAGTTCAGTTAAAACATACCACATTCTCCCCATCATGCAACAATCAACCAATTCAACAATCACAGGAAAAGAATTCCAACCACCAGACATCAATATTAGCCATCACACAGGAAGCAACCAATACAAAGATAAAACCACCATTTTAGCATCTGAATAAATAATCTACCAATAACTAGGTATTGGTCACATTGCAAAGCAACATGTGCTCACAAATCACTTACCAAATATGTTCAAAGCAGGCAAGGCAGAAGAACATAAAATCCCTACATCTGTAAAACTCCTGCATTGATGATGCCACCTTGAAGATTAATCAAAAACCACCTTTGGGAAATTAATGAAACATCTGCAATCTTCAGATCAATCTTGGAGAACTCTTACAATGCAACAAGGCAATTCTGAGCCACACATTCAACTTCTTCTTCTCGTTGTTATTGCGAAGTCGTGTCTGACACATTGCGACCCTATGAACAACATTCCTCCAGCCCTTCCTGTCCTCTCCCATCCCTCGGAGTCCATTTAAGCTCAGTGACTCCACCCGGCCACCTTGTTTTCTGCCATCCCCTTCTTCTTTTGCCCTCAACCGTTCCCAGCATTAGGCTCTTCTCCAGTGAGTCCCCCCTTCTCATTAGATGGGCAAAGTGAGTTTCATCTTCAGGATCTTCACATATTCTTCACACATCTTCAGGATCTTCACACATTCAGCTACCATGACACTAATGCATCTGAGTCAGATTTCTTTCAACAGTAATGTTGCCCCTGTATATATTTAAAATATATCCTACTAAAGGAAATGTCTTATATGATAGAGCTAATCTTAAATCACAACATATCCCCCCAGGTAACAATCCCATACTGCCTGATTCAATGGTTTCACAATTTTACATTTAATGGTCTGAGATGGCAGGAAACCCAAATAAAAGTCATTCACTTGAAACTGTTCTATTTAATGAACTGTAAAAGGTCAAAGATACGCAACACTGAATCTTCATTACAGGCTGATTGCTTATTTCAGGCACACTTTCACATTAGAGGCTACATGAGAGCGGAAAAAAAATGTGTTTTTTTTTACTTGGTTTATGATGGAGGTGTTGACTGGGAGGTGGTCTCAGGCTAACAGAGCTGTGCTTTGAAAGGTACTGTGAATGATGAACTGTGTTCCACTGAAATGACATTATTAGCTTTGGCGAGAAGCTAATTCAGCTATCTTCCAATTTTGCCAACCATAAAGAAAATCTTTGAAAAAAATATGTGTTTAAACTGCAGAATAATAAAGCACCTAGCTCACAGTTCACTGGCAGGGATGCTCGTTGTTGTGGAAGGTGTGCATATAGTAGGAAGAGATAAATGGGAACAATGCCCAGCAGCTATTTCAGCAGAGGTCTCTGTACTCTTGGTTGCTGATTTGGCCCTCTCAGTTATCTGCCAGGCTACCACATTCAACACAGGCAGCGGGATCAGGGTTGCAAAGATACACATGAAGAAGACGCTAGGCCATTATTACAATGTGCACGTATAACTTATTTTACATACACACACTTTACAAAGCAAAAGAACCCATTAAATCCAGACAGTGAGTTAAATGTACCCCGTGAGTCAATTTGTCTTTAGTAAGAACATACTCAAAATGATATTTAGTTATTTAACAATACCTATCACCCAATCCACTCCAAATGGAATCTACCCAAGTCCAAAGATGTGCACTAAAATAACTAAAGTCAACAACAAGCAAAGAAACTCAAAAGCATCAAAGGCACAATTCAGTTAACATAAGGGCTAAATCTTCAAAGAAACAATGCTTTGACCTGTCAGAAAACATATACAATATGAACTATTCATACTACTATCTTCTCCTTTGCTTTTTTTCCCCTATCATTCTATCTTTTGTCCACCCAAACAGGTAGACTAGACTAAGAAACAGACTGTGTAGACCAACTCGCTGTGTCACATTGCCATCATGTGACATATTGCAACATTTTCCCCTTCATGGAGCTGGGGTGGGTGTGGCCTGCGCATGACACGTCTGGCCCATGGGCTGCATTTGGTATAGACCTAAAGCTACTTTTGTTAGAATGGTTATAGTAACAGAATCTTGCAAGTTTGAATGAGCTTCCTTGCTCTGCTGTTTATCTTCATGTGAATCGGGAGGAGCGGAGCTGAGACATTTTCCTAAAGCATTTTCTTGGCCTGGATTCAATATTCATTTATCTGATTGTTGCTTTGGTAATACAATTTCACTTTAGCTAAATTCCAGGACCAAAAATAGTCTTGGAGTCACAAGGCAGAAAAGCAAAATAGACAACAAAATTCTTGTCTCTATTATATAGGCAAACAAACCAATGCAAATTTAATAAATATTTGTACCTCATTTGGTCTTGTGCAGGCTTTTGTCTGATTATAAAAGGGCATTTAATTCTTGCTATACTACACAAAAAAATATTGCATTTTTATTTTATTTATTTAAAAATCCTCTTACTTGAAAAAACAAAATAGCATTCCTATAAAACAAGGGGTTTTATTATGAAGCCAATTATGAAGTTTAAAATTCAAGTTAGCAAGATAATTTTAGAATGGTGACAAATAATTAGCTGGTGCATGTGGATCTGGTTTAATAATTCATTCTGCAACAGCTGTAGTAAATTCTTAGCAATCTGCTTGACAAAGAGAATAGGCACCTGACAAAGAAGATAAAAAATACAACAGTATTTGGAGCATGGGGTCAGTTGTAACAGGACACATGTTATGCTCTCCCTGATATCTTACCTGATTAGAAATGAGTCTTGCAAGAACATCCATTCTAGATCCTGACTCAGAGATCATTTTAGCTGCATTAATCACATCTGATGTATTCTTCAGTGGTCCTCTGCCCCTTTAATTAAAACAAAATATATATAACGAATATTAAACATCTGTACAATCTTAGAATAAATATGAGAATACAATTTATTTTAGTCCTCTAAGAATGTCTGTTGCATTTGAAAACAAGAGATGTGTCTGCCTAAAAGGTGATCACATTTTTATCTACTGCATGTGTGATGGCTCTGATTCTGAAGGTGGCCTACAATTTACTATAAACATATTTTAAATCAACTTCTAAAAGGTAAATTAGCAACACCACCAAAGAATCATGCAAAATTTGCTGAACTGCTAGAAAAGGAGACAAGCAACCTCTTTGCACGACTCTAAGACCAAAATTCAACAGATCTCATCATTTAAACATACCTTACCTTTGAAAAGGGCATTGAAAGAACATGTGAATATTTCTATTTTCTTTAATGGGAAAAGCCAAAGACATTCTTGAATGGGAATTTCAAATAGTGCTTTTGAAAAGAAGGCAAAACATTAAATGTGTTTGGGATGTCAAAGGATGTTGGCTTAACTTGCATGAGAGGATGGCCTTCCAAACAGATACTTGACATATCAAATAGGGTCGTTATTTTTTGTAGAGGGGAGGCTACACATCCTGCTCAATATCTGCCTTGAGGATTATTGTGAAAATGTTAAAATCACACTGTTACAATGGAAGTTTTCTAAAATGATGTACCATTGATGTATGACACTAGATGAAATTATCTAAGAATAACTTCAATCACTGTCAGAAATGTGAAATACATAGAGAGAGAGATATGATGTTGCAGATAATTTTAAAAACTAATCAGATGCAACTGGACTTTTGTTATAGAAAACAAGGTTGGTTGGTATGCATCAAGCACGCAATGTGGGAAATGGGTTAGGACTTATGGACAAAACTAGAAAAGTCTTTTGGATTATTGGCTTTATATATGGCAACTGCAGCAAGGTTATTATAGGCACCAAGGTGGGAAAATACAGAAATACCTATCCTGGAGGAATGGATTGAGAAGATGGCAGATCTTGCAGAAATGGCTAAACTGACTTCTTTGATAAGGAAGGAACAACACATACTTTTAAAACAGAGTAGAAACTCTAATGGACTTTTTGCTGAAAATGGATAAACATGAATTGATGATTTCAGAGTTCATGAGTTAAAATGTTTATGGGTAGAAAGGAATTAAAATATATAATTTGGGAGGGAGGAAATGATAATTTATGTGTTTGCATTGCTGCCAAAAAGATAAAAAGTCACTTCTTTAAATACTTATTTTTGTTTCTCTTTTTAATCTTTCATTTTTTTATTTTGTTTTTTCATATTTCTTTATTTTTTCTACTTTTACTTTGGAAATGTAAAGTTATGTAAAGCTTTCTTTTAATAAAAATTATACCTTAAGAAAATTATACTGAGGGTGCATAGTCTTAAATCCCGGCAAATTCCTTTTGGGGGCAAGGGAAAAGAGAAAGAACAGTGATTTCTAAAAGATACCCTGATTTGCCTGTTAGGATCATTTGCCTCCAACCTCTGTGTTAGTGATATCACTGATCCTTACTTATATCTAGAATTGATTAATTGCAAATCGAAAAGAAAAAATTTGGAGAGTTGCCCCCTCACATGTCTTTTTTTTTTTCAAACTATTTTTTAATAAAATGACTGCTCCCCAAAGCACATTGAATTAAGGTTTGGTTTTAGCCATTCTTCTCATTCCTTCAGAGAAAAGAATTAACATTTTCTTTATCTTCTGCGTTTAAAAGCAAACATTGGAGCTTGAATTTCTGGCAGCCAATTTTTGTAATTACTTTGCTGAAAATAATCCTGTAAAATAAATTTGGATAGATCATTTCATTCTCAACCAAGCCTGTTTTTAAATTAGATAATTTACATGTCTCAAATTCAGTCCTTAGAATTGGTAATAACACTTAAAATAATCCTCTTGGTTTAATACACAACACATGTGTATTTCTCATAATTTCTCAAATGTTACAGTTTTAGAATATAATTTTAATCCAACAGTAAGATCTTTAACATCAAAACATTTCCCATAAATCTTTTGTACAGTCAAATGTTTTGTATAGTTTTTGATACATATATGATGTGGATTTAGTTATAGACATTAATTCCATCAGAATGAAAGCACCTTTGGTTTCTTAGAAGCAGCCAAAGCTGCTGGTTCATATTGAACTCTGAAACATGCTTGAGCTGATTGTATTTCCACTGTGGAGAATTAGGTTGGCAATATTCCATCTGAAGTTGAGGAAAAAAACACCTTACAGCAATAGTTGCAAAGTAATTGATTTTAAATTGATTCCAGATTCCACCCGGTTTTCAATAGAACATTTTGCTCTATTTTTAAACTAGAGTTCTTCCATAGTTAAATATTCATGGAGAAGTTGATATCCAGCAGGTCAGATAGATGTGCAACAATCCTACATTCGCAAGCCTGAGGCCTCTTCCATGTTTGCCCTATTTCTCCAACACATGAGATGCCGGTACAATCTTGTAATATGTCTCATCAGAAATACCACAATCCTATTTCAGACATAATATTTAATGAGTCAAGAAAGAAATGGTCTTTCAAAAAATATCTGACATCACATCTTCTGCATTTCTGAAAGCAATTCGCACCCACACACGGTAGCTTTGGTAGTTCCACCTTGTTGCTTAGAAGCTTGTGGAAGCAGCTTTATCAAATGATAAGAACATTATGCTTTGCCACCCACCTCCAGCTGGAGAGAAAAGAGAGAGGGGAAATCTATCAAGTGGACAGCTTAAAACTGTTAAGTTTTTAGCTGGGAAACCACAGAAGAGAGAATACTGTTTTCCTTCAAATGTTGAATATGGGTACTTGGCTTTGTGATAATGGATATTTACTGAAAAACATAGCTTGGAGGAATTCTAGGGCTCTATCCAAAGTATACCTCAGCCTTTAAAAGAAATGGCTTAGTGCTAAGATTTCAATTCAGTAAAAGTAGCCACTTAAAATGAGCCAGTTTAATATAGTGGTTAAGGCAACAGGCTAGAAATCAGGAGAGTGTGAATTTTAATTCTGCTTTATGCATGAAACCTGCTGGGTGACCTTGGGCCAGTCCCTTTCTCTTACCCTAGGAAGAAACAGGCAATGGCAAACCACTTCTGAAAAACTTTGAGAAGAAAACTTCAGTAAATTGTCCGAGGGGAAATCTGGGAATTAAAGTTCACGGGTCTTAAAATTGCCAAGATTGGAAACTTCTTTCTTTAAGATATTTCAGTGTTTGTGTCCCCACTCATGACTAATTTTCTGAATGAAAAAGAATGGAGGAAAAATTACACTGATGGAGGAAACAATGAAAAGACAAGCTCTATAATGAGTGGAGAAATGAGGCCACGGGAACCTTCAGTCCTTCAGGCCATTTGGAGTTTCTCTGACCGCTCCAGTTGGAAGAAGACGGAAAATAAGAGTCGTGGAAAAGCACATGCAGCAGAATCTCTGTGATATCATCTCTTCTTCTATTTTTGCCAAAGGAAAAAAATTGTAAAAAAAAAAATCTTTTCAGATTTATCAGTTATGACTTTGAACAATTGCTTTTCATTGCAATTTTAATGTCTATTTTGTTCTAACCTCATCTTGTTTTTATTTATTTATATTTTTCTTCTTGTAAATATCATAGATCGCACATCACAACAGTCCATCTTGCTGGATACTGAGATCTGCATGGTTCCCCCCCACCATTTGGAAGATTTGCTTGATCAGCTATTTCGGCAAGAGCAGATCATTTGACTACAAATTATTCATGAACATTATCCCTGGCAGGAAGTAAGATAAAGCTTCTTTTCCCCAGCCCAGTGATAATGGTAAATATATGTGCAGGAATCAATGTTTGCATGCACTATTTTTAATTCCCAACAAGGAAAAAGTTGAAGTCTTTAGACTTGAAAAGATTGACAGCTTCCACAAGTAAATAAATAATTTCTGTCAAAAACTAGCTGATAACTTTGATTTTACTATACTGATAATTATTTGTGCAAAACATATCTTCCTATTGCCTTAGGGGCATTGTACTGACTTTGACTGACTTAAACAAAAGAATCAAAGAGCACATTTTCTGCTAAATAGCATGTTGACTGGGAGTATGGTGGCAAGATAGATAGATAGATAGATAGATAGATAGATAGATAGATAGATAGATAGATAGATAGATAGATGATAGATAGATAGATAGATTTTTATTTTATTGGAATTTTTTTAAAAATGTCATTTAAGCTGCCATGAAAGCAACTTCTAAATTAAAAATCTTATTCTGAGAAAAAGATATCACATAAAATATAAGAATTTTTTTTGGAGAAAGCATGGCATCAAACAACTGAAAATAATGTTAATCATTTTCATTTAAATCAGAGAAAGAGAAATAAATAAATAAATTATAATATAAACGCATGATGAAATAGAATTCAAAAGTTTAAATGTTTTGGGGAAAACTTTTCATTTCTATTGCCAATATATTTCACCAGTTGAAATCTCTTCGTCAAAACTGTGTAAGCAAGCAATCTGGTAATATGTAAGTAAGTACAAATGCTTGTGTTGTAAAGATAACTATGAGAAGCTGGAAGAATTACTGGCCCACCTATAACCTTAACAACATCTGCTACTAGTTTCTCTTTTATAGGAAACAGTGAGATGGAGACCTAGTTGATGAAAAAATCCTGAAAGATGACCATGGCAAATCACTTCTTAGTTGTTGCCAACAAAACTATGCAGATATGTTTATGAAAACAGCAGGAATTGAGGTTTTTTTTTTAAACAATGCAGTGTCCTTACTTGGTGCCTTGCTGATGAGCTGAGCTGCACCACTGCTAACTCTAGCCTAGAAAGTCATTAACATACTGGCTGGGGAATTCTGGGAGTCCACACATCCTGAAAGTTGCTGAGGTTGGACACCCCTACTGTACCGACTCATTGCAAAATTTAGAATCCTGAACAGTTCCAAATTTGCAAAACATCTTCATGGAGAGGGAAACTCTTCACTGTACAAAGATATCTGCTATATATGAAGGAGATGGCAGAGGGGATATTTGTTAACATGTTAATTTTTTGTTCCTCTTTTCTGCAGGTAGAGTTTTCCTAAATTCGAAATGACTGAAGAGGACTAATGAAGCAGACAATATTGAAGATAAATTTATTGGTAGTACTCTGCTATTACCGCTTGCTCTGAGGTATAATCATACTGTTAGCTAGAAGTAAATCAATATATAAATAATGCTTTACTGAAGATGCTATCTGCCAGTTCTACAATTTCACATTTAAAGAGGAATACATTGAAAAATGTTTATTTGCAGATGTTAAGAACAATGTAAGAGATTGTGGTTGGGTTTCAAAGTTATATGGGAATGTTAGAAAATAGAAAAGATGTGGCAGGTTTCATGATAACCTTTATAATTGATAGAGGTTATTGGATTTCATAGAAATGCCTGCAACAGTCACTGGATTATGAACAGTACTTAAGATACTAAAATAGTAATTATTTTCTATTCAGCATGTAGAAAAATAAAAATGTAATTTTAGACCTTTAGACCTTTCAGTGAAGGAAAGACCCCTGAAGACAGTAGGAAAAATGATCTGGCCATTCTGCATTTATGGAATTTGTACTTATGACAAAGAGTGACCTGAATATAATACTATAGATAATACCCAAAAGTGCTATTAAAAGGGTGAGGGGTGAAGGAAAGAGCAAAAACTAAAGTTATATGTTATTGCAAGGCAAAAATAGGATGAGCAAAATACCTGGATCATATTACCATATGTGATGGACATGCATAAAAGTTAAAAATATTGGACAAAAATACATACATGGTTGGAAAAGAAGATAAAACAACCTATAGACTTAAAGCCTGAGATATTTTTACTGGGGATCCTACCTGAGAATTATAGTAAAGAAAAAATATATTTAATTATACATGTATTAACAGCAGCTAGAATTGTATTTGCTCAAAATTGAAAAAAATGAAAAGATTCAGGTGGAGGAGGAGGTGATTAAGAAAATATTGGAATGTGCAGAAATAAGTAGATTAACACTGGCAATTAGAGAACAAATGGTTGGAAAATAAAGTAAGAAATTAAATGTTATAATGATATATAATGATACATAATGCTGAATAGGCTGTAATATGAATATAAACTTAGTAAGAAATGTATACAAATATTAATATGTACACGAGATATATGTACCCAGCTGACACACTGTATAAACTGAAAGATGATTTTATTTTTGGTTTTTGTTATAAAAATAAACTTTTTATTTAAAAAATTAGATACAGGAACAGTTGGAAGAAATAATTAGCATGCAGTTAGATAACCAAGGAACCAGCAACACCAAATCTCAAAACTTCGAAGTACAAATATCTTCATATTTTCTGTCTGAAAAGCCAAAGTTTTTTTCTGAGTTCTTAAAGTAAAAAAAAAAAAAAGATCCATTATAAAAGTACACCCTGGATGAAAGCTAGATTTATCATTCTTCTTGCTAAGGTTTTCCATTTATGGACAGCTAGGGGAATGGACAAAAAAAAAAGTCCAACACACTGAAAATTGAAAGGGCAGTAAAAACTTATTTTCATAGCTCTGATCCCAAAGTTGACCCTTGGAATCAGTTTCAGTTACTTTGGCTGCAAGTTCATTGAAACTAAACTTGTCTGAATCTCCTAAGTTCAATGTTGACTTAGATTTGTGTTTTGTCTGAGGTACATACACAGAGGTACACAATGATGGATGGTATATAGCATATGTCCACAGCAGGAGAGAGAGTAAAAAGAATAAAAATTTGGTACTATCCATTAAACTGGAGGAATATATACTGTATAGTATAGACTCCATGGCTACTCAAAATAGCAGGATGAAAATATTTTGCCACTGACAACCTATGATTGTGTCTTCAATCTAACTCTTCTAGCTCATGGAGGCCAGAACAGAATTTGTAGGTGAGATCAGCTTTGCTGGAATTTTTCAGCTTAGTAAATTATCTATTTTAAATTCTCTTTCATTAAATGGGAAATTAGACACCTACTCCAAGCTTGCATGACCTAGGGCCCACTCTTTATTCTTCTCATGATAAAGGAGAGGCTTTTTCCATTTGATTTGAAATTAGTCTTCCTCCTTAATTCTCAAAAAGTCCCATTTTAGGATTCATACTTATTACCACAGACACAGTAAAAGATAGGGGGAAAATTGCTTTTTTGACTTGTAATCCTTTTAGAACATAGTAAATTACCTGCAGGGCTCAATATAGACAGAATATAAGATAGAAGTTGAAATTCATTGATCTCATTGCTTTTATCCAGCTAAGAAGTAAAAATAACAGGACAATTGCTACAGCATTCATTAAGAATGACAATTAAGGCTTAGTTTAACCTTACCATTAGTTATCTTCTCCCATGAAGTAGAAGTGCACATCAAAGATAGGAGGGGAAATAAGGGCATGAATAGGAGGAAGTGGAAGAGCTAGAAAAATGTTCTTTTCCAGCACTTATGGAAAACTAGAAATAATTTGAATGTTATTTCAAAGTTGAAATAACATTTGAACACAAATGTATTATGTTTCTCAGATGTTATATAACTTAACAGTACACAGCACAGTACTAACTTTGAGTGTATATGGGGAAAATAATTTTCAGAGATTGACTGGCAATTTTAGTTAATTTATTTACATAGCCATTACTTTTTATTATCAAGGGAAGCTGTTTAAGCCTTCAAAGAAAGAACATTTTAGTTAGGGCAAGTAGAAACACATAATTTAAAGTTTCTATTAACAGCTAAGAGAGCTCTGATTTTTCCCCTCAAGCTTACATAAGTGATCAGCATGAAACTGCTGTGACAAGCTAGTAGAAAGGAATATATTAATGAAAAGAGTGTCATTATACCTATTTCTTAGCTTGTAAAACAAGAATTAAAGGCCTTAGGAAGGCCTTGACCATTTCCATTTAGGATTTCCTAGCTCATTTTGTTGAATAATTAAGAAAAATCCTGCTGGTGGGATGATTAAAAGAAACCTTAATGCTCTTCTTGTAAAGAGGACCATCAGCTGGGCAAGTTACTATTTCATTAGACAGAGGCAAACCAGAGATCTCCCCGCATTATTCATCCTTGGCAATATTAAAGGAAATGAAATAATATGCAGGCAAACTTTAATTTTATTACTGCACCAAAGCTGTCAGTCCTGAGCCTGGGATACAAAACTCTTTACCCATTTTGGATAGGACATTCATCACCTTGCTTGTGAACTGACACTAAAAGCACACAAACAAGACCTGGTATTTGTTTCCTGTGAGAAAACTACCCTAGGACTCTTTTTGACAGTGGCACATGATTTGCTGAAAAGCTGGAGACTGGGTGAAAACATTTGTAAAGAACCTTGCTCTGAGCCCCAGACAGTTGCTAACTCTACATTGCGAATTTGCCAGAAATTACTTTGTTCGCAAAGTCATATTCCAAAGACATTTCAACATTTCTTGTCTGTATTTCATTTCATCTTCAGTTTTTCCTAATGATACTTTTATTTTGACTGAAGCAAGGCTTTTCACAGCCTTATCAGTTTGTTTATTCAGTATGTATCTTCCTTCCTTGAGGCTTGAATCCACCCCATCAGAGAAGACTCCATCAGTTCCACAGTTCCACTCCACAGTTCCTTCTATGGAGGTTTCCAAAACTGTCGTGGAAATGTTGAGTGTGTCCTGCTCGGTTATGAGTTGCCCCAATAGATACTTTATCGTTTATCGTCTGTCAACCACCTTCTGATCTTCCTACCTCTACATGTGAAACATACCCCAAGTTGAATTTGAGGGCAAACTGCCTTTCTTTCCTCCTCACTAGTGTCCCATTTGCCCTCTCTGCAATCAGGTGACTCTGAGATACCTGCTAAGAATTTAAATTCTTTCTAAGCTTGCATGGAAACAGTGCCTATTATTTTTTCAGCTATTTGCAATCCGTCAGATTATCTCTCAGAGTTCATCTGTCCAGTATCTGTCCAGTTCTGGCAGACCCTTCAAATTAACCTGTCTCTGTGCTGTATTTGGAATAATGCAATTATCTCTGTTGCCTTTTCTGCTTGGTCAATTTGAGCTATGTTGCACTGCTATAGTACTTATTTTCCAATATTTTTCACCTTCTAGTTATCGTTTTGTTGTCTATACTCTATTGCTTGGTTCACTAAGACAGCAGAGGCCACTATACCTACAATTTGCTATAAATTGGGGCCTATTTATATTTTCTTGTTTGAACACAGTCCAGAAAGAAAGATGACTATGTCCTATAGGAACATTCATACTACTCCATAATTCACCAGTCAAATAAAAACAAAACATTACAATTAACATTTAAAAAATAAAAGCCTCTTTGATTTACACAGAAAGGAGATATAGATCTGACATAAACCTTAAAGGCAGTTGATAAACCTGTAGGAAATGAGAACATTGTTACTGTGAAACAACATTATTTTCCCAAACTTCTCTTTTGTTCTGTTAATTTTGACAGGTTGTAAAAAAAAACACCTCTCTGGTATCTCTCACATTCTCTTTGTCTTTCCAAAAACAGATTAAAGCACACCAAATTATATACCTGCCAGTTGACTAGACTTCAGGTATATGCATGATTTCAATATAAATAGCTAAATTGGTGAAAATAAAAATATCTGCCTGGCAATTTATTGCCTTGCAATTAAAGTGTACAAGTGATTTTTTTAAAAAAAAAAACAAAACCTTAACTAAGATCTAAATGTTGCACAGTTTAAAAAATCTAAAATGTTGCATAGCATTGTCTGATTGAATACTAAAGAGCAAACCAAATGTTTAAATCTAAGGATCTATCCACAAATTCCCCCAATTGTAAGGTCCTTGGTGCTCTCTTGAGCTTGATGGTTTTCTTGCAGACATTTCATTTCTAAACTAGGTAATATCATTAGTGCTGGAATCCCATTTCCTTTCTAGCACTGATTATTTTACCCAGTTTGGTAATGAAACGTCTGCAAGAAAACCACTAAGCTCAGAGAGCATCAAGGACCCTGCAGTTCAACCCTGAGGTACAAATATCCTCTTGGTACCACATACGATATGGGCATCAAACACTTCAGAAAGCATGAAAATAGGAGAAAGTTTCACGAAGGCACATTACCACCGAAGAACAGCTATTTTTCCTGCGCATATGCCTGCAACAGAATGCCCTGTCCACCAGTTTCAGATACAGACCTCCAATAAGCAGTGCCATGGTCACATGATCAAAATTCAGATACTTGGCAAGTGACTCATTTTCATGATGGTTGCAGTGTCCCAAGGTCATGGGATCCCCTTTTGTGACCTTCCGACAAGCAAAGTTAATGGGGCAGACAGATTCACTCAACAATCATGTTAACTAACTTAACAATTGCCACAATTCACTTAGCAATTGTGCCAAGAAAGATTGTAAAATGAGGCAAAATTCACTTAACAACTATCTCACTTCGCAACACAAATTTTGGGCTCCATTGTGATCATAAGTCAATGACTACCTATATTGTACCATTATTAAGGATTTAAGTAGGAACAGTATACCATTTTTTTTAAAAAAAAATCTGAAGTGCATAATATCCATTCTTTGTCCAAAAGGGATAGATCAAGGGTCTTCAAACTTGGCAAGTTTAAGACTTGTAGACTTCAACTCCCAGAATTCCTGAGCTAACATGACTGGAGGAGGAATTCTGGGAGTTGAAGTCCACAAGTCTTAAACCTGTCAAGTTTGAAGACTCCTGGGATAGACTATTTTATACAAAGTGAGTTTACTGCATTTATCATAGGAAGATGTTACCAATTTTACTACTCCTTTTCATTTCAACAATTATCACAACAATTAAATTTATGGCGTTAGAAAAGACTGGTTTCTATAATTCTTCGAGTGGATTGGTACAAATAGTATATTAGGATTTTGTCTTCTATATTAGCCATTTAGAAAACTTCTGAAGAATTAAAAAACAAATGAATAAAAATTGATTTATCTCGGTGCTTTTTAGCAGTTTATTGAACTTAAGCATTTGTTATTTGATTTACTTGTTCTAAGTGCTATCACTGCTTATGAAGTTCCATACTAATAGATATTTTGGAGGAATTAACTGGCTCCTAAACCAGAAAATTCTTTTTGTAGGACTCTGATAAAGGAAGTTGATGGAGATACAATATTAACTCATTTATTTTGGACTTATTGTGTGATTGACACATTTGGGGCTTACATCAACTAGATTGATAATATAACACTGAATCAATCACCAGGGATTAAAAATATAATGCTCTTCTTGACTATGTGTTCTGATTTGGAGATCCATGGACTTTTCAGACATGGGGGTTGACTAAAGGAGTAGTCATATAGCACTGGAAAGAAGGTTTGCATTACTAGGTTGTTGGTGGATATCAACATGAATGTATCTACAGAGGCTACGAGATAAATGATGACACATGGCTGATAACAATCAAATTCCCACTAGTTCACAAGATTTCAGGGAACCTGGAGTATACCTACTTTATTGGTACTATAGGCAGATATTCTCAGGGAGAGGCAGTCCAATACTGTAGGATGTGACAAGAATTTTCTCACATTGTTTTAGCATGAACTTTTGTAAAATATCAAGAATTATTTGTACCTGACATGTGGAGATTCTTCCAAGCTGATTTTTTTATTGTTCCACACCTACAGACAAAATCTTGCCAGACTGAGGACTCCACTATCTGGATCTACTGGATACTCTGTAGAACTATCAGAGAGGGGCTGTCTTCACTCTCTTTCTCCTACACATAATAACTGGGCTGGATTACTCCACTGGACTGCATCCTTTCCCTACCCACTTCCTCAGTACCAAATAATCACAGTACCAAATAAAGTCAGTATTGTTGTTCCAAGTAAAATCATATTGACCTCCTCAGTCAGTATGACCCATTAGAATATTCATGCAGTATGCTAACCTGAAGGCTATAGTCAGCAAGCATTTCGCTTAAACCACACTCAACAAATGATTTAAATACCTTCCTCCAGATGTCAAAAGAGATTTCCTGGTTTTGTATTATTTACAACCAAGCCATTAACAGTTTAAAAGAGTTTAGTAAGTTGTCACAGATACAAAGCACAATGTTCTATTTTATCACATGTCAGTTATCAATGAGTTTAATATCTATTTCTTAGATTTAAATAAATATAATAAAACATTGCCATGACTAAAATGACTAAATTGACAAAGTAAATAAGTTTTATCAAAAGGAATCTACTGTAAGGTGAACATCCTAATGCCTAGGTATATTGTTGTGCCTTTGTGTCTTGGTGTAAATGGTATGGAGTATTCTTATTTTAAATAAATATTTCTTATTTATTTTTATTATTGTTATTATAAGCCAATATTGATAGTTTAGGATTGGGGTGCTCAATATATTGTCCATTGAAATCAGCTTTGGGCCTATAAACTCACCTGTCCCCTTTTATTTTCTAAATTTTTATTTCAATTTTAAATAAACAGGTAGGTGGCAGCTGCAAAGAGATGCTTCTATTATCAAAATAATTTTAACTCAACATAGACCCCAGATGTGTGCCTAAAAAAGGGGGAAATAGCTTTCTATGGAGAGAAGCAACTTAGAACTAAGGAGAAATTTCCTGACAATTAGAACAATTAATCAGTGGAACAACTTGTCTCCAGAAGTTATGAATGCTCCAACACTGGATAACCATTTGTCTGAAGTAGTGTAGGGTTTCCTGCCTAAGCAGGGGGTGGGACTAGAAGACTTCCAAGGTCCCTTTCAACTCTATTATTCTATTCTATTCTATTCTATTCTATTCTATCCTATCCTATCCCATCCTATTTCTTTGTCCACTCACCTTAAATGTGAACTGAAAATCAGCCATGAATCTTTTGGACACCATAGATCTTGTGGTAAATTAACTTTTTGGTGATGTCAACCAATTTACAACCTGCCTCTTGGGACAGGCATTTTCCCCCCCATGATGTGCTCTTACAATATCAAATATGCCCAATGGTCCCAAAAGGAGAAAGATCTTCTGGATTCAGGGAAACATCCTTAACATAATAAGGGACCTTGTAGGTGTCAGGGTTCTGGCAGTTACTCCAATTAAATCATGAGCCTTAAGGCACACTCCCAAAACTAAAGAGGATTTATTTGAAGTTAACGTTCCACATCTGGCACTAACCTGGGCGTCGCCAACTCTGAGATACATAATTCACTGTCATCCTTGATCCTGTTTTCCCCCCTCACCCCTCTGGATGTATCATCCAATGAAAAAATGTCCATAGCCAAGAGTCATCAATCATGCTCTCCAATTAGATTTTTTTGAGACAGAAGCTTCAACCATCTAATCAGTCTTTGAAGAAAATATGAATGGAATGTATTTTCAATTTCACACTGTTGCCTGCTCTTTGAAACTCCCTCCCCTCACAATTCTTTCTGTTGTCAACTATAACACGTGTATACAAAATGTTTTATGAGTTGACAGTAGGTTTTCTGGCCTAAACCCCAGGAGACCCTATACCATTCCAGACAAGTGGCTGTCCAGTCTCTTCTTAAATGCCTCCAGTGGTGGAGCACCCATAACTTCTGGAGGCATTCCACTGGTTATTTGTTCTCACCATTAAGAAATTTCTCCTTAGTTCTAGGCTGATTCTTTCTCTGATTAATTTCCATCCATTGTTTCTTGTCTTGCCTTTTGGTGCTTTAGAAAATAGGTTGACCCCCGTCTTCATTGTGGCAGGCTGTTAAATATTGGAACTGCTATCATGTCACTCCTCTACATTCTTCTAAAACAGTTTTTCCCTGAAACAGTTTTTTCCCATCACTCTGCTAAACAAATAATTCCCTCAACATTGTTCAACTATTACAAAGTCTGCACTACTATTATTGTTAATCTTGTCATCACTCCTTCCCACCCATCCCCTCCCACTTGTGACTGTATGATTGTAACTCTGTCGCTTGTATCCTTACGATTTATATTGACTGTTTCCTAGTATGATTGGATTGCTTATTGTACCCTATGACTATCATTAAATGTTGTACCTTATGATTCTTGATAAATGTATCTTTTCTTTTATGTATACTGAGAGTATTTACACCAAGACAAATTCCTTGTATGTCCAATCACACTTGGCCAATAAAGAATTCTATTCTATTCTATCCTTCTACAACAGGGGAGTCAAACTCATGTTGTCATGGCGTCATCATGTGACATATTCTGACTTTTTTCCCTTTCTCTAAACCAGCCGTGGCCGTGGCCAGCGGGTGACACATCCAGCAGCAGTCCACAAGCTTGACAGCCCTGTTCTACAACTTTCTGCAGCTACATCTCAAGAAACAGAATTACAAATAGTTGCTTTTGTAGTTGCTGTAACAATCCCATACTCTTACCTTTGGTTACCCATTTTTTAAAGATTAACAATTTTAATCTCCTGAAAAAAGTAGACATCATTCATTTGTATGCTAATACTCTGAATCTCTCTGTTTTGAGCGTTCCCTTATCTAACTCTGGATAAATGCCTGTGAATATTTCCAATTTGCCCCTCATTTAAAAGCACCACATGCTCTCTATTGGGAAGGACTGCCAGAAGTCACATATCATACTCTCATGAGCCAACTATCCAGAGACCCACATTTATGATCATGGTAAATTACATATATATTCCAACCCTCTGTCCAGCTCTTTGGGGAACTACTTTTATTTATAGTCCACGGAGTAGTGTTTTTAGAGGCTGCTGTTAAATAATCTAGTCTAGAAGGCCTTTGTTCATTTAAGAGATCATGAGAGAACAGAATGATGAATGTGATATGCCAAGACACTGACTTTCTATTCTTTACCGTTCTGTCTTTTAAATCACTTATCCATGAAAGTTTGAATAAATGGAAATATTTCTAAATTCTCAATTAGCATTGTCAGAAATTAGCATTCATCAGAGGTTAAAAGCAAGCATTCCTAGGAACTATGCCCTGTTTTGGAATACAAGTTTCATAAACTCTGATCATTAAGATAATGTGTTGGAAAAAGAGTAATAAGATATGAAGTTGAATACATAAGATGAATATGCATATGAAATTGTGTCTGTATGGAAATGTGATAACCCGGAATGATGCTGTATTCAAATAAGATGTTTTATTTGTTTTGTTAAAACTCAATAAAACTTTATTAAAAACAAAAATATAATGTGTCAAAAATTATGGAAATTGTGGTCCTGGAAGACATTACCTTCCTTATCTTACAAAATTTGTGTCATTGCAAATTTTGCTGTTCTCCAACACTAAGTATCCCTCGATTTTTTGCCATATTTTCAAGGATGCTGGAATGTAGTTAGCAACCAGAGTGCTATTTGTTGCCAATTCTAGCATAAGGCATCACAAAAGCCCTATATTACTAAATTATGTATATATGTGTGTGTGTGTGTATATATATATATATGTATGTGTGTGTGTCATTAGCTCACTGATCCATCTGTTAAACTTATGTTTCACAACTAATCAACCAACTAATGTTTTTCACTGCAATAACCAAGAAGTGTGAAAGCTGCCAGTCACTGGCTAATTTCCATGAGCGTTTCTGTACTGTATCATTTCCCTCTGCCGAATCCTCAAAAGACAGTATGAAACTGACCAGCTTTCTCTTCCCTTCTCCTAGCTTTGAAATGTGGAGATGAATCAGGAAACACCTAAAATCAGTCAATCTTCACCTCCAGCAGGCCAACAGCATCAGCTACTGAGGATCCTGGAACAACAAAAGTCACTTTGTTCCTTACTCACACAAGAAGGAAATAAGTGAATTGTTAGCACCTTCCATGTCTTTGAATAAAGTTTTTTTTTTTTCCTTTGGGTGCATCTGCGAAGTCGTAGGGGGAAAAATTGGCTGCATGAGGAAAACTTTCCAGCTGCAAAGTTCTCTCGGGTATTTAACGCATCTTGCAAGTTTTGCCAGTTAACCCAAACATGCTTTTTCAGAGGCAACTGGGATTTCTGATTTTTTTTTAAGATGTTTCACTTCTCTTCCAAGAAGCTTTTTCAGTTCTATAAAGCTTCTTGGATGAGAAGCAAAAAGTCTTCAAAGAAAAACCAGTCCAGTTGCCTCTTGAACAAACCCCTTTGGGATAACCATGATCTTGAATGACTGCGAATCTCCATAGACATTTTGCCAGTTAAATGATAGCACCTTAGAATATCTGTAACCAAGGCCCTTCTCCTGATCTCATGGCTGCATAATGCTCCAACAGTCGGAGTGGAGGAGGCAAATTCTAAATACCTCCTACAGCCACACACAAGGAACACATTCTGAAGCTCCTGGGCAGGTGACTTGAACTCCTGCTAAAGCTCCACAGAACTGTGCCATTGCAGTAAATGACACCAGCTTTGTTCTCCTCAACATTTGACTTTGGTGAATACATGGCAGAAATCAATGTTTTTGCAATCTCTTGCAATCACCTGTGAATTGCAGGTTCCATTGTGCTCTGAGCTGTAAATGCAGTCTTTTGTAGATTCAAGATTTGACCAAGCCTTATCTTTTTAATCACTTTAAAATGTATCCTTTTGTATAGCATCATCCCTCCCAGGTAAACTAGAAAGAAAACATAACAAGGTGAACTAACTGTTCTTTATTGTAAGGGTACATTAGTGGAATCCTGTAAGTCTAAAGACAGAAACTTCTCACACCCAGTTTTATCGGTTTGATCTATTGAGGCAGGTCCTTTGGAAGTTTCTTTCTCTGATTGTTGAGAAACTGCAACTTCCTGCCTCTCTTCTCGGATTGTTTTTTAGACGGCATTTCTTCCCCTCATTTCCCAATGTCATTCTTACATTCCACTGTGACTGCCTCTTTAGCCCCAAGCCTACAAGTAGCTGGGGGAGTTTTCTTTCAATCTGTTTGATAAAAAAAGAAAACTAGTCTTATCAGTTTTGTAAGATTTTTATTTTCTTTTTGTAACTCTTTGCAATATACAACAAAGGAGTGGCTTTAAAGTTGTTTTTCAAGTGTTTAAATACTTGGTGAATCTGATTTAAAGAAACTAATTTGAAGGATCCTCTAGAGTGGGAAAATCGTTCTGTTTACATTTTGATGCAAAACAAGACTTTGATAGGCGACTACTAAAGCACGCCATAGCTACTTTAAACAAAACTTTTAAACTACGGGCATATGAAGTGCTTGAGCAATTTAACTTTTCACTGGAACTAAAAGTTTGTTTGTTTGTTCATTTATTTATGTATGTATGTATGTATGTCAATTGCTTACAAGATAATAGGTATAAGTAAAAACATAGTTATGAATACATGGATACATATAAGAAAAAAAAATAAAAGAAACAATAGGACAGGGACTCTAGGCATGTTGGTGCGCTTATGCACGCCCCCTACAGGTCTCTTAGGAAAGGGGTAAGGTCAATAGCAGACAGTCTAAGGTTAAAGTTTTTGGGGTTTGGGGAAGAAACCACAGAGTCAGGTAGAGTATTCCAGACATTGACCACTCTGTTGCTGAAGTCGTATTTCCTACAATCAAGGTTGGTGCAATTAACCTTGAGTTGTTAGTGAAGATCACGGGTGTCAAACTTGTGGTGTCATATTGCCATCACATGATGTATCGTGATGTTTACCCTTTGCAGAGCTGGGGTGGGCATGATCTGTTCATGATACATCCGATCCACGGCTGCCAGTTTGACACCCCTGCTGAAGATGAACAAACTCTTTTGAAGACAATTGAAATGGACTTAAAAATGCAATTTACAAGAAAGAGATGAAAATACTGGATTTACAAGTGGAATTGGACAATGATCTAAAAATAAAAAACATAGAAGTAATGTAGCAAAGGGGAGTAAGCTTTTAAATTGAAATTCAAGTGATTTACTAGAGTGAACTTGAATAAAGATAACAATAACTTCAAGAGAAGAGGAACAGAGAGTAGTAGAAAATAGGAGTTAGAATTTTATTTATGGGACTTAGAGATGGTTTGAAAAAAGAAGGGGGAAACTACAATATTGGTCTGTTTGTGATGAAATGATGGGGTGCTATTTTTGGTTATATTTAATGGTTATCTGGGTTGTTCTCTTTTGTAAATGTTTAGTGGTATAATGAATTAGTTTGCAATACTTGCATCTTGGATAACTAGATAAGGAGTTATGTTATTTCTGGTAATGTTTAATAGCTTTCAATTTTACTTATTTATATATTTTGGTAATGGTCAGTTGTTAAGAGAGGGATTAGAGGTTTAGGCTAAATGGAAAGAGGAATTATATGCTTATGTTGTTAGGTATTTTTATTAATTTTTACTGGATCTTTGTTGATTACTAAGGAAAGCTGAAGATTCAGAGATGAGCTTATAGAAAATGGGGTTATGAATGGAATGAACATAGATCTGGTTTCATTTTAAGAGACAGGGATACGTTATTAATGTTAATATGCTTACTGAGGATGAAAGGGGGAGGTTTTTTTTCTTATTATCTTATCTGCTTTATCTTATTTTTTTCTTACTATCCCCCTATATTTTTCCTTCGATATATGTCAATGTCTATCTATTAGGTTTCTTTGTTAGTTGTATCTTTTAATATAATTCTTCATAGAATTATTTTTAAAAGACCTCTTGATGAATTTTTAAGGATCCTGGTTGATGTTTTATCTTCCCTGTAAGCCAGAGAAAAATACCTATTGGTTTAAGAATCCAAATTGCATAGAAATCCATAGATGAGTCAGGGAGGAACTTGGACAGTTTTTTAAAAATTCTAAATCTTACCTTATTACAATAAAATATGTTCAAAGTATCTCTGCTGCCTCTGTTTCTTGAACTGGCCTACTTCAAAAAAACCAATATCAATCTTGAAAGCCACTTTACTTTCTCATATCTTTCTCAAGGTCAGCTCCAAGTTCTTTTACAGCACCCAGCAAAATGTTTTAAAGGGGAACTGCACTGGGCAAAATGTTTGAATCAATTTCAGTTTATCAGTCAATACATTTATTAAAGAATTTAATAGAATCAGAGATGGTCAGTTGTTATTTAAAATAATACAAAAACTAGTCTTATCTCCCAAAGGTTAATAGGATTCTGATTCTTGGAACTCAGCTGCAGTATCTTTGCTCTCTCAAAACAACTTGAAGGCAAATCAGATTAACCCAATGATTGCTACTGAGTTGCCTGATTACAATTACCTCTGAGAGGATGATATAAAGGCAGAATATAAATAAAATTATCCACAGGGTCTTATAATTAGAAGATGGAGTAGGGGCTCCTTTTATCATGCAACACTTCACCACCCATAATCCTCTGAATGATACAAGGGTAAGAATTCCACCCAACTAGCCTACAACAAATGGCAACATCTAGGCGATGTTGGCATAAATTGAGAAAGCATGTTGAGATGATCAGTGGGTGATAGACACAAAATCTGAAGACTGTCAACCACACTGAAAAGTTGAAGGTAACAGCAAATCACTTCTAAACCATGGCTGAAAAGAAAAAAAAATTACAGTATCCAACACAACCTTATTATTAAGGGGCACAATGCATTTGAATGCAACTCTTTCCATATGAGTTCAAAGACAGACGCTGCTTGAGAATAAGTAGAACCTGCACCTTTGAGTATCAGCCATTTTGTTGAGAAAGAAAGAAAGATCACTTCAATCATAAAAGCAGTGGTTCAGGGTGGTATTCAGCAGGTTCTGACTCGTTCTGGAGAACTGGTAGCGGATATTTTGAGTAGTTCAGAGAACCAGCAAATACCACCTCTGACTGGAGATTTTACAGTATCCTTCCCCCACCATGGCCACCAAGCCACACCCACAGAACCGGTAGTAAAATATTTGAATCCCACCACTGAGTGGTTTCAATGTTTGATGCTTATCATTTGGGATGGCATCCGACCAGTATAACTACCGGTTCTGTCGCTCTGCGTTGTGCATGCATGTATGAGTGCAATCTATGACCTGCTGAGCTGCCTGGATAGCTGAGCAGCACTGCGTGCAAGTGTGTAGCAGTTGGAAAAGCCCTTTTTTCCCTGCTTTTCAACTGTAGCTATGTTGCGCAAAGCAGCTGCACCTGTCAGGTAAGAGCCTGGGCGGGTGGGTGGGCCAAAACAGCCGCAAACATAGAACCGGTTCTATGTATGTTCTCTGTTTGCTGCTCTTCAGAGCAACCAGTTCTGCAGAAGCGGACAGATCCGGTGGAATCCCACCCCTGCTTATCATTTTCTTTTTGGTTGCTGACAGTAACTAGATAAAGGGGCTTAGGATTGCATTTGATACCTTCTTGGAACATCTGTTACACAGTTGTGACAGGTATTTTTTAATATGGAAGTCTAATTACATTTCAAAGTTCCTAATACCTTAGTAATTCATCATTCAAATATATGTTTTCATTATATATTACAATCTCTTATCCAAATATTTCAATCTGTCTTTTTTCCACATACTTATCTCTGACCCACCAGGAAAATATCCTCCTCAACAATATTTCAAAGGCTAATGTGTCCTTTTGATTATATTTATTTAAATCAATTTAAATGACTGCCTATTGTACTAATGCGATTCTGCGTGGCTAATGAAGATTATTTTTTTTAAAAAAAATACAATATAAAAATGCATATTAGAAGTCATTAAACAAAAAGGAGCTGCCAGATCCCATGCATCAACAAGAAGGGCCCAATTAGTTTCCCAATCTTTGTAGTCAGAAAAACAGTCAGGTTTTCAGGGCTTTCCAATAGACGAACAGGGTTGGAGCCAACCTAACTTCAGGTGGTCCTGTGTTCTAGAAGGCAGGTTCAGGTGCAGAAAGGGGATGATCCTAGGTCTCACTAGTGACAAACCCTGATAGAAGGGACCCAGAGCAGGGAAAGGGAGAAAGAATAAACAGCAATAGCAGTTAGACTTATATACAGCTTCACAGTGCTTTACAGCCCTCTCTAAGTGGTTTAGAGAGTCAGCCTATTGCCCCCAACAATCTGGGTCCTCATTTTATCCATCTCAGAAGGATGGAAGGCTGAGTCAACCTTGAGCCTGGTGAGAATTGAACTACCAAACTGCAGCTAGCAGTCAGCAGAAGTAGCTTGCAGTACTGTATTCTAACCACTGTGCCACCACGGCTCAATAATATTAGGCAGCACTTCAGATACCTTGAGTCCATGCCATGTAAATATTTATAAGTAAAGGCAAACATTTTGCATTGCCTGTGGAAGTAACCTGGGAGCCAGTGCAGCTCAAGAACCCACAATACCCACAATTGCTTACACTGGTGGATGGTGGACCAAATGAAACTTCTGGATGCTCTTCAAAGCAGTCCCATGTAGAGTAGATTGCAGTAAACCATTCAGGAGCTAACCAAAGCATGAGTCACTGTGCCCAGCATCTCCTGATCCAGGAAAGGGCAGAATTGGTGCAAAACACAAAACTATATAAATCTCACATATACCCTTACTCATCCACAACTGTCACCTGCTCTTCAAACAGTAGTTGAGACCCCCAAATTGTGGAGTGGTTCTGTCTGGGGTAGTCTTGACCTTGATCCAAACCAGGACTGAAAAAGAGAGAATCTGGACCCATCCTAGCCAATCTAGTTTGCTGTGGTTAAGCTGAAGCTTTTTCTTCCCTCTCTGGGACTCCACAACAATGTGTGTCATTGAACGTGCACCTGGAGGTAAAATGGGGAGAGCTTTATTTATGTATTTATTTGGTTTGTCAATTGCTTACAAGATAATAGGTATCAGTAAAAGACATAGTTATGAATACATGGATAAATATAAGAAAAATAAAAGAAACAATTGGACAGAGATGGTAGGCACGTTGATGCGCTTATGCACGCCCCTACAGACCTCTTAGGAAAGGGGTGAGGTCAATAATAGACAGTCTAAGGTTAAAGTTTTTGGGGTTTGCGGAAGAAACCACAGAGTCAGGTAGAGCATTCCAAACATTGACCACTCTGTTACTGAAGTCGTATTTCCTGCAATCAAGTTGGGTGCGATTAACCTTGAGGTTGTATCTATTGTGTGCTCTTGTGTTGTTATGGTTGAAGCTGAAGTATTCATTGACAGGTAGGACATTGCAATGTATGATTTTATACACTATACTTAGATTGGACCAAAGGCGGCAGAGTTCTAGGTTTTCTAGGTCTAGAATTTCACGTCTGCTGTCATAAGGTATTCTGCAATGAGTAGAGGAGTGGAGAACTCTTCTTGTGAAATATTTCTGGACTTTCTCAACTGTGTTAATATCAGATATCTAATGTGGGTTCCAGACTGATGAGCTGTATTTGAGTATTGGTCTAGCAAATGTTTTGTATGGTCTAGTTATTAGTGTAATATTACCAGAGAAAAAGCTACGTAAGATTAGGTTAACAACTTTTAATGCCTTTTTGGCTATGTAGTTACAGTAGGCTCTAGCACTTCGGTCATTAGAGATGAGTACTCCAAGATCCTTGACAGAATTTGGATCATCAACAAGGTCTTGACCGTTCAGCCTGTATTTTGTTTGCTGATTGTTTTTGCCAATATGTAGGATAGAGCATTTATTTGTTGAGATTTGAAGTTGCCATTTGTTTGACCATTCTGAAACACATTCAAGGTCTTTTTGAAGGGTAGCAGTATTGTCTGTGGTGTTGAATAGCTTTACATCATCAGTTGAAGAGAATGCAGTTGCTCTTAATATGATCACAGAGTTCATTTAAGTAGAGTATGAAAAGAGTTGGTCTTAGAACAGTGCCTTGGGGGACACCACTGTTGACAGGTACAGAATTTGATAGGACGCTCCCAATTTTGACCATTTGTTGTCTGTTTGACAGGAATGCTTCTATTTAGTTATGCAGGTGTCCAGAGATACCATAAGATTTTAGTTTTAGGAGTAGTTTGTCGTGTACCACTAAATCAAAGGCTTTACAGAAGTCTATGTAGATTGTGTCTATTGCTTTGCCCAAATTGAGTTGTGTAGTCCATATGTTTTTGCAGTGTAAGGGTTGCAGATTGCAGGGTAGTTTTTTTCTGAAACTAAATTGTTTATTAGAGAGTAGGTTGTCTCTAAGAGGAGGAGGATGGATTAGTTAATAATTGATTCCATGACTTTACAGGTGACCTAGCATGAAGAGATTAGTCTTTAATTTTCAACTAAGCTGGGGTCTCCCTTTTTGGAGATGGGGATGACCGTGGCTTGTGACCATAGTTTTGGCAAGGAGCTGGTCCTGAAAGATTTTTCAAAGATTATGCTTAGAAGTTCGGTTATGGCAGTGGGTAGCTTTTTTAAGAAGTAGGCACATATTCTGTCCGGTCCAATAGATAGAGATGGTTTTAGATTGCGAAGTGCTTTTTCAACATTGTCTTCTGTAAAATCGATATGTATTAGATCATTGTAGTTTTCTGTGGTTCAGCTGGGAAATACTGGACATGATCCATTGCTGTTTACAGATACTGAGCCAAAGAATGTGTTAAAGTGGTTTGCATTGATGGTGTTGTCGTTGCAGTCTTTAGCATTAGGTCCTTTCAGGGGTGGGATGGACCTTCAGTCTTTTAGTTTGTTGTTCACAAAATTGTAGAAAACACATGTGGAATTGGTGCGTAGAAGGTTTTTTTCTTGTTTAATGTGATAATTGGTGCATTCAGCCTTTATCTGGTGGCATAAATTTTTGTATCGGCTTTTGAAGTTGGCAACGTGACCAGATTTGTTTTTCCGCCGAAGTGATTTATTTTTGGATTGAAGCTTCCTTATTGTTATGGGTAATGTGTTGGGGTTTTCTTTTTTTTTTGGTTTTGTTTTCGGAGTTGTTACTGGGACATACATTTTGATGACTCTTTTGACTTAAAGTAAAAATATGTTGTAATGGTCTTCAACAGTATTGCATCCAGTGAATAGAAGTTTCCATTTAAGAGATGAGAGATCATTGTCTATAAGATAAGGTGGGGAAGAGGTTCAGGGAAGCCACACCCTAGAATCTCTCAGGATCTATCTAGTAGGTAAGAAACGTGTGCCTTTAGTTTTGCAAAATTCTGTCCCTTGGGTACAAGCATATAAAGGCCTGGACTTGATTGGATTTTGCAGTGTCATTTGTAGGCTTGGGCCTGACATAAGAGATAGAACCTCCACAGCATCGCTTGGTTGGTTTTTGTTCCTTGAAATTTTAATAATATGGCCCCCTCTGTTCAGATTTACATTGCAATATACTCTAGCGATGTGGGCTTTCATATTTGCTTTCTATATTATGATAATGTTTGAAATAAACTGTTCCAATAAAGTATCCCAGCTATATTGGAAGTATTTCCAGCTTGAAACAGAGACACTCTGAATTTGGAACAACTCTGATGTGTATTTGTGTATCATTGCAATATTTCCCACAAGCCAGAAAAGAACTTCCAAGCTGGGAAGGGAAATTTTGTCTCTGAAAATTTCCTTTCTAAAATGTTTTTCTCTATCATTATTACCATATCTGTGTCCAAAGTGGGAAGATTCTGTCTTCCCAAATTGTCTCAATATTATGTTACCAAGATTTAGTGGCAAAATCCTCAACTATAGAGCTTCAACATTCAGTGGTTCTTGTTTTTAGAAGAAGCAATAAAATAAATGTATCAATAGCCACAATATGCCTGTTATGTGAAAAGGAGAGTCAAAAATTCTGCCTCTCTTGCAGATCCTGGTAGACGTAAATAAATACACAAACAAACAAACAACTCAGGGAATGAATACCCCAGGAGTTGTTGATAGTTCTAGAAAGGAATCATTGAGTCTGTCATTTGAACTTCTAAAACAGTCTGGTTGGGTACAGCAATCAAACATGACAGGAACAGACACCAACAGATAGTTAAGACCGCAGAAAGACAAATTGCAACCAGCCTGCCTTCCATAGAAGACCTATACGGTACAGATCAGAAGGATGGCTGAGAAAATACCTACAGACACCTCACCTCTTGGACATAAATTGTTTCAACTCCTCCCCTAAGGATGCTGCTGTAATACGGCCTATCAAATTTTTCAAATTTCAATTTCCAAACGTTAAGGGTGCTCAAAAGTTGTGACATGCCTTGGAGATTGTAAAGACCTTTTAGTTAGTTTAATATAATGTACTAGCAGATGTGATTGGTAAATAACTACATAAATATCATAACTTTTCAGACCAGCAATTCCTCAGCAAACAATTCAGACCAGAACTTCCCCAATACCATCAAAGAAGAACATTATTCTGTGTGCAGTGAGCCAGGTGGAAGGTATTATTTCACTCCAGAGAAAGGCTCAAAAACAAAAACCTGCCCAAGTAATTGTAGATAATCTGGTATATTTCAAGAAGAAGAAAGGCATTGACAAAAGCCATTGGAGGAGATTCTACAAATATTATTACTGGCTGTGAAGGTGGTGTCATGCACTGGGAAGAGGTCAAGCCAGAGCATCCACTCTGGTGGAGCTGATTGAGTGGTCTGAAAGCATATATGAGCCACCTTTGACGTGCAAACTGACTACAGCGGAAATAAAGAAGTTCATTGACGAATCAATGCAAGTACCACAATAGCTCAATCAATGGAGAGTTGTGTGAATAAGGTCACAGAGGCAGCAAGCACATGAGAAACCTGAGGGTTATATCAGAGATCAAGAAGCAAGTTGGTAGCTGATGAATCAAACAAATCAAAATAGGACTTGATAAAACTCACTTAAACATTTTTGTAACTCATATTATTGCTTTCTGATGTTAGTTTATGGTTGCATGGATTTTTGCTTAGCTAGATAACATTCATGGAGGAAAAAAAAAACTTTAATTTTTGTATCACAAGGTGTAATTTTGAGAAGATAAAGTTAACAGTATTTGTGGGGTATATGATTTACCACACCAAGCTAAACGTTGTAAAATTGCAAA
Source organism: Pseudonaja textilis (assembly GCF_049901715.1). Lineage (NCBI taxonomy): Eukaryota > Metazoa > Chordata > Lepidosauria > Squamata > Elapidae > Pseudonaja > Pseudonaja textilis. The sequence continues at coordinate 873,377 of NC_141993.1, read as the reverse complement.
AATAACAACATATTTGAATTCTTGGTGTACAGACACATATTTTACAACCCCTTTGAAAAAAAATTGCAAAAATTAATTTTCACCCCATTAAATGACACGTCCAACCTCTATAGGGCATTGCATGATAAAACAACTAAACACGGGGACAGTTTATTCTTGCGTTCCATCCATCTGCTGAACACCTAATTCTCACAGGGCTATCTAATGTCTGTGTATATTTACCCATTTAGTATGGCTGTTGTATTATCATTTATCCTTCATGTCATCTTATCCCCCTCTTATTGGGATGATGATGATTATTCTTTTGCTTTGCCTGCATATGGAGAGCTTCGGCATAGGAGACATATTCCTTGTGTATCTAATCACACTTGGCCAAATAAAGTATTCTAGTCTAGTCTATGTACAACTGCTGTGATCACTGGTCTCCTGCCCCACCCCCCAGGCAAAAGTGCTTTAAGCCTGAAAGGTTGCAGGTGATATGTACTCTGAAATAATACCTAAAACAAATGCAAATTACAGCATGACTTTTATAAGGGGGATGGTGAATTGGATAACAATATGGGCTGACCTTATCATAACTGACTCGGTGCCTCTCGATTATTTTTTTCTAAGAAGGCTTCACACTTGCCCTTTCTACTGATGCTAGCACTCTCGAACATAAATTGTGCCTTTTATTGTATTTCTCTGCACACAACACCTATTTTTCGTGATCTGTCTTTTCCTCCTCTAGGGTCCTCTGGCAGCTGCAATTTGTCTGCTCTGGCTAATATGCACTTCAGAATCCTATATGCAAGGAGAGAATTCATTTTTTCCCCCACTAAAGGAAATTATGGCAGGATTTAGCCAGTGGGACTTCACACAGATGGCCACTCTACTTTTAATGAGTGATATAGACATTTCAGAAAAATGACAGCATGATAATTATTTCGTATGTATTTTCAGGTCCCAGAGAAAAAGAGGTCAGCTGCTTTAATTAATTAAGCAACTGCTTCTGTCTGCAGATGTAGAAACTGTTGTGTTTGGCTAGGTCTTCAGGAGGAAGCCTCTTTGCCTCATTCACTTTCACTTACTCTTTGGTTTGTTCTAGAAGATAGATCTTTAATGCAATTCCCACAAGGAAAATAATAGGTTCACCTCTGCTCTGTTTCTGAGGAATCTGAAAGAAAAGGTGCATGTCATCTCTGCATGAGACAGCGATTTTCTTCCTAGTCTTGTGCCACAGTTCTAACTGTAGCTTGCTGCATTGACAGTAGAAATTCCTTCGAATCTCATCCTGCACAGTTAATCCAAACGCATTGGGGAGGGCGCCTTTGAAATCCAGATATAGTTTCAATCATCAGATACTTTGATGTGAAGTGAATATATGTGTCCATGTCATCAGCTTCTAGCAATACCTTTCCCCTTTTGCCTTTAAGTAGGCATACCTGAACCACTCTCAGAGTTTAGGGCTGAATTTATGTGTGTTATTATAGCTTGAAGGGAAAGCTATTAATATAGTTTTGCTTTAAAATTAGAGACAACAGAAGAGAACCTCATCAGAACATTCATAAAACAAGGAAAAACACGTTTATTCATACAACATATTTGCATATTTTCCACCTCTTTTTTTTTGTTATTTTTAAGTGTCTGATCAAATAAATATTTATCAGAACTCCAAGGTAATTATTGTCTGCTCATCCTCCGTATAAGAGGATGCTCTACATGAAGAGAAAGTTTGAGAGATCTCCTTCCCATCAGCAATTCAGGAAAACATGACATTTTAGAGACATTGACTATATATCACACAGAAGGAAAAGTCAAAACTGCCCCTGAAGACACATCAGAGCTCCACATAACTATTTACTATTCTTCATTGACCCATGAGAAATAGACAATAGATCTGGCTGCCTTAAAAAAAAAAATGTTCCTTGCAACGGGGTCCCTGCCTCAAGTTTGTTGAAGCAAAGCCAGCCTTTGCTTTTCAGTTGGAGAACCTGAGCTTGGTTCCAGGTTGTAGACCCTCTGGAACTCAGGCCATGCTCTCTTAATATCCACTTAGTGAAAGTGTCACAGAGACAAAGCAGGTTGGCTTAGTTTCCACTGGGAATCTTTTGTGAAACCATTATTTACACCAATATTTGGCATAAGGTCTCCTGACTTGAACAAAGGGTGGACTAGAAGACCTCCAAGGTGCCTTCCAACTCTGTTATAAGTCATGGGGCTGTAGTGTTTCAATGCTTTTTGAGAAAGAAGGAAGGCTATATGATGTATGCTCAACTAGCAGCAATCAAAAGTCTAACAATTGTTATCCTCAGAGCTGAACAATGGATTATATTCCTTTTAAAGTTCTGATATGTTGCAGTGTGATGGAGATAACTGCCCGAAGGTTATATACTTAAAGTGACAAGTTTCAATATTTGCTTAAATCCTGAGTCCATTCCATATTTTGTAACAATTGTCTGTGTAATTCATAACTATCATTATATCCAATCTTCTGTCTTACCGAGTTCTTTGAACTGTATGCATTTTACTTAATCTTCCTTAATATGTTTATTTTACTTACACATATCACTGAGAGCATGCTGCGACACTTTTTCTGTTAGTAATTAATCCAGCTGGTTTTCTCTGAGGGTCCAGATGCTATTCAATTCATCAGCTAGATCCAAACTCCAAAATAGTTCCAACTCAAATGTGAAAATGTACAGCCCCTCGTCACGAATACATCACACATCTCTAGGGCCAGCTATTATATTAGTATAAGGTACTGAATAGCCACTGTGATGTCAAATTTGTAAAAAGAAATCTAGGAAATATTTCAGAAATTTCAATATTAACTAGATATAAAAGCCAGAGAGTTAAACGTTTTGAAAAGTCTGTTGAAAGAATTAATATAGCTTCAGTAAAGGTAAGTCCCGATTCATTAAACTTTTGGCGTCCTTTGAAAGTGTCAGGAGGCATAGAAACTAGGCTGCTCAAAAGGCTTAAAAATATTCCAGAAAGCAATGGCAATGTACATTTTAAATGCTTTTTACAAATTTCTCAACAAATTCAAGAAACTCAAGCGTGGTACATAGCAGTAGTTGGATACTACCTTAGTCACTTCCTGTTTGGTGGGTGATCGCACGGGTGCGAGCGCCCCTAATGGGTACATTCCTAACAAGCCAATCAGCTGAGAGGATGAAGAAACAAAAAGGTAGGAGTGACCCTCCCATGCGCTTTCCGTTCTTTTATCCTCTCAGCTGATGTCAGAGGCTTTTTTCCTCCTCTCAGCCCTTTTTTTTTTTTTTTACTACCAGCTCGGCTGAACCGATAGCATACTACCACTGGTACGTAGCTAAAAGAACAGATATTCTAATTTCTGCTCTTGTTCTTTCTTGATAGCAATGGGAATAGCACTTTGACTGTGTTTTAGTGCTTTACATCCCTCTCTAAGCAGTTTACAGTGTCATCCTATGGCCCCCAACAATGAGAAATATTTTTTTCTCCTGAGCTTTCCTGAAGAAACTGTGAAAGGGGTGGGGTGGGGGAAATGGCAATTACAATATTTTAGAACATTTGCCCTTTGCAACAGCTGTAGCTCTGCTAGGGAAAAGAAATGGCCATTGTGATTCATGTCTTCATCATCTCTCATTTAGATTACAATTTTTACAAATGGCTACCTTTGCTAAATGGAAGTACAGGTAGTCCTTGACTTATGACCACAATTGAGCCTGGAATTATAGCCACAAATTGTCGCAGTGTTTAGGGAAGGTACCCATGCGATTGCCTCACTTAATGAACACAATCCTGGCTCTCCCCATTGTAGAATGAACAGGCTGTGTGCAGGAGTGGGATTCAAATTTCTTAACAACCGATTCTGTGGGTGTGGCCTAATTTGTGGGTGTGTCTTGGTGGTCATGCGATTGGGTGGGTATGGCTTGCTGACTGGGCATGGCTTGGTGGTCACATCACTGGCTGGACATGGCTTATATGTAAATATTGTAAATATATATGGAACTATTGATTTTTTTATTAAAAAAAGCAACTTTTATGCAAAATCAGTCAAAGCAGGCAGGCAGATTGAGTTGCTCACAGAATCACAGATTCACTCAGAAATCTACCTTTCTGCAATCTGCTACCTGAGTCTGCAATGAAAAATAGAACCTTCAGTCCTAAGGAAGCTTCAGTTCTGCTTTTAGATTAGCTAGAAAGCAAGAAATCAAACCATTTCCTGATTTCTAGCTAATCTAAATCTCCCAGCACAGCTGATAGTTGGAACAGCTGGTGGTTAGGGGGAAGAAAAGGAAAAATAGCAACTTTCCAAAAATTAGCCGAAGGCACAGGGCAGGCAAGTTGGATGGCATACAGTGAGTGGGTGGAGAGGGGAGGGGAGGGGCCAGCCAGTGGCATGATTTGCCAGTTCTCCAAACTGCACAGTATCGTAACAACCCATTCTATAGAACCGGTCTGACCAGGTAGAATCCCACCCCTGGGCCTGTGAGGCCAAGCTCTGTACTGCAACACTTCCCCAGTCACCCATGATCTGCCCTTGGCCTCCCAGGGTCTCCCTCACCCCCTGAGGCACTCCTGGCCCAGCTTCCTCCCCACTGGGTCTCACCCTCTTGGGCCTCCTCCCCCATCATGCCTTGCTCTACTTATCTTTCCAGAAGATTGTCTTTCCCAATGAGAAGCATCGTGTGACCTCCCTAGTCAGAAGCTACTGTGTACTATCCCAAGTGGGCACCAGTTTAGGAGTCACAGTAATTCTTGCAAACTGAGAATTGTGACCGCTTTCAAAATGGCAGCCACTTCTGGGCACCAAATGGCCTCTATCTAGAAAGATTATATGGAACATCAGCTGCTTTTCCTTGAGAAAGGAAATATCCCAAACAGCCTGGGCATTATGATTTTCACTATTAGACAGCTTTTTACTTTGGAAATAAAGTATATTATACCTAGATTTCTTAAATTCATAAATAACTTAGTTAAATTGTAACAATTCAGCAATTGATGGTGGAGTTGAATGCAAAACAGTGGTGGGATTCAAATTTTTTTACTACTGGTTTTGTGTGTGTGGCTTGGTGGGCGTGGCTGGGAAGGATACTGTAAAATCTCCAGTCAGAAGTGATACTTACCGGTTCTCTGAACTACTCAAAATTTCTGCTACCGGTTCTTCAGAACTACTGGTTCTTCAGAACCTGCTGAATACTACCTCTGATGCAAAACCAGAATGTTTCAAAATGTGAAGTCATCTGCTTTGCAAAAAAGATTTTATTAAAATATACCTTATTTCATGAATTTTTTTAAAAAAACTACTGCTATTTGAGATTTTAGATTATCAACTATATTTTTATTTGTCCCCAAAGGGACAAAATATCCATAAGATGGAAATGTCAACTTTTCAGTTCTCCTTATATAGTGTTTAGGTTTTAAAACACCTAAAATACATAAAATATGAATTATATTTGTCTTTTTTTCCCCTTAACCTTGTATAATCCCGATGGCATTTCTTCTATAAAATATTTTCTTCTCTCCAGTATATTAGCTTACCAAAAAAAATGCTTTCATTACTCAGAAGAAAGAGAGGATGCTGTCAGTAGACAACTTCAACCTGTTACCTTAAAAAAAAAATCTGGAATTTTGGGGCTCTCTAACCAAGAGGAGGTCATATTGCATTCATGCCTGAAGTACCAAGGCGCTTTTGGGTTGAAAGGATTAGCCAGTGACATCACTGTTTCCCGGGGGATGCCCAGTTGGGGGCTCCTTTCATGTCCCCGCCAAGAGCTGGAGTGAAGGATGGGAGCTCAACTCTGCCCCACAGCAGCACTTGAGTCTCAAATGTGGGCTTGCTAACCTCCATCCCAGCATCCTAACCATGAGAGCCACTGTGCTCCCCAGGTGGTCACATGAAACAAGGCACCTGGATGGCTATCCTTGGATGCAATGCTGTTGGAGAAATATTAAGATTTCCTCACCCTTACTGCCATGAGGTAGGCCCTAATAGCAGCTCAGACCTGAGTTCAGTCAGATTCATTCTTCATCCTCCTCCAGGAATGCTCCTGATGCCGCTTCCCCTGCTCTAACTAAATCTCTTTTTTTTACACAACCCAGGCATTTATGGCATAAAAAGATCTATTTGTGCCTTTTTCATGTACCCTCCTTATTACCAGAATTATCTTTGGTGTAATAGCAAAGTAGTCAAGATGGCGGCCACACCAAAGCCTCTATTTGACAACATACAGTAGGTATAACATAGCACAGTTATGGCGACCATCTTGACTTTTGAATATCCCATTTGCAACAATCCAAACTAAAAAGATCTGAGCAGATTCTGAACAGATCCAGCCTAAACTACAATTAGCTTTCACTGAAATCAATGCACCAAATCAGAGTTAATTGCCCAGTAAACTCCAAGGCCGCTGAAGTTCCTACACTTAAATACAATTTACTCTGGATTAAAAGCTGCTGGAATTCATTCTGTATTGAACATATTGGCTTTTTTCCCACATCTACAGACAAAAATTGCCCTTAATATAACTGAGTGATAAAAAGTATTTATGTATCCTAGTATTTATATATAACTGATTAGAGAAGACCAAGCAGAGAAAGCTTTTGGCTGGAAGCATTATAAGAAACCAGTACAAGTTGTTTTATTATAAAATGAAAATGTTCATTCAATTTAAATTGATCAATGCAATGAAGCGGATCCACAACTGGTATTTTGTCCTCAAAAAATCTCATAGATGACTATTAGTTCAGCAGTAGTCTTTTTCAAATGAGGAAAAAGACTCTTTGCCAATTTCCTTCCTCTTTCAGTTTCTCTCATATTCCAACAACCTGCTCTGGAGAGTTTGGGAAATTTGCAGATCAAGATGGGAAATTGCCCTGCATTTTGGATGGTGCAAGGGGAATTCTTCCTGGCAAGAAACGTTGCCCTCTAAGGCCCTGGCTGCAGCATTAGCCTACGTTCATTCCTTCGCTTCCTTTTCTGTCGGTGCTATTAAAAAGTGATATAGGCAGTAGGAGAGAGGTTCCAAGATTCTGCTTGTGAAACTATATTTTGTGAAAACTTTCTAAATATAAGTATCCTCTCTAGACAACTTACTTTTCATGCGGCCAGAATCTGAAAATAACACTTAACACAGCACAGTACTTAAGCAAAATGGTTCGGTTGAGATGTGGGACTAATTGGGGTAGATTATAAGGGAAATGCCGAAATATAATGTTACCATATTTTATTTATCTATATATTAAATTATTGCATTTTATTCCAATTTCATTTTAAATTGTATTTTATTCCAATTTCATTTTACATTGTATTTTATTCCAATTTCATTTTGAATTGTGTTTTATCCAGGGGTGGGATTCTACCAGTTCGCACCTATTCGTTAAAACCAGTTGTTAACTTTATAAGCAGTTCGGAAAACTGGTTGTTAGAAGAAATAACTGGCCTAATCCTGTGAGGAAAGCAGGAAGGAAACATTCTGGTCTTGCTTACAGAAACTGCCTCTCCATTAACCCTTATTACATTCTGGTAGGACTAGACTTCCTATCTCAGGAACGTCTCTGGAGGTTTTTTACCCTCCTTTGCTGGTACTTTGCTTGTGTGGAGTGACCATTCAAAGTTACAGTGGCACTGATAAAAGTGACTTATGACAATTTTTCACACTTACGACTGTTGCACCATCCCCACAGTCATGAGAGGCCAGGCAAGGAGATGCATGCCTCGATGTGAGTGATGTTGAGTTGGCCACACCCAGCCAATAACATGACCATCAAGCCATGTCCACCCAGTCACATGACTACCAAGCCACACCACCAACTAAGACACGCCCACATAACCAGGTGTTAAAAAATTTGAATCCCACCCCTGCCCTATACCATTCCAGACAAATGGCTGTCCAATCTCTTCTTGAAAACCTCCAGTGATGGAATACCCATAACTTTCAGAGGCAATCCATTCCAATTGATTAATTATACTCACTGTCAGGAAATTTCTTCTTCCCACAGAACTGGTTGTTAAAAATTTGAATCCCATCCCTGGTTTTATCCAATTTCATTTTAAATTGTTTTTATCAGATTTTAGTAATAATTTGTGTCTGGACCTCTGCACTTCAATATGGCCCAAGGGTTAATCAGTAAAATAAAGAATCCTTCCTGGATTGCACATTTAAAGTATATACATAAAGATGATATTTTAAAAGCCCTTTAGTGACTTTGAATGGAAAAAATGTTTCCTGTATATACAGATGTATTGATTCAGGCTGTATATTACACAATCTGTAACACCTTTAGGTTATTGTTTTATTTAGCTGTATTGTTTTTGCAATATACCAAAATTTATATGAAAGTGTTTGGCTAGAGAGCAGTTTTAAGTATCCTTCCTTGTGGTGTACAGAAGAGACAGAAAGGGGGTGTTCTAGATCATTTTGTTTTTCTTAGGGGACAAAGAGAGAGGATGCAGCCATATTTAGAACTATGTAGTTACACTTTCCTTGAACTAGTTTCAGAAAGCTGAAAAATAGTTGGGAGTGTCCCTAGGGTAGAGTCAAAAAGAGCCAAGGTGACAGGAGCTGTTTTGAGTTCCTCTTTTAAAAAGGGGACCAGAAATTCTCGGGGTAGGGAAATCTTCTAACACAATCATGGTAGGTAGTAAATCTGTAAATCTTTGTAAATACAAATGTGTTGAAATGGAAGCTTCCAGAAAACAAGTGTAGCACATCATTGTGTAACAATAGGTTCAATTTCTAGACAGAGAATGTTTATTTGTCAGCTTTAAATGATTATATTATTTGATAGGTGGCTGAAGAGCACTGAATACCTACAAAATCAGAATATCACATCTTTTTGAATCAATTATCAGCAACAGAAAAAGAATCCATTTTACTAATTTCCCTATCATCTTCATAGTAGTCTTCTAAACTTCTTTCTGCATTTTCTCCAAGCTTCTAAATAAAATTAGGGATTGATTAATTAGGGATTTACCAAAACTTGCCATTCTCCCTGTACTGCATCAAAATTGGTATTGTATCAAGGATCATTTTATATAGATGGATACAACCCAGTCTTTGTACAAGCCATTACTAACCATGTGTTAATTCCAGTGTTCCAGTATGTTATCTTTTGATAGTCTACTGTTTTAATTAGAACATCAGCGTTGTGTGGAAACTCTAAACAAAAAACATATCTACACAAACTATTAAAATTGCTTGAATATGCATTTCCTTTCCCTTCTGAATGTAAAAGTGTCATTTCAACCTAGAGACCTCCATGCCTGCCACTTGCTTTCTGAAGAATAATCTCATGGTTCATTGAGAAAATCCATTGCAATTCAATTAGTGCAAAATTGATTTGGGTTTTTAAGACAGACATCAATGTTCACAATGAAAAGCACTAAGTGAGTAAATTCCAAGTTTTTCAGTTGTCATAAATTATTTCTTAACCAAAGGTCTTCTTTGCATTAGATCATTTTGTTATATATCCATCATAATAGGGTCACCTAGAGTAAATAATCATAAACAAAATAGAAGGGAATCGAAAAGGACAACATCTCACTGTCTTCCTCCAAACCAGCATACACTTTAAAGCAGGATTATCCAACCTTGGCAACTTTAAGACTTACAGACTTCAATGACTGCCTTGGAAATTCTGGGAATTAAAAGTCAACAAGTCCTAAAGGTTGGACACCCCTGCTTTAAACAATCATTGTGACACTTCAATACTTTACAGTGAACATTTCAATTTTCAGTTCTATTAGTTTTGACATGCACTTGTCACCTATCATTATAAAACTTTTCTCTTTTCTATTTTGAATGTGACAAAGACTTCCAGTGCTCAGAAATATATATTTCTTTTCAATTCCTGCTTTTACCTTCTTTTAAATTACCTTGTGAAGTCTGTCATCTCCATCATAATCACACACATCCGTTTAGCGAGAACGATGATGTCATTGCTGGTGTCATCCCATATTTCAATCTCCTTATCAAGCTCACTCTTGACTTTCTTAAAATCAGCCACTTGTTCAGCTATCTTTTCTTTCTCCGCCTCTGGCAACTGAGTCATCTTTGCCTGCAAAATCAAGATAATTTGATCTGCAAAACATCTACCTCTATCAGAGGAGGTTCTCCTTTTACAGATTGGACGGGACTTTAATAAACTATCTCTGTAAACAAGATGCGACTGTGAAACAGCTTAAATCTAATCCACAAATTCCTATAAAAGGGCAAATTTTTATTAGATGTTGACCAAAGATCATAGCTAGCATAGATCTATGCACAAATAAACCTTTGTTCGTCTAGCATTTATTTTAATTTAACAGGCCATTCTTATATGTATCCATGTATTCATAACTATGTTTTTACATATACCTATTATCTTGTAAGCAATTGACAAACCAAATAAAATAAATAATAAATAAATAAAATATCACTAAAAGAAGACATTTTATGCTCCACCACAACGACTTTGCTAAATGTAGCATTGCTGTTTTCTTTTTAGCAAGGTCTCCAAACTTGACAACTTTAAGACTTGTGGATTTCAATTCCCAGAATTCTTCAGCCAGCATGGAATTGAAGTCCACAAGTCTTAAAGTTGCCAGGTTTGGAGACCCTTGTCCTGCGACAAGGGACAGCAAGTTCTACAGTATGTAGCACGTAAGGGGATATAGAAGAATAGACCACAACACCAAGGGAGACAACTCTGTGCAGATTTCAACTTGCTTTTATTTCTTCCTAATCTATTTAACTTGTGTATTGAATTACTCAAAGGCAACTTCCTGGTGCAATTATAAAGTATGCCAGTTGGTGTAGTGTTAGTAAGGTGTTCACAGCCATGATCTAGTACAGCGGTTGCCAACTGGTGGGTCGTGGCCCACGGGTGGGCCGCAAGAAAATTTTGGTGGGATGCAGAGAAATCTCATCCCCAGAGCATCTCCCCAAAGCAATTAATCTAGGCTGCGCAGAAACACAAGGCTGCACCGCCCACATGGCCCTTGGGAACCTCCCCACCCAGCAAACTTATCTGCTAAATTGCTATTTTTCCTTTTTACAACCATCAGCTGTTCTGCTGTGCCGGGAGATTAGATTAGCTAGGAAGCAGGAAATGATTGGATTTCTTGCTTTCTAGCTAGTCTTTAGATCTTCGGCTCGGCTTTTAAGCACAGCCGAACTTCCCTTAGGTCTGAAGGTGTTAGTGTTTGGGGACAAAACCCCCAAACAGAATGTGCAGCAGCAGTCAAGCCAGGCAGCCAAATGAGAGAGGAAGGGCCCTAGAGTTTACACACACTGATGACAAAAACACTGTTTGTAGTTTAAATAGTTGTTTAATCCAATTCGAGTTTAAACATTGTCAATCAGTCCATATGTCATTCACAAATATATCCATTCAGTAACTTAGTCCATGTACTAGTCAGTTCTATATCCTTATCTGCTTGTAAAGATATCTTCTCCTCTGATACCTTTCCTTTTGAAGACAACGCTGAGTATTCACAGGATATCAGCACATCAATGAAATAGTCCTTTCGTTCAGGTATTCAAACAGTTGTAGCAAACAGTAGCAAACTAAACAGTAGCAAGCAGATAACAAGCAGAGAGAGATTACGTTTCTCTTACTGCCTTTTATTGCCGTTTGTAACCGCACCCTTAATTAGTTAATTACAAGCAGTTTTGTGCTTAAAGCTACAAGTTACAAACTCCCAAACCTTGGTTTATATATTTATTCACCCAAACTTAGTTGGTGTATCAATGTTATACCCAACAGAAGGTTCTATTATTCAGTGCAGACTCATGGCAAGCAAATTTTATGTGACAGACTCAGCTAGCTGATGGCAGATAGATAGATCTCTGAATAAATCTGTGATTCTGTGAGCAACTCAATCTGCCTGCCTGCTTTGCTTGATTTTGGATAAAAGTTGCTCTTTTTTAAATAAAAAATTCGATATTTACATACATGGTGTGTTGTGAGTTAATTTTGTGAGTTTGCTTGCTAGCAAATTTTATGTGACAGACTGAGATAGCGGATGGCAGATAGATGGATCACTGAATGATTCTGTGAGCAACTCAATCTGCCTGCCTGCTTTGCCTGATTTTGGGTAAAAGTTGCTCTTTTTTATAAAAAAATTCAATATTTATATAAATATGTATAATTTTTACATACAAGCCATGCCCAGCCAGTCAGATGACCACCAAGCCACACCCACAAATTAGGACACACCCATAGAACCAGTTAGTGGTCCCTGGGATTTAAAATTATGAGTTTGGTGGTTCCTGAGGTCCGAAAGTTTGGTGACCCCTGATCTAGCGGTCATTCAGGCTTTTCTTCCCAAGAGGACTCTTTTATATGAAATAACTATCTCTCTCCATATCTGTTTGTCCAGCCATTAAAATCAGCAGAGAAAAGCCCTTTTAATATTGCCCAAATTTTCAAAGTTCTATTTATCATTCCAAGTTTGGAATGTCTTTCAGCAGTACAGTAGAAGGAAAGAGTAGATCAGGCAGCTGAATCTACATCTTCAAAAGCTTGTAAAGGGGTACAGATTTCTAATTATGTATATGATTATTATACACATGCTTAAAAGATGTATTTAATCCGTGTGATCAAAACAAGCAAACATTTTCCGAATGGCTCCTCACTGAACAATCACCATTCTCATTTACTCTTAAATCTCTATTTTATCATCTAGGTCTCACTCATCTTTTCACGTCATTGAACAGAATAACTTATTTCTCTGAAATACATTCATTTAAAATGTGGTACAATTTCTCTCAAGGGCTACCTTTGGTTTTTCCATTATCATCATTCACTGCAACCTAACATACAACTATTACCAATTTATACATTCTTTCTTTCTTACTTTCATATCATATACTATTGTATATCACTATTGTATATCACTATATCACATATTGTATATCACTATACATTCTGAAAACAACATAGATGGCACCAGTTCATACTTTCTGACATTTTAGCTAATTTGTTTATAACTGAACCAAAATGTCCATATCTATTTCAACTTTCCACTTTCTTTTAGTTTTACAAAAATACCATTTTAGTTTAGTCATTTGTAAATTAATGCTCTATTCCACATATTCCTTTTACCATTCCAGTGGCAATCTTCCATATACTGCATACCATGGTGAATATCAATTGAGTCTTTAGATAATGACCTCTGCTGCCCATTTTGGCTTTGGAAAATAGAGACTTTCTCTTATTTTGCATTCAGTGTACACAGAGAGCTGATGTAATGTAGAGAGCTAGGCTTGGAGTACAACTGGATTTTGGTTGTACTTTTGGTATAATGGGATCATACTTTTGTTTTGGGCTAATTATTTTCCATGTCCTAAATTCTAGCCCTGAAATGTGGAATGATGTAGATATTATTCTAAAAGCCTTTTAGAAGAATAAAATATACTCCTCATTTATAGAGGGAACGTACGCCACATGGAAAGACAGAGACAGGAAGGATGCAGCGGAAGCTGGATCCACAACTACTTCATTCTATTGCCAAGCAGACTACCTTCAATTTGAATTCTGTTGAGGGAATAACTTATATGAAGACACATTGCAATTGTTCCCCAAGGCATGACATATGAATATACTAGTCAGTCATTTTTAAGGTCCATGTTCAATTCTTCCTTCTAGTTATGCTTTAATTTCCAGGAATTGCCTGGAAGCTCCTTTATAATGATCACCGTCTTCTTTGCAGCTGTCAAGGATTATACCATCTGCCTTGCCAAAAGGCGATCAGAATGAATTGCTCTGAAATTGCAGTGGAACTGTTCAAAATTTTAAAATAGTAAAATGCCAATGTCTGACATGTTCAGAAAGGAGATGGTAGCTTGAAGAAACAAAAATTCAGTTGTTCAGTTTACCGCCCAAAACCAAGCTCATCACAGTCTGGAATTAAAAAAGAAAAACAAGAGAACGTGACCTCATTCTCACTTCTAAGTTTACTAGAGATAGGGAACAACTAGCTTTTTCCTAGTGGTTTCCTAAGTGCACCACAATAAATCCTCTAATATAAGCAAAGAACTGTCCTATGAGGGATGTTATTTAAAGTAAAAAACAACCTCAAGAGCCTGCGTTCTTGAGCAAACAAGACCGTTCAACATGCTCATGGGTGGTTTCCTACATTGGAAGAGGTCACCTCTGATACTTGGCTTTCTGGGAAATGTGAAACAGTACCCACCTCATGCTTAGTTCCCCATGCTTCTGGGTGTTCACTGGTGATAAGAATCGCCATCACCTTTAACAATTAAACACATTACTGCCTATGAAAGGACATGCAGAGCAGAGCCCCATTTTAAAATAACATTAATATAGGAACAATGACATGTTCTGCTATTAAAAATTTCTCTTGAAAGATTGGGGTCTTTCACAGGAAGACCTGGGTGTGGTTCAAAAGATAAAAGATAATAACTTGAGAAGGTTGAAACTCTTCCCCAAATCACATCTCAAGTCCCTTTTCAAGTTTTCTAGGAACCGAAAGTATTCAGGTGAAGAAGGCAGAATTTAACCTATATATAGATTTAGGTCCAATTCTACTGCTCTAACTTTAATAGCACCAGTAACTTTAAACATTATTATTTCCTTCATATATTTTGCAGTTTATTGTTTGTTTTGTTTCTAATGTTTTCTTTTTATATCCTTGGACTATAATAAAATGCTTCCGGCGAAGCAACGAAGCAGTGCGGACAAGCGGCAGCTCCGTGAAGTCCTGCCGATTTCTTCAAGCCCTGAGACTCTTAGGAGCCAAAAGTCACCCTGGATGGGTGGTAAAGGCAGAGGGATGCCTCGGTGGTTGCGAGGAGAGGAAAGTCTCCTCGACTGACCCAAAGAAAACCCCTCCATCCGAACTAAAAAGAGAACTGCCAGTATGGCTGAATCGAAGCCAGGAAGGCAGCTGAGACAGAAGTGAAAAAGAAAGGAAAGATCTTGTAACCGTGTGCTTAGTCTTGGTAAGAATCACTCCAATTTCTGCAGTGGAATTTTCCTTGGAAAGTGGGACTCAAAGGAGGAAATTAGCTGTAATTAACGATTGGGAGTGACTGTCGGATTTAGTAAAGAAAAAAAAGATATTGCAGCTAGAAGTAACTTGAAAAGTAAAGGACAGATTGGATTGGTTAACCCAAATTTCTGAACTGTATTTTTACTACTACTCAACTTGAAGAACTTTGGGAAACTATTGGAAAACAATCTTATTCAGAGACATATTGATTGTAGTTAGTGTTTTAATTCAATGAGTTTTGCTCTCTTTCGATAAACCAGTGTGCTTTTGCACATCCTGTTACAGCCTATTGTTTACAGCATAATAGCAGCAGCCATTGGAGCAATAAATTCCTCCCACCCAGTAAATAACAGCTGCTAGTAAAACAATTAACCCTTTCCTTGCAGACACTCAATACTACCTCATTACTTTAATCAAATACTGACTAATTCATTACCTCAAAACTAACAAATTTTCTACCTCATTACTTGTATCAGTATATCTAAAGGATAATGTATCTAAAGGATAATGAAAATTCCATCAAATGTTCTCTATGTAAAAAATATGCTCATCATGACTGCTTGGGATTACCCAAGCAAATGATTCAATGCCTAGAATCATCCAATGAGTTTCCATATCTCTGCAAATCATGCAGACCCAAACTAGATCTGTTTGAAAGAGTTGATACCATATAAACACGAATAACATCCCTTGACACCATAGTAGCATCCCTAAAAGAAAGATTATCCAACCTTGAAAAAAAAGACACAACGCAAAAACCTGAACATCCAATAGCTACAAACCACATCTCTACCCAACAACCACAACCCAATCCACAACCCAATCCACAAAAAAACATAAATCAGACAAATAATAATATCCCAATCCTCATCAGAGAAGCTGTTGAGCATGAATGGAAACGTCCAAACACCATCTTATTTGGTCTAGAGGACATCAATGACAATGATGACATCACAACTGTCCAAAACATTATCAGTGATTATCAAGCATCAACCATCTCCCCTGATGAAATACTTGACATTTCCCGCATTGGCCAAGAGCTCAAAAAGAGAGATAGCTGTGTGGACCCATGCTTCTGCAGGGTTATTTGCAAAAATGAATCAAGCAAACGTAAATTCATTTATACTATAAATTCACTTGCCAAAAGCAACACCAACCATAAGAACCTTCATTCTCACCCTGACCTAACCATACAGCAAGGTTCCTACTCCCATCTACTCCGCACAGAGCTCAAAAAACATCTAGACAATGGAAGGACCTGTACATTGACTACCATGCTGACTGTATCAAAAGTAAGTCACACAACCTGCAACTCAGCTTTAACCTTCAACCACAGTCCTACTTCAACTATTCCACCATCATCCAAGACTAGGCATGCACGCCCCTAACTACCTCAATTCCAACTACAGCGGGCCTTAAATGCAAGCTACTCAATGCAAGAAGCCTTGTGAATAAAATACCTGAATTTCTCCTCTTACTAAATATGGCTAAATTCAACATCATATTTATCTGTGAAACATGGCTCAACGCATCTCTCCCTGACTCCATTACCACAGTAAGAGACTATCATGTTTACTGATCAGATCATGAAATTCGTAGAGGAGGTGGTGTTGCTATCTTTTATAAAAAGTCCTTGCATCTAAAAAACATCCAAGTTACCCAGGAGTTTGCTATCCCTGAGACCATCATCTGTAAACTATCCTTAAATATCACATTTCGATTCTTACTATGTTACAGAGCACCTGATTATGACATTGAACATGTAAACAAGCTAAATTCACGACTAACATGGGCAGCATCCTGCCCATACACTTTTATCTTTCTTGGTGACTTGAATCTACCTCATATTAACTGGACCTTAAATGAATGTACAACTAAACCCATACATGCAACCTTCTACAATGCTGTTACAAATCTGGGACTGGAACAACTAGTAACCAACAATACTAGACTTAACAACTGCCTCAATCTCATCTTCTTCAGTAGTTTGAATTTAATTTACGGAATACAAACTAAAGAACCCTTTTCCAGCAGTGACCACAATATGACTGACTTTTGTCTTAACATATGCCCACACAAAAATCATCACAATGATGTAATCCCCAATTATAACTTCAAAAAAAGCAACTATGATCTTATAGACAACGATCTCTCATCCCTTGATTGGCAATCTCTATTCACTGGATGCAATACTGTTGAAGACCATGACAACATATTTTTACTTTAAGTCAAAAGAATCATCAAACTATATGTACTAATAACAACTCCCAAAACAAAACAAAACAAAAACCAGATTATCCATAACAACAAGGAAACTTGAATCCAAAAAGAGATCACTTTGGCAGAAAAACAAAATTGGTCATGGTGCCAACTTCAAAAACTGATACAAAAATTTATGCCACCAGATAAAGACTGAATGCACCAATTATCACATTAAACAAGACGAAAACCTTCTATGCACCAATTCCACATGCGCTTTTTACAATTTTGTAAACATCAAGCTAAAAGACTCAAGGTCCAATCCATCCCTGAAAGGACCTAATGGTAAAGACTGCAACGACAACACCATTAAAGCCAATATCTTTAACACATTCTTTGGCTCAGTATTTGTAAACAGCAATGGATCATGTCCAGTATTTCCCAGCTGAACCACAGAAAACTACAATGATCTAATACATATCGATTTTACAGAAGACAATGTTGAAAAAGCGCTACGCAATCTAAAACCATCTCTATCTATTG
Source organism: Pseudonaja textilis (assembly GCF_049901715.1). Classification (NCBI taxonomy): domain Eukaryota; kingdom Metazoa; phylum Chordata; class Lepidosauria; order Squamata; family Elapidae; genus Pseudonaja; species Pseudonaja textilis. The sequence continues at coordinate 855,670 of NC_141993.1, read as the reverse complement.
GACCGGACAGAATATGTGCCTACTTCTTAAAAACCTATCCACTGCCATAGCAGAACCTCTAAGCATAATCTTTGAAAAATCTTTCAGATCAGCTCCTCGCCTAACCTATGGTCACAAGCCACGGTCATCCCCATCTTCAAAAAGGGAGATCCCAGCTTAGTTGAAAATTACAGACCAATCTCCTTATGCTGCATCACCTGTAAAGTCATGGAATCAATTATTAACCAATCCATTATCCTCCACTTAGAGACAAACAACCTACTCTCTAATAAACAATTTAGTTTCAGAAAAAAACTATCCTGCAATCTGCAACTTTTACATGGCAAAAGCATATGGACTACACAATTCGATCAGGGCAAAGCAATAGACACAATCTACATAGACTTCTGTAAAGCCTTTGATTCAGTGGTACACGGCAAACTACTCCTAAAACTAAAATCTTATGCTATCTGGACAACTGCATAACTGGATAGAAGCATTCCTGTCAAACAGACAACAAATGGTCAAAATTGGGAGCGTCCTATCAAATTCTGTACCTGTCAATAGTGGTGTCTCCCAAGGCAGTGTTCTAGGACCAACTCTCTTCATACACTTCATAAATGACTTGTGATCATATTAACAGCAACTGTGTTCTCCTCGCTGATGATGTAAAGGTGTTCAATACCGCAGACTATACTGCTACCATTCAAAAAGATCTTGACTATGTATCAGAATGGTCAAACAAATGGCAACTTCAAATCTTAACAAATAAATTCTCTGTCTTACATATTGGCAAAAACAATCAGAAAATAAAATGCAAGCTAAATAGTCAAGACCTTGTTGATGATCCAAGCTCTGTAAAGGACCTTGGAATATTCATCTCTTAGATAATTAATCTAAGTGCTAGAGTCCATTGTAACTACATAGCCAAAAAGGCATTAAGAGTTTTTAACCTAATCCTACATAGCTTTTTCTCTGCTAATATCATACTACTAACTAGAGCATACAAAACATTTGCTAGACCAATACTCGAATACAGCTCATCAGTCTGGAACCCACATTATGTATCTAATATTAACACAGTTGAGAAAGTCCAGAAATATTTCACAAGAAACGTTCTTCACTCCTCTACTCGTTGTAGAATACCTTATACCACCAGACTTGAAATTCTAGACCTAGAAAATCTTGAATTACACTGTCTTCATTCTGATCTAAGTATGGTATATAAAATCATACATTGCAATGACTTACCTGTCAATGAATACTTCAGCTTTAACCATAACAACACAAGAGCACACAATAGATACAAACTCAAGGTTAACCGCACCAAACTTGATTGCAGAAAATACAACTTCAGCAACAGAATGGTCAATGTCTGGAATACTCTATCTGACTCTGTGGTTTCTTCCCCAAACCCCAAAACTTTAACCTTAGATTGTCTACTATTGACTTCACCCCTTTCCTAAGAGCTCTGTAAGGGGCGTGCATAAGTGTACCAAGTGCCTACCATCCCTGTCCTATTGTTTCTTTTATTTTTCTTACATGTACCTATTTCATGTATTCATAACTATGTATATAATTATACCTATTATCTTGTAAGCGATTGACAAATCATAATAAATAAATAAATAAAATAAAAATATCTATCCACCTATCTCTCTGCCACTGGATACAAATTAATATTGCAACGGGAGGCAAAACACTCACAGTTCACCAGTTCTAGTTAAACATACATTATAATATGTTTTCCTTGGTTAATTAGCTGATTCATTTGAATATAATTTCATTTTTATTTTAAGGGATCAGTTTATAAAACTATATGTAATGCTTTCTCTTTTTTTTGCTACTATTTCCAACATTTGCCTCTGTACATACAATACTTTGTGGGCAGAACTGTCCCAGAATTACAAGCCTGGTAAAAAGCAAAATAACTCCACTACTTTATGATGGAAAGCCTAACAAATTTTAGGAAGTCAGACAATTATAGACAGTACAATTGTAGAAAGTACTGTTATAATATGTACAGAATAACCCTTGTGTAACAAGGATATGCACATGGAAACGTTTATGAGAATAGTTATGAATAATTATTCAGCCACACACAGATACACTAAATTGAGTTAAAGTTTACTTTAAGAAATAGCACAGTCCAATAAACGGTCCAGGTCATATACGTTTTACAGTCCAAAGAATATCCAATTACAAAATCTTCTTACCAGTTGCCTTTGTCATTTACAGTAAACAAAGATATCAAAGTACAAGCACAGCATAAATACAATAGAGAACCTTAGATAGCAACAGAATGTCAGAGAAACAGAATGTCAGAGAGGCAGAATGTCAGAGAGCAAGCTATGATGGCAGCTCCCTCTTATGGTAATTTGCAATATAATCAACCAATCGGAATATAGTATAAATCAATACAGTTATTTTGTCTTAAAGCTACAAACATACATTGTTGTTTTATATATTACCAACCCAATAATTGGTGGACAGATTCCTAACAAGTACAATTATAGACAGAAATGGGACTCTTATAGAAGAGATTTTTGAGTCCAGGGGAGAGGAAAAACATGAGACAGAAATTCAAAATGAGTCAACCTTAATTACACTAAATTTTGTAAGAAAATCACTTTTGCAGGATTTCAAAATGTTGTAATTTTATCCAACCAGCAATAAAAATCTTTCCAGAAATCTAAGTGACTTTTGTTCCATGAGCTCGCAAGTCTCTTCGAACTTGGCATTAATCTTGAAAATCTTGATCCTCCAAATTCCCTACTGTTGGTAAGGCAAGTGGCAAATGGCAGCATTAGAGTTAGTTAGAGATCACAGGTTTGCACAGTGCTGTGATTTATGACCTTCAAGATAGGCCAGGTCAAGGAAGAGGCATAGCAGGAATTCCAGGAACTCTCTTCAATGTTGTGAAATACAGTACAATAACAAAAACCTGTCAAGGTTTCTCTCTACCCCACTTTATAACCAAACAAAATTAAGGGGAGGTGTTTCTTTCTCATGTTTCCATCTATTTAGTGTGTGCGTAATCTTTTCTGCAATGCTCGCCCCCTTTAATGGCTTGCTCAATCCTTCCTATTCTCAGCACCACAATCCTTCAGATCCTGACAAAGGAAGATTGTTGGATGTGGCAGCAAACATAAACGTGCCACACTTTGTTTTCCACTTGCCAAGGAAACATAAAAGAGTCACTCACTTTAATTACTCTTCTAATTACTTAATTACTCTACATATAAGCTACATTGGGCTATTATTTTGATAGACTTTCAGCACTATGAAGTATGTATAGGCTGGCACAATTAGAGGGATAAAGATGTATCAGCATCTTTGGGGCAATTTGGCAACTCACTCAGTTGTGGTCCAAAAATTATCCATTCAGTCTGAAAAAAAATCTAGCTACCTATGTGTGGCTGTTTATCCTTCCTCCATGATGCATGTACAAAGCAGGCAGGTTAGGAATTTGCACCCTGTTCATATATACTGAAGCACTAATGTTTACAACCACCATTGACACCAGTTGCTTTATCTGATCAACAACTGGCCAACTTGTTCCAACAGAAATTTTGAAAGTTTCTTCTTGTCTCCCAGTGCTGATAGGGTCATAAAAAAATCAGTTCAGGATTATCTAAGTAGCCCAATAAGAAAAATTCTTCCTCATCGCAGTCTTACCTTGATCCTTTTAGGTTGTTGCTATCTACATTCATAATTTACGATGAAGAACAACTATGATGAAGAACAACTTCTGGAGACACACAGAGACACATAATTTGTGGCTTCTAACACAAAGTACACAGACTGCAACCCTATAATATATGTGTTCCCCTCTCCATCAACCAAGTCTTTGGCACGGCTTTCAGTCTCCTGCTCCTAAGTTGCCATCAAATAGTAATTTAAAACAATGGAAGAGGAAAATACTAAAATTTGGAATGAAATTATATTTCTGTCAGCAGTGATCATAAGATTGTCAGATGTCCAACTCAAAATTAGAGATCTTAACAATGCCTTATTTAATCTTGATGTACATGATGTCAAAGTTTTTTATCTTGGTCCAGTGGTGGGATTCAAAAAATTTTACTACTTTTTTTTACTGTGGGTGTGTCTTGGTGGGTGTGGCATGGCTTGGTGGGTGTGGCTTGGTGGGCATGGCAGAGGAAGAATACTATAAAATCTCCATTCCCTCCCTCACGTTACCACCGTTTCGCCAAACTACTCAAAATTTCCGCTATCGGTTCTCCTCTATCTTGGTCCCATCTGCTTTGTTCTCCTACTATTTTCCACTTTTTAGAAGGCCTTGCCATATGTGAAAAGTGGACAGAGTGTGAAGACACACTTGCTAGCCCTCTCTGTTTACAGTATGTTCTAGCACATATGATTATGGATCCAGCAGAAGCTATGATGCCATCATGCATGGCATAATACCATTTCAAAGATTATGAATGTTCTTGTAAGGCACAACCAGAGCTATTCGTAAATAGCTGAAGCAAGCAACTTTATTGCATGGAGGCAAGCAACTCCATGAATGTGAGGGTAGTTCATGTAAATGAAAAGGTAAATGCAGGTAATGTTCCAATGTATTCTGAATACGTTCTATAGATATAATAGATTAATTATTTAAAATCATGCAAATTGTGAAATAGAATATAACTTCTGCTTTAGAATTCCAATTAGCTTTAAGCAAGTTTGATAAATATATTGAAAACATGTCCTATACACTGTGGACATTTAAAAGGTACATGACCTTTCTTTGTTCTACAGTTACTGAACTCTACAATTAAGAACCTAACAAGCAATACAGCTAGAAGCAACTTTCTTTAGGTCATTTATTTATTCTCACCTACTTAATAGTGCTGGACCTTCCTGCTCATAAATCATGCATGATAATCAGACTCAGGAACTGATCTCAGTGGTAATTTTCTCTGATGGCTAAGTCATAGATACAAGGACTTTTCATCATAAAGGGGATAATCTGAAAACTATTTTTCCATAGAAAAAAGAGTTGAGAAGGTTTTCTGTAACATTTGACTGAAGTTTAAATTTCAGCTCAAAACAATTTTCTAACCTCATATTGTTCTTTTGATCTTTGTGTACTTTAATTATGAAAATATGTTATAAAATTATAAAATTGATTGACCAATCAGTTTACTGGTCCCATAATGATGTTGGATTCATCATAAATCCATTCAATCCCATTATTGCAGTTTCTGTAAAAGATTTACAACAAATATAAAATTATTTTGGTATTGTTTCCAAAGTTTAAACAAAAATGTTCAATCTTTTCTAATATGTTCATATTTGTACAGAATGAAAAATATGTCTTAGCATTGTATGTACATATTAGATCACTTCAGTTAAAATGTAGACTAAATTAAAATTTCTTTCATTCCAAGCTGCAAGTTAGAGTTTTCCCCTTTTTAAATTTTTGACCACTGCTTCAGCAGCTTGGACGTAACATAGAATATTATTTTGGTTAGTTGTTTTTTGATCTGTAGTAACTTCTATTCAGATGGACGAGTTTCCTGTAACGGTGATGATTTAACTTGGATCCTTAGCATGCAATGAGAGCATGTTTGGTGTAGTGATTTAATACACCAGGCTAGAAAGTAGGAAAGCATAAGTTCTAGTCCCTCCTTAAGCACTAACCTGGCTGGATAGGTTTCCAAGTAAAATTCAAAATGGTGGCTATTATCTAGAAAATCCATACAACACTCTCTAATACAATGCACTCTAACTTCATATACAATGTGCATGTATCAATTTTTCAGATTCAAACCAGAGTCCAGATGGAAATGGATGCTTACCTATTTCCGCCTGCTATATATTAATTATAGAATCTTCTACAGAGAAACCACATGGACAACCCTGTGCAGGATCTATGGGTAATCTATTGCTAGGGCTCTGTTCTCTGAGACCCACAGAATCAGTACTGATGAACATTCCTAATCCATTCCATGACTTAGATCTTATGGTCAGTTGGTCTTTGGCTGTGCCAATGTTGCTTCAAATACAAGTGTGTGGTTAAGGGGAGCATCTAACTCTTTATTTTTAAAATGAAGATGAAAAAAAACAGCAAAGATACAAGGCAAACTGTTTTTGAAAGAAATCGAGATTCTGGTGGAAGTGTCAGTGGTATTTAAACCAGCTGTTAAATTTCAAGGACAAATGGAGTATTTGAGGACTACAATTATTATGATGTTCATAAGGGAAGAAGAAGGGCAAGCAGAAATTATATGAAATGATTCATACATCTTTTGTTAAATGAATGATTAATTGAATAAAGAATTCAATGCAAAAACAGTCCACGTTTTATAAGAAGCCTGCCCGTAAATTTATCTATGTCTCCATGTATGGCAGATCAACCCTGAATGAAGGGGAAAAAAACTAGAAATAATATTTTATTTAGCCCTGTTTTCTTCCTCTTTTGATCCACACATCTGTTCCCTCATTTAGCTTAGGAATTTCAATTCTGTTCTTGAATTTTAGACACATTATTTAGTTTGTATGCTAATAGACTCAAGTAATATGAGCTTAATGAAATTCAGTTAATCTTTACTCCTTATGCTTTCAAAGCACATAACTGAAAGGTACACAGGAATGTATACATTAGGGGAACACTAAATAAAAAATAAGAACCTGACATTTCATAATATTTAATGTTGTTGTTATTACTGTATTGTTTTTACAAACTCTAAATGTTATGATTTTGCCGGTTGTTATAAATTTATCGCTGCTTTTCAATATGTATTGAAGAAAAACACACCCAAATGCTTTACTAATCAAAGGCAACTGGAATACTAAGAATTTTAAGAAATACCAAATTTGAAGTGAAATCAACAAAACAGTTTTATGTATAATTAAAAAAAAATACTTTAATATGATATGTGAATATCATTATCAATTTTTTGTAAACCAATGAGTCTTAAATTTTAGGAAACACAAAGTATACATCTAAAAATTTAAAAATGAAGTTAGTTCATCAGAAATAAAATGTTTTCAGTTTGTTGAACCACTCACAGAACTCGTTAAAAAGGCTGGATTTCAGAATGTTTTGGTTGGCCATAAAGAGTTACTTCACTTCTTCAGGAAATCAGTTGGTCATTTAAGCAAATCCAGCATACCCAATGGGTGTTGTTTTTCCCCTGGAAACAACAAAAAGTTGTAGTCATGCTGCAACTGATTGTAAATGTGAACTGATTGACATAGGCCAGAAATGTAATCAAGTGACCATGTGTGGGGCGGAGTGCAATGTGTTATAATAGTCAGAATTGCTTATAGGCTGTAAAGTACCCTTTCCAAGGCTGTCATAAACATTGAACAATTGTTAAGTGATTGATCTTTAAGCAAGGACAGTGGGTTGGACTAGAACACTTCCAAGTTCCCTTCCAATTTAGTTATGGAATAGAATAGAATTCTTTATTGGCCAAATGTGGTTGAACACACAAGGAATTTGTCTTGGTGCAAATACTCTCAGTATACATGAAAGAAAAGAGACATTCGTCAAGAGTCAAGAATTGTCAGGTACAATACTTAATGATAGTCATAGGGTACAATAAGAAATCCAATCATACTAGGAAACAGTCAATATAAATCGTAAGGATACAAGCAACAAAGTCACAATCATACAGTCACAAATGGTAGGGGATGGGTGATAAGGAGTGATGAGAAGATTAACAGTAATAGTAGTGCAGACTTTGTAAATAGTTGGACAGTGTTGAGGAAATATTTGTTTAGCAGAGTCATGGCGTTTGGGGAAAAACTGTTCTTGAATCTAGTTGTTCTGGTGTGCAGTGCTCTATAGCGTCATTTTGAGGGAAGGAGTTGAAACAGTTTATGTCCTGGATGGGAGGGGTCTGTAACTATTTTCACAGCCCTCTTTTTGAGTTGTGCAGTATACAGGTCCTCGATTGAAGTAATTGTTTTTTCTGCAATCCTAATTATCCTCTGAAGTCTGTGTCTGTCCTGTTGGGTTGCAGAACCAAACCAGACAGTTATAGAGGTGCAGATGATAGATTCAATAATTCCTCTGTAGAACTGGATCAGCAGCTCCTTGGACAGTTGGAGTTTTCTGAGTTGGCGCAGAAAGAACATTCTTTGTTGTGCCTTTTTGATGATGTTTTTGATGTTTGGTGTCCATTTTAGGTCATGCGATATAGTAAAACCTAGAAATTCAAAGGTCTCTACTGTTGATACTGTGTTTTCTAGTATTGTAAGAGGTGGTAGTATGGGAGGGTTTTTTCTAAAGTCTACCACCATTTCTATGGTTTTGAGTGTGTTCAGCTCCAGATTGTTCCGGTTACACCATGAGGCAAGTTGTATGCAGACTCATTGTTTTCTTGAATGAGACCAATCACTGTTGTGTCATCAGCAAACTTCAGTATTTTAACAGATGGATCGTTTGAGACGCAGTCATTGGTATATAGGAAGAAGAGAAGTGGAGAAAGCATACAGCCTTGGGGAGGAAGCTGTGCTAATTGTACAGGTATCAGGTGTGATTCTGCCTCGCTTCGCCTGCTGCTTCCTGTCTGTTTGGAAGCTTAGGATCCAATACAGAATTATTCTGTAATTCTGTAATGATTATGTAATTCTTGAAAGAACATATGGTCATAGTAATGATAATATGCTTAATCATGGTTTGTTAAAGAAATCACACTGGATGGGTTACTACTAAACCATAAAAAAGAAACTACAGAATTACTGAATCTGAACCCAGTTTACAAACCCAGTTTACCTTGATGGCCTGTTAGGAAACAACTCCAAGACATGTTTTATTTATTTTTATTTTTAATATTATTGAAATTTAGTATTGACTTTTCATCATGAGGAAAATCATCTAGATTTTCAGGGTAATGTGGTTTCAAGTGAAATAAATCTCTCAAAGAAAGTTACTGTGCAATGTATACACCATTCTTTCATCCATATTTGCGAAAAATTAAAAAAGCAGTTAGTGTAATGTACTTTGAGGAAATCCTGTTTGTCTTACCCTTCAAACGCAGTAATGTTAAGGCATAATTTAGATTCCAAAGGGGAGTGTTTGTACTTTAATTGCCAGCTATTTTGTTTACTCATCTTTATAGGAAACAATAATTCCACACAGTATGTTCTCAAGGTGGATGACTTTCAAATGCAGTAAAACTCTTTGGCTTTCTATACAGTTTCTTTTTGCTGTTAAGCATATCTGGACAGTGACACCACACACTGTATGATTTATCTGTGCCGTGTTTGCATAAGATCTGCTAACATGCTTTGATTACCAGTTGGCAGCATGAAATGGGGAGACGGATACTTCACATGGGCTACTTCAAGAAGTGTGGCTCCTCTGGTGTTTGTAAGAAACAGCTGCTGGTCAAGGTACCCTTTTGCAGCATTGTTTGGTGGCTCTCCAAAATAGTGGCCCAAATAGTGGCCAGTTGGCATCTCTTCAACAGCCCTGTGGCTAGATCCAATGTTTAGCCAACTTGTGTCATTATCAGTGGAAGAAATGCTTGTGCGGCAGGTGAGTTCCCCTTTCTTATACCCAACATTGCAATCATCAGAATGAATTTACAAAAGTTGTCTACCACAATGAAAATTAATTAATCCTGTTGCTTTGCTCACAACCTCTTCCTGATAGTTAAACTAGAGAAGTATTGGATATTTTTGGGGAATTGCGTGACAAAAAACCATGTTTGTTTCTAATCCCCCTTCCCTTGCTGGAGAATGTTAATTTCCTCTTTCCTTGGTAATTATTCAGAGAAATATCCCTCCCCCTTGGCCCTTCCCTGCAGAAGATAGCTTTGGGATTAGCCTCTCCTCCTTCCATTCTTCCTCCCTTATCCCATCTTTCTCTTATGAGTGAAATGGTATTTCCTGCCTCCTCTTTCTAATCTGGTGAAATAGTTAGAAAATAGTTTGCATTATTGTCCCCTATGCTGCAATCTGCACTATTAGCCAAGGCTCATTCAATAATAAGTTAAATGGATAACAGATAATCAGAGTTGGAAGGGACCTTGTAGGTCATCTAGTCCAATCCTCAGAACTGGTTCCCTGGCAGAAAATATTGGTAGTCCACCAGCAATGTAACCTTTCCATATTATCTTCCCTTAGGTGGGAAAATGTAGAGTGGTTTTCAAAGCACTCCCCTGTCCATTTTAGTTCCATTGACTCTCATGTGATTAGAAAACCAACATGGTGGCTGTGACCATCTCTGGAGAAGTCAGAATGTAAGAGCAATTAAATAAACATCAGTTTATCCCTAGAAAAGAAGAGAGTGTGAGAAAGAAATACAGGTCTGTCTTAATTCTCTTTGATAGAAGAGTGGACAAATTTGGCAGACTCTCAGGATTCTGTTATACTTTACAATAATAAACTTCCAGTAATTCTTATGGTGTCTTTTCCTGACATGGCCTACCCCAATCTTGAAAGCTTCACTACAGTACTCTTTAATACAAGAGCCTGCCTTTGTTCATGGAAATGGCATCAGATCCTCAGGGCATCCTCCTGCTAGCAGAATAACTTGTTCAGGTATTGTTACAATATTAACAGGAAAAAGGATATAGAAATAACCTGTAAAATGTCATGCTACAGCTAATCAGCGTTTGAGACTGGGGTTACTTCAGCCAGCAGTCCAGCAGCCTGCAGCCCAATCAATATGTCTTTCCTTTCATGGGAGTCCGCCAGGAAAGTTTGGGGGAACCCAGGATCGATTTTTGGCTTTTGCAACTTACTGTGAACTGTTTATAGTGGATCAGACAGCAGAATTTCTACAGCCAAAGTGGCTTTTATTCTGAGTCTGCTGAAAGAAGGAGCAGCCAAATAAGCCATGCCCTTCATTGAGGGCAGTGATCCATTACTGAACAATTACCAGAACTTCATGCAAAGATTTAGAGGTACAGTTAATGATCTGGTTGGGGGAGCAGCAGCAGTTGGAGAGGTTTGCAAGCTGAAACAGAGAAACCACAGAGTTCGTGAGTACTTATTGGATTTTTAATTAAGTGCCAGACTGAATGATCTTGCTCAGATTTTAGGAAGGACTTGCTGATGAACTTGAGAAATGGGTCAGAGAGACAAGGCACACCAGCAAATTTGAAGGAACCTTTCCAACTTTGTATGTGAACTGATGGAGAACTGGAAAAGTTGAGGCACAGAAGAAATGTTAATGTTTTACAGCCTCTCCCCAATACTGTCTCACCCTGTGTCCTACTTGGACAGGAGGTTGAAAAACCCATGCAAGCAGGATAAGTACAGAAACAGACTCCAGTTGAGGCTTCTATTTTGTGGATCCCTGGAACAATAAATCATGATTGGCGCAGACTAAAGTATAGATTTCTGAGTCAACTGCAGAGTGCAGCATCTGTGGAACTGTGGACTCTCTACTCTTTTAAATTCATAGATGAGGCCACAATGCAACAAATTAATTTCCTCATACACATTTGTTAGAGAAACCTATGCTGGTGTAAACAATCAAGAGACAAGCACTTTGAAGTGGTTCTGCTGTACGACACACAACTCTCTTGCAATTGACAATAAGCAACCACACATTCTTGATATTTTATGTCACAGCTTTCTCACATGTCCTTATTATGCTAAGCATTGATTGTCTGCAAACTTGTGATCCAGATTTTCATCGGGAGCAAGGGAGAAAGTCAAACTGTTAACAGCCACATTTGCAAGCCTCCCACTCTTATCCATCTCTGTCTCCAGCATAGTCTGTTGAATCCAGAAAAGTATTCAGCATTTGTGGATGTATTTGGAGAAAAGGAAGCAACTGCATTGCCGCATCAAGCATGAGACTGTATTGTCACTTGAAGCTGACGGATAAGATCCCAGTTAAAAGACAAGGTTCCATGTCTACCTGAGAGTTAGCAACTTTAAAAATATTTCTAGGTGACAATGTGAAAAAAGAATTCATGCGCCACCCCCATCTGCAACCTTATTTTTTATATATAAAAATATATTCTTCTTTGATGATTATAGGCTATAGAAAGATGGCCATGAATATTTAACTGCCTTTGATCTCAGGCTTCTTAGTATAGCAGTTTTAAACACCCGGCAATGCCCTATAGATCAAGTAATTGTCAAGCAGTCTTGACTCTGATTGTGATGCTTTCAACTGAAAGGAACTGTGGCATCTTCAATAAAGATTGCTTGTGATGAAAGCAGCATTCCAGCAATTTGGAATAACTATAAAAGACCTGCTTCCCCATGCCTGGTCAGATCTGACCAGCACATTTTTTTCACCATTTAAATTTTTATCACATATATTTCTGGTTTACAGAACAAGCAACCAGATGCGCTAGAACCAGAAGGTAAGCTTGCATACTCTTCCTCCATACAACCTGGCAACAAATGCAAGCAAATATTGCAGTAGGGGACCTTAGAAACATATTTCCATTAAATTTTCACCTTCTGTCCATATCTGTCTAAAAAGCTGGACTCGAAACTTATTGCCCTCCCCCCAGTTACCAAGAAAATTATCACAATGGCCTTTCATTTATAATTGCCTTCTTCAATAAAGATGCATCCAATCTTCCATTTAGTGTTGCTTGCTTATGAGGAGTTCCCTGACTTTTATCTCCTCTTCTACACCTGACCTACCTTGAAGGACTGACACTATGTGATGAATACCCTCCATTTTTTTATGGGCATCATACCTATGACATATCACATGTATGACAAATAGGACTTTGTGCGATCATGATTGACATCTTGATTTGGTTTTACATTCCTTCCGCCTTGGGTGTTGCTTGAGGTTCTCCAGATGAAAAAGCTCTTCCAACTCATATTCCCCACCCCAAATGAATGTTGGTGAGTGGTGAGGTGCTTATTTAATGATCCCAATCAATATAATGTGTTAGGGTTTAATGTTTTTACAATAAACATCCCAGAGAGTGCCAATATAGTTTCTGTTTGAAAAACCAAAGAACTTAGCAGCATCTTCTGATTTGCGCTATCTGATCATTTTCCTTATAAAAGAAAGCTGTTAATATATATAGTGTTAATATATAAAAACAAAGTATAAGAGGTTGGATTTGGATTCAAAATGCCCCAAGATACAAATAAGCATGATTAAGTGCCTTTATTCCATAAATATAGCTGCAGTTTTAGCCTCAAAGCATTTTACTATCCCATTAATATATGAACGTGATTTGGAGCAGTGAAAACTTCTCATAAATAGTTATGATCCATCTTCAGTTTTATTCTATGTGGGGATAAAATTAGAAAGTATTATTAACTACTTGAGAGGATAGCAAGCCCATTAGCTCTTGTATATTAACTAAGATACATTCTATGATCCCAAGAGTTTATATAAATAACATGATTATCTCTGTAGATTTCTTAAAGAGTTGTGGTAGTTGCATTATACTGGATGCAAGATATATTCTATGATTATAAAAGGTTTATATAAATAACATAATGTCCCTGTAGGTTTCTTAAGGAGTTGTAGTTGCATTATATTGGGTACAATATTATTATCATGATCTAATACACATCAACCAGTTAACTAGGGACAATTGTTGAAGTAATGCTAACTTTGTATTATTCTTTTTGATGTTGAGTTTTCTGGTAATTTTCTGCACTAAGGAATGGATAATCCTGGATAATCTGACCTGTGTCACATTATGTTCCACAAGTATCTTATCTTATATTCATTGTCCTATATGTACTGAGGAACTATAGAAGATAAATAAGGCCAATTCAGATGTGATTGAATTACATTGTTTGTCAAAGGACTTTAAGGTCAGATTAAAATGTTTTTATTTTAGTTCTGATATTTCATTCTATCTACAGCATGAATAGCCCAATTCCAAGCACAGTCATAAGTCAGTTAGGATAACTTTTAGGAAGAAGTTTCTTTAGAAACCATTTAAAAGATTCCCATTTATCCATGGCCAACAGAGGAATTCTATCTGCTAAATTAGGGAAGTCTGAAGTAAAATGATTCACTAAATGGCTCACATTTGCAGAACAAAAAGCAGTTTTTACTTTTCCTCTTTCATATATATATATATATATATATATATATATATGGATCTTTGGTTATTCGGGTTTTCTCCCGCGTAAGATTGGAAGTACCTAGGCAACGTTTCGATGAAGTCTCATTCATCATCTTCAGGCTTGTGTCTTCGGCTCTGTGCTTCTCAGAGTGAGAAGCACCTCACTCTGAGGTGCTCCTTACACACCTAAACACCCCAAAATCAAATTCACCATGGAAACGGAAACAAACAAACAACTATCATTCCTAGATGTACTAAAAAACAAAAACAGATGGCACACTAGGACACACCATATACCAGAAGAAAACACACACCAACTGCTACCTCAATGCCCTATTCCACCACCACCCAGCACAGATAAACTCCGTGGCCAAAACACTAATTGCCAGAACCAAACGCCTGGCAGACAAGACACACATAAAGACTGAACTATGCACCCTGACTAAAGTACTTGACAGCCAACAGCTTTTACAAAAGCAAAATCACTGGCCTGATCCACAAAAATACACTGAGACATAATGGAGACCTAGAAGATTAACAGACCTATGGAACAGTTGTCCTGCCCTACATAAGAGGTACTACAGACAAAATCAGTAAGATACTACACAGGCATCACATCAAGACTGCCTTCAAAACAGACAGAAAAATAACAGCCATCCTAAGAAACCCCAAAGATAAAATTGACCTGGAAAACCAAAGCATATATGAAGTCCCCTGTGCATCATGCCCTGGCACATACATTGGACAGACCAATAGAAGAATAAGTACCGCCTGGATAAACACAAAAATGCAGTAAAAAAGCTGGAACACACTTCTTCACTAGTCCAACACATGAAAGCCACAAGTCATAGCATCGGCTTCAATGGCACCAAAACCCTAGCCACTATAGAAAACCCTAGCTACAGAATTATCAGAGAAGCCATAGAGATTGAAAAAAGACCTGAAAGCATGAATAGAAGAGTTGATTCCACCAGACTGTCAATTATCTGGAAGCCTGCACTCACAAACAAAAAAATCTCCACACCACAAGCCAGGCAAACACCTGGGTACAAACAGACCCCCAATGATACCTCCAGCTCAAACACACCCCAACCAGGCACCCAGATGAAACCTAGCTTCCTAATAAATGATAGCCGTCCGTTTACCCAAAGCCAAGCCGCGCTAAAAGCCTTCAATACAGGAAACACAATGTTGCCAGCCAATTAAGACAAAAAAAGCTACAAAACAGAAAGAAGATATTAGAAACACCAATCAAGCAGAACACAGCAAACTCCAAGACCAATAAACACAGACCAAGACTCCCAACCAATTGGGATGAAGAAAAAACCATTCTGGCACAGCAGTAGGCTCGCCCCAAATTTAAAACAGAAATGGCTGTGAAAGTCTGACTCACAGACGAACGCTATACAAAAGCCTGATGGTGGCAGATGAGATTCTGCCGAAACATTGCTACAATTTTAAAAGCACAACTATAATGACGTGGGAAAATACCCGAACAATGCTGAATACCATATATATGTGTGTGTGTGTGTGTGTGTGTGTGTGTGTGTGTGTATTCCTTTTTTTTTTTAATTTGAATATGCCCCCTCCTTCAAAAACAAGGACTGGAATTCATTTTCTCCCTTTCAGCTTTACATCTGGAGAAAGGATCTACGTATTTCTGGTTTTGCCCATGGATATTATATGAACAAAGATAGGAAGCTTTAAAACATCAAAAGGCTTTAGGGAGACTTTAAAGAATCATCTCACTTTTTGCCTGTTTCGAGCTCTGAGGTCAAATGGCCAAGAACTGTGTACTGTTTTCCTGAAGGAGAGTCTCTATTTCCCAGGGAGATTTTCAGCTATCCTGTAGCATCAAGACATTAGAAATTCCCCTTCACGGAAATTATGCAGTCTTATTCTGCCCATTTCCTTTCTTTCAAAGAACTTTGTATTTTATTATAATACTGTAGGAGGCATGAATTTTTAGTGAAGCAGATTGTTTACTGTGTTCCCCAGTATCAATTTTATGCCATCTACTATATTCTAGAAAGTCAAGTGAATAAAGAATGTATCAGATTTCTTTTCCTGAAATTGCCAGCACTACGCATTGTGGTGAATTCCTTGTACAAAATCAGATTGATTTAATGATGCTCACAGAAGCAATGACCAAATACAAACAAGACACTGTAATAATCATATAAAACCTAAAAAAAAAAAGTCTTAAAAAAGGGATATCTTTTCAAGGACATTGCTGCAGATGGAAACTGAGCAGCTCAACTGCAGGAATTTGACTGAATCTCATTTCTATAATCACAAGTATTCATTGATAATTATTATCATGCAATCTATATTATTTGAATATACATAAATACATATAAATAAATGCCATGTAAGCATTGTGGACTATGAATGGAGGAAGTGGGGGAAAATTAGATCTAAAACTCTGTGGAGAAATTAGTCGGTTGGAAAGCTGAAAAGCAGAAGCAATAGGGAGGCTCTGAGTTGCCAGAAAAAGAAATTATAGCAACGCTGGTATCTCAGAAATAATGATTTCTCTACAAACCAAATAATTTGCTGAAGCTGGAAAGACTAATGATACGAAACCGCACAACTGACCAACACTAGGCTTCTGGAGCTCCCTAAAGCTCTGAAATTGAGAAGGAATCAACTATATTCTAAGGAATGACCTCTTGGCTTTTTAAAATAATCATGCACATATTTAGGAAAATTTGCTACTCTCATTAAAGTCATACTTAAACGTTTCAGTGCCCCTTTCAAATAACCCTGCAATATTGACTTGCAAACAAAACTGTGTCTTAACTTTGGATAGAATATTTGGAACATGAGTTGATTATATTTCTTACCAAAAAATCACTCCCAAGTTGTCACAGCCATCTAAATATGCATTTATGGTGCTTTTACTTCCTTTTGTAATTTCTAAATAAATAGGACTATACATGGTTCAGATAAACTGCACTGAGAATTACTTGATATATTTTAAGGTTATTGTTGGTGAGGCATAACAAAAATGCAATTTAAGAATATTTATAGTTTACAATGGTTCAGTTAATAAATAAAATAATCCCTTTGAGGTCCTGGGAGTTTGAGGGATCAATGCAGGATCTCAGCTGTGCCTAGCCCTGCACTTTTCTGGAGCTCCAATGAAATATGGGACCTGTTGGGGCCACTCTCCTTGCGTAGGAGTCACAACCCTGAGTGCTCCTACCATCACTGGGCCACTTTGACATTTTACTTTCCAAATCCTCTCCAGTTCTTTCTTCAGGTCCTGGAACTTCTCCAGCTTCTCATACTCCCTCTTCCCGATATTGCTGTCACTTGGCATTGCTACGTCTATCCCCACTGCTCTATTGGTCTTTGTCGATTACCACGAGGTCTGGTTAATTGCTTAATATTTGCCTGTCTATCTGGGTCTGGAAATTCCACAGTATCTCATTTTCCCTATTATTTTCCCAACCTTCTGTGGGAGCTCCCATCTGGATTTAGGCAGGTCTAGCTCATATTCTACTTTACTGATGTACTCCTGGGTGCTCTGGGTTTCATGCATAATAGTGGCTTTGACATTCAGAGGACCCTGACCTCCTTCTTTCTGGCTGGTATACAGTCTCTGAATGTTGGACTTGGGGTGGAATCTATGCATTTGTGAGGAGGATCTTTACATGGCAACTTCCACATCCTTCTTGGCCAACTCACGATACCAGCAGGGAATCTGATGACTGGCAAGGCACACATGTTGACAGTATGTATCTTGTTCTTCCCATTGAGCTGGCTCTTCAGTACAGTAAGTAAACAATTGATTTGTTCAGTTAATAAATAAAGTAATGCCTTTTAGAAACACGAGTGTTTTCTTATTGGGGGCTGGGGTGGGCATGGCTAGCTTGATGTCACTCATGTGGCAGCCCAAGCGCTTTGCCAGCAAAAATGGGCTCCTGCGCTCCGTTTTTGGCTGTGACGGCCTCTGCCAGTGAAAATGGAGCTCAGAGGGGGCCGTGCATGGCCCTCCTGAGCTCCATTTTCGCTGGGAGTGGCACTGCGGGCCGGTCCTTTGCTGTTTCCAGGGCGGCCCCACAGTTCAGATCGAAGTACCCCATGGGCCATGGGACTTGAGTTTGACAACCCTGGTCTATATGTTTGTATGTGTGTGTGTATTGCAACTTTAATATAATAATGTGTTGATTATTAATGCAGCTTTTTCTATTATATTCCTATATATTTATGGGTATATATTTTCAATGCAGCATATGGGTCTCTGCATGGCAGAACAGTTAATTCAGAGAGTGCAAGTTTATCAGTCTCCTTAAAGATCCACACCAAATGAACTTCTTCCTTCCCACTGATATGCCCTTCTAATATTAAAATAATTTCAAACTCATTTAAATTTATAGCAGGATATGAAGTTCCTTAATAGTAATACTATCCATTTTTTTAGGCTGGCTAGTCAAAATAAAACTCATGGAATATAACAGTTCTGTATTTTGAGCAGGCAAGTTTAATTAAATGTTTAGTATTTAGACTTTCAATCTTTTCCTGTTCATTATGCATCTATTTTGCTGTAACAATATGTTATGCTGAAACTGGTGGAAGAAGATAGTAATATATTGGCATTCTGTTCAGCTTTTTTCCATACTTACCCTGTCAGTTTTTCCTTCTGTCTGAATACTGGTGCGACTGTGGGCATCATGATCTTCTTCAAGGTCAGATACATCTTCTAATTCTTCTGGGGTCTGGAAAAAAAACATCACGTTATCATTCAATTCTGCCATGGAAGCAGTGGTGGGATTCATTTTTTTTTACTACTGGTTCTGTGGGTGTGGATTGGTGGGCATGGTAGGGGAAGGATAACGTAAAATCCCCATTCCCTCCCCACTCCTGGGGGAAGGTTACTGCAAAATCCCATTCCCTCCCCACCCCAGCTAGCATTTCTCCTGTGCAGGGCAACAAAAGAAGACCCAGCCAATCATCTGGGACTCAGGAGGCAGAGAATAGATGGGGGCAGGGCCAGTCAGAGGTGGTATTTGCTGGTTCTCCGAACTACTCAAAATTTCAGCTACCGGTTCTCCAGAACTGGTCAGAACCTGCTGAATACCAACTCCGCATGGAAGGTATCTAGTCTGTGGATTATTTCTTTTGGGCATCTTTTAATGCTACATTTAGTCTAGATTCCCAAAAGGAATTGAAGAGGTTATTCTAGGCTTCTTCTGCTATCTAAAAAGCATGAATATTCTCATCCTACAGCATTTTAGAGATTTACAGTAGAGTAATAATAACACATGTTACATTTCTCATAATGGTACAAGATTTGTATGCTGATATAACCAAACATTTCATCATTATGGTATTGCAATATATTTATGGGTATAGATACCTAATTTTATTGGCTAACATATGAAACGTACTGTTTTGACAGATTTTTCTTAAAAAAAATTCTAAAAAATTCTAATACATTATTGTATGATCTCTTGGCCTTCTTCCCCTACAAAATATACAAAATTACATTTCCTAAAATCAAAATCTGGCTTGAAATGTGTTGTTTTTTTGATATTTAGAGAATTAACCACAATAATACAGGGGCAAACAACCGATAAAAACTCAAGCTCCAAACTCGATTGCAGAAAATACGACTTCAGGAACAGATTGGTCAACATCTGGAACGCCCTACCCAATTCCGTTGTTACAGCCTCAACCCCTCACATCTTCAGCCTCAAACTGTCTACTGTGAAGAAGCCTGAAAGAGTGCGAAACTGTGCTTCACTTCTCTCTTGCACGAGTGGAGCTGTGCCTGAATGTGGGCGCCCACCACTCACACAATCCCTTCGCCTCCCCCCAGCCAGGCTGCCAAGCTACAAAAGTGGGGAGTGTTGTCCTAGCACATACAATTGGAGATCTGCAGTACAATAAGTTTTAAACAGCACTAAAATGAGGCAGCAAGAGTTTGTGCAGGATCATGTTAATAGACTGTCATCTTGCCTCTTACTCCAAGTTAGGACTATTATAAACTATATACTATATATTAAATTATTACTATATTAATTTAGTTTTATGTAGTGTTATTGTATTTTAAGTCTAATTTTTAGCTTTATTAACAATTACAAGCTTATAGATTTTTATTACAGTTTTATTTTATTCTCTTCCCTAAAGGCCACAATAAAGTTTCATTGTGTAATTGTATAATTTTACTTCTATGCAATGATTACTCATGAGGAAGTGCTATATTTTGAGCTAACAGGAAACTAATTTGATTACACTATTTTGTGCCTACTCAATTGTAAATTTCCTTTATAAGTGCTGAAGAACAAAACAATGTATCTGTTTTCACAACAGCATTAGACAATGTTTGAATGAAGCTCTCACACATTTTGCATATGCCATCTAATGGAAATTCAAAAACACATTAGTACAAGATTACTTACTACATATAAAATGTACCTTTTTAAAAATGTTCTGGATGCTTTATGCAAGTGATTCTTATATGTGGTATTTACCAAAAGTTGGCCGCAGTACCTTCCAATAGCAATGAAATTCAAATGGCATCAATTAGTTGAAATAGGGGGTATAAGCAGCAGCTTGCTTTTTTTTATTATTACATTTGAAAGTATGTAGGATACTTAGCTATTCTTTACAATATGTATAGATTGTAAGTGGACGTATCATGTACCATTCATAAAGAACATAATTTGAGTCTTTGAAAACAAAATGGAAATATTATTCTCTCCTTTGCTCTGCTTGCTTTTCAAAATATATGTGATGACTAAATCTGAAGCAGCTTTTTCACATGCTAGTATAACTGCAACTTTTACTGTTATCTGTCTCCTGGACAAGCTTTCTGCAGGGGTCCTAGTCCACAATGAAAGGAGCTTAGCATTATCGGAGACTTGGAATAGGTTTGGGAGCAGAGGTATCCAGGATGGGAAGGTGTCAAAAGTCAGGATAGCAGCTGCAATCATGTGATTTATATCCAACTCCATGTCATATGTGCAACATGTATGGAAAAGAAGTGGGAGTCAAGACAGCCATACTGACTTTTTCAATCTACAGCCCCCATAGACTTACTGAGAAGAATCAGGAAAACTATATGGTGGCATCAATTTCCCCTCTTATGTTCATGATGCATACCAAAGATCCCCTTTATCTATAACAGAGCTCTCCAAACTTGGCAACTTTAAGACTTGTGGACTTGAAGTCCACAAGTCTTAAAGTTGCCAAGTTTGGGGACCCCTGATCTATAACAAAAGAACTGGATAGTTCTGAACATATTAGTTGACAGGCTTTTAAGTCACTTCAGTAGATCCCTTTCCCTTGGAACTAGAGGAACACATCCATATTGTTTCCTCTGAAATAATAAGAATGTGGTTTCCTCTTGCATGGTTTTGGGAAGGTTTCAGGGGTTTTTAGCCCTAGTGTAGGGTTTCATGGTACTCTTCCACCCAAGTACTACTAAGAATGCCATTTCTGACAATCAACCATGCAATGCTTTATATCTGTGTTAATGGTGCCTTATGCAACAATCTTCAGTCTCTTCTGTTGCAGAATTTCTGTCAGTCTGCTTCCCATGGTATGTGGTTACATATGATAGTCAATGTGGTTTTTAAATGATATTGGAATAACTGCAGAGTAAAGAAATAGTTTAGCATGTGATTTCTATAATAGGGATATATTATATTTTTGAGGCATGTATTCCTGTTTTATGTTGCAGAATCTACACTTTACACTCTTTTTTATTCAAATAAGACAAATAAATTTACTATGCATAGTGATGAGTAAGATGACTCTCAGTGTATCCAAGGAACAAAGAATCGAAGAACCCAGAGCTACAGTTGCCATACATGTAGTGTAGAAATTACTTGACTGATGTAAACTTAGAATGTGGCTGGAACTTTAACTGCAAAGATGTTTAAGTTTCATGGTGTCTTTCAAAGCTTACTTCAGCTCAGAGAGCACAGTCAAAGCCAGCAGACAGAAATAGATAACATAGATGCGGGAAAGTTGGAGAAGGTTGTATTTCTCAGTTACAAGTTATCAGGTAGCTAGCTATGTGACATACAAAATATGCACATACAAAAATGACAACACATACATATAAAAATCAACTCATAAGATGCTTTCATCTTGTTGAAACCATCATTTCTAGAATGGAATAGATCAATTTAGCTAAGTAAAGCAATGTTGGTCTTTTAGGGTATGGACAGAGAAAAATACAGATTGCACAAATAGTTACTTTTTCCATTTTTAAAATTATAGGGTCTGGTCCAGGGGCGGGATGCTACTGGTTCTGCCTGGCTCTGTAGAACCAGTAGCTCTGAAGAGCAGCAGACATAGAACCGGTTCTGTGTCTGCTGCTGTTTGGCCCACCCCCCCAACCTGGGCTCTTACCTGACCTTTATTTCCTACTTTTTCAACCTCAGCTGCTTTGCGTGGCACAGCTGAGGTTGAAAAAGCAGTAAAAAACATGTTTTTCGACCACTGCACAACTGCGCCCAGCGCTTATCAGCTATCCGAGTGGCACAGCTTTAGTTTTATTTTACGCGCACACAGTGCATGCGTGTGCAAAATATAATTACCGAACCGGTAGTAATACCTGTTAAATCCCACCCCTAGTCTGGTCAGAAATTGTAAAACATGCGTGGATTTCTTCTTAACTGGAGAATATGTCTTTGCTTTAGACTTGCCAGAGTGAAGATCCTCCAGAAGGAGATGTCTTATGTTTCTGGTTGTGTGGTGACTGGATTAGGCTTTCCTATAAATGGTGGACATATTTTGAGGGAGGAGCACACTGAGCCTTCAATCCAGATGCCATCTTGGGGCCTAGAAAGGATTTAGGACATTTTCTGCCTGTGAATATTGAATCTTCAGTCCTATGATTCTGAAAAAAAAAAATCCAAGACCTTTCAGCTTAAGTTTGTGCTGGCTGGCTGGGATTTTTGGAGGAGCTGAGAATTTGCTTAAAAAAAGAACCAGCATAAAGTATTTGTTAAAGTAGCATTACAATTTGGGTAGGTTCTTATTCAAAATGGTGGAAACAGTGCCCTGAAACTGATTTTTAGCAGCTGTAGTCAAAAGTACTCCAAGGTGTAAAAAGGGAGGTCAGAATCCACATGAAGCCCTAAAGCTTCATTTTGCTGACCCAATATTATTCTATGCGAATACTTATTCTTCCTCTTCCACCTAGGAGTTTAAAATATTTCATGTTATAGCCTTAGCAGAAGAAAGATTTAGCAAGTGGGCTCCAAGATTTGCCAAGAAAACCAAAAGAAGAAACACAGGGGGGAAAAAATTCATAAAAGAAGGGAACTTAAGCAGTGCAATAAAAACTAAATGTGCTCTCTGGTCACAAACTCTAGGGAGTCTATTAAATAAGAAATGAAAAAGGGTGTCCCCATATACAAGTGTTAGAAAGGATTAGTACAAGAAGTTCAGTTGTGACAATGTAAATGAAATATTGTCCCCCTTTTACAATCATAGTCATCAAATTGACAACTTTCACCCTCCCTCAGATGCCTTTGCCTCCACCATAACATTTTATTGCAGCCCTAGTTTACTTCTACTATTGGAAAGATGTGAACATTTGTTTTTCAAATTCATTGTCTTTCACTCCCAAAAGACTAGAGTAAGTAATTCTTATACAGCATATAAAAGATTACTCTTGGCCTCTTCCAAAACAAAAATTGATTTATATAAAGCAATAGCACTCAAAACAAACAAGAGGGAAGAGTACTTGGAATATGCTTAAAAGCTCATCCATTTTTTCCTATATAAACAAGGCATATTCTTTGTGGTAGTATGATATTTAAAGGCTTGAATTTGGATACCTTCATTATATGCAACCGAGGTTTTCAGGGTATCGTTATTGTCATCATTTTAGCCATCATCTATCTATTGCAGGGTGAAGGCCTCTTCCGCATGTTTCCAACCTATACAGTTCTAAACTTTCTTTTGTCAATTGGGCCCGCAATACTTGCTGATGTCATCGAACAATCTTGTTTTAGGTCTCTTTCGTGGATGCTTTTTATCAAGTGGGATCCATTCTATCACTGCCTTGGTTCACCTGTTCTTCTAACTATCTGACCAGCCCATTTCCATTTCAATTCTTTTACTTTCTTAAAGATACAGTATACTTTTGTTTGTTCTCTAATCCATGTTCAGGTCTTTCTGTCTTGTCTTGTAATGCCAAGCATCTATCTTTCCATGGTTCTTTGCTCCACTCATGGCTTTTGTATCGATTGAGAGGTTAGTGGTGGGATTCAATTTTTTTTTTTTACTTCTGGTTCTGTGGGCGTGGCGTGGTCAGCATGGCTGGGGAAGGATACTGTAAAATCTCCAGTCAGAAGTGGAATTTGGTGGTTCTCAAAATTTCCGCTACTGGTTCTCCAGAACTGGTCAGAACCTGCTGAATACTATTTCTGGGATGAATGAATTTCAATATAGTTTGTCATATCACATTTGATGTATAAAATATTTCACTGGGGTAGTATTTCAGAGGTGTTTTTAACTGAGCCCCTTCCAGTTTGAGCTTCTTTGGCGACAGACCAAAATCAGCGATCATGCGCTGTTTCGATCTGTGCTCGCCGCCGGAGCTCCCCGAGCTGGCTGGATTTGGGGCATAGTTATCCCATAGAGGTGGTGAAGAGGGGGGGAGACTGCCAGCAGGGTTGAGGAGAGCCGCATCTCTTCTCCTCAGCTGGCCATTACTCCCTTTCCTGAAGGCGGTTGCAGCGGTGGTCAGAAATGGCCACCTCAAAGAAGAACTTGACTGGAAAAGAATGTGCAGGAGGAAGATAAGAAGAGAAAGTTTTGATTGAACAGGTTGAACTGAAAAAGCAACAACGTAAGGTACCCTGGAATTTGAACTATAAAAAATAGCATTGTTCCCAAAGAAGATTTTGAAGCAGCAAAGGAGAGAGAGAAGGGAAAGGATTTGGCTTTTTTTTTCTTCCCTTCCTTATACTGACAGCTAAGAGAGTTAAGTAAGAAATTGACAAAAATCCACTTTGACATCAATAGGCATTTAAGCTGAAAATAAAATGTCAAAGGAATAATAAAGACTTTTGGATACTCAAAAACCTTGAAAAGAAGGAAAGGAGAGAAAAGGAAAGAATAAAAGGGCGGGATTTGGAAAAATGGAAGAAACTGCCTGGAACTAAAAGGAACTTACAGTGAAACTTTAACAAGGTTCCTAAAAGATATATTCTAACTGAAACTTTGTAACAAAATAATAGAACCCCAGGAAGAGAAAGTGGAAAAAAGAAGCAAGAAGAAACAGCTTTGGATTATTTGGATTACTTGGTGATTTTTGGATTTTTGGCTATTGGACTTAAATGAGAAAAATCAATCAGGTGGTTGTTTAAAGGTGTTTAAAATGGCATCACTTTTGGAAGAACTGAAAATGGAACTTAAAAAACAAAAAGAAGATGCACAGGAAGGAAGAGGTTCTTTTGGCTTTGTATTTCAATTTTTAGAAATGGAGATCTGGAACTATGAGAAACAACAAGAAACACTTGTAGAATAAGAAGGTTGGGACAAAGAAGAAGCCATCTTTAATGATCAAGTAATTTTATGTGGGGGAAAAAAAGAAAAGGGGGGAAAGATCTATCTGCATCTGCACAGCCACAAATCCACCTCTGTGATGAGACAGGACAGGAAAGGCACTAAAGAAGTGATCATCTTCACTGGAAAACCTGTATCTGAGCTGCATCCCTGCCTCATTTGAAATCTCACACAAGAGTCTAAACCAGACAGGAAGCCTAAAGAAAAAATAATAAATCTTCCAACTGTGAAGACAGATGCCAAGGAGGAAACTGAGGCTATAGATCTGACCAGCTACCTTCACTTTTCTCCCACTTTTTGTGTGTGATGTTTTTTCCAAACAGATTCAGACAATCTGCCAATGGGATCTCAATCCAAATCATCAAAGTGACATAAGTAGAGAGGAATAAACTTTCAAACAAGCAATATCAGATTTTTGATGTAGAGGATGCTGTCAGATAACAGACTTAATCTGATGATTGAATAGTCCATTGCTTAGGATAGAACAATGCACTGAATCATAAACTAAGCAAGCAGTTGAGGTCACACTACAGGCTAAATTACAAATCAAAATGCAAACCAAAACAAAACAACTATCCCATCCCCTAACGCTAATCAAACTTAGCAAGCTGAGCAAATTCAGCTCTCAAATCTTTGCTCGTTCAAGCAAATTTACAAACATAACATTAAGGAAAAAAGCAAGGAAGCCTAATTAATGAGACCACCGAGCTAAGTGATTTCTTAACAATATCCTACAGTATACAAGACGTTAGTAACAAAATATGGTACACCCCCCCCCAAAAAAAAAGTGCTATAAGGTTATTAAATTAGGGCTAGAACAGTGTTTCTGTCAGGAACAAGAAGTCAGGAATCAGTCAATAGAGTTCAAAAATCTTTTTTTTCATGCTACCTATACACAACAAACTAAATTCCTAGCAGCCAAGGTGAATTGGCACCAGATAAGAGTCAACTGACTTCAAGGGGGGTGGGGGTGGATCTAAGTCTCTTATGAGGGGATCTGTGATAACCCAGAGTGTAACACAAATGTAACAAAATCCAAAACGTAAATAAATGTCCTTTAATGCTTCCAACTTGGCCCCACTGTTCAATAATTCTCAGTTGGAAATAAAACGTACTCAAAAATAATCTTCAAAAGAAAGCAATACAGTCCGAATTTAATGAGCAGATACAGGTGAAAATAAAAACCAAACAAACTACAATGACAAAATTTCCACAACGGAACAGGAGAAGTATTTACCAAATTCAAGGAGATAACAAGGCACAGTCTGTTCGAAGGACGCCAACGAAGATAACCTCAAACCAAAATAAAACACGCTTTGTCTCCAGAGTTTGCCAGAACACAGGCCCAAAGTCTTATGCAGTTCTCGCACCTATAGCTCATGAAGAGGATCAAGGCCCTCTCCTCCCTGCGTGCCCTAGGATGGATAGGAGATGGGCCTGGGTCCTCCTCTGGCTGCTCAGCTGGCCTCTGCCCTTCCCCAGCCTCCTCCACAACCTCTGGAGCCACACTTCCACTCCCTGTCGGCTGTTCCTCCTCTCCCTCAGAGTCAGTCTCCACCAGGGGCATGAAAGGATCTACCTAAGGAATTCTTGGAGTTGAAGACCATACATCTTTTAGTTGTCAAATGTTGAGATACATTGAACAAGAGCATCATATGAACATCCCCAGATGAGGTCACATTAGTAGTCATCTGTTATAATGGTAATGATGCCTCTTCCTGGGCTATTGCTAAAACAAACAAGACCCCTAGGTATATCTGTAGTTTTCCCTCCTTGCCATCTTCACATGATCATTTATTCCTATGGAACTCTATGCATTATCATAATTTTGAGAATATTTATATTTAAACCTAATACTGAAGCATTTCCACCTAATTCACATGTGATTTTCAATGACCATACATCCCTGATTATAAAGATGAGTTCTTTAGTTCAGAAAGATTTATTTAAATTTATTTATTTTTCAAAAACTCACTTTTGTCTTTTATTTTGGTTAATTAACTTTTATCATACAAACAGTATGACTTAATGCAGCCATTTTCATTATGTTAGTTAAGGAAAATGAATTGTATTTCAAAAATAAAATTACATACATTGATTTTATATATTTTTATTAGAATATTCATGCTTGTATTGTTTTCTGGATTTTGGTCATAAATTTTCCTGTGTAAAACAAAGTTCTAAATAATAATAATTATTAATATTTCTATTTTTATGACATGGATTTTCTCATTTTAAAGGAGTTTGTCCTTTATTTTTTCCAAGAAAATATGGTCACTGTAATTATACTCTAGGCTGCTATAGTCAGTTCAGTCATGACACACATAATTCACATCTACCTATGAATCAGCCTTGGCTGAGTCCTTATTTCATATCCTCAGAATTTGATTTATTAGTAGCGTTTGAATAGCACAACCATGAAAACTGCTTAAGGCTGGGTAGCTCTTGTTCATTAAATTTCAGGAAACATGATTGCTTATTGATATTGTCTAAGGATGTTATAAAAATGTGGAAAGCTGACATAAGCAAGGCCAAGGATTAGGAACATTGTTCTGCATGGAAGATATCCCAGCTACATTATCAGCAATTCTAAATAAACACAGGGAATATTTCTCTTTCTGCTTAAGAATGTCATCCAAGAAGGATGATCAATGGTTAATACATCATGAGATATTTGAACAAAAATGTAAGCATGAAAATTTGTGATTTATTATTTTCATTATTAAGACCCCTTTGTTAATATCATCACAGGGAGTTCCATGAAGCCTGCTCTCAAACAAATATTCTTGACATTGTTATTTGGATTACTCAGAAGCTAGGATTCACGGCTTCCGGTCTGAAGTCTCTTCAGCAAGAGATAGAAATCCGTGATCGTGCATGGTTTTGGTCTGGGCTCGCCGCTGGAGTGCCGGCTAGTTTCGGGGCTAAGACATCCCGTAGAGGTGGTGAAGAGGGGGGAGACTGCCAGCAGGGTTGAGGAGAGCTGCATTTCTTCTCCTCAGCTGGCCATTACTCCCTTTCCCAAAGGCGGTTGCTGCGGTGGTCAGAAATGGCCACCACAAAGAAGAACTTGACTGGAAAAGAATGTGCAGGAGGAAGATAAGAGGTGAAAGTTTTGGCTGACCGGGTTAAACTGTAAAAGCAACAACTAAGGTACCCTGGAATTTAAACTTATAAAAAAATAACATCGCTCCCAAAGAAGAGTCAGAAGCAGCGAAGGAAAGTGAAAAGGGAAAGGTTTGGTTTTTTTCTTCTTCTCTCTCCTTCCTTATACTGACAACTAAGAGACTTAAATAAGAAATCGGAAAAATCCACTTTGACATCAACAGGCAATTAAGCTGAAAATAAAACAAAATGTCAAAGGGATAATAAAGATTTCTGGACACTATTTTTATTTTCCATAAGCAGGAAGGGAGAGAAAAAGAATAAAAGGGCAGGATCTGGAAAGAGGGAAGAGACTGCCTGGAATTAAAAAGAATCTACAGTAAACTTCAACAAGACTTCTAAAAGATACATTTTAACTGAAACTTTGTAACTAAACAGTAACCCCAGGAAGAGAAAGTGAAAAAAAAAAGAGCAAAAAGAAACAGCTTGTGTGTATTTGGATTATTTGGTGATCTTTGGATTCTTGGTTATTACATTTGAATGACTAAAATTAATTGGGTGGTTGTTTAAAAATTTATACAATGGCACCACTTCTGGATGAATTGAAAATGGAACTTAAAACGTACAAAGAAGATGCACAAGAAGGGAAGGGTTCTTTTGGCTTCGTTTTTCAATTCTTAGAAATGGAGATTTGGAACTATGAGAAACAACAAGAAACGTCTGCAAAACAAGAAGATTGGGACAAAGAAGAAGCCATCTTTAATGAACAAGTAATTCTATGTGGGGAAGAAAAGGGAAAGGGGGGAAAGAGAATGGAGAATTTAAGACTTAAAAAAACAACCAAAGAAAAGAAAAACAATTCAAAAAATAAGTATAATACTGGAAAGCAACAGAAAAGGGGAATGCAGAAGAGAGAAATAGAGGTAGAGAGACAAGGGGGTAAAAAGGGGAGAGGGAAGAAGAGAGAGAAGAAGGAAAGGAAAAGAAGTTACAAAGGACCGGAGCAAGATATAGAGAAACAGGACCTATTTAGAGATAATGGGTGAAAATCTAACTGAAAAAGGGATTCTGTAAAGGTATATAAGGTTGTATTGTTACATTAGTAATAGAAATAACTTTAGAAAATTGGAAACAATGTATGATTAAAATGAGGGATAAAATAGTGTAATTTAGTGAAATGTTTGTTAATAAAATAACTGAAATAAAATAAATGAGAAAATTGAATTAGGAAGGAACGGGAACATTTTAATTAGTTAATGTTTTATAAAATATAAGTGAAGAAGGGAGAAATTATAATTATAAGGGAAAGCTTATAATTGTTCCCATAGAAGTATGATATTTAATTGAAAAGTAATGTTAAAGAAGTTAAGATTTTAATGAATATTAATATTAATGATAGAATTGAATTGGAATGGAATGTGTTGTTTTAAATACATACATTTATAATTTTTTCTTTTTTTAAGAATATGGTATGTATTTTAAGAATGTACCAAGCAGAATCTGAATGGAAGTTATGTATTATATTGAATGTTATAACTTTAGGGTATATATTGAAGCCTAAATAAGAGTTAAATGGATAAACTTAAAAGATATAAAGGCATACTCCAATCAGTAACTACAGGAGAAATTTTGTTTATTGAGAAAAGATAATAGATAATTGAAACAGGACAGACAAAAAATATAAATACAATGATTTGAATTGAGATGAGATAATTAAAATAAAACTGAGAAAATTAAAAGAGGGGAGAAGCTATGCAGAAAATGTAAAATAGTAATAAGATATGGAATAGAATATAAAAATGAGCATGAACTTGAATTTGTGTCTGTACAAAGAAATGTAACCCGGGATTACGCTACTTTCAAAAAATATGTTTTATTTGTATTTTTTTTCTCTTTGTGAAAATTCAAATAAAATTTACAAAAAAAAAAAAAGAATCTAGGATTCACATTTTATACTTGTCCCGGAGGGTGAGAAATAACAGTGATCTGCCTTATACAGAGAATATAATATGTGAGAAAAGCAGTTCTGTGTTGTGGAGTTCATTGCACGTATATTGGACCAACAACCTTTGGTTCTTTGGATTTTGAACTAGTTCTCTTCAGCTAGAATAGAAATATATATTCATAGTCCTTCCTTTTTAGATCTTTTTCATCTGTATTTGTTAAATTTTGCATTACGCTTTAAAATTTGAAAATAAAAAGCATCTGTTAAGAGGGAAATAAAAACTCCTATGCCACAATTTTCAAAAGTCGTACATGTGCATTACAGCACAAAAAGTGAAGCAAAGACACTTAGAAATAAGGCAAGGGAATTAAATAGCAAGACGGAAGACAGTTCTGAGTCAAATGCAGAAGCTAATTGAAAGGTACAAAGATCAAAGAGAGATTCCAAATATATTTTTCTCAAGAGAAGAAGCAATTCTTTTAAATCCATTTAGTCATACTGTAAGTATATTTTCAGTTCTGTAAGAGAGGAATGTAGGAAAGTCAGTAAGCGCAATAACAATAACAAATAACAATAACAGTTTAGCAAAGATGTTCCATTTATCGGTGACAAATCAATAGGTAGACCTCAGTAGTACCAATGAGTCAACCTCTAGGATGCATTAGGTATTACAAGCTCTGCTTAGGCCCCATATTAACATTTTGCTTCCTCTTAATCCAGATACTCCCAGTTCCATTTATCTCTTCACAGAGATCCAAATAAATATTCTAATGTGCCTCAACCTGAGACGTCCATCTCTACCATCTTTATACAAAGATATCTGTTCCTACAGATGGGGCTCTTATAGGATCAGGGCAACCAAATCATGAGATTAAAGATAATAGCTTTAGAATAGTTACACTTTCTTGGTTTAAAAAAAAAAAGCCGTTTGGGAATCTCCATAGACATTTAGCTTTGGAATTATTTTTTAAAAAAATCAGTAACCTCACCATAGCGCTAGGATAGCTCCAGTGTCCACAGTTGTGATCTTCACATGATCTTGACAGAATGAAAGACAATTTAAAGGTTGCACTGAGTGATTAAAAATAGATCTATCTATCTTTTAATTCCTCTAAAATCTTAATCATTTTTTTCTTTGCCTTCTCAAGTTGGTATGGAAGTGCTTCATCTTGTGGAAAAAGTAATTTAAAATATGACACTCCATTAAAATGTTCTTTGAAGGTCTGTAAACATTTCAGTGATCTTTCCATATAAGAAGATGTTAATTTAGTACACTTTGATAAAACAGGACTTTTGTCCTTCTGCACGTCAGAAGAATTTTTAAAATTTATTTTTATGTTCCATTTGCTAAGCTCATATATTACAGTCCTTGTAAGTTTCAGATGATGTTCATCCACATGTGGATCTTGAGACCTTTGGTAAAAGGTTTTTTATTAGTTATACTGAAGACTCTCACAACATTGCAGTTCCATATTTCACTAAAGTATTGACATAATAATGAAATCATATTTCTATCCTGCTAAAAGGCACATGAATGTCACTCCTAATAGAAAGGCATCATTTGCACAATTAAAATCAGAATAAGTCCAGAGTTGAAGCTTGCTTGCTTTTTCTCAAACTGCCCAAGGAGCTGCTGATCCAGTTCTACAAAGGAACTATTGAGTCTGTCATCTGCATCTCTATAACTGTCTGGTTTGGTTCTGCAACCCAACAGGACAGACACAGACTTCAGAGGATAATTAGGACTGCAGAAAAAACAGTTACTACCAACCTGCCTTCTGTCGAGGACGTGTATACTGCACGAGTCAAAAAGAGGGATGTGAAAATATTTACAAACCCCTCACCATTCAGACACAAGGACAGTTTCTCCCCAAAAGCAATCACTCTGCTAAACAAATAATTCCCTCAACACTATCCAACTATTTACAAAGTCTGCACTACTATTACTATTAATCTTCTCATCACACCTTAGCATCCATCCCCTCCCACTTGTGACTGTATGACTGTAACTTTGTCGCCTGTATCCAATTTATATTGACTGTTTCCTAATATGTTTGGATTGCTTATTGTAACCTATAACTGTCACTAAATGTTATACCTTATGATTCTTGACGAACTTATCTTTTTTTTTTAATGTATCTTTTCATGTACATTGGGAGTATTTGCACCAAGACAAATTCCTTGTGTGTCCAACCACACTTGGCCAATAAAAGAATTCTATTCTATTCTATTCTATTCTATTCTATTCTATTCTATTCTATTCTATTCTATTCTATTCTATTCTATTCTTATGAATGCTCATATTACTCTGATCCTTATATAAATAATTTCATTGATTTGTGGGATGGAAATTGGGTCACACTAACTGATGTCATATGATTGGATGGCTGTCATGCCCCTGGTGGAGACTGACCCTGAGGGAGAGGAGGAACAGCTGACAGGGAGTGGAAGTGTGGCTCCGGAGGTTGTGGAGGGCAGAGGCCGGCTGAGCAGTCAAAGGAGGACCCAAGCCCATCCCCTATCCATCCTAGGGCACACAGGGAGGAGAGGATAAGGGAGAGACATGGTCTCCTCAGGAGGAGAGGGCCTTGATCCTCTTCATGGGCTGCAGGTGTGACAACTGAATAAGAGTTTGGAATAAGAGTACTGGCAATTGAAAAGTACTAGTATATTATCTGAATCTGGGTGAAGGCCTTCCTGGCCAAAATCTGTATCTGATGCTTGAGCAAGTGCCACGAGTCCATAGCACTAGCTCTGAATTAAGCCCCATTCAAAACCAACACAGGAACTAAGGGAAACCAAGATGTCACCAAGTAAATATTAAGTGTTTTGCTGGGATTCCGTTTAGGCCTCTTCTATCCCATTCAGTTCCTCATTCTCTGTAGATACAAGATAAGGACAATCTTGTTGTTCCCCAAGCAAGCCTGGGGTGGCAATCTAATGGCAAGTACCATCAGCATATTAAAGATACAACATCCCAAAATGCCTTTCCTAGCAGTTTAAGCAACCACAGACTTGACTACTCTCCACCCATAACAACTGACTGGAAGCTACCTTTGCAGCAAATAGCCCAGAAAGATACCAGAGGTAGCAAGTTGAATGCTACTGAGAGGTCTCACAAGACCATGTGGAGTATATGGCATCCCTCAGATTCCAATGGAGGGTATCCATCATAAACCATTCTGTTTCCATTCTATGACCAGGCTGCATTTTTGACTAAATTCTTAACATACAAGAAATAAATTAATTAATCATATGGAATGTAAATAAATTATCCTATTCTGTAGATGGAGACTAACAAAATATTTTTATTCCTTTCTAATGGTCTATTTTTTTTATTTCCTGTATTAATTAATCAGTGAAGTATTTTTCACTTAAATTATAAATAGATACTTTGCATGGAAAGTCACATAGCCAACAAATCTCACTATAAATTTATTGAGGTACGTTTATTTATTTATTGAATGTATTTGCCGTTCATCTCATAGCAAATGACTTACATATACCTCCAAACTTTGAATGTTTTAAACTTCTGAATTATGTGGTAAAATAAGGGATGCACTGACAATTAATTGTAAGCCTGATGCCACAAATAAAACCACTGCAAATAATCATTCAACTATGCAGAGGTCAAGAGCCCCCCCCCCATTTTTTTCAAATTCTTGCTTTTCAGAAGCTCTGATGAACATTTTTCAAAATGTGCAGTTTGCTTGACCGTACTCAAATTCTATAGAAAATTCATTTATGCTTCATGTATTTAACTTTCAAAATATATTTGGATTTCGGCTATGTCTCTTTGTTTCTGTAGAAAAAAATATTCTAAAATTTGGTCCTCTGAAAGCACTTATATCAACAAAGCTCTGAGGGATGATTAATATTTTAGAGGACAGACACAGAATAGATTCAACAAATTCTAGATGACTTTGAATAGAGAGCTCAGTTGAGTAAAATGGAATTTAAATGTAATGTAAAGTAAAACACAAATATAGAATGGGAGAGACCTGGCTTATCCATAGTAGCTTTACAGTAGTGTGTGTGAAAAGAATCTGGGTGTTCTTTTTAAACATGTCTTGGGAATCATAGAAAGTAATTATTTTCCTGTATTTTGTCCTAGTCTGATTGTGTTTTGAATACTTAATCCTGTTTTTGGCACTATAGTTAAAAAAGGACAATAACAAATTGAAATGAGGTCAGAGTAAAGTTACTAAGACTATGATAAATCTGAAAACCAAGTTCTATCAGGAACAGTAAAATAAGTATATAGCTTGCCTACAGAAGAGTAGGTTAAGGGGATATGTAATAACACTCTTTCAATATCTCAAAGAGCTGCCATACAAAAGAGAGAAAGGCCTTAATCTGAGTTGCTCCAAAGGTAGGACCCAACCAATTGGCTAGAACTACAACAAAGTTGGTTCAAATTAGACGTGACAATTCATCACTGGAACAAGTTGTCACAAGTGATAAGATTTCCTTCACTGGATCTGGATGGTCATCTAAGAGAGATGTTCTAGAACAGAGATGTCAAACTGGTGGCCCATGGGCCAGATGCATCACCTACAGGCCATGCCCACCACAGCTCTGCAATGACAAAAAAGTTACAAAATGTAACGTGATGTCATGTGACGCAATAGGGTTTGATACCCGTGTTCTAAAAGATGTTGCAATAAACTGGGGATTGAAAAAGATTATTTTTAAAGTTCTTTCCAATTCTGCAAACATTTTGATCACAAACCCAACTGAGAATGTTTTGTTTTGTGATTTCTCTTACTAGTTTGTATAGAATGGAATGGAATGGAATGGAACAGAACGGAACGGAACAGAACAGAACAGAACAGAACAGAACAGAACAGAATTCTTTATTGGCCAAGTGTGATTGGACACACCAAGAATTTGTCTTGGTGCAAATGCTCTCAGTGTACATAAACAAAAAGATATATTCATCAAGAGTCAAGAATCATCAGGTACAACACTTAATAATAGTCACAGGTACAATAAGCAACCAAATCATACTAGGAAACAGTCAATATAAATTGTAAGGATACAAGCGACAACGTTACAGTCATAAAGTCACAAATGGGAGGGGATGGGCGAATTGATCCAACAAATCACAGAAAACATCGTGCATGAAATGCATAAACATAGCTGGGGCATTGGTTAATCCAGAAGGCATCATGGTATACTCAAAATGCCTGTACCTCATCTGGAAAGCTGTTTCCACTCGTCCCTTGCACAAATGCAAACCAGAAAGTAGGCCCCACACAAGTCCAACTTTGTAAAGATCTTAGCTTGATGACTCCACAATCAGTTCAGGGATGAGGGGAAGCGGGTACTGATTCCTCACTGTGATTGCATTCAATTTGTGGTAATCACAACACAAACGTAGCTCTTCTGATTTCTTTTTTACAAAAACCACCGGTATAGCCAATTGGGAAGTAGAAGGCCAGTTAAACCCTTTCCGGAAGTTCTTGTCAATAAAATCCCACAACACGGCCAACTTCGGTTCTGACAGGGAATATATCTGACCACTGGCAATTTTGCATCGGGCAACAAGTT
The DNA here is from genome assembly GCF_049901715.1 of Pseudonaja textilis. Classification (NCBI taxonomy): domain Eukaryota; kingdom Metazoa; phylum Chordata; class Lepidosauria; order Squamata; family Elapidae; genus Pseudonaja; species Pseudonaja textilis. The sequence goes on along the minus strand of NC_141993.1, from coordinate 819,568 downwards.
ATTGGACAGTCATATGCCCGATGCTGAGGCAGCTGATCCACCTCCTTCTCCCCAAACACATCAGCAAAGTCCACCAACTCCGCAGGTAGATCCATGTCCACGGGCGAAGCCACACTCCCTGCACAGGAGTGCAAGCAATGGTTGGCACACTTCCTATCAAGGAACTGTACAGCTCCAGACGACCAGACAATCTGTGGATCATGGGCCTGTAACCACTCCAAACCCAGCACCACCATAAAATGATGCACTGCAGTAACATAGAACACGGTTTTCTCCACATGCTGCCCAATATGCATACAAAGGATTTTGGTTGCAGCAACCACAGGTCCTGTGGTTGAAGGGGCCGACCATCAATCGTCTCTACCATTACTGGCGGGGACACCTGCTGCTAAGGAATGAACCACTGCTCTACAAAATGAGCATCCATGAAATTGGCTGTGGCCCCTTAATTGACCAAGGCTTGGATCTCCACCGCTCCCACAACAGGCACGGACACCCTTGCTGTCAGCACAAGATGCTTCACCAATAACAATTGTGGTGGAGATTGTGGTGTCAAAGGTGGTGAGGATGGCAAGGTTGGTGAAGATGGTAGGCCTAAGAACTTTACACCCCAACCTACAGACTCCCGTAGGCTGAGCGATGCTCATTTCCTGCCATCTCAGGCATCGCCGCTGTGGATGTCTTAACAGGACACTTGGCTGCAAAATGGCCTTGATTGCCCCAATAGAGGCATAAATCATCATGACGACATCTATCCTTTTCTACTTGAGTCAGGCGGGGGTGGCCAGCCCCCAACTGCATGGGTTTCTCCAAAGGCACTTCCACCAAGGGCTCCGTCTTGCTGGAAACAGATACGGTCTCTGTTCATCGTTGTACCCATCGCTACTGAAGTCTAGCATCGATACGAAGACACAGATGCATGAGCTCCTGAAGGGTGTGAGGGCATTCAGTGAGTGCCAACTCATCCAGGAGCTCTGATGACAAACCCTCCTGGAACTGGTCTAATAATGCTGCCTCATTCCATTGTACATCCTGAGGAACCACCCGAAAACTAGCAATATTAATTCATGAGTGAGCCACGCCCCTGCTTCAACTCTCTCAAATGTCTGTTTGCTGTTTGGCTTCAAACAGGGTCCTCAAACATAGCCTGAAAGTGACGGCAAAACTCGGCGTAGTTGTCCAACACCTGGTTTGGCAGGGTCAATAGAGGTGTCACCCAACATGCTGCAGAGCCTGACAACAAACTAATCAAAAACTCCACCTTATCCCAGTCAGTGGGAACGTCCTCAGGCCAAAGGCTCGTGTAAAGCTGGCACTGCCCAAAAAATGCTGGAAATTGGGCCAGCGAACCATCAAATTTATCTGGCACTGCCACTGGGCATTTTCGGCATGGCTGGGCAGCTTGCATTTGTGCCACCTAAGCAGTCAAAAGAGCCACTTGCTGGTTAACTAGGAAATCTCTGCTCTGAGCTGATTCATGGTCACCCCACAAAAAGCAAAAATAAGTTGAAGGGGTGGCTGGAGTCAAAATGTGATGACCCGTAGTCTCTCAAAATAACCCAAAACCCAAAACATACATTAAAGTCCAGTAATGCCTTCAATTTAACTTCACTGTTTTATTAGGTACAGTTTAAAGTCACAAAAGTAAATGATGAGGCAAAAAGAAAACCAAAACAAACTGTATTGACAAGAGTTTTGAAGCAAGCCAAGATAATTAATCATACATTCCAGGAAGATAAGGGAGGAGAGTCCATGGGAAGAATGCCAGCAAAGATAAACCTCCTTCAAAGAAAACATTAAACTTTGACTCCAGCAATTCTGACTGCGCAGTTACAAACTTATATACATAGCTCCCAGCTGCAAGCCACGAGGAAGATCATGGTAATCTCCTCCTGAGTAGACCTCACTTTTCCTTGGTCCTCTCCTCCCTGTGTGACCTAGGATGGATAGGGGATGGGCCTGGATCCTCCTCTGATTGCTCAGCCAGCCTCTGCCCTTCCCCAGCCTCCTCCACCACCTCTGGAGCCACACTCCCACTCCCTGTTGGCTGTTCCTCCTCTTCCTCAGAGTCAGTCTACACCAGGGGCATGACAGTTGTGACATATGAATAGCTTTCAAAAATGGCCTAGTCAGCTTTATCATGTATTATCATGCAAGAATGTGCTGAGCATAAATATGATGATGTGACAAATTTTAAAAATTAATATTCAGATGAAACCAGATTTTTTATTAGGACTTATGGATCCCCAATTAGAGAGGACTCATGGACAATTGCTTTTATATATGATAACTGCAATCTGGTTATTATATGCACAAAGATGGAAAAAGACAGAGGCATTCACATGGAGGAATAAATTGGGAAGATGACAGAATTTGCAGAAATGGAAATTTCATTTGTTTGATTAGGGACAAAACAATAAGTATTTTTATAAAACATTGGAGATTTATTATGGACTTTTAACTGAAAATGGAAAAAGTGAACTACTGATATCTAGATTTCTTCATTAAAAGTGTTGTTTATGGGAAGAAGGGTAGTATAATATAATTCTAAAACGGGAAAAATGATCAAAGTTTTTTTGATCTTTTTGTCAGGAAGATCAGAAGCCGCTTGTTTTTTTTCTTTCTTCCTTTATCTATACCATATAATATATATACTATTAATATAGCTAGCATTCTTCAAATATTCAACTATATAATTCAAAAAATAATAATCAGCAACTCTTCTAGAATATCCATTCAAATGAATTGATGGCATAATTTTATCTCACGCAATAAAACAAATTAAGATAATGGGTCTTCAGTGAATCAGTTCAGATCTTGGTGACCACAGATGTTTACAAGACAGCAGAAATAGTTTGATATCTTCTTCTTCCAGGAACTTTCTCATTTATAGCCCTGGGATTTTAATCTACTCATGAATAATTTAATTTTTTGTTATTTCTAGTTCTACAAGCAATGTCTTATTTTAACATCGTTATTAATTCTGAATGAAATGTCCCTTTTTAACTTTCAAATGCTTACATTTCATTCAAAACTGGTGGAGACATTCACTTGTAGAGCGAGAAATAACAAGAAATTTTAAACAATTTTAAACTGTTCGTGAAGTCACTGATATTGTTCTATTTTCTTCAATGTTCTTGAAGTGTAATGGAAATTTTATAATGTGACATTTCAAACCTACAAAAGCAAGATCTCATAAAGATTCTCCTTTTTCTCTGAATGCTGTTTATTTGTTTGATTAAAATCCCAGGGCTGTAATGATACAAACATAAGTCAATCTTTGTTATTCTCTAAAGGTTGGCTGTTATTTTCAGTTGTACTGAAGCTAAGTTTTAGAGAATAACAAAGATTGACTTATGTTTTCATCATACGACTGTGTCTGCTAAAGAACAAAACTACTGATAACATTACTGTTATGTCCTGAGGACTCAAGGAGTTCTCACTCAGGTCCACTCACTTTGTGTGGGCGTTATTCCCCCATTCCCATTGGTCGGTTCTCCCCAGCAGCCAGCTATAAAAGCAGGCTGCGGGGTCCAACTGGCTGCTGATTGCTGCGAGCCAGTTCCAGGCTTGCCAAGCACGGTCAGCCCTTTATTTGTAAAATAAAGTACTGTTGCACTCATGCTCTGGTTCAGCCTCTCATTGCTCAAACTTAACACTGGCGACGAGGGTGGGATGGCTACCAGAAGCACCTTGCAACCGCTGAGTCACTAGCCACCGATCTACAGCCCAGAGAGAGCGATCGGCTGGCGACAAGGGAAACGCTGATCCGCAGCCAGAGAGAGCGGTCAGCTAGCGAAACGAGCGATCAAAAAGAGCAAACGCAGATCCGCAGCCAGAGAAAGTGGTCTGAGTCAAATAGTTAGAAGCGCCTGTAGCCGCTTGTTAGCCTCGCTACGGGAAAGTGAAGCGCTGCAGCCGCAGCCGCTCTGCATTTGGCGCAAATTCAAATGGGTGTCATTTGAATTTCGAGCCAGTAGGAATCACAGCACAGCGCTGTAGAGAGTCACTAACGCCCACTTTTTTGGCGCGAATCAAGACACCTCCAACGGCTAGCAGCCAACGTGGTAACCCAGAGAGAGAGAAAGAGAGGGTAGCAAAAAACCTCTCCAGAGCTGATATCACTAGTAACTCACGAGCGTTCGTAGTCCCAGAGAGATTTCTCCCGCAGGTAGCCCAGCCGTTCCAGCACCATGAGTTCCAATCCAGTATTCCCGGCGTTTAAACCAGACGAAGAGAAGTGGGAATCGTATAAGAACCGTTCAATCATTACATCGATGCGGTCGGCCTGTCGGATGCGGGAGAGCATCGGAAAAAATCCTATTTCCTAATCTACTGCGGAGCCACCGTTTACGATACCGCTGCAGCACTCGTGGCGCCGAGAGAATTAAAAAACGTTCGTGGTCCGAGTTGCTTGAGATCCTCACAAACCACTACGCTCCCAGGCCTTCACAAATCGCCAGGAGGTTCACGTTCCGAATGAGGAAGCAATCAAGTAAGGAGACCATCAACCAATATATGGCCGCCCTCAGAACAGCAGCCCTGCACTGCGGGTTTGGAACATACCTGGAGGACATGCTCCTCGATCAATTGGTTTGTGGGGTCAAGGATCTCAACCTACAGAGGCGACTGCTAGCTAAAAAGACCTCAACCTCGCGCAAGCGGTAGAGGAGGCCCTAGCAGCCGAGCTAGCAACGAACTCAGCCACCGAAATTCAGGGCCCAAGCGCCAAGCTAGCAGCGTTCCCAGTCCATTCCGAAGAGGTGGAAGCGGAGGAAGGCCACAACGATGAGAACGATGTCCATCGCCTCACCAATGACAGACGGTCGCAGGTAGGGGCCAAACAAGAATACACCGGTCCACCCAAGCACATCACCCTGTGCCTAGCCTGTGGGGATCACATCAAAGGGCCACCTGCAAGTTTAAAGGAGCCGTTTGCAACAACTGCCATAAGAGGGGCACATTGCGAGAGTCTGCCAAGCCCCCAAAGCGCTGCACAAAGACCCCCGTCCTCGCACTCGGGACCACAGAGGCAAGTATTAAACTGTCGCACGCACCGCCTTGCCAGGCGTACTTGCCACTCTGTTAGTAAAATTTCTCTCTCCGTTTCCCTAGAAGGTAAACCGTGCCACATGGAGGTTGACACAGGGTCAGCGCTCTCAATAATCTCGTGGAACACCCTCAAGAGACTCCACCCCAGCCTATCTACTACCCGGCTTCAGAGATGCCAGTTCGGTCTGAAGGACTACCAGGGGAAGGCCATTCCCGTGATCGGCAGAGGCAAGTTCTTTGTCAGTTTTAGAGCTTTTAAAGGCCACCTACCTCTAGTGGTAGTTAACGGCAATCTACCCACCTTATTGGGGCTCGATTGGTTTCCCCACCTTGGCCTAGGGTTAACAGGAGTCCATGCTGTCTCAACCTCAGACACTGACTCCTTATTCGCTGACTACGCAGATGTGTTCAGCGAGGAGCTGGGGTGTTATAATGGAACCCCCATCTCGTTCACCGTTGACCCCCAGGCAGTCCCAATCAGATTAAAACCACGAGAGTTCCATTTGCTATTCGACCAAAACTAGACACTGAATTGGATAAACTACTAAAACAAGGGGTCATTGAGCCAACAGATGTCGCCAAGTGGGAGACGCCCATTGTCACACCCTCAAAAAGATGGTAGCCTGAGAATTTGCTCGGACTACAAGACAACAATCAATAAATATTTACAAGTTAGCGCCTACCCGTGCCCGTCATTCAGCACTTATTGCACACATTCGAACCGGGCAGTATTTTTGCTAAATTGGACATGTCTCAAGCATATCAACAGTTCCCTGTTGATAACCAAACAGCGGAACTTCAGACCATCGTCACTCACAGGGGTGCCTTCCGATGCAAGCGTCTCCAATTTGGCGTAAGTGTTGCCCCGGGTATTTTTCAATCCCTCATGGAGCGGATTTTACAGGGCCTCCCTGGTGTAGTACCCTACTTGACGACATCTTGGTCTCGGCCAGGGACAGACCCCAACTCTTCCAGAGAGTGCGAGCAGTGTTAGAGAGGTTCAGACAGCATGGCCTCAAGTTAAAAAAAAGAAAAATGCGCCATTGCCACTAGACAGGTGGACTTTCTGGGTTATAAAATTGACGCCTCTGGCATTCACCCCCTGGAGTCCAAGGTCAGGGCGATCCACGAAGCTCCCACACCGACCTCCAAAACGGAGCTACAAGCTTTCTTGGGACTTCTAAACTTTTATGCATCCTTTTTGCCCCATAAAGCCTCAGTAGCCGAACCCCTACACAGATTACTAGACAAAAAGTCACCGTGGCACTGGGGGCATAAAGAAGACCAGGCGTTTAACGCCGTCAAATCACTACTTACGTCAGAGGCAGTGCTCATCCAATTCGACCCCAACCTTCCTTTAGTACTGGCAGCAGACGCATCCCCTTTTGGAATTGGGGCGGTCCTTAGTCACCGACTCGCCAATGGCGCCGAGGCCCCCATCGCCTTTTTCTCCAGGACGCTCTCGGCCACGGAGCGAAATTACAGCCAAATAGACAAGGAAGCCCTAGCAGCTGTTGCAGCCGTGAAAAAGTTTCACGAATTCCTTTTGGCCACTTCTTGAACTGGTCACCGACCATAAGCCCCTCCTGGGCCTACTGGCCGGCGACAAACAGACACCTCAAGTCCTCTCCCCTCGGATGACAAGGTGGACACTTTTCCTAGCGGCCTACTCATACAAACTTATCCACCGCCCGGGCAAAACTCTATCCCACGCTGACGCACTCAGTCGCTGCCCCTTACCCGCTCCGGCTGAAGACCCAGCTCCTGTCAATGCCATTTTGAAATCACCCAGTTGGACCTGCCCATCACCGCCCTTGACATCGCCGCCAAAACCAAGGCAGACCAAACGCTCGCCCAGGTGCTCGACTGGGTGAGGAGGGGTGGCCGGGAGGCAATGTTGATAACAAATTCGCACCCTTTAAGACTCGCATGCAGGAGCTGTCCAGTTTGCAGGGTTGTCTACTGTGGGGCACTCGAGTGGTCATCCCGACCTCGCTGCGTGCACCGAGTCCTGGAAGCGTTGCACGAGGGACACCCGGCATTGTGAGAATGAAGGCGTTGGCACGCAGCTACGTGTGGTGGCCGGGTCTAGACGAGGACATTGTCAATTGGGTAAGTTCCTGCAGCATTTGCCAGGAATCCCGTCCTGCTCCCCCATCGCCACCCCTACCAGATGGGAGAGCGCCAGCGCCCTTGGTCTAGAATCCATATCGATCTGGCCAGCCCCGTGCATGGAAAGATGTTCCTAGTGGTCGTGGACGCTTATTCCAAGTGGATAGACGTGGCGCAGCTATCCACGACCACCACACTAGCAATCTCACCAACGTGTTAACGCGCCTGTTCGTTACCCATGGACTACCCGACTCCTTGGTCTCCGATAATGGCCCACAGTTCGCATCAGTAGAATTCAGCCGTTTTGCAGCCAACCTAGGCATTCGCCACATTTTCACAGCCCCATTTCACCCTGCGAGTAATGGGTTGGCTGAAAGGGCCGTCAGGACCACCAAAGAGGCCCTCGCTAGGTTTGGCAGAGATGACTGGCACCACAAACTCTCACGGTTCCTGATGAGCCAGCACTCAACCCCTGTGCAGTCACCAATAAGTCCCCAGCGGAACTTCTGATGGGCCGGCGCCTGAGGACTGTATTAGATAGACTGCACCCACAATACTGCCCTGACTCTCCCTCGCTTCCACTTCGGGGTTAGACATTTTATGTTACAGGAGCCGATATTCGCAAGGAATTTCGCTGGGGACCCACTTTGGATTCCGGGCGAGGTCATCGCCGTCACCGGGCCGAGATCATATAGAGTCAGGCTGGAGGATGGTCGCGTCTGGAGGAGACACATAGACCAACTCAGAAGGCGCCTCAGCAACCTCGCAAACAAGAATCCAGAGTCTCCAGTCGAAGGGGAACCGTACCATCCGTCACCCAGCCACACCACACCCAGTGACCAGTCTGCGCCAGCGGTCGTTCCGGTCAGCCCAAACTCGGACAACAGCGCCCAGAGAGTTGGTCAACCGGATCCAACCCACGAGAGTTTGACTCCAGAAACCAACCTGGTGGTTTCCGAGGATGCCCAGTCCAGAGAGAGTGTTGGCGACACTATGCCAGCTCAACCGTCACAGACTGATACCGAACAGTCAGACAATGTTCCCGAGTTGCGCCGCTCCGGGCGCCAACACAAACCCCCCATCTACCTCAAGGACTATGCGTGTTCGCATCTGGGGGGAAGGGGTGTTATGTCCTGAGGACTCAAGGAGTTCTCACTCAGGTCCACTCACTTTGTGTGGGCATTATTCCCCCATTCCCATTGGTCGGTTCTCCCCAGCAGCCAGCTATAAAAGCAGGCTGCGGGGTCCAACTGGCTGCTGATTGCTGCGAGCCAGTTCCAGGCTTGGCAAGCACGGTCAGCCCTTTATTTGTAAAATAAAGTACTGTTGCACTCATGCTCTGGTTCAGCCTCTCATTGCTCAAACTTAACAATTACAATATCAAATATGGTCTATTTGTACAAGGACTATAAATTTACGTTCATTTCAGTATAAATTACAGCACTATATTAGTGTAATGCTAATTAGATCCAATTATTATTATTCTTATTTTAATTATTGCCACATATTGTGACTTTCCTCTAGGACTTATTATTGGATAAAAGAGAGAAAGATATTTTAATTCACAACACTGCTGAAAATTCATTCTTCTATGATCAAAAATGTTACCGATAATGTTATAAGGTTCACAACGTAAGTTTGCCTGTGAGTATCAAATGGCGCAGTGGTTAGAATTCAATACTGCCAGCTACTTCTGCTGACTGCCGGCTACCAGCAGTTTGGCAGTTTGATTCTCACCGGTTCAAGGTTGACTCAGCCTTCCATTCTTCCAAGATCTGTAAAATGAGGACCCAGATTGTTGGGAACGATATGCTGACTCTATAAACCACTTAGAGAGGGCTGCAAACACTGTGAAGCGATACATAAGTCTAAGTGCTATTGCTATTGAGTGTTTGATGAAGGATTGGTATGGTAGCATTCACAATTAGTTTGTTGCATCTGATTGTAGGCCAGACTATTTAGAGGAATACTGTATTTTTTTTAAAAAAATGTTCATTTCTTTTGTGATATTTAGATTAATGCTGAGTCTTTCTTGACAAGTAATGAGACAATGTGCAAGACAAGACTGTATACCAATTTACTGCAGTAGATATTAATGTTATAAATGTAGATGCCCCAAGTATAGACATAACAGTGGAAGATATTGAGGCATTCTTCATTCAACGGATGTTGATAAATACAACTTTTTAAAAGATTAAAGGAATGTAAAATTTGGAATAAAGGAAGAAGCTGGAATTATAGGAAGATCTGGATTGGATACAGGCAATACAGTAATGCAGAAAATAGATTAACATTTTGTGAATATTGTTTTCTGTTTATTGGTTACCTAGTAATTATTAAATGGTCAACAGAGCTTCTAGTGAAGACTGTAAGACAGAGGATGAATTATTTATTGGCCTCAGACACATAGTGGGTAATTGTTAAGGCATGGTTGATCTTCAATCATTCAGATCATGGACAGTTATGATATCAACCTTCTACCGCTAACTAAATATTCAAGAAGGAGTTTTTTCTTGAAGGAAGAAATGAGAGTGAAGTAGTTATTCCACACAGTTAATCTTGGGTATACAGTAAGTAACAGTTGTATTATCCCCTATCCAAGTAATCGGCAGAATACACAGCTTTCAACTGCACACCATATGACATCAGCCTTCTTTTCCTTCTCTTTCCTGTTTGAGCCAGAAAGCTGGACTGCAAGACACTCGGTGCCAAGCAGCGCAGCAATTTGCTGCTGCAAATCTTTTAATTCATATCTTTGACGTCTGAAGATATACAGCTTTATCCAGGGAGAAAAAAGAGTTGCCAGAATGGATAAATGTCCATTTACACTTTAAGAGATGTAAAGCAGCCACCCTAGTAACAACATTGCTCAAGTAATTTTCTGATCTTTTTCTTCATAGAATTATTTTAGACATCTGCCACAGGTAGATGCATATCCACAATATACAAGCTCCATTCTGATGAAAAAAAAAAGCAGATAATTCTTTCACAGGTTCTATGCACACACACACACACACACAAACACACACAAAGGAGGGGAGGAAAGACAGAAAGTGAAGTTTGCGATTTTTCCATGGTATTAAGAAAATGGAGCAAAGTTCTCCTTCCTTAATTATAGAGGTACTAGCTTTATTTTTTTTGAAATCTCTCCAGTTAAACAGCATTGAACAAAAAAAGATGCAGGGGGGAAAAAAACTCCTCTCTTTGAAACTTCAGAGTGCCGCTGCCAATAAGAATATAATGATACTAACTCTATACTCGTGCTTCGCTGCGAAACTATGTGATTGGACTTAGTTTTGGGGGAGGCAAATAAGGAGGGAAAAAATCTGCCTCTGCCTACCAGCATCCATCAGTATTCATCTGGCTAGCGTCCTGTCAGGGTGTGAGAGAGTTGAGGGCTGTTTGGAAACTGAAACAGTATTTGCTGTGTGAGCAAGAAGGAGAAAGCAAGGAGCCTGGGCGTGGCTTAGCTCAACTGTTCTGTACTAAATCTGCTTGGTGCTGTGAAATTAAAACTGAAACTCCTCTCCTCTGCTTGTGTTTTGCATTTGGAACAGATTTCTTTTCAGGTGAGGAGGGGGAGTAGAACTCCTTAGCATCAGAGCGTGTTAATAACAATATATGAAATACTAATGCTCTGATAGTCATTTTGAAAAAATCCTTTCTTAGTGAGCACCTAGAAGCCAAGAGGAACATATGTGCCAAATTTCAAGTTTGTAGGCTTTACAGTTCTGGAGATTTTGTGATGATGCATGAGTGGTATTTTGCTTTTATATAGAGAGAGTAAGATAAACAAAATAAACATATACGTAAATATCAAATATCTTGATATTAACTATCTTCTACTATCTAGACAAAGATATCTTATAAGCCAGTATGCTATGGGAAGCCTTAAAAATATATTTTGTTGGGATCCTCCTCCTCCTCCTCCTCTTCATCTTAAAATAGTGACTTTGTGTTAGCTGTTAAATTCCATAAACTCAAGAAATAGAGGAAGAGGAATCACTTATTTCCATATTTTCTGACTTCAGGATGATGATTGTGGAAACTTGGCCTGAGATTAGACTGCTTACCTATGCTATATCTAGCCCGCTTCTTCTAGTACAGACAGCCAGGTGGTTCCTGGGAGATCAGGCAATTCACAGAGTTTCTGATTATTTTACCCTTACTGTCCTAAAGCTAATGAGATACACAAATGAATAATGAAATCGTAAGTGGTCATGCCTAATTAATTTTCTTTTTGCTTAGCAGGCAAGCCTATAGCAACCCCAAGTCATTTTAGAAAAATATTTCTGTGAAACAGCATAGTAAACGTGAATTCAAATGTTTTTTTTTAAATAAATATATCAGTTATTCACTAAACTCTCACAGTATTAATCTTATATTAATCTGCTTGTCTCATTAACTTATCAATCAAAGCATAATATGAGTGAAAGTTAAATACAAGTTTCCCATTGAGTCCAAGATAAGGAAAGAGATACTTCTGGTTTGCAGACCAGAAACAGATTAATCTTAATTAAAATATATTAGACTGTCATAGCATGTCACACCATGTGTGATAGTCCTATAAAATCAAGACCATAGCGTTCTTAACTTATGTCAGGTAAACATGAGGCTTAGCAAAATAGTTTTTGGAGGATTGAAGGTATGCTGAGATTGCAATCAACATTGTAGCAAACACTAGAAGTAAATCCCATAAAAACTGAATTCAAATTATTTTTTTAATAAATCTGCAAGGAATTGAACTGCATATCACAGTAGATTAATAAATATAAATTCTAGTAGTTGTGATATCATTCAGGGGAAAGGCCACAAGCATATAAATAAATGAACATTACTTGATAGACATAAAATCATAGGGTTGGAGGAGATCCTCCAAGTCTTCTACTCCAACCCTCTGCTCCAGGCAGGAGACATTGTTACATCCCAGACAAATGAATGTCCAATCTTTTCTTGAAAACCTCCAGTGAAGGGGCATCCAAAACTCTGTGAGGTAAGCTGTTCCACTGAGAGTAATTGTTGTTGCTGTTAGGACATTTCTCCTTAGTTCCAGGTTGGATTTCTCTTTGACGAGCTTCCCATCCATTGCTTCTTGTCCTGCCTTCAGGTGCTTTTAAGACAAGGGTGTCAAATTCAAGGCCCATGGGGTGCTTAGATCTGGCCTGCAGGGCTGCCCTGGAAACAGCGAAGGACTGGCCCGCAGTGCCTCTGTCAGGGAAAACGGAGTTCGGGAGGGTGTCACGTAAGGCAGGTTCTGACCAGTTCTGGAGAACTGGTAATGGAAATTTTGAGTAGTTCAGAGAACCGGCAAATACCACCTGTAGATTTTACAGTATCCTTCCTTTGCCACGCCCACCAAGCCACGCCCACAGAACCGGTAGTAAAAAAAATTGAATCCCACCACTGGAGGGGGAGCTCCGTTTTCACTGGCAGAGGGTTGCAGGAGGCCGTTGCTGTGGAAAACCAATTGGGTAAACTGGGCCGAAGCTATGCTGGCCTGATCTCTCCTCTTCGTACTGGGTAGATCGGGCTGAAGCTCTGCTGGTCTGATCTTTCTTCACACTGGGTAGACCGGGCCCATCTTTCTTCTTCGCATAGGTAGACCAGGACAGCCTGCAGGCTGGATCCAACCACATCACAGGCTGCATCCAGCCCACGGGCCTTGAGTTTGACATCCATGACCTATCCATGAGCATATCTGTGTATTTGGTTTTTCTTGCCTAGGCGCAGGACCTTACTTTTCTCACCACTAATCTGTAGACACCATTGTTGGACACCATTCATTAGGGATGAGTATACATCTTTTATTCTACAAAGGGAGTTGTCACACAAGGCAGTTCCCATTCTTTTTCAGATGAGAGAGAATCCCTGATCATTCCAGGTTATCTGCCTTTGCCAGACTCAACTGCTTTAGTATTTTGGCATAGTTTCAATATATTAATGAATTTGATATGCAAAAAATAAAACTTCATAGAAGCTGATTGCAAAGAGATTTTCAGGATCATTTCGTGTAATCACACTAGACATACTGTAATTATTCAAAATGTCTGAATCCTTTTAGCTATTGTTAGAATAAAGACAAAAATGCACACCATGAAAAAGATGAACTTTTCTGCATAATAGGATAAAATGAAAGAGTTTCTCATCATATTTTGAATTACACAAAAGAAAAATCTGACAGATGAACCAGAAATACATATTAAAGCCTTGGAGTATAGATACAAAATGCATCTAATATATGCATACATTTTCCTGCTGTTTTTTGAACATGCCAAATGACAACTTCTAGAATGTACGCTTACATATTTTGAGTAAAATTAATTATATTAATTAGCTGTCAGAGTCTTAGGAAGCAGTATACAATTTATAGAAAACAGAAGATATAATTTAATTACCCATTTTACATATAAAGATGGATTGATGAAGTTATATTCCTTCAGAAAATGCGTCTAGATGCAATGTTTCCAGTTTAGTTTTCTGTTAAGTTTATTTTTAAAAGCCTTCTGCTAATGTACAAAATACCTATATATGGTGTAATAAATTCAACAATGATCCCCATTCAAAATTTATGAATATTTTGTGTTAATGAAACAAAAATGGCAACTATCATAATAGAAGCATCCATACATTGAAGTTATTTTTCAACTAAATGCTTAACATGAAGAGGGAAAATATTTATTGCACTTCTCATATCCCTTTCATTTTAATGTAAATTATATTGAAGCAAATGAGCATCTAAAGTTGTGCCATTTGCAAGGTATCCATAAATCAGTAAGAGTGCCAGTAAACCTACTTTACAGTAATTTTCATTTAAGAACAATAAAATGAAAACTGCTGCTTTTGCCATTCTCTTTCAGGTTTTTTTCTTTAAAAAAAAAACTACTTAAAATTCACTACTTTTGCCAGGACCCCCGAAACACCTGCAAATGTTCTACCTGCCCAAGAAGATTTTGGATTTAGATTTAATAAACAACAACTCTCAATCTCTTACATGTCAAAAGACTTTTGAAAATGAAAATCAGTTTATAATATAGCTCATCACATGACTATGATTTCAAAAATAATGAGGGGAGGATGAAGGAATGATGGGGGGAGGATTATACTTAAGCTTCAATGTAATTTAGTGGATTGCCTTTTGATTTCCAGGGTAGCAAGCCAACATTAAAAATAGCACAAAAAGATTGGCAAGAAGCTTCCGCAAAATATGTAAAAGAATGTGATTCTTTAAATTACCAAGTGCATATCCAGAGAAACAGCAGGGCATAATGTTGTATGTCCTCTACACAGATTGAGGAAACAGAGAATACACACAGGACTTGGGGAGGCAATCAAGAAAAGGAAAAAGAAAAATATACCCTTTGCAGACACATATCAAAAAGGCTAAATGTTCTCCCACCACTTCAGGATCGCTATTGCATCCCTTCATCCCAACATGGTGAGACATGTTGGATGGAAGACACTGTAAATGGAAAAGTATTGTTTGTGTTACGGCTCTGTGATGTGAAAAGATTCATAAATAATAACCTAGAGCATAAGAACACAATAAAAGATTCTCTATGTTGTGCTATTTTGGTATCTGCAGGAACAAAATTAGATGTGTCATAAGATAAATAACCTGTCATCTATCATTTATAGTGGTCCAAGCCAGAATCTTGGTCACTCATTCTGCAGGGTAATGTTAATATCTGAGACTCCACCAAGTTCAAGGTCTGCTTTGGTCATTCTAAAGGACAATAACCTTGAGATATAAGTTCAACAAAAGAATCTACACATTACTCCACTTGTTGAAACAAATTATGTCACCAACATTGCTTGCAAGTCTTCTGGAGACCTTGCAAAGGGTATAAACCATTTGTGGGAAAATGCTACATTAAATTCCTCCCGTGCCTCTATAATTTCACAGCTTGAGCTCCTGTGCTGTTGCTTCCAAGATAGTTTGGCACTCCTCGGCCAACAGGCTCATCAATCATATACTAATAGGGCTCATTAGCACCCACAGACACAGTCAATACCTGTGCAAAGTTGAAGGGTTACCTGTTCATTGGTGAGCACCTGCTCCCGTAATTGATGCATTACTGTGCAGAATGAAAAGTGTTTTTTGGAGAATTATGAGGAGCAGTTACACTGAGCAAAAATGATGATTTTACAGAAGCCAACGAGTAGCAGCCGTGGCCTTTTCTGGTGTTTCTGGCTGGGACTGTCAACATTTCTTTGTACAGACAATTCATATTTTGAGAATGAAATTATAAGAAGCCTCTGGGATTTTAGAGGGAACGGAGAAACTCAAAAGAAACAAAATAAATGTTCATAATTTTTCATTATTTATTAGTGCAATCTGCATACCCAGTTTGCTGCTATTTCATACTGTTAAAGTATGCGGAATAAGTTCAGCAAGATACTCAAAGATGTATCTGCCTATACTTCCCATGTTGGAGTATAGCACAGTCAAACACCATGAACTGACCACAGGGAAGGGCTTATGACATTTTGGGCTTATGTCACAATTTTTTTTTATGATTTTCTATTAAAAATATTTTATAAAGTTTAATTCCTTGGGAATCACGAGTCCCAGGTTTTGAAGGCAATCTGTAAATTAGTTCATCTGAGGTACCTTGACTGGAAAAGTTTTGTCCTGTGATGCACCTCTTCCCCCAATTAGAGGTTACATAGAAACAGGGAAGTTTGAGTATATAGTTATATAAATTGTAGGAGAAAGAGATAGAAATCAGAATTGATTTTCTGTGGCCTAGCATTAAGAAATGTGTCAAAAATGGGGGGAATGGCACAAGGAAATTGGCCTGGTGCAAATACTGAAGAAATGATCATCATCAGGAGGAGATATGGTGACAGGCTTATTGCAGGGAAAGGAGAGCAGGACAATGACCAGTCTTACTTTCTTTCAGGTGGCAGCCTAATAAAAGTGAGGAAGTTCACTCCACTAGTTTAATTTGCCAGGCTACTCAGTGCTACAAGGCATCAACTGTCCTGCTGGATTAGACAGGAAAAAGAATCTCCTGGGACATGCCCTCCGCCCCAACTTTACTGAAAATGTATGTACCAGTAGTGGGATTCAAAAAAATTTACTACCGGTTTTGTGGGTGTGGCTTGGTGGGCGTAGCAGGGGAAGGATACTGTAAAATGTCCAGCCAGAGGTGGTGTTTGCTGGTTCTCCGAACTACTCAAAATTTCCACTACCAGTTCTCCAGAACTGGTCAGAACCTGCTGAATACCCCCTCTGGTATGTACTCTGTTACTGGTCACTTCCCCTGCTTCAGGGCACAGAAACAGGCTTCCGTGCACTGGGCCACCATGATGGATCTTCAAACCACTCTCACAGGACTTGCATGAAGGTGTCAAGGTCATCCAGATCTGGGGCTTTTTTTTTTTTTTTTTGAAAACAGTTTTATTAATTTTAACAACAAACAAAAACACATAAAACATAAAAACGTCATCCTTTCCTTCATGAGTTTACAGACAGTGTATCGGTTGGTTTACCACTTTTTTTTGTGCATCCATTTCATAGTCTCTATTGTAGTTATATTACATAATAGCTCATATTATCAATCAACAATTATATAGCCTGATATCATTATTAAACAATCATTTGACTATAATTTTATTAGTTCATACTTTAACGAGATAAGTATAATTTACTTAATTTATTTTATAGCAAATCATAAAATCATACCAAGTCTATCTTAATAGAATTTTATAAAGATAGTATCAAAGAAAAAAAAGAAATATGTATTCGTTGTTTCCTAAGGTTCTAAATATTCTATTATTATATTTTATTATCTAGCCATTGATAGAAAAGGTCCCAAACTTCATAGAATTGTTTATCTTCTTGTTCTCTAATTTCAAATGTCAATCTACTCATTTCAGCACAATCCAATATTTTCTTAATAATTTCTTCCTGTGATGGTATTTCCTCACTCTTCCAATTTTTAGCAAATACAATCCTAGCCGCTGTTAATACATTTACAATCAAATATTTCAAATTTTTATTGTATCTTTCAGGTAAGATTCCCAATAAAAAAATCTCTGGCTTTAAATCTATATGTTTCTTTGTCATTTTTTCCAACCATATGCGAATTTTAGTCCAATATTTTCTAGCGTCCTCACAAGTCCACCACATATGGTAATATGAGCCAGGTATCTGATGACATTTCCAGCACTTTTCAGATTTAATCTTGAACATTCTTGCTATTCTTGTCGGGGGGAGGGGGGGGAATGCCCACCTGATCTGGGGCATTTTCATCATGCAGCCACACCAGCCACTCTGAATCATTCTCTTTCAGGTTGGCCACGATGACCCAAGCAATATCATTTGAGTGCATTGCTCCAATAATGTTCCGTGTAGGAAATGGGCTAAGCGGTTTGGGCATCCATCGATGCGGGGAGGTGCCTGGTGCTCCTTCCAATACCTGGACAAAACCCTGGAACAGAATATTGGCTGCCACTAATGTCAATGCCGGGATTCTAGCTGTGGCTGCTTATGCAGAGCTCTGATTGTAGCCGTGGCTACTGTTGCTGCCAGCTGCAATAGAGGAATAGCGAAGCCCACTGTCCTGGCTACAGCCAGGGCCATCGTTGCTGCTGGCTGACGAATAGGAGGGGAAGGAGTAGCCGGGACCACTGGGGGTTTCATGTCTCCTGGCCTGCCAATGAATCTCCATCCCTCCGAACTTCTCCCTCAACTGTTCCAAGTTTGGGTTTTGGATGGAGACTGGGAGGTTCAATTCAATGGGGTCGTTCCATTTGGCTAGCCACTCTGTTTTTGCTACCTCCAAATTTCCTTCTCAAACCTCCCTTAGATTCCAATACATTCTCTTCCCCCTTCCCATTACTGTTGTCTGGTTGCGAACAGGGCTGCAAAGTGAGTCAACCATGACACAAGGTAAAATTGGCAGAGAAAACAGTAGAGTCAGTAGAGTTGATATAGTTTGTAGAAATTCTGTCTCACTGACCAGATACTCCATTCTGCAAGCCGCAAGTTTGAGTGCAAGTGCTGTAGATGGATGGACAAGCCAGCATAAGAGAGTGTAAGTGTACTGTCCACCTCACAAGCCAGACTGATTTTAGTATGGTGCAAGATTGCTCGGGAGGATGTTCAGTCATCAATGACTCAGGATTTCTCATCGTCCATGACAACCATGGAGTTGTCCCAATAAATATTTGATCTTGATTTCATAAATTAAGTAAAGCAGAGATTTTCTTTTCTACTTTATTTATGAAATGTTTTCTGACTCCATTGTCATGAAGAAATCATCTCTAGTCAGCTTTAGATTGATGGCCAGTATCTATTCCTACAAGACTGGTAGATATCTTGCTCTAGGGCAACAATCAGGAGGACTGGACACACTGAACAGAGAATTTGATAAAGTTTCTTCAAGATTTTATTGAAAATATAAAAGATATGAGTAATGTCAAAAGCAGATGGATAGAATGAAAGACAAATAGAACTTAAATTCTTTCAGCTGATAAAAACAGCAGATATACCTCGAAACCAGCTTGGGGCCAGCCCTGTTTCAGGAACTCCGTTTAGACAGAGTTAGTCTCTTAGGGATAATTTAACAAATGTATGCCTTTCCATCTTAACTGATCATTTCTATTGTTCTGTGAAAAGATAAGGTCGTCTGTTTTCTAGGTAATATTTTATCTATTATGGCACCCTATGTATATATAGTCAGTTGAGCTCTTTACACCAAAGTGCTATCACTAAAGTTAAGGTTGAAGATCATATAACTTCATACATAAACTACTACTTTACAACCGACATATACTCCTTACATCAGGAGTGTCAAATTTGCAGCTCACGGGCCAGATATGTCATGCACTGGCCATGGCCATGCCAAGTTTACCCTGGTTTAGAAGGGGAAAAAAGTCATGATATATCATGTGACACCACCATGATGATGCGAGTTTGACACACCCACCTTACATAACAAAAAGGATGCATTCCACTAGTTCCTCACTTTTCTTCTGCAATTTCACTACAGAGGACTAGTTAAGGAGACTTAGGGAGTTTACTATATGAATGGATCTCATACACCTCTTCCCTTCTTGTGGAACCAAGCCAGCTCCTTTATTTCAAATTTTGTTGAAGTCCCCCAGAGCACATAAACAGGGGCTATATTGAGTAAATAAATAACTTGGTTATTTAAGTTTCTAATAGAAACACAATTTTGTAAAAAAAACAACAACAACAATGTCCATGCAAAGCCATGAAATATAAACCTAAATATTTTGACTTCTCTAATTATGTAAGTGCCACTAGAAAATAAGAGATGCTAGAATTTAGTTCAGTAAATGCATCTTTCAGAATCTCTAGAGAATGTTAACTGTAGCTTAAAATTAAGTAGTTTAAAATCTTGAACTCAGTTAATAGGCCATATATACAAGTAGCCTTCCAACAGTTTCTGTCATTAATACTAAATCCCAGAGAGTGTGCCTCTTTCCTCTTGCTTTGATTTCCCTGATTAGATTTACTATTTTTGCATTGTTTTACTGTCTGTGGCCCACAAAACTGCAAACAAAAACAAAAAATAAAATATTAAACAAACACAATGATTATTGAAGTAGTTGTTCAGTGGCTAAAAAACAAAAGGACTATTCTTTCTCTGAGTGATTTCTGGGGATGGTCAAGCTAACTCCTAATTGAAAACAAGAGCTTTAACAATGCAGGGTTTCTGATAAGGGTCGGTTCCCCCCCCCCCTTTCCTATCATCTGGTATTTGATTGAAGAAAGGTGGCTTTAAGTCCATTCAAGTCATAGGATTACTCTGGCTCTATCAATATTTAGTGCCATATGCATGGCAATAGACAGCTATTATTTTTATTAATGGAAAGGGAGGCAAATAGCACAATTTATTTTTCCATATTTGCAATTACTATAGTGAATTAGAATATGAAAAAGTTCATAAAAAAACAGGTGGATCTTTATACCATCAAGGTTGCTATCTTGACTTCTTTCTTATCACTTTCAGAAATTGCTCATTAGCTACTCCTAAGCTATTAGAGATCTTCCAACCAACAAGCGTGAAACCGCCAGGTGAGTCTGCCTTCAATTCTGTGTAAAGAAACATGCAATATTTCTAAATGATGACAGCTACAATTACATCTCAAAGGAAAGTGTTCTTCCTCTGACATTAATTTATCCAACATGCCAAAAAAAAAAACCTTTCAAAAACCTGCTTCTCCCTCCCAAGAAAAAGAACTTGTAACTTCTACATGGAAAATTTCAGCTGGTGTAAAATAATAGAGGGAAGTTGTTAAGAATAAGAAAATTGCCCAGGTTAGGGTACAATGTTAGAAGTCGCAGTGTGACATTCATTTTTATCATTGCCCTACTGTGGTTTTCGGCATTTTATATCCCAGCTGAAACAAGAATTGAACAAACATCATTCAATTGGGAACAAAAAAAAAACTAATTGCTTTCTGGAAAAGACAAGAGATGGCACTTTTAAGGAACACTCTCTGCCCTGCTGTTTGAAAAGCTGCAAATGAAACCAGATGAAACAGAAGCAAATTGTACAGTGAACTGGCAATGTAAGACATCTTGGTGTATCATCCTTAGTGCAGAAAAAATACTAGCAATTCTGACTCTCATTTTCAAGGTGCGTTATATGTTCTGATAAAAGTTTACTGTAAAAACTGGGAGTGAAAAAAATCTGGTCTGGAAGGAGCAGGTGGTAGGGAATACTGTAATTGACTTTAATTGATCCCTCAGACATTTTCTAAAAGTGATCCCACAGTCTTCTCTCCAGATCATTCAGTGGATCATCATGTTTTTATGCCTAAGACACGGTGAAAGACAGTAAGGCTCTTGCTGATTTAGTAATTTCTAAACTGAAGCTTGCTGATGGACTTGTTATTAAAGCAGAATTGTTTTTTTCTTAAATTAAACATAACATTTAAAAACATTGAATGTGGTGGAGTCACTTTGACATAACTTTTGGTCATCATTCTAGTGAAATATAATAGAATATAGATCTTATTTACATTTGTACATATACATACACATATATACATTAATTCATCCTTACTTGCATCTTTCAAAATTCTTGGTATTATTTTAGTCTCATGATCACTGAAGTCTTCTTAACAACTCTTTTCCTCCTTAAACCCTTCCTTTCTGTCCCCACCAATAGTAAAATCTATTCCAAATTATATAATATTCTGATTCATCCTTATTTTTCATCTCTAGTGTTAGCCAATCCATTTCAGCGCAAATCAAAATTTTATTTATTACTTCCTCTTCACTGGGGATTTCTTTCTTCTTCCACTTCTGGGCAAATACCATTCTTGCCACAGTAATGATGTGTATTATCAAGTATAATCTTCCTTATTATATTTTTTTTGGTAAAATTCCCAATAAAAAGCATTCTGATCTATGGCCTATTTTAAATCCCATAATTTCTTCCAGCCATTTTCCAATCCTGTGCCAAAACTCTTGTGCTTTTTTACAGCTCCACCATGCATGATAGTATGTGCCCTGTTCCATTAAACATTTCCAACATTTGGGGGATTGATTTTTATACATCTTAGCCAGCCTAGCTGGTGGGACAGGTCATCAGTAAAACATTTTAAATAAATTCTCCTTGTATGCTGTGGCAAGCGTAATATTTTTGTTCCTTTCCCATATTTGCCATTGATCCAATTTTATGTCATACCCAAAATCTCTAGCCCATGTTACCACTGTCTCTTTTTTCCTTTGTTTAAAAGCAGAATTGTGTTAACAGTTTTTATCATCTTGCTATTTTGTTTAATTGCTGCGAGACTCCAGTAATATGTATTATTTAAAAAAAAATCAGAAATAAATAATGTATAGCCTCACAATTTAAAATATAAATTTAATTAATCTGTTATTTTAAGATTTGGAGATGAATGAATGAATGAATGAATGAATGATGAAATTTATGTATATTGACATTCAGTATCCTTGCTCTGAGTAGTTTCTTTCAAAACATGGTAGATGACAATTATAAGAAACTATCCAATTAAAAATTGCTGATTGCTACCATAAAATTATAAAATGTTAATATTTCTTTGGCTACACGCTGCAAACTGCCTGATCCCTACTCACAAGGGAAGGAAAATTACGTGGTAGCTATGATGTCACATTTTTCAGCATGTAACAATATTGCTACCTTTGATCACTATTCTTTTCCTACAAAGTGGGGATGGGTGGGAATTTTGGGATTCTAGGAGCTGCAAAACCCACAAAGGTGTGACGAGAGACGAACTGCAGACACTGGTCCTTCCCTTCCTCCTCCTCCATGAATAAGGAGCCTCTGAAAACAGAGACTTTGCTTCTCTGTCCTTTCTGCAAGGCGCATGGCCTCTGACCAGAGCTGATGAAGTGGCTTTTGTCAGTGGATTCTAGAAACAGGAAGCCTTGGTAGATATAAAATAAAATCAAACTTTTGCCTGTTTCATCTAAAGCAATCTCTCTGCTTTTCCAGAGGTCCTGCACTTATCCTCAAATATTAAATTAATCCCTGGTTCTTTTTCATCCCACCCACCTCAAAGCTGCTGGCCTGAATACTTAAGCACATTCAATTTCATGTCCTTGAAAAGAAACAGTGCTAGCCTGGAGGCATCTCTTATATTCTGGACTTGATTTAGGTGAGAGAAAAACAGAATAATTGCTGTGGTGCTCAAGATCAACCTCCCATCTAGCCTTCACAGACTCTTGTCTGAGGGCTCCCTCACTGACCCCACTGCCTTTGATGCACTCAGGCAGGTTTTGACAGTGGCAGCAGGAGAGCTATGTTCAGTACCAGCTGCCTTCAAACCACCATTTGAACTTCTGAGCTGATGCCCAGGAGCCTGGTAGCATGGCAGTGATTCTTTGGGGAGGCCTCTGACTGCTGGTGCTGATTCCAAGCCTGAGGCAGGTTTTTATTCCCCACAAATGCGCAGTGCAAGAGCCAATGTAGCAAGAATTATAAAGCAAAACAAAGCTTTCATATCTCTCCCACTTGAGATGGAGCAGCTTTATAAATATGGACTCCAGATTTATCCAGCTGTTTTCCAGATAGTTTATATTATACTCTCTCACTCTCTCCCCAACTCCAATATACGGGTGAGTATGTGTGAGCATGTATGCATACACATCTTGATTTAAGAGTGCTTCAGTTTTCTTTTATGTAACCTACACAATGATTTCTGTCCTCTATCTCAATCTTAGCAATTACTGAAAAAAACTGACAGCAATTGATACCTAAGCTGGAGTCATAAAAATGAACTCAATGGTTACAACAGCAATGTATGCACTTTAAGAAACTGCTATTATTTTCTAGACAGCATTCTTGGCAGCTTTATTGACGGTGTTTTATTAAGCAAATGATTTCTTTAAATTATGAACTAAGAAAAAGCTTTTAGTTTCAGTTAAAAGATTGACTAAAGTCAAGTTCGCTTAATGTGTTGAAATAACTAAATTTAAATAAAAACAAAAACATTGGGGCTAATACAGACAAAAATTATGATTGGCCTTCATGTTGGCAAGTTTTCAGGTAGCACGGCAGATCTGCAATACCTCACTATTATTCTACCCATATGTCACTTGCAAGTTTCCTTCCCAAACCACCCAGCACAGGTACACCTTCCATTGTTGTCAAAATGTCTGTGTGCATCCATTTTATCTATCTCTTTCGGTAGCCAAATGTAGCCATTCTAACAACTAACAGCATGTTGTGCCTTTCTACTAAATGACCTCATGCTTTTTTTTAAAGATCCAAATAATCCATTTTTTTCTTGCTTCGGTGAAAAGAGCAATTGAGGCTGTCCAATCTGACCTCATGCTGAAGCTGCAGGTCTGAAAGAGAGAGAGCGATGGACCATTTTGACATCATGTGGATACTCCCGTACCTAAAAACTGGTTGATTTAGGTTCCAAACGGTCTGATGCTGCCCAGTTGGAGGCAATGGAAAAGCTTAGTTTCCTGTTCACAAACTGTGAAGAGCTTTCTTAAATTTTGTTTTCTGTGTAGAAACCATGGAGTTAACCTTTCACAGACAACTTTTCATCTCTCAACAGGAATGCTGCCTATTGATGCATTTTAGTTCATGGGTTTACTACCCTTTAACTCCTGCTGATATTCCAGTGATAGCATCTCTCTCTCTTAGGTCTGCTTGCAGTGTGTCAGTCCTATTTCTCTTGAACAGTAAATACCTTTAGTGACTTCCCATACTATTTAAAAATTTCCCAGACAACCATCATGAGGAGGCACCCTTGGTTCTCCAAGAATAGAAAGCTAACACTATATCGAATGAAGATAGATAGATGATAGATAGATAGATAGATAGATAGATAGATAGAGACAGACAGACAGACAGACAGACAAGACAGATATAGTGATAGAGATAGAGATAGTGATATAGAATATATAAATTCCAAAGTAAATATACATTAATTTATATGTTAAGTTCTCTCCTACACATCCAACTATTTAGGAGATACATTTATGCAGAGTTGATTATAGACTTGGCAATAGTACTCTTATCTCTACTATTAACATTCTCAAGATAATAATTCAGAATATGGGACGCGGACCCACCATTATGAGGATGAGGGCTTCATCACAGGAAAATTAAGTTGGTTGGAGTTGTGGCAAAAAATGCACCAGGTTTTGTTTTTGAGTTTTTGTGGTTAGGGAAAAGGGAAGAGAGATGCAGGACAAAATAATTTGGCTGTCCTTGCACATTGAGAGAACAGTATGACATTTATTTATAGCAAATATCTTGGAGATTATTCCTTGTGATATTTCTATCTATTTTTTGCTTCAGTTCTGAATACTGGTTAATAACCATCACCATCACTACAGCCTTCTAGACAAGGTTCTTTTCATAAGCAATGTCATTGTTTGAGAAGGATTGGTAAGGCTCTCTCTCTCTCTCTCTCTCTCTCTCTCTCTGTGTGTGTGTGTGTGTTTGTGCCTTCAATGGGAAATGTCAAAAAAAAAAATCAAGATGGCAGCCATGACAGGATGAGTGAGGCCTTCCGGCCTTTTTACATGCACAAATCTTAAAAAGTGGTCAGAACTTGAATTGTGGGGGTCGTAGCTGCCATTTGGGTTTTTTTTTTTGACACCCATTGCCTGCTGTGGATGTCCTGGACTGAGATATAAAATAGTTGTGGGAAAGTAATTATGCTGTTTCTTTCCTTTTGAATTTCTTCCTGAAATCTTGTTATTAGCTATTGAGTTAGAAATCATTATGTTCTTTCATACAGGACTGTTTCATACCATCAGACCCTAAAGCAGAAAGCATAACTATTTTTTTTTCTTTTTGTGAGGAGACCAAAGACGTGATTTTTCATTAGCTACTTCTTTGCAATACAGTTTGTATCAGAAAGTAAGATCACAGATTTCATTTAAAGGGAGAATATTTGCCCAGTTCATGGTAAAACACAAATATCTCTCTTTTTCATTCTCTTTTGTAGCTGCAGAAAAATGCAAACCAATGCAAAATAGAGATGCTTGACAGAAATTGGCAACAGATGGGCCCCTTTTTCTCAACCAACTGTGCAAATAATTATTAAACTGATGGTCAGTGAGCCATTTTTTGTCATATTTGTGATCTGTGCTTCCTGCATTGATATTATTTTTAGTTTCTCTTAAGCATAATATAGCTAGGAAATCTTTAAAAGAAAGCACACACCTCTCTATCAATGGTCCTTACGCTGAAATCTTCTTTCCATATGTTAGTTTTCATCAAGTGCAAAGAGCTTTTGGGAAACCATCTGGCCCTCCAAACTTCATGTTGTGAATGGGTTTAAGAGATTATCGGGTCCCTGTGTTTATGCGGTGCATCTCCTGTTCATTTAAGAAGAATACCGTATGTGGACTATCCTGTTTCCAACTTTTATTCACTAACTACTGAGCTAATGGTAGCTACTTCTATTTACAACTTAGGAATTCTTATTTTGGTTCGAGAGTTCCAACTTCTTTCTGGTTTCTGGGTTTCAGACAATGGTTCTGAATCTGTGAAAACGAAGAAAGTTTCTAATAGAGCTTTAGGACAAGAAAAAGGCTTATTCTTTACTCTCCTGTGCAATTTCCAAGAAGTATCTTCTGCCCTCGTCAGTTGCTTTCAAACACTATAGCAGTAGCTTTGTTGTCAGCTATTCTTTTTCCTGTGAGATTCTTTTTGTCTTTTCTGCTTGCAATTGTTATCTCATTTCATTTTATTCTTTTTCTTGACAAAGAATAATGGAGGTTTTTTTTTCTCTTTCAATCTCACCCTATAATGCAATTTAACAATAGAAAAGGTATTAATTGCCCAGCTCTGTAGAATATAAAGTTAAAATGATGAGCCTTCTGTTCTATGGGCCACAGTGTACTTGTCAAGAGTCAAGATCTTTTGAAACTTTCCAATCCAGATTATTGAGATTTAAACTCCAAATCCTGCACAATGTACCTAAATCATTATTTTAATAATTAATCACTGGAATGTTGGATATGGAGCTTTGAATTTGCTCCAAACTAATGGCTTGCCTGATTTTAATTATATTTTGCAGCCTGCCATTCAGTTTGGATGAAAGAGTGGCTACTTTTGAGAAATAAATGGACATTAACACTAGAAGGTCACAATTTCAGATTTGGGTGGCAACACTTTTTATGGTATAATAATGGTAATGTAGATTTTAAAAATCATTATGTTAGAAATGCCATACTGAGAGTATGAAATGGTGCCAGAAGTTCCCTTTGTTAGTTTCAGCATAGGAAGCGTATTATATAACAGAGAATAAGGAGAAATGGTTAACATACCAAGATATTGGTATGTTAATTAGGAAACTTGGTGAACTAAAAACAAAATCAAGAGAACAATTAATGATAAAGGGATTTAGTTTTCAATGGTTCTTATGTATACAATGAAAAGAAAGGATTAATTTAGTCAAAAAGCCAACTGGAAATGGGTTATATAAGATAGAATTTGAGACTGCATTATGTACAAATGTTAGGAATGTCATGGCCAAAATGCATAAGCTTCTACTGAAATTTGAAATGGAGGAAGAACAAGTTAAAGAGTGTATGATAAAATTAGCTAAGAATTTAATTTATAATATACAGCTGGACCAATGGGAGATGACATGGTTGAAATGACTGAAATATACCTTATAATTTAAAAGAGAACTTTTTGACATCAGAAAAATTATCTAGGATGTGTAAAAGTACTTTAAATTTATGTTCGAAGCATGGAAAATTGAAGGGTCATTCTATCATGGTGGATTTGTAAAAAAGCTACAAAATTCTGGATGCAAATATAGCAAAACAAAGAATTTTAAAGATCAACATTCAGTCAAGATCACAATGGGAGAGGTGAAATTATAGACTGTCCATTAGAAAAAATCCATGAAAGATTGTTTTTTGTACATGCAGTTTTGTAACTGTAGCAAGATAATTATATGCACAAGGCTAGAAAGATATGCTAATACCTACAATGGTGGAATGGCTGATGAAGATGACAATATTTGCAGAAATAACAAAATTGTCTTGTTTGATTAAGGACAAGACAACAATAGTGACCTTTGTGGAATTTTTGTTGGAAATGGAGAAAAATTGTGATTTATGGATTTGATTGTTAGAAAGGGTGAAATATGAAAAGAAAGGAATCAGGATGTTGCCTTAAAGAGGGAGTACAGTTGATAAAATTATAACTGCTATAAAGAAGATTGGAAGCTGCTTCTTTACATTTATTTCTTCATTTCTTCTGGTTCTGGTGAGCTTTTGGTGAGCATGGAATATATGGCAATTGCTTTTTTAAAAAATTCTTGACATTTACATTTTTAAAAAAAAAATCAGAAATAAATGTTACATTTAATTATCTTAATGTGGTTATTTTTATATATTCAATCTCCACTTCTGGAGATGACATGATTGGGTGGCATGGAAATAATGTAAATAAATACATGAATGAATCTGAATTTCAATTTTGTCCTTGGCTCAGCCCTGCTTTTTAAAGACAGTGTAGCTTTTCCTAGTATTCTGAATATCAGAAATATGATCCCTATGTTCTCATGTGTATCTGGGTATAAAAATAAGAGATGAAATCATTTGAATTCAAACATATGTCTATGTTCTGTTTGATCATTCCTAATTTAATGACCTGAACAGATCAAATTTTATTGGTTGTTTCAATCATCTCTCTTGCAATTGCCAGTAATCTTTTAAATTATAAGTCATCATTGGCAAACGTCTGAAAGGACCTAAATTTACTGTGAAAAAGCTAAAAGATATAAGATAATAGGGAATGGAAAATATGCTAAACAGTGAATAAAGAAATTATAAAAGTGTCAGAGCACTCTGGCACTTTTACAGAAAAAATGGGAAGCTTAATTATTTTGAACCAATAATCTAGCAGGGGACTAATTGTCATTTTCCACAGATCATCTTTCAGAATAATAATGGAAGCAAGATTCTTGTCAATCATTTGACATTCTGCTGTTACCACAGGAGTATAGTATGCATTTGTGTTAAATTTCGTTTGGCTCCTAAATATTTCTTTTTTTGTGAGGAATTGCTTGAATTTTGAACATCACTATTAGAAGCCTAATAACATCAGTTGACAGAGTTCTGTGTAGCACACACACAGATCATTGTAGTTACAGAGTTAAAACTTCCATTGAGACAGTCTCTTTCATGTTGGAAGGAAACCTCATGAATTGATATTTTCATCTGCCACCCCCAGTTACATTTTGATCAAGAATCTTTGCTCACATTAGCACTGAATTCCTTGTATAATCAGAAGCCTGATGCATCTGGCAGAGAATCAATGTATCCCAGCCATAATGCATGCTAATTTCCTCACTTTGGCTGCTGTGGAAGGTTTACATGCCTAAATAATGCACAGATATGCTGAAGATATGCCTAATACACAGCTTAAAATAAATCTAGGATTGATTGTCTAGTACCTAATTAAATGCATCCTTCATTCCAAATACAGGTTTTCTCCTGGCTTTCTCCTTTTTTTGTTAGTCAAAATACCCACCCTAATTTTGTGGGAATGAGGTCAGTGCTAGTAGTTAGTGGGCCTTGTGAAATTAAAATAAACCCTGCAATGCCTCAGGTAAGCGGTGGACTATGCTGAAATTTAGGGGACAGAAATGTTTTGTTAGCTTTTCTCAGAATTCAGAGTTAACTATTCTATTACAGATAAATCATATTTAACACTAAGACGTTGGAGTTTGATGCCTAATCTATCTTCCTACCAACCACCTTCACTTGCGCCACCCCCACCCCTTTTAGTAGCTAGAGCAGGGATGTCAAACCTGATTCTATTGAGGGCCGTATCAGGATTGTGTTTGGCCTTGGGGGGCAGGGGGGGCATCGACATCACTTGTGTCAGGGGGGCCTGTGGTGGCTCGCGTGCTCTACCAGCGAAAACGGGCTACTGAGCTCTGCTTTTACTGGCAGAGGGTTGCAAGAGGCCACAGCTGCCAAAAATGGAGCCCAAGAGCTGTTTTCGCTGGCAAAATCACTGTGGGCCAGTCCTTTGCTATTTCCAGGGCAGCCCCGTGGGATCTGGCCCCTGGGCCTTGAGTTTGATACCCCTGAGCTAGATGAAGGAGAGAGATAGTAATATAATATTTTGGGGAAGGAAGAAAAGGAAAGTATGAGATAATAGTTTGGGTTATTTATTACTTGAAGGTTTATGAATAATAGGAATTGTCCCTGGGGCACAGATCAATGGAATATATACAGCCATCTTGGAAAGTACAATGAAAACACAAAATAAATAAATAACATTTAATGGCTTATAGTGGCGCATAATTTCAACTGATACTTCTACAAACTATCTTGCTTCCAGATTAGCATGGAGCATTTTTAAGAAACACCAATTATTTTAATCAGCTGGAAATACTGCAGCCATACATACTGCTTTCTCTCTTATCAAGAGACAGTGATACTACAATTTTTCTTGTCACTGAGCTTCACACTGACATGCATCATCTAACACATAGTACAGCTCACTGGAAGAGATTTCTGTCCCTAAACAAATGCTCATATGCCTTCAGCAACTATTCTGATTTTTTTTTCTGACTCAACTGACTTGCAACCCCAAATCTTTCCTTTCCTATCAAAGAAGAGTTTGTCGACAGCCCAGGAACCTTGATCTCACTTTGCCTTGCAGCTGGGTAGCATTATTTTCTCAGATACTTAAAGGGGTAAAGTGACTTGACAGGTTCCCCTTCTAAGCAACTGCTCAGATTGTGTTTGCATACAACCAGGAAACTGCACATTGCCCTGCTCTTTGCATTTAAAGAAGCTGGAATTGATCTGGGCTGATTTGATTCTGAGATTCTTGCAACTGTTACAACAGCCCAAGTTAAGAGAAGAATGGAGAAT
This sequence comes from Pseudonaja textilis, assembly GCF_049901715.1. Lineage (NCBI taxonomy): Eukaryota > Metazoa > Chordata > Lepidosauria > Squamata > Elapidae > Pseudonaja > Pseudonaja textilis. Next base: position 789,054 of record NC_141993.1, on the reverse strand, counting down.
TCACAGTAGATCTATCAGCTTTTATTCTCCTTCTAGAAATGGACCCAGCTGGCTTTCCTGGAACAGAAAGGTGGAGCTGGAACAGTGGGGGTAAAATGTGATCATAGCTCTTGTGTATAGGCTTTGTTTAGAAAATACATTGTCATTATTTACTGCTGACACTTTAGCAAAAAACAATGTGGGGACAAAATTGCCACTGTGCGATTTGTTTCACTATTGTAAATGCCAAATGAAGAATGGTATCTTGATCACTTTAGAGCAGAGGTCTCCAAACTTGGCAACTTGTGGACTTGTGGACTTCAACTCCCAGAATTCTGGAGATTTGGGCTTACAACTAGCATGTTCATGTTTATATTGCCTTTCTGGAGAATTCTGGGACTTGAAGTCCACAAGTCTTAAAGTTGCCAAGTTTGGGGACCTCTGCTTTAGAACAACTGCTTAGATTATTTTGCAAATAGCCAGTCAATATCTTCTGGAAAGTTAAAGAGGGGCAGGCACAACAGATAGAATTTCTACAATTTCTGTAGCAGATTAGACTGAAAGTGGTAAATCCTAAGAACAATTTGCTCTGAAGGACATTGGCAAATACTTTCAGATGACCAAATTACACATAGGCAAATTAGGAAATAACGGCTTGCCTTTTTGGTGGAGGAAGGGCAGGTTGTGCCTGCTGATTTTTTTGGACAATGACAGCAAGAGTTGTTTTCAATCTGAGAAAAGCTCTTGCATCCTCTTTGCTTGCAGCTGGGGATATTCGAAGGGGCAGAGAGAGAGTGAGAAACGTTTTCTGGGTGTTTACTGAAGCATGCACATTTTCTTACACTCTGTTCTAAATCATTTTGTACAGTTTTCCTATGTTTTTGGCTTCACCACATTTATACGAATAAATAGCTACATATTCTTTTGCTAAATACTACAACTATGCAATTTTTTTTAAAAAAAATGGCCAATGCACCTAATATATGGTTATAAAGTCAGTGATAATAACATTTAGAAAACTGTAAGCAGCTTATTTGAAGTGTTTGTTTCATGTGTAAATTTAATCTTTATACATTTGGTTCTGAAAATCCCAATGTCACTTAGTCCCTACTACATCAGCCCAGTATTTTGCAACTTCTCTTAGAAAAATTGTGCAAAAAATATTTACCATTGTATAGCATGCTGATAAAATTAAAATGTGTTTCTTAGAAGGAAAATTTGTTTTTCTTTCCAGAGATGAAAGTCAACATTCCTTAGAAATATGTACTGATGAATTTGCTCATCTAATAATAAAAGTGTTCATTCTGCATTGACTATGTTCATGTGGGTGCAGTACTTGAAAGAAATGTGTCATTTAGCAAATAATTTGGTTTTTTTGATGTATAGGCAAGAATCTACTTTTCTATAAAACTTCTAAAAAGCTTTTATAAGCATGAATAACATACTAAACCTGCCTATCATCTCTAGCTAATTTGCATATAAAAATCAAAGGATTCTGTTGCGTTGTGGGAAAAGAGACTCGAGACCCAGTTGACCTTTTTCCCTTTTTATTTTCTTTCTAGTAATTGCATGCGGAGAAACCGCGGCAGCCTTTTTTATAGCTGGCTGGTTGTGGCTCGTGGCCAATGACGGCTCTTCAAATCTCCCGCCACCACGGACCAACCTATGATAGGTAAGTATGCAAATATATAACACTCCTCCCCATGTGGTCCAGTCTAACCAATCCAGGCCTCACCTATCTTACGTAGTCACGTAAGTAGGTGGGGCTCTTATGGTTCCGACTGGACCTGCTCAATTCAGTCGTGAGTTCACTTCTGGACTGTTCGGACGGGGTTGCTGTTTTTCCCATTCTTTTCCGTGGAGCCTCCTGGAAGGTAGAGTCAACCATGCCGCTCCCACCAGGCCTTTCCTGGCTGGTTGAGTTGGCTCGGCCGCTCCCACCAGGAGTGGCTTCCTGATGGTTCTTCAAAGTTTGCTCCAGTGTCCCCAAGTTGTTTTCTTCTTCTATAGTTAGGCAGTCTTTCAGTTGTTCTTTGTCCTTGGCTGATACTAATACATCGTCAAAGTATGGTACCACCCCCTTTATTCCTTGAAATAGGTGTTCCATTAAACTCTGAAATACCCCTGGGGCCACGCTAACTCCGAATTGCAGTCTGTTGCATTTGAATGCCCCCCTGTGTGTCACAATTGTTTGTGCTTCCGCTGTTTCTGGGTCAACTGGTAATTGTTGGTAGGCTTGCACAAGGTCCAATTTCGTGAAGATTTTACCTCCCCCCAAAGAATGTAATAGGTACTATACCACCAGAACTGGGTATGCACTTTGCTGTAGTGCGTGGTTAACGGTTGCTTTGTAGACCCCGCAGATACGTACTGACCCACCTGGTTTAATGGGGTAACAATTGGGGTTTCCCACCTTGCGTGGTCTATTGGTTCTAATACCCCCTGTGCGATAAGTTTATCTAATTGTTCATCAATTTTTAGTTTTAACACAAAAGGAACTCGCCTTGCCTTTAATCTTATAGGGGCTATCTTTGGATTTAAATTAAATGAGATAGGGGACCCTTGGTACTTGCCCAGTTCTCTGTTGAAGACATCCTGGAATTCTTTCATCAGGTTCTGTTCCCAGTCTGTCTCAGTAATGCTGTTTATTCTGGTTACTCCGATTCCTAATGGTGCAAACCATTCGAGTCCCAGTAGGCTGGGTCGATCCCAGTTGACTATGGTTAATGGAAGGACTTTAGTGTGTTTTTTGAATTCAACTTTGAAATGTCCGGTACCTGCTACAGGAATTCTGTTTCCCTGGTAGTCCTTTAGTGTGAGTTTTTGTATTTTGAGCTCTCTCTTGTTTATATCAGGTATTAGACCTTTTAGGGTATTCCACGATACCATTGATAAATACGAGCCTGAGTCCACCTCCATCTCGCATGGCTGGTCTTCTATGGTGACTTGCACATGTACCTTTTTTGCATTGATTGAGTTTGAGTGCCCAATGGTTATTGTTTGATGTGTTTCCTCTTTTCTGTTTGCTTCTTTCCATCGCTTGTTTCTGTTCTCTTGACTCCAACGGCTCCCTATTTGCTTTTCCATCCCTCTGGGGGGGGGGGGTATTCCATCTTTGTCTAGGGCCATCATTATTTTTAGTTCGGCATGCTCTAGCTATGTGTCCCCACCGTTCACAGTACCTGCAAATAGCATCAAAGAAACGGCATTCAGAGCATGGTTGGTTTCCCCCACACCCGGCACAAAGGAATTCTGACTTTCTTTCATTTCGCTCCCGTCTACCTTTTTCCGACCGGAGTTGATTTACCTCTTCTTCTTCCTCTTCGTCTTCCAATAGGGATTCGATGTCCTCGTGGTGTGTTGTGGTGGTGGATTTTTTTGTTTCCCCTGGTGTCTTATTATGTGTTTGACTAGTGTCTTTTGGGGTTTCCTTTGGTAATTTATTCATTTGTCGCATGGTGGCTGTCGATTTCTGTGTGGCTTCTGCTGCAGTGGCTTCTTCTATTGCCTCCTTCAATGTTATCTTAGGTTTTGTTAGTAGTCGACCCTATAGTGTAAGGTCCTTTAATCCAAGGACCACGCAGTCCCTCATGGCCTCATCCATGTTTAGAAATTCACATGCTCCGCCAATGTCTCTTTGTGCTGCAACAAAATCTCCGATGCTCTCGTCTTCCTTTTGGTCACGCCGATAAAATTTGTGTCTTTTGATGAGGCATGAAATGGTTGGTGCATAGTGGGCTCGCAGTAATTTCTCTAGATCCATCCATGCCATCGTCTTTACATTGTTGGGTGCTGCCAATGCCTTTGCCATTTTGAATACTGTGGGACCGCAGTGGGTAAGGAAGATGGCTCTCTTCCTATTTTGGGATATTCCTTGGAGATCGTTCCCTTCTAGAAACATGAGGAATCGGTCGATGTACGATTCCCAGTCTTCGGTTGTTGGGTTGAATGATGAGGGTGGCTAGTTGTTCCTGGCCATTTCATCTTGCTTGGTCCTCGTTGCCACGTGCACAATTGGGCTCCTTTGTCTCACTATCCCACCTTCATTGCCAGTGTTGCATTGTAGGAAAAGAGACCTGAGACCCAGTTGACCTTTTTTCCTTTTTATTTTTTTTCTAGTAATTGCATGCGGAGAAACTACGGCAGCCTTTTTTATAGTTGGCTGCTTGCAGCTCGTGGCCAATGACGGCTCTCCAAATCTTCTGCCACCATGGACCAACCTATCATAGGTAAGTATGCAAATATATAACAGATTCACTTCTAGCATTGAATCTATTGGATTTAAAGAGTCTAATATCTTTATCCTTAGGTGTCCAGCATCTCTGACTCTGCCTTAGACAGTTAAGCCACCTGGTGCTCTTCCTTGCTAGTCCAGGGCTGCCCAAAGAAACTGTAGAAAGTGTTTCCCCACTTGCAATTTGGAGATGTGTAGATTCCAACTCCCAGCATGCTGGCTGGGAAATGCTGGGAGATAAAGTCCACACATTTTCAAGTTTCCAAGGTTGAGGAACACCGCTGCAGAGGGTGCCTATGAGACAGTTGGGAGGAGCAAGGCAATGGCATTCTATATTTGTAGTAGTTGTTGCAGTGGCATCTCGTAAAGAATATGCATGTGCAGGGAAAAGAAAAAAAAAAGATATGAAAAATCAGAGCACCTGAAAATAGCACTCAAAAGACAGAAGTATGAATAGAAAATGGAACAACCATGAGCAGAGATCATGAGTGACCAAAGGGAGCAGCAATGAAAAGCAATGAGAAGTGAAGTAGGATGAAAGGTCCTACTTGTTACACTATAAAGCAAGGGTCGCTAATTTTTTGGACCTCAGGGACCACCAAACTCATAATTTTAAATCCTGTGGACCACTAATGAATTTTGACTGACGGTGGCTTGCTGATGTTGGTGGGAAAGTCGGTCCCATATTCCAGAGCTGCAGTAGTCACAGGACTGGCCCTTTGGTCATCCTGGAGCAGCTGCTCCTTCACCTGGGTGCACCGGCCTGCCATGGACTGGAGGAGCCTCTCTGGGATAACTAAAGGGCTAGTCTTGTGACTACTGCAGTTCTGGAATATGACACCAACTTTCCCACCAACGTCAGCAAGCCACCCCGGGGCAGATTTCCCTCCCTCACCATTGGTCTTACCTTCCAGTTCCAGTTTGTGTGGCTCTAGTCAAGGCAAGGTTTGCACTCAGCCAAAGGGTGGGGGCCAGCGGGTGGGCAGGCCATGTGAGTAGCTCAGCCTTGTGTTCCCATGGGCCATGTGCACAGTGCAGCCTTGTGTTCCCATGGGCCATGTGCACGGTGCAGCCTTGTGTTCCCAAGCAGCCTGGATTAATTGCTTTGGGGGAAGTGCTTTGTGGTGGGGACATTTCTCTGTTGGACCACCAAAATTTTCTTGCGGACCACCAGTGGTCCCCAGCCCACCGGTTGGCAACCACTGCTATAAAGGGCTTCACATTTTAAGGTTTAGCTATTTCTTTGCTGCATACTGCTGTTGCTTTCTGTGAAATGGAACAGAAGGCTGGAATAGGAGCCTGTTTTCAAATAAATGACTGCATGGGAAGGACTTGGATTCTGTTTACCTCAGACTCTTCTCGGACTCAGATTCTGTTTACCTTAACGTAGCCCCACCAGTTTGTCTTTCAATGTACATCAGAGAAGAGTGTCTATGGAGATTCTCAGTCATTCAGGTCATGGTTGTCCCAAAGATACTTTTTCAAAAGTCAACTGGACTTTCTGGGTTTTTTTCGAAGACGTTTCACTTCTCATTCAAGAAGCTTCTTCAGCTCTGAAGAAGCTTCTTGAATGAGAAGCAAAATGTCTTCAAAGAAAAACCAGAAAGTCCAGTTGACTTTTGAAAAAGTATCTTTGGGACATCAGGGAAAACTATTCACCAATTTTCAGATTCAAGCACCATGCTGCTGGGACTGAATACAACTCTGGCCCAGTGCTTGGCCTGTGGGTATTTGAATCCCAGAGATTGACTTTATGATAAGGGCAGGATAGCCTCTGCCATATCCACATACTGATTGCACCTGGGGAGTATTTAGAAACAACATACATTTACAGTTTGAAGTGCTGTTTCCCATCATCGTTTACTTACAATATATCTTTAAGGAAATGAGAAAAGTCCTGGGACATAGGGAAATTTTTTACAGTGCATTTCTTTTACCTGTAGTAGATATAGTAGGTCCATGCTGCAATAATATGTTTTTATTCAGCAACATTCTAATACTTTTTATTATAATGAAAAAAGTACCACTGAAACTGCTATTTCCACATTATTTTTGTTTAGTTTCTGCCCCTTTTAATGTTGCATAGCAATATTAATGACACATCTGTTAATTAGAAATGAATGAAAAAAATCAAACACTTACCCGAATCATCATAACTGAACATCTAATGTCATGAACTGTGTCATAAATCTTCTTAGAGATGTCAACAAATTGATTATCATCAAACAGATGAATCGTATTCCTGCTTATGTTTTCCAGTGCAATGTTGACTTGAGTAATAAATTCTGGAATCACTGTCAAAGAAATTTTTTAAAAGGTGTTTGTTGAATGACTTTTAAACACTTCTCTCTTAATTTTGAACTGCATTGAATTGAGACTAGCTTACAACTAGCATGTTCATGTTTATTTTGCCTTTCTAAAACCATTCTTCAATTTAATGAAAATGAAATTTAGTTTAAAAGAAATCCATGAAATGATCATCAATGTTCCTGTACTTCCCTTATTTATAAGATGTCCCAATTGTGTAAAAACGTGTTTTTTATTGGCAGGATCACCAGCTTCCCTTGTGCAATTCAGTCCCCAGGGAAGGCTATATATGCTGTGTTTTTTTTAAATTATCATTATGTTATGTCTTATGTACACTGAGAGCATTTGCACCAAGACAAATTCCTTGTGTGTCCAATCACACTTGGCCAATGAAGAATTCTATTCTATTCTATTATTGAAATGGCTCATTTGATTTTAAATGAACATATTTTTCCTCCTGATCTTTTGATTGGTTTAAGTAGATACTTTTCTTATTCAAAATGGCATTTTCCTTTTCTCTTAATACGTATGTGTGTAGATCACATAGATTTCTCACAAATAATCAAATCTCTATTGTACTAGAGTAATGTATAGCATTATTGTTGCCTGTAGAACTTTTTGATCTGTATCTAAAAGAACCCCTCTATCTTAATGAATGACTTGCTTTGAATGAACAATTTTTATTCCTTCTTTATATTACAGTAAAACAACAACAAAAGAAAATTTTTATCTCCCGAAACAAGTTAAAAGGAATGCAAAATCAAATATAAGATAGATTCTTTAGGAAAATTTTGCATAATAAAAACTTAGCATGTCAATCACAAATAAAAGACCCACCCTTGAAGAATTCAACAAGCTGTTTTATTGCTCAAATCTATATACAAGTATCTTCTCAGGCTAACCATTTGCGAGACTAGACAAGATTCAATGGCATTCAAGATGTGTGTGCAATGTGAATTGTTGTCCCCATTAATTCCTCATTTATCTCTTCTCCCTGGCTTAACCATTCTCTGCTATATAGTGTCACTCTGTTATTTTTTTGTTATCAGAATGATAACTTGGCTCATGTCCAAGCACTAAAGAACTGGGGGGGAGGGGGAATTAAGATTAATAAATTGATTTGATGATACCACAAACCAGTTATTACCTGTTTACTTCAAAGGCATTTCTGAAATTAATTAAATTCAAAGAGAAAAGCACAACGTTCCACTTTTCATCAAGTGTCAGTACAGGAAACTCTCATTACAAAGTTAGTTATTTTCTCTAAATTAACAGCACTTTATTATGAATCTTATGTATGTATCTCAAGTAAAAATATGCCTTGTTTAACAATGATCCATGATTAACCTTACTAAAGTTGTATTCCTATATACCAGGGATCCCCAAACTTGGCAACTTTAAGACTTGTGGACTTCAACTTCCAGAATTCTCCAGTCAACATAGGTAATAAAGGATCTGGAGGCAAAGTTGTATGATGAAGAAGTCAGGTATGTCTAGCCAAGAGGTCTCCAAACTTGGCAACTTTAAGACTTGTGGACTTCAATTCCCAGAATTTTGGGAGTTGAAGTCCACAAGTCTTAAAGTTGCCAAATTTAGAGACCTCTGATATATACAGATGGTTCTCACTTAATTTCCATTTGTTCAGTAACTTTTCAAAGGTCTGACAGTGCTGAACAAAGAGACTTTTGACCAAACCTCTAAATTCTGGCCATTGCAGCACCGCCGTTGTCACATGAACAAAATTTGGGCGCTTGGCATCCAATTTATGCTTATTACCAATTGCAGTGTCCCAAAGTCATGTGATTGTCATTTGTGACCTTCCCTGCAGGCTTCCCATGAGCAGTCAACATTGGGGGACTGTTGGATTTGCTTTGAAATAAACTGAGGTCCTTAGATATAATGGATACTGACTGTGATGAAACTCCTTTGTGTTCTTCCTTGTCTTCTTCTACACCTGAAATTTGTACTTAAACTGAGTTCTGGAAATCCCTAATTAAGTCTAGTTCACACAGAAGGTACTAGGAGGAATCAATAAATTAAGAAAGGGAAGTGAAATTGAATGATGTCCCAAACCATGAATGTACACCCACAGCAAATGTTGAAGACAAGGCTGTGTTCTATCTCAGTCAGTTATACATGCTCAGAAGTCCTGAAACTGCTGCCAAAATTCTATGAGTTCTGACAAGATTTCCTTAAATCAGCTTAGTCAAGCTGGCAAGAGCCCAGGAAAGGAGCAGCTTAAACAGTAAACACAGATAATGCTGCAACTAATACAATTTAAAACAGGAACACAGCTTTAATTTAGCCATGTGTGCAATTAATAAAATTGTCCTCTCAGTTTGATTAAAGATTATCTCTTACTCGTTGCAAATTAATCAGGATGAAAGAGACTACCTGCTGCAGTCTCTTTCAGCCACAACCAATTTGAAGCATGCATTTTATCTGACGTAGTTTTGAGATTGTGTAGCTTTTGATTTTTTAAAGATAACAATGGATTAGAAGGTATAAGCAGAGCAAACGATGTAAGTGCAATGAAGTTAAGTGGTGACCTTCAGCCTTACCTTGAAGTTCCTGTTTCCCCTGTTATTCTCATAGGATTTTAGTAACAGAATAACAGAATAACAGAGTTGGAAGGGACCTTGGATGTCTTCTAGTCCAACCCACTGCTCAAGCAGGAGACCCGATGCCATTCAAGTCGTTACCCATACTCTTCTTAAAAAGCCTCCAGTAATGGAGCATCCACAACTTCTGAAGGCAAGCATTGGCTTTTTTGACTACTGCAGCACACTGCTGGTTCATCTTAAAATGTCTGTCCACTAGGACTTCAAGATCCCTCTCACAGTTATTGTTATTGTGCCAGATTCTACTTATTCTATAGTAGCAACCCTAAATGCTATTTAATACAGTATCACCCGTTCCCAATAAATGTAGTTCTTTCATCATATTTTCTCCATCACAATTCTTCAGAAAAACCAGCATTTTATAGCATAATATATTCTTGTTAACCTTTCATAATGTATTGAAGACCTGGTTGTGCCTCCAAACATTTCGGCCAGGAATTAGGTGTTGTTGAAGTGTTCTGTTTTGGCAATAGTTCTGGTATTTTTAAAGTCAATCTTATGTCCTGTGGCTTTGAGGTGTTGGACCAGGGAAGGGGTCAGTTCTTCTTTTTTGATTGAGAACTGACCTCTTCCTTGGTCCAGCACCGCAAAGCCACAGGACATGAGATTGACTTTAAAAATACCAGAACTATCGCCAAAACCGAACACTTCAACAACAGAATAATCAGAGAAGCCATAGAGATAGAAAAACGCCCACACAGCATGAATAAACGAGATGATACCTCCCGCCTACCAGCCATTTGGCAACCCGCCCTCATTAACAAATGAGTACCTAACATGAAGAATGACACCAGACCCACACCCACAAGGGCCACACAAGATGCTACCACCACACTTCCACGTAGAAAGCAGATTCACACCCACACAGATGATGAGATACGACCACGGACCAGAAGCCTTACTGCAGCTGCATCACTACCCGCTTCAAACCCCTCCGACCCATACATGAAGCGAACTGACGCCCAACATGAAGATGTGGCATGACCACGAATGCGAAGCCAAACAACAGGATCACAGCTCACCAGCTCAAATCCCCCGACAACTAAGACTAACCTGAGCACAGCCAAGCCCCCACTTGAACAGAACACACCCCCAGCCAATCAGAACACAGCCAAGCCCCCACCCAGTCAAGTCGCACTCCCACTGGCAGTTAAAAGGAAGAAGCAGCGGCAAGCTCACATTACTCCAAGAAGCACAAAGCCGAAGACACAAGCCTGAAGATGATGAATGAGATTTCGTTGAAATGTCGCCAAAATACTTCCAATTTTACATGGGAGAAAACCTGAATAACCAAAGATCCACATACAAATACCCGCGAAAACCTCAGGAAATATATATGTATGTATGTATGTATGTATGTATGTATGCATGCATGCATGCATGCATGTATGTTATTCAGCTTTGTTTGGGTATTTTCCCACGTCATTATAGTTTTTCGGAAAATACCCGAACAAAGCTGAATAACATACATGTAAGTACCCGTGAAAACTTAAGAAAACACACACACACACACACACATACACACACACATATATATATGTTATGTCTCACCTTTCCAAGGAAGATAAGAAGTCCAAACTCTGACCAAATACAGGCAGGCAAGAAGATTCAGTATTTACAGAGTTCATTCCTTTAAGCAGGCAATGTTCTTGGCAGTATCACACACGCTGCCTGCCAAGTCCGACAAGATAACCAGAAACATCAATCACGGAAGCTTTCAAGAAACAAGATACACCAAAGATCGACAGAAAATTCACACTTTGTCCTGTACAGAGTTCTCAGAGAAAACACACCCACTTTTATCCCCTGTGGGGTGTGTCTCCATGACTCAGCTCACTCTCTCATTCGTCCATGCCTCCTACGCTGCAGCTCACACTTTTTCCTGCGACGCTGCCTAGCATCAAGCCAGCATTCGTCTGCTTGATTTTCTGTCAGAAGCTGCTCCGATATGCCCTCCTCCTCCTGATTAGCCTCAGGCTGTCCCTCTCGGTTATCTGCTGAAACCTGAGGCATAATCAGGGAGGAAGGCATTGCCGAAGAGGAAGGTCCTAGGGAGGAAGGCATTCCCAATTCCACCTCATCTTCTTCCGAGTCCTCTTCCTCTAACACTGCAGACTCAGGACTCGGAGCCGCAACATACATACATACATACATACATACATACATACATACATACATACATATAATTTTGTATCTTGGAAGTGTTTAATTTTAAGTATTTTTTGCTATATATTTTTGAAATTGAGTAATTGATTTTGCTTAAACCATAAGAGGAACTAACAGTTGGAGGATGTCACTGAAACCTAAGAAATAAAGCAGTGATAAAAGTGACAAAAATATTCTTGTCTAAAAATAGCCTGGCTTTCTGATAGGAACATGGTTTTCATGAAGAAAATTGCAGATTAAATCTCTGACATTTTCACATAAAAGGAGACCAGGTAATAATGAAATGGAGGAACATGGCAAATCACAACAAACCCATCACTAGGCTTAAAATAAGTGTAGGTGCAAGCATCACATACACAGAACTCTTACCCCAGAGGAGAAACTGTATGTTTTTCATTGTTCCACTCTACTCTTGCATGGCAAATCCATTCTTAAATTACGATAGGTATGTGTGGGGTTCACTAATTAGTAATCAAAATCTAGAATTTTAAAGTAAGTTTTGAATGACCATTGGTCCCTTCTTTTACTGGAAATCTAAATCTGAACAGTCATTTAAGTCAGGGGCCTCCAACCTTGGCAACCCTAAGACTTGTGGAGTTCAAGTCCCAGGAACTCTGGGAGTTGAAGTCCACAAGTCTTAAAGTTGCCAAGGTTGGAGACCCCTGATCTAAGTAGAAGCTGTGAGAATCTGTACCCCACAATGGAAATGTATCCATCAAGACTGGAGACTCCAATAGACTTTGGAAATCAAAAGACAGAGTGTCACAGTCACTAACAGTAACTTCAAAACTAATGTCAATATGAGGAGTACTGTACAAGGACAGCATGGAAGCAAATACTGTGATTACTGTGCAGATGTTAGTGTCTTAAATAGTAGAATCAAAAAGTATCTGAAGTTGCAACCAAATTATGATGTCATAAATTATAAAATGTATGTTAACTGTCCTCAAATTATTCTGGGTGTCATAATGCATCATTCTTTAATATATTTAAAACTAAAACTGAGAGAATGCCACTTTGATTAAGGTAGCAGGCTAGAAAACCTGGAGACCTCAAGTTCTAATTCTTAGGCATGAAGCCAACAGTGTGACCTTGGGCCAATCAGTGTCTTTCAGCCATAGGAAGAAGGCAAGGCAAAACCACTTTTGTAAACCATAAGGATTAGTCCAGGCAGTCACTAGGAATCAACCCTAACTTGAAGACACATCTCCACCGAGAGAGAGAGAGACCTGAGAAGAAAACTTATACCATTCATGTATTCACTTCCTTCCTCTAGGGCAGCTCTCAGTCAGTGTTAATAGGAGGTGAGAAATCCAGTCCTTGCCCATTGCTTTGCAGGGTCCCACAGGGGCAGCATTCTCTCCATTCCTCTTCAATATTTACATGAAGCCATTGGGTGAGATCATCCATCAACATAGACTGAGATATCATCAGTTTGCTGATGATACTCAGCTGTATATCTTAGTCCATGGTGAGTTAAGTGATCCCATGACCTCCCTCTCGCAGTGCCTGGAGGCTATTAGGGGCTGGATGGGAGCAACAGGTTGAAATTGAACCCTGGCAAGACCAGATAGCTCAGGATTTGGGGTTCTTTGACCCATGGAGAACTGCCACCTTTGGTCTTGGATGGGATGACACTGCCCCAAACAGACCCTGGATGTAATCTGGGGGTTCTCCTGGATCGCAATTCCTGTCCAAAGAGCAGGTGGCAGTTGTGGCCATGAGGTTCTTTGCACAACTGTGGGTTATGTGCCAATTATGCCATTTCCTGGACCAACAATCCCTAATCAATGGCCCACATGGTTTTGTGCAGACCTGTGCCACTATATTGGCTCTCCTGCAGGAATTGCACTGGTTGCCGATTTGCTTCTGGGTGCAATTTAAGGAGCTGGTTGTCACCTTTAAAGCCTTCATGACTTGGGACCAGGTTATCTGAGGGACTGTCTCTTGGCAGTCACATCTATCCAACCCATTAGAGTGGGGAGGCAAGAAGTGTTGCAGGTCCTGTGCCCTAAGGAGATATATCTGGCAGGACCCAGAAAAAGGCCCTTGCTCCTGTGGTAGCTTTGTGGGGGCTTTCTCAACCCCCCCAGAAATTAGATGTCCCCCCACTCTAACACTCTTTTGGAAGGCCCTGAAGATGTGTTTATGCCAGTGGGCCTGGAAAACCCAGAACAGGATGGAGCCTGTTAAATGGCTGATATGAATGTGTGTTGTCACTGGGGTGTGTGTGTTATTATTTTTATTCTTTATTATATTTATTTATTTTATATTGTGCTTTTATGTCCTGTAAGTCATCTTGAGTCGCCATAAACAAGTAGACAGCAGTATAAATTTTATAAATAAATAAATATGCAAAAATATGATAGGCACTGAAACTAAGTGGCAGGTAGAAGAGATCTGTGGGCAAATGAACTCAGAGCATAAAAGCCATACCTCTGTTCTAAAAGCAATACTATTGTCCTAAAGAGGGCTTTATGAAATGGCATGGTAAAGCTACTGCAAAGGAATATTTCTTGTAAAATAAACCATCTTCTATACCTGCAGGGATCCATCTGCCTGTTAATCATTTTGAAGGAATTCTTCTGCAACATTAATAAAGAGATCTGCAAATCTATGGTAGTGAATTCTAAATTCTTAATCTAGTCCCATAAGCATTATTTTTAGTTCTTTTTCTCTTCTCCCAATGAAAACATTCAACACGTTAAGAGACTTTGCAACATTCATAAAATTGACAGCTGCTTCTCAAACTAGGAATGCACATCTTCTCCATCTCCAGTAGAATCAAAAAGATCTTGACTATGTATCAGAATGGTCAAACAAATGGCAACTTCAAATCTCAACAAATAAATGCTCTGTCTTACATATTGGCAAAAAAAATATATCAGAAAATAAAATACAAGCTGAATAGTCAAGATCTTGTTGATGATCCAAGCTCTGTAAAGGACCTTGGAATACTCACCTCTAATGATCTAAGTGCTAGAGCCCCCTGCAACTACATAGCCAAAAAGGCATTAAGAGTTGTTAACCTAATCCTACGTAGCTTTTTCTCTGGTAATATCACACTACTAACTAGAGCATACAAAACATTTGCTAGACCAATACTCGAATACAGCTCATCGGTCTGGAACCCACATTACGTATCTGATATTAGCACAGTTGAGAAAGTCCAGAAATATTTCACAAGAAGAGTTCTCCACTCCTGTACTCATTGTAGAATACCTTATGCCACCAGACTTGAAATTCTAGACCTAGAAAACCTTGAATTACGTCGTCTTCGGTCTGATCTAAGTATGGTATATAAAATCATACATTGCAATGTCCTGTCAATGAATACTTCAGCTTCAACCATAACAACACAAGAGCACACAATAGATACAAACTCAAGCTTAACCGCACCAAACTTGATTGCAGGAAATACGACTTCAGCAACAGAGTGGTCAATGTCTGGAATACTCTACCTGACTCTGTAGTTTCTTCCCCAAGTCCCAAAAACTTTAACCTTAGACTGTCTACTATTGACTTCACCCCTTTCCTAAGAGGTCTGTAGGGGCGTGCATAAGTGCACCAACGTGCCTACAGTCCCTGTCCTATTGTTTCTTTTATTTTTCTTATATGTACCCATTTCATGTATTCATAACTATGTATATACTTATACCTATTATCTTGTAAGCAATTGACAAATAAAATAAATAAAATAAATAAATAGAATCACAAGCTCCATCCAGTAGTGGGATTCAAATTTTTTTACTACCGGTTCTGTGGGCGTGGCTTGGTGGGCATGGCAGGGGAAGAATACTGTAAAATCTCCAGTCAGAGGTGGCATTTGGTGGTTTTCCAAACTACTCAAAATTTCCGCTACTGGTTCTCCAGAACTGGTCAGAGGGTTTCTTAAAGGTTTTCCAGGTAACAATGTGGCGTAGAAATATCATCTCAGTCATTTATTAGGGAAAAGTTATGCAACAAGTGCATTATTTAATTTTGTTTGTGTCTGCTGGTTAATCTTTCATTGATTTTATCACAATGTGTGTTTTTATGCAATTTCAGAGTGTTCTACATCAGAGTTGACTTTGAACCTAGGAAAAGGAGATATGGGTATCATTTGGATATCAGTACTTTATATTTTTAATATTTTGTTACTGTTGTTAAAAGCTCCTTTAAGATCCTGTCTATGAGTTTAGCTTTTCTATTTTTATCTCCCCTATCATTGATGTCTTTTACGCAGCTACTTAAAAATACTTAAAAATGAATCTTCTCTCTTGTCCCTTTTTAAAATAAAAAGTTGATTCAACATAAACCTTGTAAGAGTGATCTACATTATCTCTCAAACTATTTCCTTAGTCACATGCCTAAGCAGGCAGGGCCAAGAGGCTGTGTGATCACAGTAATTTCCCCTTCATTGTTTTTTTCCCCTTTTGCCTGCATAAGGAGAAGAAGTCCTACCTCTTTTGTGACTCTGATGGAAGGAGAGGGACAAAGACATCCCTCAGGAAGATAGATAGAAGTTGTGGAAAGTACCAATTTGCAACATCAAGGGAGAAAATAGAGTCAGGTTGGGAGCATCCAAAGGATTTCTGGGAAAAGAGGCTTGAGACCTCAAACTATTTACCCTATAGGTTTAGCCCAGCCACTACACAACTCTTTCTCTTATACACATATATTGGAATATAGCATATACAATTTCCAGTCACTGTGATTGAATGACATGATGGCTTGAAATGATAAGAATATAATCTGGTATATCTAGAGACCATCACACTAACAATCATACCTAGCCTATCACAATAAATTACCTTTTATTTTTCATGCTGTGAATTTTCTTATCCCATTACTAAAAGCAAATGAAAGGTACAAAGTAGGATGGATATAGTTGGATCAAATTGTAGCTTATTTATGTTACCTTAAAGACTCTCTTGCCCCCTTTGTAAATAAATGGGTAAATTCTTTAAAAGTCTGCACTAATGTTTAAAACATTACATATTAAAATGGCAATTACAGGGACTGAAGAATGCATTTTAAGCTTTATCATCATTTGCAGATACAGTACAACTTAGAAAACAATAATGGCAAGTTTTTCTTCTGTACAATTTCCAAGGAACATCTGCAGACCCCTTTTAAGTTTATGGCAGGAGCTACCTTCTAAACCAGGGGTGTCAAACTCACGGCCCGGGGGCCAGATTCAGCCCATGGGGTGCTTAGATCTGGCCCACAGCGCCACCCTGGAAACAGCAAAGGACCAACCCACAGTGTCTCTGCCAGCAAAAACAGAGCTCAGGAGGGCCACATACACTCCCTGCAAGCTCCATTTTCACTGACAGAGGGTTGCAGGAAGCCATCGCAGCCAGAAGTAAAGGAGTCCATTTTCACTGGCAGAGTGCTCAGGCCTCCACAGGCCCCCCTGACCCAAGTGACATCAAACTGGCCATGCCCACCCCAGCCCCCCAGGTCAAACACAACCCTGATGTGGCCTTCAATGAAACTGAGTTTGACACCCCTGTTCTAAACAGTCTTTGCATCATCTCATTGCCTTTGTTGATGTTTGGATTCAGCTGGTGTGTGCATTTTGTTAGCTGGCATTAGTTTTCTTTCTTCTTCTTAATTTTTTCCCCCCAGTGGTTTGGTTTTCATGGTTAGTTTATTCAGGTTACTCAGTTCTTTTATTATTTTTTAATTAAAATTTTGGGGTTTTCTTGAAAATGAGTTTGGATTTTAATTCTATTATGTAGTATTTAGTCAATATTTTATTTGTTAAACTGTTTTATTTAATGCCAAGTTTAGGTTATACCTGTCTTAAATGTCAAGACTTATTTTAAAGGACATCAAATCAGCTACATAAAATAGAAATAGAAAACATAAAAGTAGCTGTTTTCAATTAGATACAAATACAAATAGTGAGATAGAAAATTATTTATTTAAAATATATTTGTTAAATATAAAAAATAAAGAGCAGACATTCAAGTAAAATTTAACCTGGAGAACATACATTTAGAATATAAGATAAACATAAGGAATAGACTCAATATGCTTATACAAATGAGAAACAAAAAAGCTATAGAAGGAAAGAAGACCCTGTGGAGCAAGAAGCACAAAATAAATACATAAATAATCCCAAAATAGCAAAGAGGAAAAGCTTTCAGAACAAGTTGTCATGACAGCCAGGAAAAGATGGAACCAGAAAGCCTTGGGTATTAATAAGAACATAAGAGATCTGAACAAAACCTTTCAACATCGAGAAGGAAAGAATAAGGAAAGATGCCTCAATTGAGAATGTCAACAAATAAGGAAAGTCGGTAGGAAAAAAAGATGTTTTTAAGAAGATCAGATAAATCACAGGACAATTTACAGCACTCCCACCCACCCCCCACCCCCCCACCCCAAAAAAACAGGTACAAGAGGTGATTGAGGCTAAAGGAATATGGAAAGATTAGACAGCCACCTTGATAAATGGGATTACAAAATGATAGAACACTCATAGAAAGTGAATATATTCAGGATCCAACTTGATTAGAAAGTGTGGTACAACAGTAATCAAATACAAGAGCACAAGTTGCAGTTGAAATACTTTCTGAAGGGCAGGAGAAAAAGCAATTCAAGTGGTAATAGCTGTTTAATGGCAAATATAGAAGAAGTCTGTGCGGCATAAAAATTGACATATAAACAGCAGAATAGAAGAAAAAGAATTGGAAAATATAACAAAATACAAAGACATAAAAATAGAAATAGAATGACTGTGGCAAACACAAGCAAGGGTGATAGTAATAGGTGCCTTGGGAGCAATCCCAGAACAACCATTTGAACACCATAGGCATTGACAAATTCGCCATCAGCCCATTGCAAAAGGCCTCTTTACTCACAACAGCTTCGATCCTGCAACAACATCGGTAACACCATCAAACATCCTGATCTACCTATCCCAGGATCTTGGGAAAGACTTGATAGGTAGACAAAATGCCAAATTCAGTCTGAACATCTGGCTGGCTGCGTGATGATCAATAGTAATAAGCTTATATATTTGAATATATTTCTGTTACTTGCCAAAATATTTTCATATGATGGTTCCAGAAAGATATTGGGTATGCATTTAAGATTAATAGCCAAACTTAGCCTTCTTCATTATGTTTTAGAATAAGAACACAGATAGTTTTCCATTCTTACAGTATTATCTCTGGTACTCCATGTATCATCTCCAAATATTGTATGTCATTGTTCATATTTTTGGCACGAGACCAGGGTGATCTTCTCTTGAGCCTATTCTAGAGTTTAGGTAAACAAAGCAAATTCTTCCTTCAGGTGTTTAAGAGTAGATGCTTTTGTTTTCATTTTTGAGATGCTTTTGTTTTTAAGGCATCTCAGATTTTTTTTTTTCAAATTTATGGGAACTAGTATTTGTTAGCTTAAAGCCTTGCTGTGAAGTGCTCAAACTGCTTTTTGTATGTGCTTTCTTTGTAAAATGCACCCATTCCATCATTTGCAACCGTTCAACTCTTCACAGTTACTCAATTGGAAAACTCCCTGGGAGGAACTACCTCTTGACATTATTGCAGGATGTATCTGAAAGGAGAGAAGAAGCAGATCACTAGAGATGACTGAAGAATGAGGATATTTACGTACAAACTACAGGGCACCTGATACTTGTGGCATGTGAGAAAAAACCATGACCTATTCAGTGAAAAGTCTCTCACTGCATATTATAAATATATATTTGTTTTCTGAGGTTTACGTGGGAGAAAACCCGAATAACCAAAGATCCATATATATATATATATCATTCAGCTTTGTTCGGGTATTTTCCCACGTCATTGTAGTTGTACTTTTAAAGTTGTAGCAACGTTTCGGCAGAATCTCATCTGCCATCATCAGGCTTCTGTATAGTGTTCTGTCAAAAAGCTGGAACACACTTCCTCACTAGTCCAACACATGGAAGCCACAGGTCACAGCATCAACTTCAATGGCACCAAAACCCTAGCCACTATAGAAAACCACAGCCACAGAATTATCAGAGAAGCCATAGAGATTGAAAAAAGACCTGAAAGCATGAATAGAAGAGATGATTCCACCAGACTGTCAGTTATCTGGAAACCTGCACTCACAAACAAAAAAATCTCCACACCACTAGCCAGGCAAACACCTGGGCACAAACAGATCCCCCCTGACACCTCCAGCTCAAAAACACCCCAACCAGGCACCCAGATGAAACCTAGCTTCCTAACTAATGATAGCCGTCCATTTACCCGGAGCCAAGCTGCACAAAAGGCCTCCAATAAAGGAACACAATGTTGCCAACCAATCAAGACACAAAAAGAGCCACTAAACAGAAAGAAGATATTAGAAACGCCAATCAAGCAGAACACAGCAAACTCCAAGACCAATAAACACAGACCTAGATTCCCAACCAATCAGGATGAAGAAAAAAACATTCTGGCATAGCAATAGGCTGCCCCAAATTTAAAACTGAATCAACTGTGGGGGCCTGACTCACAGACAGACACAACCAGAAGCCTGATGATGGCAGATGAGATTCGGCTACAAAGGTATCCATGCTAGCATACCTTGTAGGTATAACTGGCCTAAATGAATGGAGCCACCAGGCAGTAGGAAGTCTCACAATTAAAAAAAAAATGTTTATATTTTATAGCCAGTTTACCAGTCGAAGACTTGAAGTGCTACAAAACCCACTATTTATGGAAGATTCGGTCTATTCACTTTACCAACTTCCATCTGCTTAATTAGGATTAATTAGAATTAGAATTCTTTTATTGGCCAAGTGTGATTGGACACACAAGGAATTTGTCTTGGTGCAAATGCTCTCAGTGTACATAAAACAAAAGATACATTTGTCAAGAGTCAAGAATCATAAGGTACAACACTTAATTATAGTCATAGGGTACAATAAGCAATCTAGCAAACAGTCAATATAGATCGTAAGGATACAAACAACAAAGTTACAGTCATACAGTCACAAGTGGGAGGGGATGGGCGATAAGAAGTGATGAGAAGATTAATAGTAACAGTACTGCAGACTTTGTAAATAGTTGGACAGTGTTGAGGGAATTTTTTGTTTAGCAGAGTGATGGCATTTGGGGAAAAACTGCTCTTTTGAAGGCAGGTTGGTAGTAATTGTTTTTGTAGTAATCTGGTAAATAAACATTGCAAGTATTGTGTCTCCAATGCAGCAACATCTTCAAGGGTGGGATGGGGAATATCAGCAAGATGGTAGATGGTATCACACCCATATTCAGCAGGGGCACGGCTTATGTCATGCAGCAGGGCATTATTTTCACTTTTACAAATTTTGACACACTGCTGCACCAAGGCTTCGGAAAATAAGAACAGCCATATTGGTTCAATGGGAAAGTCCATCATTATGCAATCCTTTCATTAGAATCACACAGAGCATTGCTAAAGAAAGCATGGTCCTCAGAGAAATTAAAATTCCCCAATTATTCCCCATGACCCTAATGCACTTACAGTTTACACTATGGGAATGGTAGATTGAGTGAATTTCTCACCAGGCATTGCAAAGTATCAAATTATAGACAGCACTGCAAAATGTTGCAGATTCTGCAATTTATAGTGCCACCAGATGATTGCTATGTGCTTAGCAAAAGCCTTTTTCTTTATTCCTAGAGCTGAACAAAACCTTATAATTTCCTGAAAAACTAACCTTAAAAATGGGGTGCACTCTAGCATTTTGCAGTTATTTCACATATGGATGTAGTAACTGCATGGCTTCATATATTTTATTTGGCATTGATCATCAGTCAACGGTTGTTACTTCTACCCCAAAGGATATATTTAAACCTTAGTCATACTGCAAATCCATTAGTATGAAGAGAAAAGTGCGGTGAAGCTTGAAGACACTTAATCCCTACATTTCTGCATTCATTGTTCACTTTGTCTGGAACCAGTCCAAAGCAGAACTAAACACCATTCTGTGGTTTCTACCGCAAAATCAAGAGGGTGTGCGTACAAAATTAAACTAGGAATTATAACTTTAAAACCTAAAACAGAAACAAATGTGCTTCCTTTTGATGGTTTCACTCACAGCTAATCCCAGAAATTCTTGGATACCAGCAAAAGAGAGGAACAATTGATATTTTGTTTAAGTTAAACAGAACAACACTAGAAAAAGAATCATCCACAAAGCTCTGCTTATTGAAGATATTTAGAACTTTGTAGATAAACAGGAACATATTATCTCAATTTCAGGAACCAATAGGAGAAGTAATTATAATAGCAATAGCACTTAGACTTATATACCACTTCACAGTGCTTTACATCAGGGGCCACCAACTTTTTAGACCTCAGAGACCACCAAATTCATAATTTTAAATCCCGCAGACCACTAATATGAATCCAGCATGCCGCTTGCTGAAGCGCCTGGACTCCCACTGACGGGATGGGGTCCTTCAGACACTTAGCTTGGCTGCCAGTTCAGAGGTTCCTTTCCCCACCCCCACCCCCTCGCAGGCCAAGGAACACCCAAGAAGGGCTCTGATGCCGTGATCTCCTGAACGCATCAGTCCATCTGACACCAGTATCACCCCTGTTGCAGACACAGGTGTGCTGCGGACCACCAAAATTTTCTCACGGACCACCAGTGGACCACTGGTTGGAAACCTCTGCTTTACAGCTCCCTCTAAACAGTTTACAGAGTCAGCATATTGTCCCCACTAATCTGGGTCCTCATTTTACTGACCTTGGAAGGATGGAAGGCTGAGTCAGTCTTGAGTTGGTCAGGATCAAATTCCTGGTTGTGAGCAGAGTTACCCTGCAAATACTGCATTTGTTAACAAATCAGTAGCAGAAATAGCTGCATTACAATTGTATAGTAAGTATAAATGAAAAAAAAACCAACTATTTGTAAATTAAAAGATATGCAAAGCCTAAGAATCTAGGGTCCTAATGGGCAACCACTTCAATATGAGCCAACAGTGTGCTGCAGCTTTCATAAAAGCCAATACGGTCATAGGCTGCATCAACAGAGGGTCACGTAAAGTATCAGTAACAGTGTATACTGCTTTGGTAAAAGCACACTTGGTATACTGTGTCCAGTTTTTGTCACCACACTACAAAAAAAAGATGATGAGCTCTAGAAAAAGTGCAGAGAAAAGCAACAAAGATGATTACAGGGCTGCAGATTAGCAACTGTGATGAACAGTTGCAGGAACTGGGTATGTCCAGTCAAACAAAGAGAAAGACTAAGGGGTGACATGATGGCATCTTCCAATATTTGAGAGGCTGCCACAGAGAGCAAGGGGTTAACCTGTTTCCAAAGCACCCAAAGGCTTCAACCTAGAGGTTCAGCCTAGAAATAGGAGAATTTTTCTGACAGTCAATCAACCAACCAATGGGAGCTTGCCTTCAGAAGTTGTGGGTGCTTCATCACTGGAGGCTTTCAAGATAAGACTGGACATCCATTTGTCCAGAATAGTATAGGGTCTCCTGCTTGTGCAGGGGGTTGGATTAAAAGACGTCCAAGGTCCGTTCTAATTCTGTTTTTTCTGTAATCAGTACAAATCATCACATTGATTTTATGGGGAGGAACATAATAAAACATTGAATGACTTCAGTAAGTGGAGTGAAATACAACATTAATTTGTTTGTCTTTTAATGTGAAATTGAATTTATATTTTTAAACCAATGTATGAAACCAACCTCTTCTTCGAAAATTTCCTCTCAAAACTGCAATGGAGTTTCTTTATGGGAAACTGACAGTGAGCATTGGAAGTCTTCTTTCCTTCTTTCCTTTTCCTCTTTCCTCTCCTCTCCTCTCCTCTCCTCTCCTCCCTCTTTCTTCTTTCCTCCCTCCCCCCCTCCTTCTTTCTTCCTTCCACCTTCTATTCCCTCCCTCTTCCTCCTTCTCTTTCCTTCCCAGCAGGCAGGTATATGGCTGTTGCCAGATGGGGGAGAGAACGAAGGAGTGCAGACATGTACAGCAGTAGCGGAATTCAAATTTTTTTACTACCGGTTCTGTGGGTGTGGCTTAGTGGGCATAGCAGGGGAAGGACACTATAAAATCTCCAGTCAGAGGTGGGATTTGCCAGTTCTCTGTACTACTCCAAATTTCCGCTACGGTTCTCCAGAACTGGTCAGAACCTGTTGAATAACACCTCTGATGCACAGAGAGATTGCACTCTTTCTCCTTTGACTTACTGCCTGCAAGCTTTCCGCAAGCAAAGACTTTGTTACAGGGAAGGTGGCAAGGAGCATCAGCAATTACACCACTTCCTTCCTCATCCCCCATTGACTTATTGGTAACTGTCAAGGAATATTGAACATTCGGATCATGTGACCACAGTTCCCTAGAGTGGCAGCACTGAACAGCTGCAGTGCAGCAGAACTGAAGCAGCCAAAGCTCTCCAAATTTCATTTCCTTCGGAATAACGGCTCCCATCATTCTGCCCAATTGAGGTACCATTGTTGACAAAATTTTGCCCTACGATGCAATGTTTTGCCCAATTGAAAATTACAATTTATCAAACAAACACAAGAGTTTTAATGGTATATAGATTTTTACTCACAGATATATGTTTCTGTCATGCTAAGTGTAGCTAAATTCTGTTCTATTATATGTAAAAATTGTAATCAATTGACCAATACAGCCAATTAAATTTATGATTTGTACTCATGCACGTAAAAGCAATTGGTTTCATATTAGTGAGTTTTATTAGGTACTGGTCTTGGACCACAATAAAGTTGTTCAAGTTAAAAAATGCATTTAAATACACACAATACATTTTTTCTCTCGTTTTTATATTAATTCCCAGACTTCTCTTTATATTACTACTATATAGTAGACTGAAATTGCAATGTTGCTGCAGAGAGAAACACCTGAGAAATGTTCATTGAGTTACTGAATCATCTGGCACAGCCTGAGTCCATTTCCAAAATTGGAGTAGGTTCTGTAGCAACTGTTGAATGCTTGTATAATTGTGATACCTGGAAAATGGTCAATCTCAGATTAATTGTCTAGATAACATTTTTGCACAAGAGTAATTAGATTACTCTTTAATTAAATTACATAAGATTAACATGAGATTTAATCAAGGGAAGGTTTTAATCCAACCCAGTGGGAGAATTCACCAGGGAAATCATTTCTGGTGGAGTTATTCAATATATACAAATGTAGTTTGTTAATCACTTGTAATAAATTCAACCATTTGTAATCCACTTTTGAAATTTTATATTGCTGAGTTGATAGAATTGGGATTGTAACTATCTCTGGACAGTATTGGAGGAACTGAACAAAGAGTCGCCTAATTGATGAAAAAAGAGTCACCTAATTGATGTGTTGAGCAGCATATAAATTCAATAAATAAATAAAACTGAATAGAAATACTTAATCCTTTGAAACCACCCTTATGTTCAAGTCACCAGAAACTATTACATAAACAGAGGAGTTATTAAATATTTGGGTACTTATGCATGCTTTGAACTTGGACCACAAACTGTTAATTGGGACCTATTTTGAGAAGGTGGAAAATAGACATTGACTAATAATAATAAAGTATTATTATATTTTAGCAGCACAGACATTGCATAGCGCTCCATTGAGTTTAACTGTATGTTTGAACATAGATTAATTGAAATTTGTATACTGAAGGCACCACAAAATCTATTTTGCTACACTGCCTGTAAAATTAGGTAGACTTTCATTACCCATTGATGAACCACCACCAACTTTTTATCATGTCTTGTTTTTACTTTATTTTTATTTGTTATGTGTTTTCCTTTGCAATTCTGATCAGTGACCATAATAAAAAAATATTCATCCATGTGATGCTGACGTTAATGATTTCATTATCATGCAGAGGTTTTTATTGTCCCACAGAGAGCAATGTGAATGCAGTAAAAGGAAATGTAAAACAAAAAATCTATAATTTTAATTCAGTGTGAAGTTTAACTACATATATAATAGGATATTGCATCAGATAAAGGAAACTGTCTTAATCTCTGCTTTGAAAACTCCAATAGATCTTAAACTGTGGCTTATTCAACCCAAAATTATATCTTGGTCTTATTGGATTCCTTTGCATTTGCATAGAAAATGTATTAGTAAAGCACTGTGTTGTTAGCCATGCAGTGTGGCTAATCATCAAATCTACATTTTTGCATTGACCTAAAATTATTCTATTGTGGGAAAACTAACGTTCCATGCATTAATTTGACTTTGAGACTTATTTTAATATTTTTAAATGTCCATATTCTTCTGACTTACATGGAAATTGGAAGGTAGACAATAGAATTGAATATCCTGGTGCCTTCTTGATGCTAGAAAGCTAATTTTTCAAAACAGAAACATGAATGTATGGGTCCATTTACTCAATGGATGGAGAAGTTGATGTCACCTGCAATCTATGAACAAATTGCTTACAGATGGGAAATATGTAAGATACTATGTAAGAACACACATATAAAAGAATATATATCTCATTCTGTAGAGCAAAGAAAAATAAAAGTTTCCCTATCAGTCGTATTCAATTCTAGGGCCCGGTGCTCATCTTTATTTCTTAGTCCAGGGAGCCATTGTGCTCCAAAGACATTTTCTGTAGTCATGTAGCCAGCATGAAAATAAAATAAAATAAAATAAAATAAAATAAAATAAAATAAAATAAAATAAAATAAAATAAAATAAAATAAAATAAAATAAAATAAAATAAAATAAAATAAAATAAAATAAAATAAAATAAAATAAAATAAAATAAAATAAAATAAAATAAAATAAAATAAAATAAATAAAATAAAATAAAATAAAATAAAATAAAATAAAATAAAATAAAATAAAATAAAATACAGGCTGAATAGTCAAGACCTTGTTGATGATCCAAACTCTGTCAAGGATCATGGAGTACTCATCTCTAACGATCTAAGTGCTAGAGCCCTCTGTAACTACATAGCCAAAAAGGCATTAAGAGTTGTTAACCTAATTTTATGTAGCTTTTTCTCTGGTAATATTACACTACTAACTGGAGCATACAACATATTTGCTAGACCAATACTCGAATACAGCTCATCAGTCTGGAATCCACATTATGTATTTGATATTAACACAGTTGAGAAAGTCCAGAAATATTTCACAAGAAGAGTTCCCCACTTCTCTACTCGTTCCAGAATACCTTATGCCACCAGACTCAAAATTCTATACCTAGAAAACCTAGAACTACGCTGCCTTTGGTCCAATCTAAGTATAGTATATAAAATCATACATTGCAATGTCCTGCCTGTCAATGAATACTTCAGCTTCAACCATAACAACACAAGAGCAAACAATAGATACAAACTCAAGGTTAATTGCACCAAACTTGATTGCAGGAAATATGACTTCACCAACAGAGTGGTCAATGTCTGGAATACTCTACCTGACTCTGTTGTTTCTTCCCCAAACCCCAAAAACTTTAACCTTAGACTGTCTACTATTGACCTCACCCCTTTCCTAAGAGGCCTGTAGGGGGCGTGCATAAGTGCACCATCGTGACTACCGTCCCTGTCCTATTGTTTCTTTTTTTTTCTTATATGTATCCATGTATTCATAACTATGTTTTTACTTATACCTATTATCTTGTAAGCAATTGACAAACCAAATAAATAAGTAAATAAATAAATAAATGACTATTGCCAAAGGTACAAACACTTTTACTTTCCCACCAACTTGGTACCTATTGATTTGCATTTGGGCAGGAACTGAGGCAAGAATGGGAACTCACCCTGTCATGCAGCACTCGGGTCTCAAACCCAGTCTGTTAGCTTTCCAACAGACAAGTTCAGCATCTTAAACTGCTGGGCCACCATGCCCCCTCTCATTCTCTAATACGGTATAATTAATATCTCAGCTACCTGACATAGAGTTCAAATTAGACAAATAAGAAACAGAAATCAGAGTGTAAGGAATTGTTAGGGAAAAAAATTATTTTTTGAGCAACAAGTTGCAACAACATTGTCAAGTCTATTTAAGGCAAGACTTAACAAGTGGGAAATAGTTAGGCACTGTACTTTATGCTTTTATGGACAAGTACATAAGAGAATTCCTGTTATGAACTTCTACCTGCCTCCCACCAAGTGATTGTGTTCCGAGCGAGACGCACACTGATTCTACTGTGACAGAGAAATCAATAGCTGCACAATTTAATTTGGGCAAGAATATTAGCAAATCAAATACCGAAAAACTCCAAGAAAAAGCATTTGGTTTTACACATAAATTAAATGAAAATTAGCCAACAGCTCCTTTGACAGAAAGTAATCTATATTCTTTATGCTAACTTTGAGCCAAGTATCAATAAATATCAAAGTCAGAAAAGGCTATAAAATATAAGGTCACAAATTTCTGACTTGATTCTTAAGAAAAAAATTAAATGTTTAAATTACTTGACTTTTAGATAGTAGACTTCCAGAATGTGGCAGACTGTTTGCGAAAGAAAATTCTAGTGCAAGAATGGGTTCATCAATAAAAAAAACAATGTTTTACAGTATGAGAGACATATTATCTCTAGTTATTTGAAGAAATGGAACATTCATTATTAAAGAATATTAGACTAAGTAGATTATAACACTAAAAGTAATCCCGAAGTCACTGCAGTGGCTGGAAAGAGACAGCTTGGTTATGGATCTGATTGAGCAAGCACAATGCTGTGCCTCCATTATTATCAATGCCATCTAAGAAGATCCAGGAAACATACTTTCTCCGTTAAGTGCCTGTCCCCCCATAACAACCGGTCATTCAGATGGCTCTGACTTTGCTGGCTTTTTCATAAACTGCTGAAAATCTGGATTTTCCCTGGGGATTGGGGCAGGTTGTGATGTAAGCCCAACCTGGGGTTAGGGTTCATCTGGTGTGCAGAGTTCATCTGTACATATTGAAGTGTTTTAATTGCTTTGACAGTTATTGCAATAACAATAACAATAGGTTATTCCATTGTTCATTAACTACCAGAGTTGTTGGTCAACTGAATACTATACAAATCTATACAAATAAATCAATGCTGGCCTAATTAATCTTTTGATGCTATTTTTGTTTTAATTTTAATTAATATTTCTTGTCTTTGCTCAATACAGAGAGGGATGCAGATCATCTACTGAAATGGCTGATAGATAAAATTGCTGTGGAGGAAATAACATTTTTCATTTTAAATAAAAAGAAATAAAATAGTGTATGAAACATTAGACGTACACAAACACACACACACACATAACACACAAAACAGATTTATTGAAAGTCTCTGAATTGTGGAAAGTAAGAATATGCATCATACTAGCTCTATACCGATGCTTCACTATGAAACTATGTGATCGGGCTTAGTTTTGGGGGAGGAAAATAAGGGGGAAAAATTGTGCCTCTGCCTACCAGCATCCATCGGTATTCATCTGGCTAGCGTCCTGTCAGTGTGTGAGAGAATTGACGGCTGTTTGGAAATTGAAATAGTATTTGCTGTGTGAGCAAGAAGGAGATAGCAAGGAGCCTGGGTGTGGCTTAGCTCAACTCTTCTGTACTAAATCTGCTTGGTGTTGTGAAATTAAAACTGAAACTCCTCTCCTCTGCTTGTGTTTTGCATTTGGAACAGATTTCTTTCCAGGTGGGGAGGGGGAGTAGAACTCCTTGGCATCAGAGCCTGTTAATAATAATATACAAAATACTAATGCTGTGATGGTCATTTCGAAAAATCCTTTCTTCGTGAGCACCTAGAAGCCAAGAGGAACATATGTGCCAAATTTCAAGTTTGTAGACTTTACAGTTTTGGAGATTTTGTGATGATGTGTGAATAGTATTTTGCTTTTATATATATAGATATATACGTGTATAATTTTTAAAGCTAAGGTACATATATGTTAAATACCACTGTAAATGTATGGATATCTGGAATGTTCCTATCCCTTTCCCCCTTGACTTTTGACACAGTGAAAACTAATAACACAAAAGAAAGACCAGTCCATGAAATTATCTAGAAATATTTTCATTAACATTGATTTCTGAAGTTTCTAAATATCCAACTGTGGAGGTTCTCAATCATTTATTCTAACAACAAATGACATTTTAAAAGTATCTGCTATTCTGTGCAGTTGCCATATCAATTCCTGATTTTATTAGAAATTCCAGGTGTAACATTTGATTCTATAATTTAACTATTTGGAAATATGAATACATCTCTCTTTGAAAAATGTTACAACGTTGTTCATTCACAACTACCTATGTCAAGCAATGTGTAAAATTAAAGATATTAACCAAGGTGGACTAAACTGAGCTGAGCACTCCCAAGTTTTATCCATTCACAGCCTGTCCTGTAACCTGTTTCAGTTTCTTCCCTACTTTCCATAACAAAAGAATTCATATTCACTTCATAAATGTTTCCCCTTTGTTTTAGGTTGGTAATCTTTAAAATCTTTGTAGTTTTCCTAATCAAGGCACCAAATAATCTTAGACCACACACCAAGTTCACAACTAATAATTTAAGTTCCTTATAAATAAAAAAATAAGGAAAACTAGACCAGGAACAAAATATTGAAAACAGATGAGAGGGATAGTTATTTCCCATCCAACTTTACTTGCAAATGCAACAATGGGCATCATTCTACACATCACTGTGCACTGTGGATAGCTATACTTACAAAATTCTTTGCATAGCTATAGTGATCAGGATTAGGATTGGAACAGCAATTTGCTAGCTTGACATTTTAATGCAAAATTAGCTATTTTGCATAGCCAGAACTGGATCAAAAGACATGCAGTTATAAATCCACAGCTGCAATTCTTCACATTTGGGGATTCAGATTTCCAATTAATATATGCAAAAGTCAACATATCACAGAGAAAATGTATATTAGAGAAAACAAACTATAAAATGCATTATATTATAGAACATTGCTTGCAAAGATGCATTTATTAATCAATGCTCTCCTCAGTTTGAAAAGAATTGCAAGATATAAAGTAGAAAAAACGGTGTATACAAAGAACATCTAGGGAAAAAAATAGCGAAAAACAAATCTAACACTATCATTATATCAGTGATGGCTAACCTTTCCGTCAGGGGTGGGATTCTACCAGTTTGCACCTATTCACTAGAACTGGTTGTTAACATTCTAAGCAGTTCAGAGAACCCGTTGTTAGAAGAAATTACTGGCCTAATCCTGTAAGGAAGGCCGGAAGGAAACATTCTGTTACTTGCAGAAACTGCCTCTCCATTAACCCTTATTACATTCTTGGCAGGACTAGACTTCCTGTCTCAGGAACATCTCTGGAGTTTTTTTCCCCTCCTTTGCGGGTACTTTGCTTGTATGGAGTGACCATTCAAAGTTACAATGGCACTGAAAAAAGTGACTCATGACCATTTTTCACACTTACGACTGTTGCAGCATCCCCACAGTCATGAGAGGCCAGGTGAGGAAATGCGTGCCTTGATGTGAGTGATATTGAGTTGGCCATGCCTAGCCAATAACATGACCACCAAGCCATGCCCACTACCTAAGCCACACCCACAGAACCGGTTGTTAAAAATTTGAATCCCACCCCTGCTTTCCGTCCTCGTGTTCCAAAAGTGTGTGAGCATGTGCACGCATGCCAACACCCATAAGTCAGTGCACATGCCCCCCACGCCCCCTGCGCATGTACGCATGACACCCTGCGTGCACACTGTGCATCTCTGTGCATACACGCATGACCCCCATGCGTGGCGTACATTTCTGCACATGCGTGCATGACTCCTGTGTGTGCCCTGAGCCTTTCTGCACATGCACGTGCATCTCCCACATGACCCTCCCCCACCGCACATGCACAGCAGCTACCTGACAATCAGTTGGCAGGCAGGCAGTGGGCGCGCATGCACAGTGAACCTGCTCTGGGGCGACGGTTTGTGTGCTGGGGAAGATGGCTCTGTGTGCCACTTCTGGCACCTGTGCCATAGGTTCACTATCATGGCCTTATACCATTCTGGTCAAATAGTTGTCCAATCTAGTTTTGAAAACCTCCATTGATTGAGCCTCCATAACTCCAGAAGGCAAGCTGTTTCATTGATTAATTGTTGTCACTGTCAGGAAATTTCTCCTTATTTCTAGGTTGGATTTCTCTTTAAAAAGCTTCTACCAATTATTTCTTGCCCTGACCTTTGTTGCTTTGGAAAATAAGTCAATCCCGTCTTCTTTGTGACAGCCCCTCAAGTACTGGAAGAAGTTATCATGTCCCCCATAATCCTTCTGTTTGATAGGCTAGAGTCAGGGATCCCCAAACTTGGCAACTTTAAGACTTGTGGACTTCAATTCCCAGAATTCTATGCTGGCTGAGGAATTCTGGGAAATGAAGTCCACAAATCTTAAAGTTGCCAAGTTTGGAGACCTCTTGGCTAGACATACTTAACTCCTTCAACTCCCCCATCATACATTTTTTTCTCCAGACCCTTTATTACCTATGTTGGTCTTCTCTCCACAGTATCTAGAAACTTGGCAATTTTAAGACTTGTGGGCTTCAACTCCCAGAATTTGCCAGCCAGCTGTGCTTTAAACTATGCTGGCTGGAGAGTTGAAGTCCACAAGTCTTAAAGTTGTCAAGTTTGGAGACCTCTGATCTAGAATCATTGATTAAACTCCTTGAAAGTTCTCAGTTAATTATTTGTGGGATTTTAACTCAACCCTTTATGTATCTCTTATAAAAGTTCTTCACCTTTGCAACCAGAACTGGACTCAACTGAGACCGATATTCAAACCTATATTCTTCACCTGGAGCCCACATTACCAACGCTACAACCAGATTTAAACTTGGGCTGTGGCACTCAAAGCAAAGAAGGTAAAATATTTAAAAAGAAAGAAAGGTGTTTTTTTTAATAAAAAAATGCCTAAATAACACCAATATAAACATATATTTCTTTCATACAATGTTAATAAATGTAAACATGGTTAACTATTTTAATACCAGAGGTTGAACATCTCATAAGCTTTTTCTTCCCCCATCTCTTGGGCAGATGTAATAAAGAAAATTGAATTATGAACAATGTCATACCTTTTTATCGCTCTTCATACCAACTGCATAATAATATACATAATGGCATATCAGATCCTTTTAGTGAATTTCCCTAGGGGAGACATTTATCTACCCATTTAGATACTCTAGAGTCAGGAGGAGGAAGCTGAACAATTCTAGCAAGGCATCTCCCTCTTAAAAGCAGATATTGGGATAAAATAGCAAACGGCATTTATTAGTAATGATGATTAGAGTAGAATAGAGCTGGAAGGGACCTTGGAGATCTTCTAGTCCAACTCCCTGCTCAAGGAGGACAACTTATACCACCTCAGACAAGTGACTGTCCAGTCTCTTCTTCAAAACCTCCAGTGAAGGAGCCCCCACAATTTCTGGTGGCAAGCTGTTCCATTGGTTAATTGTCCTCACTATTAGGAAGTTATTTCTTAATTCCAGGTTGCTTCTCTCTTTGATTAGTTTCCAACCATTGTTTCTTGTCCTGCCCTCTGGTGCTTTGGAGAATAATGTGACCGCGCTCTTCTTTGCGGCAATCCTTCAAATACTGCAATACTGCTATCATGTCACCCTTAATTCTTCTTTTCTCTACACTAGCCAGACCCAAAACCTGCAGCCTCTCTTCATATGATTTAGTCTCCAAGCCTTTGATCATCTTAGCTGCTCTTCTCTGAACTTTTTCCAAAGTCTCAACATCTTTTCTGTAGTATGGTAACCAAAATTGGGTGTGATATTGGAGGTCTGGTTTTGTAAAATGGCACTAATAATTTGTGTGATTTTGATTCTGTGCCTCTGTTTGTAGAACCCAAGATTGTATTAGCTTCTGCTTCACATTGCTGGGTCATATTCCAATGATCTGGTGGTGCTGTCTATCCCACATTTTTCTAGCTTGCCAAGAAATAGGTTGTGGTCCACTTTGTCAAATGCCTTTCTGAAATCTAAGTATACTATGTCCACAGCATTTCACTGGTCTGCTAACTTAGTGACTTCATCAAAGAATGAAATAAGATTGGTTTGGCATGATCTGTTTTTAACAAATCCATGCTGGCTACTAGTTATAACTTTATTTGCTTCTAGTTGTTCTCAGATCTGTTTTCCGGGATCTTCCCAGATATTGATGTTAGACTGATTGGTCTGTAGTTTCCTGGGTCCGTTCCCCCCATCTTTCTTGAAGATGGGAACCACATCAGCCCTTTTCCAATCCTTATCTACTTCCCCTGTGCTCCAGGATTAGAAAATCCAGACTAGAGAAAGACATGGAACATAAGCAAATTTGCCCAAATTGCAGTATATTTGAAGAAGTCTAGATATGTCATCACAGCCCACAACATAATTTTGATGATCTTTTGAAGAAACATGACATTTTATTAATGCAGATAGTCCAAAATGAATCAATACCACATCTTAGGTTGACATACTGTTTAAGCAGGAGACTAAACCTTCTTGTGGCTTGCCTAGATTTTTTGGGGTATGCAAAACAGTACAATAGTTCTATGTGCCTTTGTGGATCATGAACTTCTTACACAATGTATCATTAAAATCTAGGTCAGTAAATGAGGTTGGTAATAACATTTAGAAGCTGATGTGTTACTATATCATGCAATTAATACTTTATAGTTGTATGGCTGAGAAGTATATATGGTAGATTTCTAAAAGTTTATTTGACCACACAGTTGGCATAAATGACACCCTTGAAAGTTTTGAATTTAAGGAAATTACTATATGTTTAATAAAATTTTATCTTTGATCATGGCAAGTAATTGAATTTTATTGCTATGGTACTATCACTTCTTTATTTCTCTAAATACATTCTCAATACAAAAACTAAAACTGATAAGGCTTTTTGCAAAATATTGTTCAAACAGAAAAGACACCATGAGATTAACATGCAGGTCTATGTACACTGATTCTCGAGTAAACGTGCAACAGATGATATGGTATGAATTTCAAATCCATAAATTAAAAATACTGAAAATATTTTCTAAACTCAACCCTGCCCCGTAGTTTTCTAAACTACGGGGCAGGGAGGGAGGGAGGAAGGGAAGGAGGGAGAGATTACAGATATATTATTACAATAGTCTCATGACTCTCAGATCAAAGATTGTGGATATTTGCAATTGAAGGACTATTAAAGGGTGGTTTCTCATTAAAAGGAATAACTCTAGCAAATAATTCTGCAAATATACTCCATGTGTAGTGGGTATTTATCCTGCAAATATGTAGAGTAACTATGAAGTTTGTTCCTACTTAACTGGAGTATTTACACATCTAAAGATGATTAAGCAACGTGGTTCTTCATTAAATTTCTACAATGCCCATCTCTTCTAAGTGACTTATCAGAAATCCTGTGGGATTGAAAAAGTCTTATCAGAAATGAAGTTATGAGTGGTAGCTCTGGTTCTACAGAAACCACTAAGTTCTAGCCTAAAATTGTATAGGTCAGACTTATTTGGCAGACTCTCCTCAGCAACCTATTTTACAAGCACATGTGTAAATAGAAACTTTCCCTATGGCTAGGTTCAGTATGCTGCCTTCATCATTGTTAGAATGGTCTTCTTCAAGAAATACAGCCGCCCATATTGGCAAGTTGAATCAGTGGCCCATATATTTCTCTAAGGCTCAGATTAAAGGACTGAATTAGGCTCTTAAACTAATTTTCATGAGTATTCAGAAGAAGGCTTTCTTGTTATCCTTTAGCAGATAAATCATCCGTGATATTGAGGACAGCGGCATTTGTTCAATCACCATTTCATTGTTTTAGAGCAATTCAAATGCTACAAAAACAATTTTAATCATATTGTTTTCAGGTTTGGTTTACATGGCCTTCAGGTGACATAATGTATATTATGTGATCATTGACCATGAATAAATATACAACAATATAACATTTCTTATCAGAAGACTGCAATGTGCTCTAAATAAATATAAAACCTATTATGGTTTTGTAATCTAGTGCTGTTATGTAAAACTGAATCATATTAATCTGAAAAATTGGGTGTTAATTTCCTAGGAAATGGTGCATGGATATTCAATGACTCAGGCTACAAGCTCAGATCAAACAACACAGAGTCCTTAACCTCCTAACAACAAGGAGAAAACTAAGTTGTTGAACAAGAAAGTCAATAATCAGATTAGTAATCCTGGAAGTTTATGAAACAGATCTCAAAGAATGACTCAGTTGCAGAGTAGGAGGATGCTCTGGAGATACCACAGTCTAAAAGAGATGGAACTTTATAACTCTGGAAACTTCCAGTGCTACCCAGACTGCAGATGTTTCTAGTCATAACACAGCTGGGCAACTTTTGAGCCAATTTGTGTCTGATTCAGAGCTGGGAGAAGATGGCTCTCCTCCAATTTCTCAGCAGTGGAGTTGAGGGTATACTGAAAAGAAGTAGAACTTCCTGATTCAGAAAATATTCAGAGAGACAAGCAAGCATCATGGAAGAACCGGAAAAAAGACAAAGCAAAATAAGTCTCCTATATAATTTCAATATATATAATTCTTTCTATTTCTTTTTCCGATATTATTATACTCTTGTATTATACTCCTTGAAACCCTTGCTGAGCAGATAATTGCTATTATACAATTTGGCTTATTTTATTTTTCACCCCGGCTTGATTGTTGAACTGAAAACCAGTAAATTGATCTTCCTTGTGGCTTATCTCTTGATCAATCATGGTGGAACTTTTGCACTGCAGCTTTGGAGAAGACAAAAGCTAGTATTTCACAGGAGGATTAAAAGATAAACCAAAGTTTATACAGGAGGTTTAAATGGCATATAAGGAACCAAACAAAACTAGAGTCCAGTCCTGTACAATTTCAACAATACAGGTACAAAGTACACACATATAAGATCATAGCAAATTTATACAGTAGTTGTAACAGCCCAAAAAGGAGGATTTTAAGCCTCAGTTGGCTGAGAATAACCAATGAAGGAACTCCAGAGTATTAAAACTCCACAGCAAAGTTTTCATTTAACATTGTTTTCCTCTACTTTAACTCGCTCCCTGTCCATGACAGGCAACCTTGCGCTGGTATACCTAGTATTGCATTGGGATTTAGCTAATCGTAGGAGGGTTTGTTTGCATCCCTGTCTGCAGGAACAAA
This sequence comes from Pseudonaja textilis, assembly GCF_049901715.1. Lineage (NCBI taxonomy): Eukaryota > Metazoa > Chordata > Lepidosauria > Squamata > Elapidae > Pseudonaja > Pseudonaja textilis. Next base: position 752,686 of record NC_141993.1, on the reverse strand, counting down.
TATTCCCCAGGTCAACCCTCATGTCCCCAGAAACAAATTGTTACATGGGGAATTCCAGGTCCTTCCCCCCAAATTATATATTCAATTTCTATTTATCAAATCTAGAGAAATTATTGTTCAAACACTAGAGTTTATTTATACCAATCTTTTTTGTATTTGATTTATTTGTTCCAGTATATTCCAGGCATTATGGAAATTGGTCAAAACCTAAACAAAAATGACAAAATATGCTGCTGTGGTTGCATTTCAGGAATACAAAGCAGAAGATTTAAGATTTCTTGAATCCCATTAAACATATAATGGTATGGCTTATAGGATAGTTAATCTGTAGGATCAATTAATCTTGATCTGAACTAATGCAATTTTAATTTGCTTAAAGCAGGATTAGGCTATGCCAAGAAATACAGTAGACTCCAATAGCTCCTTTGGGTATTGATACAAAAGAGATATGCTTTAACCCACCAAACAAACAAAGGGGTAATAACATACGAGCAAAAATGAGATAAATCATCCTCCAGCCTCTGCTCTAAAAGAAAACAAAACTGAACTGGATACTGGAAAAGGAAGATTGCCAAAGGAAGGACATTGCTACAAAATCTATTCATTTTCATATTTAATGCACTTTTATATTGTAGTACCCGGGATTTTGTTTATGCATCAAAAAAAAAAATCTTGAATGAATCCACACAAGAATGTTTTAGCAAACATATTTTATTATGTTGATCGAGTCATATAATCTGAGATATTACCAGGAAATATTTATAATAATTTATAGTCCATTTTATTGCATAAACAAGAAAATTATCCCTATATAACACACGTTTTATAGTTGTCACTGTTGCTTAATTTCTTCAAAATATCACCCAAGCACTGGTATCACTTAATCAAATAATGAAATACCTCCAAGCAAACAACCAAACGCAGAGGACTTCACAGTCTGACCTTGAGCTAGATATAGTTTCTTCTATTAAAATGCCCTTCAAGTCACAGATCTTGTTAAAGAACAATTATGGAATGTGCTTTTCTGTGCTGCTGTTTTTCTCTTTAAAAATCTGTCATTTTCTATGAAATAATTGGCACTGACAGACAAAACAAAGCCCATATAGCTAACAGTCAAAATAGAGAATGATTTACATACACACAGGGAACTTGTTTTCTGATTATAACATGAGTGGGCCTTTCAGTATAAATTTTCCTAAAGTGGAATCAAAGATGTGGCATAAAGTAACTGTAGCATTTTTTGCTAGCTAGAAATGGACTCTGAATAGATACTCCACAACCAAGGCTGCTACAAAAAGCAGCATTCAGTTAATCTTAGACTTAATACATATTACATTAAACATGGGCTACCATTAAAAGCGCATGAAGAACTCTATTGGAAAAGTGTAAAGTTGATTTAGTTAGCATCCCTTTCTCAAAGTAGCAAGAATAACGTTTGGAGCGTAAGTAGGACAAGCTGGCAAAAATCTCTCCCAGTTTTTTCTAGCAACTATTCTTTTGCTTTCGTTCTATCATTCTGAAAAATATGAACCTGAGGTTCCATCTCTTTATCCAGGCCTTTCTTGTTTAGCTGTTGTACATTGATTTAGTGGTGGAGAAGAAGATTTTTTTCAGCTGTTGAATAACGGTTTTATTACTTTTAAAGGGAATAAAAAAGCATATGTACTCTGCTACTAGAGGTCTTGTGACGTGGATGTCAAGACCAAAGTAAATTAAACATAGTCCCTCTCTTGGAAAAAAAAAAAACATGGGGAACAGCATAGACCTGACTATGAAATATTTTGGACCCAATGTATATATTTAGACCCCTTCATTAAATGTTCACTGCCCCCCCCCAAAAAAAAAACTGGCCCATGAAAAAGAAGAGCCGACCTCTTCCCTGGTCCAACACCTTAAAGCCATAGGACATAAGATTGACTTTAAAAATACCAGAACTATCACCAAAACTGAACACTTCAACAACAGAATAATCAGAGAAGCCATAGAGATAGAAAAATGCCCACACAGCATGAATAAACGAGATGATACCTCCCACATACCAGCTATTTGGAAACCTGCCCTCACTAACAAACGAGTACCTAACATGAAGAATGACACCAGACCCACACCCACGAGGGCCACACAAGATGCTACCACAACACCTCCACATAGCAAGCAGACTCACACCCACACAGATGTTGAGACATGACCACGGACCAGAAGCCCTACCGCAGCTGCATCACTACCCACTTCAAACCCCTCCGACCCGTACATGAAGCGAACTGATGCCCACCATGAAGATGTGGCACAACCACGAACGCGAAGCCAAACAACAGGATCACAGCTCACCAGCTCAAATCCCCCGGCAACTAAGACTAACCTGAGCACAACCAAGCCCCCACTTGAACAGAACACCCCCCCAGCCAATCAGAACACAGCCAAGCCCCCACCCAATCAAGTCACACCCCCCACTAGCAGTTAAAAGGAAGAAGCAGCTGCACACTCACATTACTCCAAGAAGCACAAAGCCAAAGACACAAGCCTGAAGATGACGAATGAGATTTTGTCGAAACGTTGCCAAGATACTTCCAATTTTACATGGGAGCAAACCCAAATAACCAAAGATCCACATACAAATACCTGCGAAAACCTCAGAAAACAAATACACACACACACACACACACACACACACACACATACATATACATACATACGCATACATGTGTATATATAATTATTATATACTTGAATTATATTTCTTAAGAAGCCATAACGAAGCAGGAGAATCACTTATCCATTGCTACCACTCCAATGTTTTCTTCATAGCTATCACTGTCTGTCAACAACCAAAATGATCCCCGTTTACATTAACATCAGTAGTTGGAGTACATAGGAATCAAACAGAGTGCATTATTGCTAAAAAGGTAGAGGAGCTTAAGTTATAACAACACAGACATGGCCAGGGGCTGAGTGTAAAACAGATCATGAACTTCTTATAGGATGGTTCTAAGCTGAGCTACAGGAGGCGGAGGAAGACAACCAGTTTAAACGACATTCCCTGCATTTTCAAGGAGAACATCAGGAATCACTTTGAAGTCCTGAATCTCATTAATCAAAAATCAGAAGAACTCTGAAATGAATTTAAAATAAGTACTGTTAAGGAGGAATGTGAAAACAGATTGTCAAGGATTAAGAGACAGAAGAGAGCAATCTGGGTGTCAGAACAAATAGTGGAAATGCCAAGAAGAGAAAAGAAGCCAATGCTGTGAAAGATAAAGCTCTCAAGAAGAAGCTCAACAAAGAATTTCAGACAAATGTTCAAAGAGACAACATGCAAGACTCCAAAAGTATATGTAAGGACACTGGAAGAAATACATATAGAAAAACGGTCACAGAAAAAGCTAGCCTGGAAGAAGATGAATATTGTTTTGAAACTGAAGGAAGAAACATCAGTAACCTGTATTGATGAGACTATTCTGATAGCTGAAAATGCAAAGCATCTGCAAACTCTAGTAAGAAAAGTCAAGGAGCACACTGAAAAATGGAAGTCAAATCAAATATAAAGACAACCAAACTAATGAAAACAACACGTTACATTTTGAAGAAACAGGATAGAAAGAAGGTTGATATTTTGAACATATTCTTAATCAGTCAATCACTATGACTAGATAGACTAAAGACAACTATTATTCCAAAGGGTATTTGTTTGTGGAGATACTGAAAGTACTGATAGTTGCTCATTGCAAAATGATTCCACATAAATTTATGAAAAAGGAAAGTGGAGTGGGAAAGTACTTGCCCCAGTCCCCAAGAAGGGAAACCATCAGGGAATGGTGCCTGTAATATTTAGGCGCGAACTTGAAGCCAGCTGTTTAAAAAGGCAGGAAGGCAGAATCTCCAATGTTAAATGCCTGAGCAGTTTAACGAGCCGCTGCTGCTGACTCTCCAAAATTTCAGACAAATGATCCTGTAAGGAGAAGTGAGCCACGGTTGCAAACGTTCCGGCAAGATCGCAAAGATAAGACGATTGGGGGAATTAGATAGGCTAATTGCCTGAAGCGGCCATCTCAGACTGCCTGCGAAGTGTCAGGCTCCGCCAGTCACAAAGAGCTGCTCTCAACTGATTGGGGTGATAACCTAATAGAGCCACAAGCCTTGAAATAGCCAGATTAATAGGGGGAAAAATTTGCAAGCCGAATTAACCCAAGAGCAAACCTGAATCTTGACTAGCTGAATCAGAAACTGTTCCAGTCAGGGAGCGCATGACCTCTTACCACGAAGGCTGAGCTAAAACTGGGGGACGCTGAGGAGGTGTCCGGTGGAGGAGGAGGAGCATCCTGGAGTTTTAAGCCCAGCCTTTCCAGAAGAGACTGAAGCACCTCCCACTTCTGGATGCTCTGAACAGCTCATGGGAGAACCCAGAAATATATTACCATTAACACAGCTACAGTTAAAATATTTTCCATCGAAAGCCATATCATTCAACTCCTAAGGCACTGTTAGAAGACATTAAAGTTTCATAGACTTTCTGAATGTCAGAAGAAAAGGGGCCATTCCAGTGTCCAGAGGGGTTGCTATTCCAAAGGAAAGAGGAAAAAGTCATGCTTCTGTTGTCCTTTGGTGTGGACATATTTTATTGGGATAAAATAAATACTTTAATGGGATACATAAACAACAAGGAACAACACTTCCTGGGAGAAGTTGATTTAAAATTATGCATTTTAGAAAAATGCATATGAAAATTTGTACAAGTTGTTATGCCAACCTTTTAAAAATAATGACGTGATACCATAATGAGGTAAAATGGAGAAAGGAAAAATGGGAGGCGTTGAAATTAACATGTTTGTATATCCCTCAGGACACAAAGGAAAATAAATTATTTGAATGAATATCTCTACGGCCCATTTGACTCTTATATTACATTTGTAGTGAGAAAGAGGAATGTCTTGTTCAAAATTCCAGAAGCTACATTTTAATGCAAACCAAGTAATAATCACAATTTTTGACAGAGGAATGCTAGCTTAATAGTACACCACACAATTGACATGAAGAGCTATAGTTCTAATTTAATCCTTGGCGGCACTATTTAAGCAGATTGGACACAGGTGGTGGCAGGGAATTATCTCACTGAGAATCTGAAAGGATATCTCCCACCAAAACAAAAAAAGGACAGTGCTATATTTTTTTAAAAAAAATGTATGACTGGTGGAAAGTTTGGTACAGTGGTAAAGTTGCTGCCCTAGAAACCAAGAGTTCTAGTCACACTTTAGGCATGAAAAGTGGCCAGGTAACTTGGGGCCAATCACTCTTTCCCAGCCCATCTTATTTCACAGGGTTGTTGTTGTGGGATAAATAGGAGGAAGAAAGACTATTATATAAGTTCTTCACCTTGAGCTATTTATACAAATAATAAAGATGGATAAAAAAGCAGATGAATAAATGAAAAGGCTTGTTCTGTTTTCTTTGATGTTAAATAGCTATTTCAAGGGTTCAAATTACTTCTTCATAGATATAATCTCAGCCTGAGAATAAAGCGATCAAGTGGATCTCTTATGGCCACCTATTAAATGACCTTTTAGCCAGTGGCTTCCCAGTTCCCACTCCTAACTTTCATGCACTCATACATAGTTTTCATGCATAGTGTAACCTTGATACTCATTCTACCAAAATACAGATTGAAGCAGAAATCCAACATTCTTACTAAATCCACTGGTCAAATATTGCCCAATCATAGCCAAAGTATTTATATGAGAAAGTATTAATGTCCTGATAATGTCATTTTTTATCTATGTTTATATTTAGCAAGGAACATGTGAGACAGATATCAAACATAGAAAACATAGGTCTGCTAGTGCACACAGAAATCTATGCAAATATCCTTAAATGGATACCTTTAACTTTTGTAATAAAATACATGAGTCAATTACAATATCAGTTTTAGTGAATTGGTTATATTCCTCATGAAAACACAACAGAAATTTAGAACCTAAGAAAAAATGCATATATGCATACCGGCATTTGAGAGATAGCAGACGTTTCTCATCACTCCTTCGGTGTAGGCTCCTGTCTCATAATTGTCCATCTCACCAGAGACAATGTCTGCCACCCTTGCTGCCCTCCCACGGATGGCACCAGCTGCACGGTCCAGTTCATCAGGATTCTGCTCTCTTAGGGCAATAATGCACTTGTTTACATCCTCCAGAATATGACTTTCTATGAGAAAATGAGATCACACAAGGTTACTTAGATCAAATGCCTTGACTAGTTTTGACAAATGAATGAAACCAATTGATTGATGTTACAGCAAAATTTCTTATTGTGAGTATAGGTCAGTATATAAACAATGTATTGTACTAATAAAAAGGAATTCTTTAAAGATCTATACAGAAATATTCATGAACTCTTATGGACATTTTGCAAAGTTTTGCTTCTTTTTCTATATTTTGGAGGTATATGTCAGTATTTACTTTTTATAATAGCAGTAGTTTAATCTGGTATAAGCACATGCTTCAACCATTTATTTGGTTTATTATATTTTCAACCTAATCTATCATTTTTAATTTCCAGCTCCTGGGAAGCTAGTTTGAAGGAAAATTACTATTCCAATAATACCCAATAGACTTTGCACCTAGGTAAAAGTAAAATCCTCAGGTTAGTATTATATATTTTAAGATTGGCTAAAACATGCCACAGTCAGAAAGAAAATCTATACCAAGCCTCCACAAAGGAAATTAAAATTAGAATAATTAATTAGCAGCTCATAATCTTTTTGTAGCCTTAATTTCCTGCATTATTTGTGTTCAATCATCTCTATATAAGAGCCCCTCTTCAGACCAAATGTCAAATTTCATCCAACATATTATTCTGTAATACAAGGATTACAAACAACTTTTCAGTTGCTCTATATAATTAAAAGTGTTCAAATAAAAATGTTCACTTCAGTCTACAAAACAATCTGATCGGCAAAATTGTGTTGAAGCTTCAATTCAGTTCTAATGGGTAGACATTTTCTGTGTTGGCAGGCATAATCTGTGGCAAGCAGAACAGATTCAACCAACAATAACTCATGCTGATGGTGAGTAAAACCCACAGCAGAGAAGGCTATGTTTCTGTAGATCACTAAATTTTCTGTCTTTATCTCTTCATTTACTTCCTAAGCACCTTTCTCATAACATTGCCCTGCAGCAGAACAATAATAGGTTAAAAATTAAACTACTGTATAATGTCAAGGGAGAAAGTACACTCCCATAGCAGGGCAGTATGAAGCCAACAGTTCTAGCTTCACATAATAAAACATAGATCAGTGCTGTGTTCTGAAATGTCTTTCATGACAAACAATGTGTCAAGCACTGGGGAAATCAGGAGATTCAGGCAGTTCAAATGAGTATCAAGGTTTATTGCAAGTTAAAGCTCTCTACAAGAATCTGACCAACGAGTGGTCAAGGGAAGTGAGGGAGAGATAAGAGAGGCATTCAAGGTGAGCTGGTGTTAGATCTCTTGTGCATGTGTGGACTTGTGATTTATGATGCGTTGGACCCCTCCCTTGGGCTCAGCCTGGTCATCTCCTACACAATGACTAATCCTGCATCACTCTATCTCAGTTTCTTTCAACCTTGGCAAATTTAAGACATGTGCAACTTCAACTCCAACATTCTGAGAGTTGAGGTGCATTCTGAGAGTAATGTTGCCAAGGCTGAGAAACTCTGCACTAGTTACTTAATGCCTCTGATGAAGGAGATGCAGGTCACAAAAGCTTACGCTTTCTAATAAAGTTGGCCAGTCATAAAAGATGCTACCAGACTTCTTCTGATTTTTAACAAAAAAAAAAGTCTTAAAGTGAGTGCTTATTAACAAAGAAATTCACAGAACCAAGGGACCTAGCTGGTTTTACGCACATAAGCCTGGCTCTAATTAAGAAATGCGTATCATAACCTCTGCTGGGTTTTAATATTACCTCAATAGAAGAAAATGAGCAAGGCATGTTGAATAAGATAATAAAACAATTGTTCAGTAATAGAACAATACAGAAAAGGGCAGAGCTCACAGCAGTACTTATCTGGGAGTTCTAAAATACCTTAATTATATTTTTAGAGAATTCCATACAAAGCCAGATTTGATAAAGAGCTGTCCCACAGTGACTTGCAAGATAGAACAGAGAATATAAGATAATGGAGTCATAATGGGATCTTGAAGGTCTTCTAGCGTCTAGCCCAACTCCCTTCTCAAGCAGGAGACCCTACACCAGTGGTGGCTAACCTTTTTGGGCTCCCGTGCTGATAATTGCACGTATGCACCTGTGCACTTATGTGCCATCACCCAGAAGGCAATGCGCACACCCCCTCATGCCCCTGCACATGTGTGCATGACCCGTGCCACCTGCGTGACCATGCTGCATGCTTCTGCACATGTGCGCATGTCTCCCACGCGCCCACATGCATGTGTGGCAGATGCCTGACAATGAGCTGGCGGACAGGCAGAGCGCACACCTGTGCAGGAAACCTTTTCTGAGTGAGGGCTCACATGCCAGCAGTAATGGCTCTGTGTGCCACTTTTGGCATGTGTGCCATAGGTTCGCCACCACAGCCCTATACCAGGGGTGGGATTCTACCGGTTCACACCTGTTCGCTAGAACCGGTTGTTAACATTCTAAGCAGTTTGGAGAACCGGTTGTTAGAAGAAATTACTGGCCTAATCCTGTGAGGAAAGCAGGAAGGAAACATTCTGGTGTTGCTTACAGAGACTGCCTCTCCATTAACCCTTAATACATTATTGGCAGGACTAGACTTCCTGTCTCAGGAACTTCTCTGGAGTTTTTTTCCCCTCCTTTGCTGGTACTTTGCTTGTATGGAGTGACCATTCAAAGTTACAATGGCACTGAAAAAAGTGACTTATGACCATTTTTCACACTTACGACTGTTGCAGCATTCCCACAGTTATGAGAGGCCAGGCGAGGAGATGTGTGCCTTGATGTGAGTGATATTGAGTTGGCCACACCCTGCCAATAACATGACCACCAAGCCATGTCCACCCAGTCACATGACCACCAAGCCACACCACCAACTAAGACATGCCCACAGAACCAGTTGTTAAAAAATTTGAATCCCACCCCTGCCCTATGCCATTCCAGACAAATGGCTGTCCAAAATCTCTTCTTGAAAATCTCCAGTGAAGGAATATCCATAACTTTCAGAGGCAAGCCATTCCAATTGATTAATTATACTCACTGTCAGGAAATCTCTTCTTACTTCTAGGTGGAATCTCTCTTTAATGATCTTCCACCCATTACTTTTTGTCTTGCCCTCAGGTGCTTTGGAGAATAATTTGACTCCCAATTCTCTATGACAGCCTCTCAAGTACTGAAAGACGGCTATGGTTTATCAGATGGTTTATCCTCCAGATGTCTTATCTTTGTGCTCATCTCTGCACTGTTTCTAGGATTTCAGCATCCTTTTTGTATCAAGGAGACCAGTAGGAGTCATGATGTCCTCATAAAGGTGATGCCGATGATGTAAAAAAAAAAACACCCTTTCACAATAGGTTTTGCCCAAGGGAATGTTGACAACTTGAAATTCTAGCGCTTCATAGTAAGGAAATAGCTGACTAACAGGATAGAATGGAAAAAGTAGCTTGCCCAGCCAAGACAATGGCTGGTCCTTCACAATGCAGCAGGCCAAATGGTAAGTGATTGTGGAGGTGGGGGGGGGGGGATTAGATGAGTAAAACTGAGTTGATGAGCACCTTGCAGTCATAACTACGAGCAGGATGCCCATCTCCCAGATTTTGATCACATGACCACAGAGATGCTGCAATGGGCATAACTTCAAGGACCAGTCATAACTACCATTTGATCAGTGCTGTCATACAGCTGCTCAATAATGGGACATTATTTTGGAATGTGACATTATCTCCCTCCAAATTAGAATTGCCCAGATCCTGTTAGTCTCCAGGAAGCTCTTGAAAATCTGCCTGCTTCTTTCCATGTTAGGACTAGCTTGCCGCATAAGATAGAGTGTATATTGGTGTGTCCTGACTGTGTTATTGATTAATATATCACATTTACATAGCTGCCCATTTCACCAAAAGCAACTCTGGATTGTTATGTTTTCTGAGAATTAAGTCCTCAATTCTTTATTGCACTATGATTTTTAATCTACAGTTTTGAAATCTTTTGAGCATTTAAAGTGCTGTATTCTTTGCATACTATTCTTCCCATTGTTTTAATTATTCATTTATGTGTTTTAATTTCAAAACCACCCCAGAATGTACGTTTTCCAAAACAAATAATTGTTTATTCAATCATTTCTGTTGACACAGAAGGAAATGAAAAATGATCAAGAGATATGTTGATACTCTTCACAGGAACATATAATCTGTACAAGTAAACTTAATATGGCACATGCTGAGTCAAGCTGCATCGTTTTAATTATTAGTACACTTATATCTGACCTTCAATTATTACCTGGGGATTCCGGCCAGGTGAATTTCACATGCAAAATAGTGGGGAATATCATCCTTCTCCTATCTGGAGAAGTACAGAATGTGAAGTGACACCAATTATCATATTTGTATTAAGGATCTGGGTAAGGCTACCAAGTGTATTACTGAAGACAGAGAGTGCTAAATTTTGCTTGTTTTTTTAAGATCATTAAATGTTCCAAATAATATTTCAAGTGGATGATTTGAATTTAAAAAAAAATGTGTCTTATTGAGGCCTAATCAAGGGAGAAAGATGCAGTAATCAGTGGCGTATTAACCATTAAGCAGACTAAGCATGTGCTTAGGGCACCAGACCCAAAGGGGGCACCACGAAGTTTAGAAAGAAAAAAAAAGCAATGAAGATTTGTAAAAAAAACCTTGTATGTACAAAGGAAGGGGACACCAAGATTTGTCAGTGCTTAGGGCACCAGTGAGCCTCAATCTGCCACTGGCAGTAAAAAAGAATTGTTTTAATTGGAGTCATTTCTAGAAGATGTTCAAATTGTGAGCTGTTAAAACAGACTTTTAATAGTACATGAATCTGCCACTCAAAAAGCGGCGTAACATAGATGCTAAACTGTTTCTCCCAATGGTTCTTCCTTGAAATAAAGCCTGGAACTTATAAAAGAAGTTTTCCACTCATCCCGATAGTGTTGATATAACTTTTCAATCAACAGTTGAAACATTTTAGTTAATTCTATACTTTTTGAAGACTAGACTTGGAGGAAAAAGAAAAAAAAGAAAGAGCACTAATATTTTATATTTATTCTCCTTGCTCTCTTAATATTATATGAGTATAGACATGTCTGCAATGTTTTATACTTTGTGCAAAGTGAATACAGAGTGACTGTTACATTAGATTATGCACGACTAAGTGCTATCCATTTCAGAGATGCCAATAAAATATTGTCAGAAGATAATGGCCATCTGCTGTTCCTACATAATTGCTCAGGTGAAGACATTGTTTTGGGGAAATATTCTATTGTATCTGCTATATATTTGCTTTACCAAATCCTGCTTTATCAAATGGAATGTCTGTCCCATGGCACTGAAATTTGTCCTCTACTGTATGTCTTTCTGAGATCCCAGCTGGAAACTGATTATTTAAGTTGCAATTTGTAAAATCACTTACAAAGCAGACTTGCACTTAATCAGGATGGCCTTGTCTTTTCCTTGAAAATGTCTGTAAGGTGTATATGGAGGGGAGGAAAAAGAAGCAGAGAAGCAATGGGCGAGGAGTACCTAATTATTTTGGTATTACAATAATCCACTCTATGTAGATGTAGATTTCATTATTATACAATTTAAAAGACAGTAGCAAGTAGAGGATATTATTAATTAGATCCAAAATGAGACATTGGCACCTAGCTTAGAACTGAGTTCTCAGAATGCAACGAAGAACAAAAAAGTAGCTGTACTGATGCATAATTGAGAACCATATGAAGAAGAAGAACTCTGCATCAATCATTTTAAGATTATGAATGCTGTTGCATTGTGTTCCAGAGGGTGGGTGTGAGGACCCAGGGTGTCAGCCTTCAAGATCTTCTACTATTGCTTTGCATCTTTCGGCTGCCATAAGTAACAGGGGGAGGACGGGGTAAAGTCTGGGAAGCGAGCTGGAGGTGTTACAGTCTAGTGTTGTATAAAATGAGGAGGGGGGAGTATACATTCCTGTTTAGGTTTCTAGTTCTTGCTTAGCTTTCTTTTCTCTGCGCAGCTGCAACCCTTTATCAAAATATGCCGAGGTCAATGGACAGAAGCCTCATCACTACCTGAAGATGTCCACACGATCATATTCACAACTTTTAATTGGAAGAATCATTTGAACTATTGGGGATGGGAAAATTTCCATCACTTTGTATATGTGATTTATGCGCCTAATTCCTCAGATTCAGAATTCTATGGTTGCTACCACTTCATTTTCAGTAAAAGGTATCTTTTCTCTAATCTAAAGAGTCTAAGTATTTCTTTCTTGGATTTTGAATGGAGCGCCACCTGACACAGGGTGGGATACAAAACAAACACAGTCACAGAAAACAGGTGAAGCCCCTTTTATTCCTTCACTTTGCTTCCAAGCTCCGAATATTCTTGATGGAAGACAAAAAACTCCCACACAAACAAGAAGAAGGAAAAAAGCAACACAAACCAGGCAAGATAAGGGCTGGAGGACGTCCACAGATAACACATACTGAGAAGGATACCAAACTTAGAGAGAAACCATAAGCTAGAGATATTTCCATGCTTTGTTTCCAGCGTTCGCCTGTACACGTGTCTGACCTCTTATTCAGTTGTCACAGCTGCAGCCCATGAAGAGGATCAAGGCCCTCTCCTCCCGAGTAGACCACGTCTCTCCCTTATCCCTGCATGCCCTAGGATGGAGAGGGCATGGGCCTGGGTCCTCCTCTGACTGCTCAGCTGGCCTCTCCCCTTCTCCAGCCTCCTCCACAACCTCCGGAGCCACACTTCCATTCCCTGTCGGCTGTTCCTCCTCTCCCTCCGAGTCAGTCTGCACCAGGGGCATGACAGTGGGAACAGTGGCACGACAACAGGAAAGTCTCTCTTTTTTGGGGTTGTGATACCAGATGGTCTCTGTCTCAAAGTATGCCTCCCCTGCTGCATCCTATAAGATGGGCAAATATCACTGGGAAGAAGCTCCATGTCATGGAAAGGCTACATATGATAGATATATATGAAAGTAGGAACCGAGAGATTGCCAACAGTTCGTGTTTGGCTCCAGTGAACAGTGACAATGGGAGAATCAGGGATGAATTTGAGTGAAAAATGTACAATACCCTGAATGTGTATTGTGCATTGGCGGAATTTGCATTATGACATCCCAACGCATGCTTTATAACTTTTCTGTCAGCAATCACTGAAGGTGTCAATGCATAATGAATATACACGGATGTACAAATTCAGATATTTGGCATTGACTGCTGAAGAATAAAGCATTTACATGCTTGACAGATCAGTATTTGAAAAATATGCTGAAGACATTTCCATGATCATGTGGCCAGCATGACCATACACTGAGGAATATGGAACACTGTTACCTTCCCACCAAGGTGGTACCTATTAACCTACTTGCATTTGCATGCTTTTGAACTGCTAGATGGGCAGGAGCTGGGTACTTGTTATGGGACCTCACCCCATCACACAGTACTCCGGTCTCAAACCTTGACTGTCAGCTGATAAACTTTGTGTCTTTAACCTCTGAACCATTGTGTTCCCTTAATCACTTAGCCATTGTGACCCCCAATTAGAAACATATTTACTGCTAAATCTGAATTAGGTTGTCCACAAATATTTAAAAAAATATACAGAGAACAGCTGTCTCATCAGCCCCTACTTTTCAATGAGTGGTTTTATCATATCTAATCAAACTTTATTGAGAAAAATCACTATGATTACATGGGAAGACATTCCTCACTTTAAATGTCATAGCTTGAGAAGTAATCTCACATCTGTTCTAAGTTCCATGCATTGCTTATTTTTGTTCTGTGTCCCCCAGTTATCTTTACTAAGACCGAACATAATGTTCCTGGTTTGCTATCACCAGTTCCTATTGTATTGCCTATTTTTTAGACTATAAGTCAATTTGTTTTATCCAGGCAACATGAAAATGGAAAACATCTATTAGTTGATTAATCTAGGGAAAGTCAATAGAATTAAATTAGATGCATTAAGTCTTACTCCTATAAATCAAATGTAATATAAACAACGATCATTTTATCTATCTTATCATTCAGAATAGAAAAATGCTGCATTCTAATTATAGTCCAAAAAAAGGAAGATAGAGATTAAATTGTAAGACTTTTTGTGTTGTGGTTCATAGTTTTGACTGTACATTATTTTTCTGCTAAGTGTTTATACAGTGCTTGGAAAATTCAGAATGCTTAAGACCTATTTGGCATAAATATCCCCTCACACAGCTAACAAAATGGACAGGGTGGGAGTGAGGGATCAGATCTGCTAAGCATGACCTGGGAAGCAGTCCCCTAGCTAGTGACACACTCATGACAGCTGCTACTTTTTCTTTGTTTAAAAGGATGGATAGAGCCCACAGAAATTGTTGAAGGCTACCTATTGAATTCATCATAATGATTATGAAATTCAAACAAAGGATTTTCCTTGACTAAAATATTGTAATTCATGCATTAGCATATTTACAACACCTGCAGATATTAACTATCACTATTCCTACATATGTTATATTGCTCAATCTTTTTATAAAGTTAAAAAAAACCATTTTAAAAGTACATAAGATGTACTTGAAGGTTCTGTTTACAGAACAAACCTTCTTTGTGTGTACGCATAGTATTAGGGCCAATCCTGGATGATTAATATACTTTTCATCCAAAATCCAGTTTATTGCCACTTTCATCATTCCAAAATGAGAATATGCCAACTAGCTTTCAGACTGACATCTAGTTCAATATTTCTCTCTCACCTAAATCATTTATTTAAAATTGTGTGGAACAGTGTTTCTGGCATTCAGACTGACACGAAACTGATAAAAATGCTATGCACATTTTCCTTCATTAATCTCATTCAAGCTCTCCATTGCATTAGTAAAATAGTAACATATGTCCAAATGTCTATGGCCTGCAGCGTTTCACTAAAGCAAAAAGCAAACAGCAAAAACAACAAAACCCTATCTGCAAAAACCATGCATCACAATAATATTTATAAAGGTAAAAGATATAAAGACAAATTCTTCTATGATTGCAATTCTATACATACCTACTTAGGAGCATTACAACAGTCAATTGCTTCAAAGTCTGTATCTATAGACATATAGAAGCATACTTTAATGCTGTTTATCTTTAGAAGCAAAAATAGCAGTTTATTGTTTACGTATAGTTTGTCTAGCTCTCCTGATTTTTTGCTTACTTTGAGAAAAGAACCAAACAGAGACACCAACAAGCAACACTTTTTTTTTTTCATTTTACTCTTTGCAGACTAAGATTTCCAACATACAGGATGAATACTCAGAATAGAACAAGAACTCCTGGTCTATCATTATTTGCTCAAAATCCCTCCGAGATCTTAAATCACCCAGTGCAATTATACACTAGCATTTTCTTGCTAGCTAGAATAAGAGAGGAACCTCATTAATGTCCTCTGTGTTTGCTATTATGCTCAGCTGTAGGGAGTTTAATAAAAGTCTCTCTTAGGCAATGATTAGCTTGTACCATGTGTGTGTGTGTGTGTGTGTGTGTATACACATGCATGCTACAGAGAGGCAAAATAAACATATCCAGATGGTTCCTTTTAAATTATTGAAGAAGAAAGCAGGACTGGAGAAGAAGATTGAACAACAGAACAAAATCTATTTTGAGAATTTAACATTAATTTTTGAGAATCTATTTTTTAAGGGATTCAATTCTCATTGAATTGAAATTCGCTACCCCAAGAATGACAACCTGGAGTCAACTACATTGAATCCAGATTGCTATGCTTTCACTATCCTTTCAATTCATTAAATTCAATTCATTATCCTTTCATTTCATTAAATCAAGGAATTGTGTGAAACTGGTAAACTGGAGAATTTACAGTCAAGTTGTCAATAATCCGACCTGTGGCTCAGTTTGGCAGTTTCACATTGAACTGAGCACTTTGTCTGTCTGGTCTCTTTGGCAGTAGCTCCAAGACTCTATGGGAATATAAGACTTAGTTATTGCCCATAATCTTTTAAATCTTCCAAAGACAGAGTCTCCTAAGAAGAGTATGATAAAATAACTATTGCATCTACACTTAATTTGTTCCTTAATCCTGGTAGAGATGAGCAAAAAAAGATCATATCCAGATAACCAAAGGACTGAGATACTCTAAATATAATCTCAATGTAAAATTCTCTTTAAAAAAGGACAAAAGAATGAAAGTCGTAAGAACTGAAGAAGGGTGTTTCCATGTTCATCTTTCCTGGAGAGTCATCTTTATTCTAACACAATTTCTGAGTCTGATGATTTCAAGATGCTACCCGACGTTTTTACTACATAAACTAATACAGCTCTTCTGCTATACGGTTTGCCCAGCACTAAAACCCACAGCTGGCTGTCATACTGCATCTCATGGCATATTACAAAGGTACCAGAGGAATGGCCACCACCATCACTGTCACAGTGAAACAGTAGCCCTTCTGACATCTGGAAATGCATTGGATGTATTTTACCATTTGAACAAGCAAGGGAAGTTATATTTGGACCTTTCTTAAATTTGTAATACTCACGTTTTCTGTGAATACTGAAAAGAAAATGTTTAGTATGATTTAAGCAAAAGAGAAATCCGTTTTCAACTACTTGAATTCAACATGTCTTGAAACATGAATCCTATGTATACATTAAGGAGTGCATTAATATTCCCAGGAGGGATTTCAAAATAGACATGTTTGTTTCTGTGACTGGAAATACTGTGACAAGGTCATGCTGATATTTAATTACTGTTGTCCTGTAGCCCACTGAAGTTGGCAAACTACATCTCGCCATCTAAGAGTTGTGACACCATTTATTCTATTCTTTTTAAAAATCACACGATCTGCCTTATTTAAATCACACTGTGGAGAGGTGGAAGAAGAAAATACAGAGAAATGTTAGAAATAAATTTTGGACAGTGTTTCACAGGAAACTGATTGCTCTCCTACAGAGATATGCTCACACATAATGCTTCTTTAACAGCATCTCCAGAAAGGTTGCTATTAATTGATCCATGGGCGTTCCCTTTTAAAACTCCACAAGGCAAAGAAAGTTGTAGGAGAATCTCTACTCCAGTGATGGCCAACTTTCTGTGTAGTTTACAAACGTGTTTAAAATATAGGTCCCAGTGTTATTTCCTTAAGTTTTGCAAACAGAGGTTTGGGCCATTCAGAATTTGTTGTGCTTCTGTCTGTCTAACGAGAGCTAGTGATAACAGGACCCTTATTTTTTTTTACAAGTCAAGAATTGTTTTCTCTAGTAAAGATGGCGATGATAGTTATGCATTCAGTAGGTGATTCTACCAGCCTGTCTCTCCACTTCTTCCTATCTTGGACTTTTATAGTTTAAAAACTTTATAGTTTTTCTATGCTCTGGCTGGTATCACTTTGATAGAATCCAGCCACCATATTCTTTGATGGCATGGTTTCCCTTTACTGCTAACTCTTGCAAACATATTTGCTTTCTCCAGTGAATTCCCCCACATGACATGGTTAGAGTAAGTGAGACGCAGTTTCATGATTTTGCCTTCCAATGACATGTCTAGTGTTATGCACTCCAGTATATTTTTAGTCCCCTTTCCTGTCCAAGGAATACGTTCTCCATCACCACAGCTCAAATGAGTCCATTTTCTTCCTGTCTTGCTTTTTTATGTATGGCTGTTCACAATTATAACAGTGATGAAAATGTAATAATTTTATGATCAATTCTCACCAGCTTCGCAGGTCCATGCATCAAAGGAAAACTGAAATAAGACTGTAATCACCGTTGCAGTTTCACTTAGGTGACCATTTCACTCAACAGCTGAATTGCTAGTTCCAATTATGGTTGCTAAACAAGACTACATATACTGAAAATCTTTAATTCTCCAAAATTCCTGATCAAAGGTATTTCATATAGTCTGATCACAACCAGTTTTTCCTTTTCTTGAATGGGTCTTGGGGCACGGTTATTTCATGTTCAGGTATTATTAAAAGCATATTTGCTTCAATTCTTCATTTTTGAAATAAAATTGCTACAACACATTTCCTTCTGTTTCCTTTATCATCCTTTCTTTCTTTGTAAATATTTTAAATTAGAACAAGAAACGCTGCCCCAAGTACTTTCCAGGTTGTTTGCTTCTCCTTTTCTTCCATCTTGCACATGGTCCTATTGCAAGGAAAATGAACATTTCAGATAAGCATCCTCTCCACCTTCATGCTAAATGCTGCTTGTGTTACCCTTGGAAATCAATAAATTTCAAAAGATTACATGCATGCTTAGCAACCAGTCGAAAATTAGCCAATAAGCACCTTTTTATGTTCCTGAATATAGATGATCTGACAGCTTTTTCAGGAACCCTGATGAGCCTGAAGGGAATCCTTCCAGCCATCACTTCCTAATAGTCATTAATCATCCAATCAAAATTGCTACTCTTCACTCAGAACTCTAAATTTACAAATGAAATTTGAACATGAATCATACACAACAGGTGAAACTTTTTTAAATATCCATGGTCTGTTTTCCAAGAACCTAGTTCATGGAAGGGATAGTTGAAAAATATAACAGAGATTGCTCAGAGACCCCAGTGTGGTTTTCTTAGATTTTATAGGACCACAGGGAGACAGCATTTATCAGCAACCCTAAGGATATTTAATACTAAAGCCAGAGCTCTATGGTGTTAGCTCTGCAGTTATAAGGATCACAATTCATTAGAAAAGATCTATGTTTTTAATAATTCTGCTGTCCATTGTATGTAGGCTATCCAGTAGAGGATTACACCTGGAGTTTGGATTGCAAAACATCAAGGTTATAGTTTGGCAATGTGCCTTTATTGATTGGCTAAAATGATAAATCTCTCAAAGAAAGATTTGTAAGAAGAGAACCCTTCCAGAGCAAAAAAAAAAAAAAAAAAGCACATTACACTACCAAAAGGTTTTATTTTAATTTTGTATTTATTTATTTTGATTTGTCAATCACTAAGTATATACATAGTTATGAATACATGAAATGGTTACATATAAGAAAAATAAAAGAAACAATAGGACAGGGATGGTAGGCACGTTGGTGCGCTTATGCATGCCCCCTACAGACCTCTTAGGAAAGGGATGAGGTCAATAGTAGACAGACTAAGGTTAAAGTTTTTGGGGTTTGGGGAAGTAACCAGAGTCAGGTAGAGTAATCCAGACATCGACCACTCTCTTCCTGAAGTCGTATTTCCTGCAATCAAGTTTGGTGTGGTTAAGCTTGAGTTTGTATCTATTGTGTGCTCTTGTGTTGTTATGGTTGAAGCTAAGTCATTGCAGGTAAGTCATTGCAATGTATGATTTTATATACCATACTTAGATCAGACCGAAGATGGCATAATTCAAGGTTTTCTGGGTCTAGAATTTCAAGTCTGGTGGCATAAGGTATTCTACAACGAGTAGAGGAGTGGAGAACTCTTGTGAAATATTTCTAGACTTTCTCAGCTGTGCTAATATCAGATATGTAATGTGGGTTCCAGACTGATGAGCTGTATTCGAGTATTGGTCTAGCAAATGTTTTGTATGCTCTAGTTAGTAGTGTGATATTACCAGAGAAAAAGCTACGTAGGATTAGGTTAACAACTCTTAATGCCTTTTTGGCTATGTAGTTACAGTGGGCTCTAGCACTTAGATCATGAGATATCTAGCACTTAGATCATGAGAATACTTAGATGAGTATTCCAAGGTCCTTTACAGAGCTTGGATCATCAACAAGGTCTTGACTATTCAGCCTCTATTTTATTTTCTGATTTTTTTTTGCCAATATGTAAGACAGAACATTTATTTGTTGAGATTTGAAGTTGCCATTTGTTTGACCATTCTGATACAAAGTCAAGATCTTTTTGAAGGGTAGCAGTATTGTCTGTGGTATTGAACAGCTTTACATCATCAGCGAAAAGAACGCAGTTGCTCTTAATATGATCACAGAGGTCATTTATGTAGAGTATGAAAAGAGTTGGTCCTAGAACACTGCCTTGGGGGACACCACTATTGAGAGTTTGAAATAGTTTCTCTTCAGTAGTGCAATCTGGTATTCTTCCAACATCTCCTGTTGTAAATCATCACACTTATTGCTGTTTTTCATATATATTGCATTGGTTGTTTTTTTTATAATATATATTGTATTGCAGTGGGATCAGATTGGATTCCGCAAATAGTTACAGATTAACTACATCAGGGTTACATTTTTATTAGTCCTACCAACAAGCTTTACAGGCTCTAATGTTTAAATAAAGGTTTCTGAATTATTACTTCTGACAAGTTATATACACTTGCATTCAAAATATACCTAGAATTAGCAGCATGTGGTGCATTCGTCTGAAAGGTGATATTATAATGGCAGAAATATAATGTTAGTCAGATCTATGATAAGAGCTCAATCATCTTTCTGCCATTTGCTTATTTACAATACACCCTGCAATTTAATTTGAGTGACTTGAATTTATGAAATTATGATCTTAATATTGGCAACAAGTCAAAACTAATTTGAAACATGAATTTGAGCATAAGCTAAAATTTATTGGCACATAATCTTGTTATCAGAGCTCCTTTACCAGTACAAATTCTATTCATGTATTGTAGATTTGCAGCAATAGGAAATTTAATGTTTTAATACAATGATCTGGCAGATGATACTTTAAGCAGCATTGTGCGAACTGAGCTCCACTCCCCCTTTTATTTTATTTTATTTTTCTATTTGTTTAATGTTCTGGGGGGAAATTTCCTAAGTGTAGCATTAGCAATTCAGTTTGGCATATTGGTGCCTGAAAGCCTCTTAAGGGCGTTTTTCTGTAAAAATGAACTTGCGATTTATGGTTTTGATTACTTGATTGGATAATTTACAGAAACAAGAGATGTAACCTTAGAAAGATTAAAATATATTTCTACTTATAACTGTTGTTAAAAAAATGGATTCAGAAGCCATTTTTTAATATATTTTTTCTTTTCTTGCAGTTTTTTCCTTTTTTGTTGATATGTGTGTTTTCTTAAGTTTTCGTGGGTATTTATATGTATGGTGTGTTGTGTGTATATATATATATATATATATATATATATATATATATATATATATATATATATATATATACATAAATACATACATACATACATAC
Source organism: Pseudonaja textilis (assembly GCF_049901715.1). Taxonomy (NCBI): domain Eukaryota; kingdom Metazoa; phylum Chordata; class Lepidosauria; order Squamata; family Elapidae; genus Pseudonaja; species Pseudonaja textilis. Next base: position 731,422 of record NC_141993.1, on the reverse strand, counting down.
ATACATACATACATACATACATGTAAGTACCACGAAAACTTAAGAAAACATATATATATATATTTGTTTTCTTAAGTTTTTGCGTGGTATTTACATGTATGGTATTCAGTTTGTTTGGGTATTTTCCCATGTCATTATAGTTATGCTTTAAAATTGTAGCAGCATTTCGGCAGAATCTCATCTGCCATCATCAGGCATCATCAGACGAACACTATACGAAGCCTGATGATGGCAGATGAGATTCTGCCAAAACGTTGCTACAACTTTAAAAGCACAACTACAATGACGTGGGAAAATACCCGAACAAAGCTGAATGCTATATATAGATAGATAGATAGATAGATAGATAGATAGATAGATAGGTAGGTAGGTAGGTAGGTATATGTATATGTATATGTATATGTATATGTATATGTATATGTATATGTATATGTATATGTATATAATCACACACACACACACACAAGCACACACATGTTCAATATTGGCAGTCCCTCAATGACCTTCTCGGAGCATACAAACTAAGTGAGGCTGGTTGGGATTCAGATGGATGATACTTCCATACAGCTGCAACAATGTGAATTTAGCCCCACCTGTTTTTTATGTGCATCACACAAAAATGGATCTCTGATTGTACCATTGCAGGTGCCATCTTGACTTTTTAAGCCCTATCTGGAGACATTTCTACCTTTCCATTCTGCTGCCAAGAGAACTTCAATGGAACTTCATGGAAGGGAACTCACCATTGCATATCCAAGCAGAACAAGACCTGGTAGTGGTTAAAAGCAGAAAAGCTAAGAAAGAGACTGAGGACTTAATTCTGGCTGCGTAAGACCAATCCTTAGGAACAAATATATACTGGTACAAACCCAGAATTGAGAAGATAACAGCAGATATCAAATGCCACTTCTGCAAAGAAGCTGAAGAAACAGTTACCTTCAGCAAGAAGATTGCACACACTGATTACAAACAATGTTATGACAAACAATGGTTCAATGGAAAATCTGCAAGAAATCCCATTTGCCTGTAAGCAAGAACCAGTGGGGCACAAAACAGACAAAGTAATTGAAAATTAAGAAGCTAAAGTGCTTTGGGATTTTAGAATTCAAACAAACAAGCATCTGTTGTTAAGACCTCAGACTTAACAATTGTCGATAAGAAAGACAAAAAAAAGTCTACATAGCTGATGTGGCAGTACCTGGAGACAGCAGGTATTACAAATAATGTACAAAATTTTGCTACTTTTAGAAGAATAAATTTATCTTGATTATTTAACAGATGGTGCAGATAAAAGCTATCAGAACGCCCTGGAAATTTAAATAAAAGAAACATAATCAATTTAAATAAAAAAAACATAATCAACTCATGGTGAATGTCGCTGTAGAACATGCAGAAGATTGTGTTTTCTTTGGTATCCATATCACAGGGGCAGTACTGGGTTTCCTATGGGATTTTCCTGTATTGTGTTTCCAGGACTCCTATGGGAAGAACTGATATGGCACAACACCACAAAAAAAGTACCAATAATAATAGGCATCCTGGGTACTCTCCCAAAACAACTGGAACACCATCAGCATTGACAAAAATCACCATCCATCAATTGCAAAAGGCGGCTTTACCCGGCTTTACTTCAGCTTTACTTACATCCGGTGACAATATCTTCAATGCCATCAAACAACAACATCTGCCCATCCTAACTCCTTGGGAAGGGCTTGAAAAGTAGATAAAAATATCAAATTCAGTCTAAACCTCCAACTGGGCCATGAATTATAAAAAAAACATTTACTCTTCAGACTCTCTTCAGATGGTATTTGAAGCTTCTCCAGGTGTAGACGGTAAAGATGACCTTGATGGATATACACACACAGAGGAAGTATCTAGCAGTAGGAGCAGTTTAATAAGAAAACTAGAGTCTATAAATTATTAAGCAACCAAGAAAGTTGAGTACTTCGCAGGATGTGTTCAAGTAGAGGCCAGGCAGTTTCTGTTAAGCATTACTTTCATTTGGATTCCTACACTGATAAAAGGGTGGGATTTGTTGGTTTAATTAGTACAGCTCTAAAGTGATCTGGATTCTAAGGGGAAAGGATGATTGAAAGCACAGCAACATTCTCCTTGAAGAAGTCATTTATTTTCCTGGCCTCCTGAAGCTGAGTTTATGCAATCCCAGAAAGATTTGTACTTGGTATAAGGAGGTGCCAACAGGTGCTAAGTGAGCACCCAGTGTGCTGAGAATAACTTATTCTCTCTCCAGTCAAGATTGCTACACAGCTCTTCTGAATAGTTTCTTCCAGTTCTATGAAGCCAATCACATAATGAGCATTTTTAGCTCATTCAGATTCACAGTGGCTTGCTTCAGACTTGCTCTAGTAATTAAAAAGTATTATGATTTCTCAAGGATTTTGTCCAAAAGTTCCTGCCTAAAGTTTCACTACGATGTAGGGAAAAAATATCTTATATCACTGTCAATCACCTTTATTTACTAAATGTATGTTCCCCTTTTCTTGAGGGAGGGGTTCCCCCATTTGAGCCCACAAACCTAAATCCAACCATCTAAATCTAAAACCATCTCTATCTATTGGACCGGACAGAATATGTGCCTACTTATTTAAAAAGCTACCCACTGCCATAGCCGAACCTCTAAGCATAATCTTTGAAAAATCTTTCAGGACCAGCTCCTTGCCAAAACTATGGTCACAAGCCACGGTCATCCCCATCTTCAAAAAGGGAGACCCCAGCCGAGTTGAAAATTACAGACCAATCTCTTTATGCTGCGTCACCTGTAAAGTCATGGAATCAATTATTAAGCAATACATCATCCTCCACTTAGAAACAAACAACTTGCTCTCTAATAAACAATTTGGTTTTAGGAAAAAAACTATCCTTTTACACTGCAAAAACATATGGACTACACAACTTGATTAGGGCAAAGCAATAGATGCAATCTACATAGACTTCTGTAAGCCTTTGATTCAGTGGTACATGACAAACTACTCCTAAAACTAAAATCTTATGGTATCTCTGAACAACTGCATAACGGGATAGAAGCATTCTTGTCAAACAGACAACAAATGGTCAAAACTGGGAGTGTCCTATCAAATTTTGTACCTGTCAATGGTGGTGTCCCCCAAGGCAGCGTTCTAGGACCAACTCTTTTCATACTCTACATAAATGATCTCTGTGATCATATCAAGAGCAACTGCGTTTTCTTCGCTGATGATGTAAAGCTATTCAATACCACAGACAATACTGCTACCCTTCAAAAAGACCTTGACTATGTATCAGACTGGTCAAACAAATGGCAACTTCAAACCTCAACAAATAAATGCTCTATCCTACATATTGGCAAAAAATATATATCAGAAAATAAAATACAGGCTGAATAGTCAAGACCTTGTTGATGATCCAAACTCTGTCAAGGATCTTGGAGTACTTATCTCATATGATCTAAGTGCTAGAGCCCACTGTAACTACATAGCCAAAAAGGCGTTAAGAGTTGTTAACCTAATCTTACGTAGCTTTTTCTCTGGTAATATTATACTAATAACTAGAGCATACAAAACATTTGCTAGACCAATACTCAAATACAGCTCATCAGTCTGGAACCCACATTATGTATCTGATATTAACACAGTTGAGAAAGTCCAGAAATATTTCACAAGAAGAGTTCTCCAATCCTCTACTCATTGCAGAATACCTTATGCCACCAGACTTGAAATTCTAGACCCAGAAAACCTTGAATTATCCCGTCTTCGGTCCGATCTAAGTATAGTATATAAAATCATACATTGCAATGTCCTACCTGTCAATGAATACTTCAGCTTCAACCATAACAACACAAGAGCACACAATAGATACAAACTCAAGGTTAATTGCACCAAACTTGATTGCAAGAAATACGACTTCAGCAACAGAGTGGTCAATGTCTGGAATACTCTACCTGACTCTGTGGCTTCTTCCCCAAACCCCCAAAACTTTAACTTTGGACTGTCTACTATTGACCTCACCCCTTTCCTAAGAGGTCTGTAGGGGGCGTGCATATGTGCACCAATGTGCCTACCATCCCTGTCCTATTGTTTCTTTTATGTTTTTATTTTTCTTATATGTATCCATGTATTCCTATGTTTTTACTTATACCTATTATCTTGTAAGCGATTGACAAATAAAAAAAAAGTAGGATTGATGGGAAATAACTGTTTCAAAACAACTTGGTCAAGCGGAGACATGAACTTTACTCTCCCTAGTTTAGCTTCAGCCAAGTTGGCTCTCTGTTGCTTATCTCTTGGTTCAAAAAGTAAGAAAAGTGAAAATTGCCTGAGGGGACTGGTAGAAAAAACTCTGGGACATTATGAGGGATGGAAAAGCAGTTTCTGAGCTCTCAGTTTGAAGGAGTCCCAGTATGAGCCAAATTCTTTCTTTTAAAAAATGTCACATTTCCTAGTTAATTTGAAGCAAACTTGGAGCATATCACACATTTCTAACTTCAAAAGTGACCATGCTGTGTCTAAGGGAAAGCTGTGTTAATATTACTGATCATTTCCCCAATCTTCTGAGGAACCATGACATTGGAAGGAATGTGATTTGAAAATTACTGGCTTTCATATATAACACTTCCACCTTCTTCGTCTGCTACAAAATGGTGAGGGATGAATTTTCGGCTATAGCTTTCAAACACCTTTTTTAAAGTTGGCAGAGAATTGAATGTGGAAAGCATCCATTTAAGTGCCTCGTCAATACTGTACCAAATCTCTTATCACTATCTCCACCGTAATCAAGAAAAGATAAATTGAAAATGATTTTTCTTGTTGCTTTAGTTTTAATACATTATGTTAAGTTGAAGACTGCCAATGACATGCCTTTAGAGAACATTTTCAATTACAGGAAAAGCTATCCTTTTCAACCCATATCAGTTACAACCTTCAATTCAATGCAGCAAGAGCTACATTATCAAAGAATATCCATCCAGAAAGCCCCAGCTCCAGTGAACACCATCGTCTGCAGAAGCAGAGTTGATAGTGGTTAATAATGTATCACTTTTAATTGTGCTGTTGGAAGCTATTATAAACCACCTAAAACAGAAAGTAAATGAAGGAGGTTACAGTTAAATAGTAAAGCTTTATAGTAAAGCTAAAGAAAAGCATAGAATCCTACTTGTTTCCATCATGCCAGGATGAGGGAGCTCATTAAAAATTAACAATTATGCCACTGCTCTATAGAATCTTCTTTAAATTAGCAAAGGTGTGTGTGTGTGTGTGTGTGTGTGTATGCAGTAATCACTGGAATCCTCCAGTACAAAGAAAAGGAATGCAAACCTTCATGTTGACTATGATTTCAGATGAAACTTCCTTCCCTTACAAGGAAATTAGCATAAGGAATTACAACCTCCCATGAGATGTGATTACCCCCTTCCCTCCTGACATGTAATATTTATTTTTAAAATCTAATATGATTGCTAAGTACACATGATTGTGTTTAAACCTCACCCTGAAGCTACTCACGAGCAGTCATGGATGTCTGTCCTAGTCTTGTGCCTTGTGAAGGTTCTTGTCATTTGAACAAGACACAACTGTTTTAGCCACTTCTTCCTAATTGGGCATCTCCTGGATTTAGCCTTCACAAATAGGCTGCCTCTACTTTATCAGTGGGCAAAAGAACCCCAGAAGGTGTGTTTGAGCTTCTCTATGGACTGAAACCAAGCAAGGAAGCTTCGGTTGTCTCAATTTATCAGAGCAGAAGCCCAAAGAAGAGAGCATGAACTTTACATGGGTTTATTCTTCCCCACTAACACTCTGCAGCTTTGTGTTAGTATAAGAGACCTTTCTGACCCTTTGTCTCTCAAGGGCAACAAGAGTCATCATAGCAGCATTTGTACTTCTCTGGAGAATCCAGAGAAAAACAACAGAAAACAGGATGCATGGAAATGCATGGAAGGCTCTCAAGATATAAAGGATAAATGGGCAGACAGTTTCTGCGTGTGCAACTCATACCACCAAAAATCTATGGGTAGATATTATTGAAGTTTATACATCTTATAAATATGGGGCATGTACACACGACATACGTACACACCCATGAAACTGGAATGGTGGGTAAGCATCTTTCTTACGCATTGTCCTTTTATTACACACGCCCTGTGAACTCCAACTTAATTCTACTAAATTGAGGTTAGTTATATTTCTCATCCCAGAAAAAGTGATAGTAAGCTTATTAGGCAGCAGTAAGATTATGTATAGCTCAAAACTGAAAATTGCAAGAGGCTGTAAAAATGTCACGCTGCATTCATAAATGTGAGATGTAGCAGCCACGACTTAGTTGAATGAATTTAAGTAACAAATCAAGATTTTGGATATACTGTATGAGTCCCATTTCTAATGAACCTAGACTATACGAGGGGTTGGACTAGATTCATAAAAGCAAAAGGACATAGGCCATACACAAAACGACAAACATGGATGAGAGTGGGGAAGTACATCAACAGTAGAACTTAAATCATAATTAATTGTTCACTTGAGACTAGAAACTGTGGGTTTCTAAGTTTGACACCAACTCTATTCGTTTGAAAATTTAAACAAATCCTTTGTACAATATATTGTGTTGTCCTCCTTGCGTTTTGTTGCCTTTCTTTTGATTTTTTTTAAAAACAGATCACATTCAGATGCTGAAAGCTTAGTCTGATATGTTCTGTTAAATATATAAATGAATGGGTTTGAGATCTTACGTTCAAAAGACAGAATCTGTATAATATTTTTGATAACTTACCAGTGACTGAAGATTGTTCTATTCTATATGTATTTATGTATGTATATATTTATACATTTGTCTATGTATAATTACATTCTTATTCAATGAGGCTTCTGTTAAAGTGAGATCATAGGTGTTTGTTTAAAAGCCTGCGGACATTAGAATGACATGGCATACATTAAATTGTTGCACAACTAAGTTCTGTGATGACATCATAATGAGCATGATGTCATTGCCCCTCCCCCACACAGCTATCCAGCATAATAAGGGATGTTGAATGCTTTGTATTTTGATTCTAAAGAGGTTCTTTGGCGCATACAGGAGTGTCTATGGAAGTAAGGCATTCTTATAGGCAAACTCATAGCCTCTGCGTAGTCAAGAGGACTGCTAGTCAAGGATTTCCCAACACATAAAAAGCACATCTTTTCTAAGAAGTTATCCTTAATGAATGAAAAACTAAAGTTAGTGAGTCCAACTTCATCTTCATCTTTTATTTGTATTCAAACATATTGAGTAGAACTTTTAACTGATTTATTCTGATTTAGATGATTCCTGTTATCTAAAATATTTTTTTTCTCTATTTACCAGAGCTGGTGGCATTAAGAAATCTTTAAATATTCTAGTAGATATCTCAATAATGGAAAATATAGATAAGCATAATGGAAAAATACAGATAAGTAAAAAAAAGTAATGAATCAGAATATTAACGCTACACACATACACATATATTGGGAAATAGCTTATTCATGGAAAGGGAAAAAAGTATTATCAAACAGGACTAAAGACAGATTTTTAAAGAAGCAAAAAAAAAAAATGATGCCAGAAGACTGATGTGAAATGAGACAGTGCTGTGGAAATTAAGTGCTCAGCAGACTTTATGCTTAGTTATTTTCTCATGCAATGCTATATAGTGGCATCCTGAGGGGAGAAGTTGAAATAGATTATGACTAGGATGTGAGGGATATTTTCTTAGCTTTCTTTCTGATTTGTGCAGTATACAGAGCCTCAATAGAAAGTAGACTGGTTGCAGGGTTTTTTTTCCTGTAGTTCTAACTTTCCATTGAAGTCTGTAGGTGTCCTGTCTGGTTGCTGTGCCAAACTAGACAGTTGAGGTTCAAATGACAGACTCAATAATTCCTCTGTAAAATTTATCAGCAGATTTTTGGGCAATCTGAGCTTCCTGGGTTGATGCAGGAATAACATTCTTTCTTATGCCTTTTAATGATGGTTCTAATGTTAGGTGTCTCTTTCAAGTTGGAAATAACAGAAGTAGAAACTTGAATGTTTTTTTGTTGTTGTTGATACTGTATTGCCTAATATTGTAAAAGATGGTAGAATGGAAGGGATTATTATAAAATCTACTATATTCTCTACAGTTTTAAGAGTGTCCAGCTCCAGATTGTTCTGGTTACATCACAGGACCTGTTGATCTTGTCTACAGGTGAAACTCAAAAAATTAGAATATCGTGCAAAAGTTCATTTATTTCAATAAGGAAACTTAAAAGGTAAAACTAATATATGAGATAGAATCATTACATGCAAAGCAAGATAGTTCAAGCCATGATGTGTCATAATTGAGATGATTATGGCTTACAGCTCATGAAAACCCCAAATCCACAATCTCAGAAAATTAGAATATTGTGAAAAGGTTCAGTATTCTAGGCTCAAAGTGTCCCACTCTAATCAGCTAATTAAGCCATAACACCTGCAAAGGGTTTCTGAGCCTTTAACTGGTCTCTCAGTCTGGTTCAGTAGGAAGCACAATCATGGGAAAGACTGCTGACCTGACAGTTGTGCAGAAAGCCATCATTGACACCCTCCATAAGGAGGGAAAGCCTCAAAAGGTAATTGCAAAAGAAGTTGGATGTTCCCAAAATGCTGTATCAAAGCACAGTAATAGAAAGTTATGTTGAAGGGGAAAGTGTGGAAGAAAAAGGTGCACAAGCAGCAGGGATGACTGCAGCCTGGAGAGGATTGTCAGGAAAAGGACGTTCAAAAGTGTTGGGGACTTTCACAAGGAGTAGACTGAGGCTGGATCAAGAGCCACCACACACAGACGGATCCTGGACATGGGCTTCAAATGTCTTATTCCTCTTGTCAAGCCACTCCTGATCAACAAACAACGTCAGAAGCGTCTTACTGGGCTAAAGAAAAACAGAACTGGTCTGTTGCTCAGTGGTCCAAAGTCCTCTTTTCTGATGGGAGCAACTTTTGCATCTCATTTGGAAACCAAGGACCCAGAGTCTGGAGGAAGAATGGAGAGGCACACACCGCAAGATGCTTGAAGTCCAGTGTGAAATTTCCACAGTCTGTGTTGATTTGGGGAGCCATGTCATCTGCTGGTGTTGGTCCACTGTGCTTCATTAAGTCCAGAGTCAATGCAAACGTCTACCAGGAGATTTTGGAGCACTTCATGCTTCCTTACGCAGACGAGCTTTATGGGGATGCTGACTTCATTTTCCAGCAGGACTTGGCACCTGCCCACACTGCCAAAAGCACTAAAACCTGGTTCAATGACTGGGGATTACTGTGCTTGACTGGCCAGCAAACTCGCCTGACCTGAACCCCATAGAGAATCTATGGGCCATTGCAGAAAGAAGGATGAGAGACATGAGACCGAACAATGCAGAAGAGCTGAAGGCCGCTATTGAAGCATCCTGATCTTCCATAACACCTCAGCAGTGCCACAGGCTGATAGCTTCCATGCCACGCCTCATTGAGACAGTGATTGTTGCAAAAGGGGCCCAAACCAAGTACTGAGTACATATGCATGCTTATACTTTGCAGAGGTCTGATATTGTTCTATGTACAATCCTTGTTTTACTGATGGCATGTAATCTAATTTTCTGAGATTGTGGATTTGGCGTTTTCATGAGATGTAAGCCATCATCATCACAATTATGACAAATCATGGCTTGAACTATCTTGCTTTGCATGTAATGAGTCTATCTCGTATATAAGTTACACTACTGAAATATAAGTTGCATTACTGAAATAAATGAACTTTTGCGCGATATTCTAATTTTTCGAGTTTCCCCTTTATATGCAGTCATCATCATCTCAAATGAGACCAATGACGGTTGTATCATCTGTAAACTTCCATACTTTAACAGAGGGATCCTTCAAGATGCAATCATTGGTATAGAGAGAGAGGAGTCATGGAGAGAGCACACAGCCCTGGAGGGCTCCTGTACTAATTAAATGTTTGTGTGATTTTCCCTAGCTTCACCTGCTGATTCTTATTCATTTGAAAGCTTATAATCCATCCACAAATGTGGTTAGTCATTGCTAGCTGAGTCTGTTTAGAGAGGAGGATTTCAGGAATGATGGCATTGAACGCTGAGCTCAAGTCTACACAAAGATCCTTACATAGTTCTTTGGGGATATATAACTACAGTACTGTGCTACAGAATGCAGATCCTACTCTTTTGCTACTTTAGTACAGATTAATTTGCAATGGCATTATTTGTGATTTTCAGAGTGGTAGCCAAAAAATTCCTACCCCCTAAGACTGCCCTTCATATGCAGTAAGTGTAGTTTTGGTGTGTTTATCATTTGATTACTCATTCCATCATAATTTAGTCTTTGAAAAGAATGTGACAGCCATTCACAACTCTACTATTTAATGCTGAAGTTACCAAGAACTAAACATTTATTTTGAATCAACCCATGGATGTACATAAAAATATACGTAAACTTCCCAAATAATCTCACTCATAGTAACTTTATTTAGGATGCCAGTTGTTTGTTCATAAGTAATTCTCTTCCTCCTGAAACAAGCAAACCTTAACATATTTAGCCTAATGAAGGCTCAGGGGTGTCATAATAACTGTTTTACAATATTTGAAGGGCTGTCACAAGGAAGAAGGCATTGATTTATAGCACCTGAGGGCAGTGGATAGAAATTCCTGACAAGGAGAACTATTAGTCAATGGAAGAGCTTGCCTCTCATGCTGGGTGCTCCATTGCTGGAGGTTTTCAAGAAAAGACTGGACAACTATTTAATCAGGATGGAATAAGGACTATTGCCAAGAAGACCTCCGAGGTCCTTCCAGCCTTATGATTCTATGTTTTTGCTAATAGAACTCAATAGGAAACAGATAGGCTTCAGTTACTTATGATAATTGGGAGCAGATATCATGTGACTATGCTACTTAGCAATGGCAGTTCTGGAAGTCCAGTTAAGCATCATCAAGCAAGGAACATGTGAGTCATTAAGTGATGACCTCATGTGATTATGACTTCTGGTTTCCTATCAAGTTTCCCATTGACTTTGCTTGTGGAAACCAGCAGAGATCATGATCAAGTGACCAGAGGATGCTGCAGCAATCAAAAATACAGGCTGGCTGCCAACCACCCCTGATCATGATTACAGGACTATAGAAGGCACTGTGCCAGCTTGAACTCTTAGGATTAGTCATAACTACCACTCACCATTGCAAGTTTGAATAATCATTGAATGTTTGTTAAATGAGGACCAGCTGTAGTAGGATATCTTGAAGAACCTCGTGGACCATTCTGAAATCACATATATATTCTACTGTATATGTGTGTATTTTAAAATCATATATCTGTTTTTTTTGTTTAATGGAACACAAGCTGTATTCCCCATAAAGTTGATCTCTGGTTGGGAAAAGACTATATTTAATTCCCTTATCCTATCAGGCTACTTGTTCTTAGAGCATGAAATGAATTGAGCTTTCCCAGGTTTAATTTTTTACATCCTGAACCCCAAGTGCAGATGGAAATTATTATTCTGACTTTTATCTTTGTAGGTAGCCTTGAATCACAGAATGGCAGGAGGGAATTCCTTATATTTTCCTAACAGATTACCTAAATGATATATTCCCTCTCCTCTGCAATAGTGGAAAGCCCTACTTGACATGGAACTGCGTTACTTGAGGGATCCCTTCTCCCCAGTTACATCTATTTACCCCAAAAGGTCTGGCAAGAGCGGGATGCTTTGAGTTCTGCAAGCCATGGAGTGTCATCTGGCAGGACACAAGGCACCCACCCTGTGGAATATCACCCACTTGGAGATCACCTTGGCCCCAACCCTGCTGGCCCAAACCAGCATGGGGATTCACATGGGCCAACGCAGAGGCTGTACCAATTGTTTTGGTAAATGGGATAATCTTGGCTGTGAGTTGTATGTATTTTATTTGTTTTTATAGTGGGTTTTTTATTTTAAATTGATTGTAGATTTGCTTTAATTTTCTGTAACTGCGGAATCATACATATGAGGTGGAGGGTGATATATATTAGAATTATAAATAAATAAATAAAAGCTTTAAAAAAAACTCAGGGCTGGATTTATACATTTAGAAAAAAAAAATCAGATCTACCAAAATTGCATATTTGGTAAGAAGCCATTTTAATTACAAGGGGAAAAAATAGAACAATTTTTTATACAGAGGAATTAAAATAAAGGGAAGTCTCAGAGGCATTTGCAAAAATGTCAAAATAGTCACAGCTGTATTACCAAAAACCCAACCTGAATATTTTTTGCCTCCTCTCCTCTGAAGAAATTCCCGGGATTTAGTAATACTTTTCAATCTTAACTGTCTTTAGCAAATGGTGCTGTTAGTATTAATTTCTGTAACATTTCAAGTAGTTTGAAATTTTCTGACTATTCACTTTTTCCGACATTTATATTCTACCAAAAAAATTCCTCATCACCTTTGATGCTGCGATTTTGATCCCTTAATGGCATTTTAAAATTCCAGCTCCAATGATCCCTTCAAGTTACCAGACCAAAAGCTCTGTTGGTTTAGTTTTGACAGTTCAACTGAAGTTTTGCCATTTTTTTCCTCAGAAGAGATTCTGATTCATTTCCTTCATCATTGGAGTTTTGTCTTCACTCTCCCGTTTTTCCAGTGGATGCACACAAATTTAGAGAACAGCTCTTCCATTTCTGAAATGTATCCTTTTATATCGACAGCAAACGCCTTCTGAGTTCCCACCAACTGTAGTCTAATAATTATTTGACTCTCCTCGCCATCCTTGGCTGTGTTTTAACGTTTTGGGGGTGGGATAGAGCTGATTTGATCCCTTCTCCTCTGATGACTGCTGTCTTTGCCACTTCATTACTCAATTGCTTCCACTGTGATGGAGAAACTTTAATGATAAATCATACAAGTTTCTGTCATTCCCGAAAAAGAATTAACAGGCTTGCTTTCACTTTGGCCTTTTGCTCCCCCTGCATGCGAAAATAATTCCACTTTGATAAAAAGCGGCCTGGCAAAAGCATTCTTTTTCTAAATCTAGTTGTCAGTCTGAACTACCTGCCTTTAGCCAGTTGGCCATAAAATCAAGGTGAAAGCTGATTTGCTTCTCCTCCTCTTCTCTACAATCACTGTATTTCTTCTTCAACGTAGGCAGGATAAATTTCCTCATCCAGGTATGTATCATTGCCTTCCCTGCATAACTCCTATTTGATGTCAACATTCTGGCTCTGTTTGCAAATATTGGCAATATTGGACCACTGTGTTATAAGAAGATGCAAAATGCTTTATGATTAATCACAGTATACCTTGTATGACTGACTGAGTGGTTATCATTAGCTCTATTCAGCTAAATCTCAAGAAGTCATGCTTTTAAAAAGCAGAATGATTTACACGTAAAATGGCTACTGCATCTTCCTAATGCCCAGTTTAGGGCATAATGAATTATTGATTAGACATCTGTAGTGATTGCACTTCTAAAGAGAGTGGCCTAGTGGTAAAGATGCCAGTCACCCACTCAGAATGAGAGTCCTAGATAGATGTTTGTTTCCTAGGGCGCAAAAAAAATCGCTGTAAATTTCACATGGCATCAGGAAGGGTGTCTGGCCAGTAAAAATTCAGCTCTGTCCAGTTGCCTCGACTCTACCCCAAATAGGGGTTACAGGGTTGTAAAAAAGGGAAGTGATTGTCCTTCTATAAACTTACAGATCCTAAGATCCTAAGGAGTTTAGATTCCATTTTTGCTAGGAATCAAAACATTCCCTCTGTCTCATCCCAATCTCTCAAACTGAGTTGCTAGCATTTCCTTTCGAAGAGCAAACTCTTCATATCACATCACATCAAATCACAATCTGCTTTCAGAACTCGGGACCCAATCCATTTGTTGTCATTAGCCATTTTCATAGACCAGAGGCCCCCAAACTTGGCAACTTTAAGACTTTTGTGGACTTCAATTCTCAGAATTCTCCAGCCAGCTGGCTGGAGAATTCTGGGAGTTGAAGTCACAAGTCTTAAAGTTGCCAAGTTTGGGGGCCTCTGTCATAGAGGATAAGATTGAAAGGTCTATTCTGAATTTTCACTTGTACAGAGGATTGCAACATGGGCACCAAGGCAAAGTGTCATGCTCAGTTATGTGTTCACACTTTGATTGCACACTCCTACCTCCTCCCCAGGCCTTCTACCATGGTATGGCTACAGCACTTATTCATCTATGTTTTATTTAATGCCTCAGCTTTTCATCAGCAATTTACTTTCAACAAATCATCAGACACAAACAACCAAAACACCAAAGAATCAGTGAATGATGATTTTAATCAATGTTCCAAGCCTTAGAAAGGTCAGCATATACAAATGAATATATCTTGTGTTGTACTTGAATAGGACTTAAACTGAAAAATGGCAATATTAATTTGATTTCTATTGAGGAGCTTTTCCCAATCTGATACTCTACAAACCATTCAGATTTTTAACTCCAAATTTCCCAGAAAGCATCAACAGAAGCTGCGTTGGCTGCGGAATATGGGATTTCAATTTGAACAACTTGGAGGGCATTAGGATGAGGAATTGTACAAGTCAATTGTTAATTGTCAGCTTAGGTACCTGAGACATTAAGTCCCTATAACTGCAATAATTATTATAACCTTCTCTAGTGACTATGATTTAAACAAAAACACAACATGTACAATCCCTAAAGTCATATATAAACATTATATAGATTGTTTATAATTTGTACTTAATCCTTTTGAGAATTTTCACTGATAGAAATATTTTCACTGATCAGCTATTACCATCTTACTCAGTGGTGGGATTCAAATAATTGAACAACCGGTTCTCTGCCCTAATAATTTCTTCCAACAACCAGTTCACCAAACTGCTCAGAAAGTTAACAATCGGTTCTCCCGAAGTGGTGCGAACTGGCTGAATCCCAACCACTGATCTTACTTTCATTCGTTCTACCACATCTTCTAATAAAATAGGTTGCCACTTAAAAAAAAATGCCATTATGGACAAAAGCAATGCTTAAACATCAGTCTCACTGTACCATCAAGTGGACAATTGATTCTTTTAAAATTTTTCTTTTTAAAAAATTTTAATTGTTTGATGGAATGTCACTTTCCCAAATTATTCCCAATGTGTCATCTTGAATACTGATATAAAGGTTATCTCAATTAACACAAATGCCTTTAAAGAGTTCCTGCAGTATATAATAAAATTAAGGAATAAATCTGTCTCACTGAAAGATTTCAGAGTACATTTTTAGGCTAGAAAACAATACAATTGCTCAATTGACCTCAACAGCAGACATTTTGAAGGCTTATTTTAGCTACTCTATTAGTACTTACCTACAGATTTTTTTTAGACAACAGTAATCTAAATGTCAGATTTATTCACTAATTTGATGAAAGAAAAAAGCAATATGTAACCATTGATGTAAAACAGTTTTTGGGTAGAAAGCTTTTTAACAACTAAAGGATAATGAGAAAAAGAACAGTTTCGTTTCCATCTTGCCTTCAGCCTTCATGATGAAAATGCTCACAAATGACTCAGTTTTCATTCAAGGCTATCTGAAACATTTTCATACAAAGACTGCTGGAGACGGATCTTTGTAACGGTGGCTTCTACCTGGGAAATCACACACCAGTATTAAGCCAATACTTGAAGAATAAATATTTCTCTATAATTTAGAATTCTTATTGCAGCATGTCAGATCAGAATCTTATATCAGCCGAAGAATGTCCTTTCTTGAGAAAGCACATTTCAATTCTGTGCCAAAAGTCCAACATTTTTACTCCTTTCCTACAGCCTAATGTAGCTCTTATTCACTGTCTGCATTTTCATAGAATTTTCACTCGCACCTTTGAGTGGATTCTCAGGATTTCAACAATCAAAGGACATTAATTGCTCGTATCTGAATAGGTCATTTTAAGTTAACAATATTTGTAAGTTAACAATATTTAAAAAAAAAAGTGTAAGAGAGACAAATTTTTGATTCTGCATAGAATTAGAATTATCATGCCACCCTTTCCCCCCATCTATCCTATCTATACCATAAAATCCCTGCGTAGAGAACTGGGGAGCCATGCATTTCCTCCCATCTCTAGGAGCATTCTCTCAAAAGCTTCCTCTCTGGAGGAGACATTAGTGTGCAAGTGCCATTGCACAGTTGCAAAAGCCTTTCAGAAAGCAGTGCAGGGGGACTTCCATGCATAATGAACCCTGCACCACTGCATTATATTGTATATAGAATAAAATAAAATTTGTAGGAAGGAATAGGGCCCCAAATGGTTATGCTCATCTTACTTGCTTTGTGAATCTGTAATGTATACTCGAATCATTACTGCCACCCCCTCCCCTATTAAATGCCAGCAGCTTGGAGAGAGTTGGTTGTAAAAGATTTTACAATCTTTTTTTAACCTTAGATTTGCTACCAAGTTTATTTCCCCAGAAAGAGCACAGAAAGAGACAAACAGAAAATACTGTAGTAGCTGTCATTTGAAGAAGTTATTTACAATCTGCTCAGGCCCAGGCAAAGCTCTTTACACAATCCTAGAAGAATCTGCAGTAGGTTCATTGGGAGATAATATGACCCGGCCTGAAGTTATGGCTGCTACAGCATGCCATGGACATGTGAACAAAATTTGGGTGCTTGACAATGTCCCTGACTTTTTATTTTTTATTTATTTTGACAACAAACATTAACAAATACAAACATCAAACATCAAATAAAACCATCTTTCCATTTCATACAGTGTTGGTACATATCTCTTGTGCACAATATCAACAATCTATCCCTTCTGGTTTAGATTAAACTTCATATTATATAAATCAGCTATGCATATTATATTATTGTTATTATCTCCTCATTAGACTATAATTATAAATTCACATCCTTTTCAAGCAAAACTCAAAATCTAATTTATATTATCATAGATTCCATTATAATCATTATATTCAATAATAATAAATCATTACATTGTCTTATCTGTACTATTATATTGTATATTATAATGTATTTTATTTCCCTATTTTCTTATCTAGCCATTGATAAAATAAATGATAATGTGCCTGCCTTTACAATCAACCTCAGAGATACTTTAGTGCCCCTCCATCTTCCCCCATCCCATCCCACTTAATCGCCACAAGCCTTG
Organism: Pseudonaja textilis; assembly: GCF_049901715.1. Taxonomy (NCBI): domain Eukaryota; kingdom Metazoa; phylum Chordata; class Lepidosauria; order Squamata; family Elapidae; genus Pseudonaja; species Pseudonaja textilis. Next base: position 714,309 of record NC_141993.1, on the reverse strand, counting down.
TGTATGCTTCCCACCCTACTGTGTTCCACACCCTCCTCCCCATCTCTCCAACACAACTCATTCACTTACCTTTATCCATAGAGCTCCTTTGGATAATTGTCGCTCTATCATACCGTTTTCCTACACAGAACCCATGTGGTGCCAACCTGGAAGCAGGCACCATTTTGAGAGTAAGTGCAATTAACTGTGGCCGCTCTGAAATGTGGCTTGCCTCTCTGGGATGTTACCAGGCAGCTCTGTACTGTATAGGGAGGCTGAGGGGCAGATCAGCCGACTCTGCTTCCTAAACACATGGCAAAGTAGCTGCTTCCCAAAGGAGATCTACAGGAAAAAGTAGGTGACCAAGACATGATGAAGGACGGGGAGGAGGGTGTGGGACCCAGTGAATGGGGAAGCAAGCCCAAGGCCTACAGCAACACAGGAGGGTGTCAGTAGAGCATGTGGGTTGGGGAAGCCCTGAGGGGCCCATGTGAGCTGAGGATGTGCTCCAGTTCGGGTCTGGGCTTGTGCTAGGCCTCAGAGGGCCAACCCACCTAAGGCTCTTCATACCATGAGAAGAGCAGGGATTAGGGTCATTAAGCAAGGCAACCACATGGGCACCTCAAAACCCATAAAGACTTGCAGGGGCAGGCTCTATTACAGTTGTAGATCGAGGCTACCTGTATATTGTTTTCATTGTGTTACTAGTCATTCGGGAGTAGGCTAGAAGTTTAGTCAACCAATGAATTCAAGAAATGACAATTTACCCAAATATATCAAAGGAAGCATATGAAAAGGAAACCTAGGGTAGCTCATACTGTGATAATAATTGAGAGGAAGTGTTTTGGCTTCATATGAGTAACAACACAGCCTTTTTGGTTCTTCATTAACCTTTTTTTTCCAGGCCTTCATCCAAGCCTGAAAAACAAATGCTCCTGCTTTAAGGAAGCCTTAAAAACACTGGGCAGTTTTAATGAAAACCAGAGGCCGTGCATATGTAAGTTCTAAAGTGTTTCTTCCTAATCAATGTTCAAAGGTGTAGAATCTTGTTATCCTATGTTTCAAAGGCCTCCTCCACAGCAACTCTCTCTTTGGACATGAATATCTTCATTAAACTGTAAATTCACTTGGTGTCCTGAAATCCTGACCTTAACGTCTCCCATATCCTCAGTGTTGTACACCAATGATATTTATTGAATTATATGCCATTGAAAGTAACCATTATTTTTAACTTTCCTTCATATTTTCTTTTTATTTGGTGTTTTCTTAACAATTATATATTTCAAGGATAGCTTTTTTATAATATCATGCAATTATATATTTGCATGATCTTTCCTGGAAGAAGTCAAAGCAATTGTTTTAATAGAACAGGATGACAGCATTTTAATTATATAATCTAAGCCCGAATCCCTAAGATTCTTTTTTTTTTAAGTGCAAAGAAGATGCACAGAAATGAAAGCAGTCCAAAGTAGGAGAAAAGGGGCTTCTTCAAAACTTGATCCCAGTGGAGAGTATTTAAAACTAAGCTAAAACTAGTTCTAAGTTTGCTGTTTTGCATTAAGACCAAGAAAAATATATCTCTGAAAATTACTGCTGGTTATAACCAATTTTTGTAAAAAAACAAAACAAAAAAAAAAACCTCTGGAGAAGGACAGGGTTGAATAATCTTTAGAAAAATAGATAAGTAACACTCAATTGGAACAGTTAAAGGTCTCAAGTGACACAATTATTCATATTTCCAGCACATATAACATTCTTCTATTTTTAAATGAAAATCAATCCAAAAATAGAATGACTCTTTAACTAGGATAAGTGTGCACTAGTCTTTGGATACGATGCCATAACAGTATGCAAGAACAAAGTGTTGCAATGAGTAAAGGACATGGGGCAAACTTTACTATTAGAGCTATATAAAATATACTGGAAGTTGATTTTTTTTTTCAAAATCTCTGCAGGGAAAAAAATTCGGAGGAAGTTTTCTATACTGCCTATGAAAACAAGAGAATAAAGCGTATTTCCTACTTTCAGTAGGCTTGTAAAACACCCTACAGTCTCAAACATATGGTTGAATTTTCACACCTAAAACACATATCTTTCATCCTGACTTCTGGATAATTAGCAAGCAGACTCCTACAATGTATTCTATTTAACACAGTCTCATTCTTCCAACCAAGTACTATCCATTCAGAATCTGTTATCCCATTAAAAGGTTGTATATGACTTGTGCAAGAATGGACAATTCGTGCTCACCACAAACCACAGAAACTAAGACCATCATCTATTGTTGGATCAGAAATTATTCAAGATCGCACATGCTCCTTAGGCCATTGTTTTGTTAATAACCGAAGATAATCTTCAATATATTGGGGTTGGATTTTTCAGTCATCTCAGGGATTAACTCAGTAAAGACACAATGACCAAACCAAAGGGTGAACATCAGAGCAACAGAGCCTTGAACTGCACCTAGTCCTAGAAGCACATTAGTAGCCAACAAAGTTCACGGAGCAGAGATGTATTGTGCACTGCTCAAGGAATGCACATAACCAAACATGCCGCCTCATTTTGCACTAGCTGCAGCTTCTGAATGCTTTTCTTTTCTTTTTTTAATTTTTATTGGTTTTTAAGATGAACATAGACAAACAAAACATAAAAACATCAAGCCATCTTCCATATCTATACATACAGTGTGCCGGTTGGTTTACAAATTGTTTTGTGCTTCCATTTCGTAGTCTAGTGAATGCTTTTCTGAATGCTTTAAGTAGAGTGCATTACAGTGAGTAACCCATTCAGGAAGTAAGTAGGGCATGTAAGATAGACAACAGAGCCTCCTGGTTCAAGACAGGACACAACTGGCACACATGGATTTTAAAAAAAAGTCAAAACAGAAGCAAACGGATTTTACATAAAAAATTCAGAGCCAATGGCATTCCCTGTTTAAATGCAGAGCAAAAATCTGACCACTTCTAGAGAACTGGTAGCAGAAATTTTGAGTGGTTCAGAGATCCCACAAATACTATCTCTGACTGGAGATTTTACAGTATTCTTCCCCTGCTATGCCAAGCAAGCCACGCCCACAGAAGGGGCGGTAGTAAAAAAAAATTGAATCCCACCACTGAACCTCATGTATTCTGAACAACTGGGTACTTCTGTCAATTGACCACAGAGACTAAATGCTTCTGTTGAGCAGGGAATTGTAGGTCCCATCCTGCCTTGACCAATTAATGTAGCTTTTTCTAAGAACTCAAAGTTCAACCTACTCTCATTTTTTAAATCACCCTGATTTTCTTTTTATTATCACTTTTTAAGATTGAAAAGTCTTCAGTCTTGCAAACTTTTTTATTTGCTGGGTGACCTCCTTTTTAATCTATTTACAAAGAAAGGGAAATATGTGTTTCCAGTTTTGTATTTTTTTAATTTTTGTAATATGCAGTAAAAGAATGATTATATGTTGTCTTTGGAAAGTTTTTAAATGTGAAGAATTTGGATGAAATTGATTTGAAGAAAGATATGGAAGTTAACTAAAAATATCCTCTCCTGTGGAAAAGAATTTCTGTGTTTATAAGTTGCTGATAAGAAGGCTTTGAAGCTTAACTACTAGATAGCACCAGATGGCTAAATTACAGAAAATTTACAATCTGTAAACAAGAATAGTGTGAAGTATTTAACTCTATATCACAACTAAAAAGAACCGGATAGATCAAGCCTCTCTGAATAAAATTGAAAATGATATTATTGAGGATCCTAAACTTATAATCTACAAGTAATAGATGGAAATACTGGATTTCAATGTGGATCTGGAAGACTATTTTTTTAAAAAACAGAAATATACTAATAAGATATAAAAAGAACAATGTGTATTATTTATTTAAATTGAACATAAAAGATTTACTGGGAAGGCTAGATTGAATCTATCAATGGACTTTGATAAAGATGACAAGAACTTTGAGAGGAGACAAAAAGCTACAAGAAAGATTTAAAGGTTGCTGGAAAAATGGAAAAAAGGTAAAATTGGTTTGTTTGATTATAGTTAAATAATAGGTTGTCACCTGTGGTATTGTTTAATGAATATTTTGACTGATTGTAAAGGTTTAGTTTTCAGTATCTATGACAATACTTTTGGTATTTACAATAACAGGTTATAATAATGGGTTGCTGGCTTTGGTGATGTTTAATGCCTATTTTGACTGGATAATTTTTGCTTTGGAAAGGTTTAATTGGATGTAATGGATTGGTTTTTTTTTTAAATATATGTTAGTACCTTTGATATACACATAAGAAATTATTATTAATTCTGGTAATGTTTAACAATTTCTAATTTTGCAATGTTCAATTATAATTGAGTGAATTTATTATTATAGAAAGTCATTGGGGATTAGATTTTAAATAGAAGTGGGGATAGATATTTGTTAATTAATTTTGATAACTTTTACTCTTTCTTGACTAATCAGCTGAGCTGATGATTTAGAAATGAGTTTATAGAAAATTAGGTAAAATGTGAAATGAAGGTATATCTGGTTGTACTTTAAGAGACAGTGCTAAATTGTTCATGTTGAATATACTTGCTGGGAAGTTTCCTTTTGTTATGGTTAGTCTACTAATATAATAATAATGTAATATAATACAATACAATATAATTATAAATATAAAAAATAAACTAGATATCATGCACAAACAACCAGATCCACATTTGAAGATTTCAATTACAATAACTATTTATTGCTCATGCCTAAACACAGGAATTTTCTCAGACTGATAATTTGCACCTGGGTTATACTAGATAAGGTTCAACTGCATGCAAGGGTGTATGTGTATGCCAGACTTGACCTTCTTGTGCTCAGTAGGAATTCCAGACTAATTTCCCATTTGACTCATCCCGCTGACTTAGCCATTCTCTCTTCAACAGGAGCTATATAGCAGTCTTCAAAATTTAAAGAGTTGTCATACAGAAAACAGAATTATTGTGCAAGAAACAGCACTATTACCAATGGGTTAAAACTACACAAAGTTAGAGTCAGCTATGCATCAGGAATGACGTCTTGACTGTATGAGCTATTACCCGTGTATTAGGCTATCATAAGCACTCAAACAAAGGCTGAATGGTCCTCTGTGATTAGATCTCACACTGAGAAGTAAATTGGACAAGATGACATCTAAGACACTTTCCAACTCTATTGTTCAATGATTCCATGACTCCAAAACAAAACAGAATTATATGGCAGAACTAAAAAGGTTAAAAACAAATGGCAATTCCCTCATTTCACCAAATTGGGACTTGCGTTACAGATTACTAGTATCCCTGCTTATATTTTTAGGAATCTGCTTGAAATAATGTAGAATCATATCCCATTTACAGTTCTGGGGTCTTTCAGGTTTTATTTAAATCCCTCAGTTTTGCAGAAAGAAATTTTAATGCAAGAACCTCTTTTTAAAAATTTGCACCAGGGACTGTTCTGAACACTTTTTTTCCAGTCTCTTGAGTTGCTAATCATATCTTTGTTTATATCCCTCTATAGCTTGTACCTTAGGTAAAACTTTCCTTATTGTTACCAGTAAAATTATTTATTATTCTTTTAAAGCCTTTTACCCTGTTTTCATTTGCTAAGGCTCTCAGAGTGGCTTGGCTCAACTAAATCAGAACAATTCCTGCTCTCTAGTTTATAAACTAAGAAAATAACACAAAAGGGTTACAGAGAGGAAGGGGGAAAAAATTAAAAAGTGATTCTTAAAACTTAAAGAGTTTATAATGACCAGGAAATATGGAAATAGCTAGGTAGAGTGGTAGCTGAATACTATATGTAGGAAGAGAGCCAGGTTAGTCTGTGGTAACCCAAAATCAGGAAGTGCTATAATTTTTCCATGTAACAAATTTTATTAAAAGCATAATAAAGCATGACACAGCATTCCCTCTGATATATGATCACAGAATGAGAATTGAATGCATCTCATCTCTTAGCAGAGCCAATCAAATCACTTTACTTCTCTCCCTCTCTCCACTGCAATATGGTTCTTGCCAAAACTTTCTAAGTTCCACAGGGTTTATTTATTTATTTATTTGATTTGTCAATCACTTACAAGATAACAGGTATAAGGATCAACATAGTTTTGAATACATGAGATGGATACGTATAAGAAAAATAAAAAGAAACAATAGGACAGGGATGGTAGGCACGATTGACGCCCCCTACAGACCTCTTAGGAAAAGGGTGAGGTCAATACTAGACAGTCTAAGATTAAAGTTTGCGGGGGTTGGGGAAGAAACCACAGAGTCAGGTAGAGTATTCCAGACATTGACCACTCTGCTGCTGAAGTCATATTTCCTGCAATCAAGTTTGGTGCAGTTAAGTTTGTATCTGTTGTGTGCTCTTGTATTGTTATGATTGAAGCTGAAGTATTCATTGACAGGTAAGTCATTGCAATGTATGATTTTATATACCATCCTTAGATCAGACCGAAGACGGAGTAATTCAAAATTTTCTTGGTCTAGAATTTCAAGTCTGGTAGCGTAAGGTATTCTACAACAAATAGAGGAGTGGAGAACTCTTCTTGTGAAATGTTTCTGGACTTTATCAACTGTGCTAATATCAGATACGTAATGTGGGTTCCAGACTGATGAGCTGTATTCGAGGATTGGTCTAGCAAATGTTTTGTATGCTCTAGTTAGTAGTGTGATATTACCAGAGAAGAAGCTACGTAGGATTAGATTAACAACTCTTAATGCCTTTTTGGCTATGTAGTTACAGTGGGCTCTAGCACTTAGATCATTAGAGATGAGTACTCCAAGGTCCTTGACAGAGTTTGGATCCTCAACAAGGTCTTGATTGTTCAGCTTGTATTTTATTTTCTGATTTATTTATTTTTTGCCAATATGTAAGGCAAAGCGTTTATTTGTTGAGATTTGAAGTTTGCATTTCTATAATTCTGGATTGATTTTGCAACATTACAGGTGATTCCACGTGATTCCATCAAACCATTTCATAATGTTGGACTCACTGTCAACAGCAAAGTCTTTAGCTTATATGTAGAATAATCTTGCTTCTGGGTCTGTGTGGAGTTGGGCAATACAATTGGATGAAACTCACTCTTTAACCCAAGTGGCAAAGTGTAATTCCAATCAGCAGTACATATTTCATTTGAAAGAGGCAGCCAGTTAATATCCAATTAGTTTCCATACATCATATCAAGATTCAACCTAGCACATGACAGAAAGTTAAAGGAGTTTACTTGATTAGATGTTTTCTAAATTGTTGACTTCAAACTAAATCTGTGAGGAAAATATGCCAAGAGAAATGAGCTGAACCATAAAAGTCCACCATGGGACAAACTAAAAGTGCCTGCCAGATCCATTCTATAGTATACTATTCTGGTGTCATTTAAGCCTTTGAATTGTCAAACACATTCATGAAAACACAATACAGTGGAATAATATGTTGTAATAGCAGTGGTAAAAAAAGGATCAAAGAATGCAATCAAATTTGTGCAGTTTAAAAAGTAAAAGATTTTTTTTTCTGAGAAATTCTAATTATTTCAGCATTTAGCAGACTGTTCCATCAATATCAGCCCAAACAAAGCGAAATGAAAATACTTTTACAGAACAGTCCTGCAGTCTTAAGCTCATTTGCCTCAAAATGTCATGCTAAATTCAGTGGGATTTACTTCTGTGAATACACAATTGTACCATATCATGTATTACTCAAGTTCTATCATGCAAATTTGCCAGTCTTGCAGATATTGTTCTCAACTAATCAGAAGGAAAGAGTCATAGATAGAGAAATATTTGTCCAAGAAAATGGGATGGATCCAATTTTAGTTGTTCATGACAATCGATCAAAGCTTTGTGAATCCAAGTTTTTGAGATAAAAATATAGCTGGTTTTTCTGGTAAAAGTACCAACAATATTAATCATGATTCTTGATTATGATGATTCTTACCATCACCCCAAATCAGTCCACTCCTGGATGAAGAGGTGTTCTATTGAAAGTTATGGATAACAATCTACCATATCTGTCTAGTGCAAGTTGTTAGACAGATGTGTTCCTAGTCTTCAATGGGCCCAAAGTAATCCAGCTGACATCTATACTTAAAGGGCTAGAATCTAGATCTCGTTCCTCTTGGTCCATAGCATAGTCTATTAAAATTAATTGAAAATCAGGCTAGTCAGATACTACATATTTTCTATCCTGCTCTACAGAGTGGAGAGTTGGTCTCTGACAGAAAGGCACTTGAAGAGACTAGAAGCAGTTGAAATGTAGATTTACAGGTGGCTGCTACGTATAAGTTGGGTTGACAAAATCAGAAGTGAGGAGATGATAAGTCACCTGGGAGAGCCAAGAGAAATAATCAAAACCATAAAAAAGCGAAAGTTAGAATATTTTGGACATGCGATGTGACATCCGGAAAAATAAGGCCTACTTCACTTAATCCTTCAGGGAAAAACTGAAGGCAAATGAGGTCCAGGCAGAAGAAGAACATCATAGCTTCACAATTTAAGGGACTGATTGGACAAAACTCAGCAGCACTTTTTCATACGACTGCTGATAAAAATAGGATTGCCAACATGATCGCCAATGTCTGATGACGGAAATGGCACAAGAAGAAGAAAATTAAAATCAATTGACTAAAGTTAGCTATTTTAGTTTTGGTGAGCTTACTCTTAACAGAATGAAGTTTACATCCTACCCCAAAAATTTCCTTCATTCTTCTAGGCAATTTAGACAAAATCATGAGAAACTGCGGGAAGTACATTTATCTGTGGGAAGTACATATCCTTGGCAGTTTTTTTTCTAAGCTCACTGAAAAAAAATGAAAAGATGACATATGAGCAAAAGGGCATTGGCACACATCAGATTTATACAGATCCCTAAGTGTAGGCCAATAATTCCAGAAGGAAAGGGAAAAGCTTTTATTCCCAAACTCTTTATCTTGTTTCATCTGAATTCAGTTTTCTAGATATTTATCCATGTTTTATTTTCAACTTTGCAATTTTGACACCTTATTAGAAAAGCAATCTGATCACGGAGAAGAACTAAAATGGAAGGCATATTTGCACTGTCAGTTGCCTCATTAGAAATCCAGAGTACTAACCATTTTTTGAAGGCAAGATAATGATCTCTTCTCCTTACCGCTAGCCCATAAATACAATTTCTACCTATGTTTTCCTGTTCTAATTTCAAAACATCGTTTTCCAGTTTGAGTTGACTCAAAGGTGGCTGTTTGATTTGCCTGCTGCACTTAACTTTGACCTAATGGAATGTTTTTCAAATTTGGCAACTTTAAGATGTGTGTATTGAGAGTTGAAGTCCATAAAGTTGCCAAGAATGAAACACACTCCAATACAGAAACCCTGCACTTTGGTTGGCTATAGCACACAGTGGCATGAGAGCCCCCATTCTGGTCAGAGGATCACCAATATCCATTCTGTAATAACTGCTGCACTACATATCTACTGCATGTTAGTTATGTCAAAGTAGGACTGTGGTTATAGCATTTGCCTGATATGCACAAAGTCTCTGGTTCAAAATGTAGCCATTTAAAAAAAATCTACTTAAGGTATCCATTCCCTGCTGGCTTTTTTTTAAAGAGTCCACTAGTTTGAAACTGAAACACTGAACTTCCTTCCTTCCTTCCTTCCTTCCTTCCTTCCTTCCTTCCTTCCTTCCTTCCTTCCTTCCTTCCTTCCTTCCTTCCTTCCTTCCCCCAGTTAGCCAAATAAATAAGTTCCATAAAGTCATTTACATCTCAGAGAAACAATAAAATGATGCACTAATAAACCTGTATTGGGTTTTTTTTGTTCACTTAAGCAATAAAACGCACAACTTAGGGAAAAATAGTAACTAAAAAAAGTCTGCTGTGATTTGGCCAATGACATCCTATATTCAGGCAAATGTTTTAACCACTATGCTACTAAGAGATACCCACAAAAATGATAGAAACAGACATTTATCAGCCAAACCTGGAAAAATGCCAGAAGGAAAGAATGTTGCTGGGTTTTTTTTTTTAAAAAAAGATTGTTGTGCCACCTTGAGAAGGAAAAACAATTTGCAGTTACTTTCTTGGCACGGAAAATTGAGATAGCCAGCAGGAGGGGAGCTATCTGTGGGAGTCTGTACCTGTAGCCATCAATAAATTATTGCCAAAGTCTCCCTGCCTTCAAGCTAGTTTGTTAAATCAGTTTGGAATTCAACCAATATCAGAATAGGACAGACGCAGGTTAAGAGAACAATGAGAATATACCCAAAGTGAGGAAAATACAAATGATAAATGGGGAAATTTAAATTGGATAGCATCCAAATATTGATTTGTTCTGTTAATTATTTATTTAAAAGATCACATACGTGTTATATGAAACCTCTTTGTCAAATTTACTGAATGTACACATATTGTGTATGCAGGACCAAAACACACAAGTATTTGCATGTACAAACCCTAACCAATTTATCTGCTGCTTTCTCCATAGTTTTGCTCTATTTCTGTACAACACAATCCACAAGACATTAGTGGGACTCTTTCATACTAGCTTTTAAGAAGACTTTACAAACAGTTTCAATTTGCCCACAGTATTTAACTGCTTAGCTTAACACATTTAACCATTATTATTTTTTTTAATTTTAACCAGGTAAGTTTGATTCTGTTCCTCTATAAGATAATACAATTTGTATATGTCCTGTATGTTTTAATTGCTTTTAAATTTTTGGAGACTTTCCACTGATGAATAAGTCAAATAAATAAAATAAATCAAATAAGTCACAATATGGGCACATGGAGACATTCTAACATTAGTTTTCCAGTGTCCCTCATATATGAGACAGTGGTTAAATTCAACATCAACGCCCAAGTTGGCTAAATTGCCGTTTTTACTTTCTGAGATTGTCTTGAATGCTAATGGTTTCTTCTGAACTTTGCAGCTAATGGATATTATTTGAAGTGTGCCAAAACGTTTTACTGTATCATATGGCTGAATAATTTTTTCAGAACATATTTACAATTGTGTACAATTAATAATTACTTTTACCGTAGAATCCAAGTGTGAATTGGTTCCACCAATTAGCTTCCCGCCCACCATAGGATCTGTAAAATATCTCAAAGTTATTTGGGATTGCTACTGATTTTTATTAAAAGACATCCCACAGTATGTTAGATGTTTCAAGGCATGCTGTGTTTCCTCTAGAAGAGGACAGGTGAAAAGAGTGAAGAGCTTCTGCTATCTTTCGTGAGCTCCTTTGGGTACCAGAAGCAATTGCATTCTTCTGTCTTCAGACTCACTTTCCTTCACACTAATTTCACACCTGGCTAGGTTCTAGAAGGTAGATGATACATCATAGCTTCCTAAGGAATTATGCCATCTCTCAAATAATCATTAAGGGGAAAAAAGGCATTTCAAAGAGAAAAGAAAAAATTGAAAGAGGCACACCTGATACTCCAAGAAAGTCATCAATGCTTGTAATGTCATCCACAGCTTCTGTGAGTATGCGTATGTGATTCTCCCAGGTGGCTTTATACATTTCCATGTTGCTTTTTACCACCTGGCTTTTGGGCTTGGCTGCAAGAGCTACTGCAGCATTGATAACCTTTGGAAAAATAAACAGACTAACATGTTGAAAAGATCCTAGGATCAGACAGAAAAGCACTTGACTATAATCAAAGCACCACATGTACACTATTATGCACATTGATTAAGGAAAATATACATATTGAAACAACTATAATCCCCCTCCCCAAACAAAAATAAATGCATTTTCATTTTAATGCAAAATAAAAGTACAATATGATAGATAATAACCTTCTCAGCAATTTAAACTTGAGATATGGATAATGGCAGGACACAGTGAGAAAATGTCAAGGATTCTGAGCCCAGGAAGCTGGGCCCTAGATCTAAGCCCCTTGGCGTCTTCATATTTGGTAGCTTTCTGATGGAAAAGCTTTCCTTCATATGCACAAGGATGACCAGGAGATGACATTCTAACTACCAGCTCAGACAGGATTCAAGTGACAGAAGGCATCCAAACATAGTCTGGAATGAACTATAATCCTGGCCTGGCTCAGCAGATACCCATCTGCCAGACAGCTTCCTGTTTCTCATTCACTTCCAGATATGAGCAAGTAGAACCCTTTTGTTAAATAATGAGCATTGTAAATAATCTGGTATTGTAAACACTACACTTGAGTATCAGAGAGTTCCCTACAATAGGTGTGTGTGTGTGTGTGTGTGTGTGTGTGTGTGTGTGTAAAGGATATTGTAAAACCTCCAGTCAGAGGTGGTTTGCCGGTTCTCCAAACTACTCAAAATTTCCACTATCGGTTCTCCAGAACTGGTCAGAACCTACTGAATACCTCCTCTGCTGGGCACTCAGCTACTTCAAAACTCATCAAATTCGATATTCGACATGTTTTGAAGCAGAAATCTTATCCTATCACTCATCTTTCCCCCGGTAATGCGCAAGGAATAACTTTCTGATGCTGGATGCCTCATGATTCCCTGTTTCTTCCAGCCAAAATAGTAAGTCTTGTGGTAAATTACATGGTTTTCTTGGTACCCATTGGTTTTATCACATTTTCACATCTTCTGGAATGACATACTGATGAGTACTGAGGTACTATTGTACTTTTATAAGTTTGATTTGGGAAGTCCATTGTTATAGTTCGAGAAGAAGGGGAGGCCACACCAGAGCATATCAATAACACGCTTTATTCAGGGAATAAAGGGGGGTCGCGTCTGCATGCTAACAAGCGGACCTTCCAGCGAACAGCGGCTGGCTCGACCTAGCAGCCGGCTTTTATAGCCGGCTGTAGAAGGGAGCCAGCCAATGGGGGCTGCAAACACCCCCGCAGGATGAACGGACCTGATAGGGAACTTGTGTCAGTCCCAAGGACATAACATCCATTGTCCTTCGCACATTACAATGCTAATTTTTTCAATGCATAAACAGCATGGAAGCAAGATTTAAATATATTTCATCCCAATGAAAAGTAGAATGAAATAGCCAGTTTCTAAGATTCTATAATCTAACCTCTTTTTGCCTTTTAAGAAATTTAATTAATAAGACTGTGAGAATAAAGCCTTATTGGGTAATAAAGCAACTGTAAGGGGGTTGACAAGTAGCACAGGTTTAGCTGGAGGATAGTTGTATTAAAAATGCTACATAAAAGATGTTGACTTACTAGAGTTAAATCAAAATCCCCTTTCTATTCATTGATTTCAAAAGGTTCTCCTTGTAATTTTGTATATAAAATACTTGACATCTTTCTCTATACACAACTGATAAAAACAATCTATTTCAAAATAGGAAGTCATACTTTCCATATCCATACAATAACAGGAAGAGAGTCTCCTCTTACCTTGCCCTTTGAAATATTGCGCCCACCCCTCAAGGAGAGGCAGACCTGACTCTCCTGGCCTTTTAGAAAACTTTGAAGACTTCGCTCTGCAGACTTGTCTGGCACTCACAGAGGAGCACAAAGCCATGGTATTGGTAAACGCCTTGAAGCAGAGGTGGTATTCAGCAGGTTCTGACCAGTTCTGAAGAACCGGTAGTGGAAATTTTGAGCAGTTCGGAGAACCGGTCAATCCCACCTCTGACTGGCTCTGCCCCAATCTATTCTGCGCCTCCCGAGTCCCAGCTGATCAGCTGGGTCTTCTTCTATTGCCCTGCACAGGAGAACGGAGCTGGAAAGCAGGTTAGTGGGGTGGGGAGGGAATGGGATTTTGCAGTAACCTGGAGTGGAGAGGGAATGGGGATTTTACAGTATCCTTCCCCTGCCATGCACACCAAGCCACACCCAAGTGATAGTAAAAAAAAATTTTTTTGAATCCCACCGCTGCCCTAAAGGTCTTCCTAGCTTTTAAAACTTTGAATTTAAATTATTCTAATTTTATTTCCCTTTGATATATAGTATTTACTATACACAATTTGTATGTTTTTATATTTTCATTTTACAATACTCAGAATCACTCTGTGAGTGGGACGAAAACAATTCTTTATTGACTTAACTGGTTTTCAACTGGCAGACGTTTGAGTCAGTCTATACATAAAAATTCATTTTCAAACATTTGACTTCTCCCTAACTGAAGAATTCAGCACCTATTTGCCTAGAGCAAGCTTGGTTCGTCACATTGAATATTCCATCAAGGGACGCACATGGATCAAAGATAAAGGCAGAGCTGTTAGTCCAGGGCTGACTAGGAGTGCAGAGGGATGTCTTATTATGTTCCAACAGCTGTTGACCTTTAAGTCAGGTTTCATTCTGTATCCTCCGTACCTGCACTGTTTTCTCTTGCTTAACAATTTGGTTCTATTATTTGGACAGCGTTTTCCTTTATGAAATTTATTTTCTGATATATGAACTGAGACTTAAAACCAGTCATAGAAATGTACAGTTAAAAGAACTTAAAATACCACCAGGCCAATTTTTGCTCAACTGAAAATCCACATTGCAGGTTTATAGCCACAGGCAACCCTCAACTTACAACAGTTCACTTAGTGAGCATTCAAAGTTACAACAGCACTGAGAAAAGTGACTTATGACCATTTTTCACACTTTTGACTGTTGCAGCATCGCCATGGTGACGTGAGTTACATTCGGATGCTGGAGAACTGACTCACATTTATGACGCCATCCTGGGGCTATGTGATCCATTTTTGCAACCTTCTGGCAAGCAAAATCAATAGGGAAACCAGTTTTACTAATTTAACAACCACAGTGATTTGCTTAACAAATGTGGCAAGAAAAGTCATAAAATGGGGCAAAACTCACATAACAAATTTCTCACTTAGCAACATAAATGTTGGGCTCAATTGTAGCCTCAAGTTGAGGACTACTTCTACATGCAGGATGTAATATATGAGCGTCCAGCCTATTCTTAGCTACCTTCAGTGAAAAAGAACCCTTGATCCCCTTAAGGCAGGGGTGTCAAACTGGTGGTCCATGGGCTGGATGCATCATGCACAGGCCATGCCCACCCCAGCTCTGTGAATGGGGGAAATGCCACGAAACATCACATGACAGCAATGTGGTGTGGCGAGTTTGACACCCATGCCTTAAGGCATTTGGTTTCACAGTCAAACAAATCTTAAAATTAGAACTCTACTTTTAATAGCCCAAATCTGCTTCCTGCAATTTCCAATGATAGCCTTGATTTTTGGAAGAGAAAATAATTTTATGCAACAATACTATAATATTTCCCCTTAACTCATTTTTTTTTTAGATAACTAGTGCCTGGTTTCCAAGCCTACAATATTCTGGTCACTTCAATTTGGACAAGTTCCAGTTGGCCAATGTTTATTACAAAATGTGGCAGAGAGAATTGAACGTGTTTCTGGATGTCACAGGCAATTACTTTCAAACCAGTCCAGAGAGCAAAACTATAACTTCTCATGAAGACACAGCCTTAATCTCCACTCCCTTTTAAGCAACCACATCTTAATAAATACTGCTATATGTAATTCAGTTCCTCTACCTCCTTTCTATTAATAGTTAAGCAAAACAATTACTTTTGGTTATTAATAAATAATTACACTAGTCAATAGAAGGGCTGAATGAAAAGTAATGACCCAATGTTGTAAGTCACCAAAAGATGGCAGTGCTGAAGTACTAGATGTTCTTGTGTACACTTACTTTAGCATTTGTTCTTTCACTTCTCTTAGTGGGACATTGTTGGGAGAAAAAGATTATGTTGCCATTGTTCTCGAAATGAAAACCTGTAGTGAATACTTGTCAGTGTGCTTTAAGCAATACACTGTGATTGAATTTTTGATTGCCAGGAGTAGCTTCAATTGCAATTCAGTGCAAAATGCAAGTCAACTGTGTTGCTGTGAGTACTGTGCATCACTAGGCCAAAATGTGCAAAGATAGGAAGAGATGATTTGTATGGTCAAGAAAAAGGAGATGCTTGTAATAGCAGTTGATGAGCTTTAGATGACAATGTTTGATGAATTAAGGACCACTAGTGGATTACTCAAATGGAAGTTGCTGTCAGGCTTGTTTGATATATGTTATTTTCAGGTCATTTTATCTGGCTTGTTTGTTTAGTTTGAGATTTTATCTGTTGTTGTTGTTGCTGCTGCTGCTGTTGCTGTCAGTGGTGTTATTTTGTATGCTCCAGCCAATGGTCAGAGTTCAGACTCTTTACATATATTATTTAAATTTCCTGCCTAGTCAAATAGCAAAGAAATAATTGCAAGACAGAACCTTCAACAGAACCATTGAAGGAACTATGGTCAGGGATTCAGAATTCTACCAAAATTTTCCCTCTTTTTCCCTCTTTTCAGGTCTCAGTGAACATCTACCCAAACAGCATTCTTCCTGACCCAATCTGGCCATACCTAGGAAAGCCATGAAGAGTTGGCTTTTTCAACAGGCCCTATGACTGGGTGGTTTGTGATCTGGCCAATATAAGCTGTCTGTGTTGTTGTTTCCCAACATGGATGATTTATATTTGGTTATTGCTGTTAACATGCTTTAGATCAGGGGTGTCCAACCTTGGCAACTTTAAGACTTGTGGACTTCAACTCCCAGAATTCAAGTCCACAAGTCTTAAAGTTGCCAAGGTTGGATACCCCTGCTTTAGATTATTAGTTTACCTTCAAATGCAATACAATGTCCTGCCTACAAATTAAGTAGGCAATAAAATGTCATCACCCATATGAACCTTAGGCAAAGTAAGGTGTGTAAATTAATATAGAAGTTTTGGGTCAACTTCCATTAACCTCTGACCTTTAAGGTAACGTAGTACTTAATAGTAGGAAAGAAATATTTGTGGAGACAAAATGCAAAGGTGAGATAGACAAAGATACCAAAAGTCAAAAGAACTGAACAGGCTTCTAGTAACAAAATATGAGGAAGCTGACTTTTGATGGTGGGGGGCAGTGGGGAATATATTAAAAATTATGATTAAGTATAAAAAGCCCTAGTGGTGGCTTAACAGAGAGAGAGAGAAATGATTTTCTTGGAATTCAAGAATAGTGAAAACTGAGAAAGTAACTTCTTGCCATGCATCTCTACCTGATTCAAATGAATAGGATGAAAAGAAGAGTCACTCTTTCCGAGAGACAATAATGACAAGAGAGTGGTTTTCTCTTCTGGCTAAAATGTGATTGACTCAAAGGAGGAAACTCAAGAACTGTTTTCTAAGCCAAGAACATGCCATGATTTGGAGTTGCAATGAGATGGAATGCTATCAAAGGCACAAAAGTGCAGATGTATCTATGTTGACTGGACCAAGTGCTGGAGTGTATAAAACCAGACATATCGCTGGAAGGCCAAAGTCACAAAATTCCGCTTCACTTATTTTTGGCCATGCTATGCAATCAGACTTACTAGAAAAGGCAGTTATGCTCAGAATGGTTGGTGGTAAAAGGAAATGAGGCTGCCCAAAGCACAGTAGTTAGACAACATCAAAGCTGACACCAGTCGGAGCATAAAACAACTGAAAGAAGACATACAAGATTGGAAAATGCGGAGAGATCTGGTTCATAGGATCACTGAGATTCAGATGCAATTGAATCTATAGGGTCATCATCATTCACGACAATCAGAGGCTAAGTTTTAAGAATTCAACTCTGAGAAAGAGATGAAGAATTTATACCTTTTAAATTTCATGAAATAGAAGCTGGAATGGAGGAGGAGCAAAAATCAGCTATATGAATATATCTCAAAATTCCGTTGCTGCAATTCAACTATGGTTGATGTTTGAATGTCACTGGCACCTGGACTTTTTAAATAGTTTTATATCTGTATCTTGACTCCTGTTTTCCTCTTGTTCTGTTAATGTAAACTTTGGACTTTAATTTTCACTTAATTTGTTATAATCAGTAATTTTTACCGTTGGTCTGTAGAACTATTTTAACAATATAGTTTTGGGCAGAACGTTACAATCATACCTCCATAACATTTATACTAATAAACTGAACAAACATTTAAACATTCATTACCTAACTAGATTAAATCAGCATGTAAAAAACTTCCTGGTTTTATATAGCAATGTCACATTTTTGTCCTTCAGCATTAGAACTACTAGGATAATTCCAATAAAGTAAATAATTGTCATTGACATTCTGTCTGAAAGCAGAAAAATACAGTTTAACCAGTCACACAAGACAAATGCAATTGTGGGAACTATGACAAAAATAGCCAGAACCTTATCCAAGATGTAAGTGGGAAAAATAACACCTAAAACAAAGTTGGAGGTCAGTTAAGGTCAGAAGTATAAAGTCCAAAGGTTAAGGAAGACTTAACTGGACATAAAATATATATCAAGAGGCTATAACAGATTATATATTTCCAGCAGTCTGGCCAGAACTGATATGGCTTGTTAAACTTCAGGCAGTTGTTACCAGTTTACTTCTGGGTCCAATTCAAGGTGCTGGTTTTAATCTTTAAAGCCCTTCATAGCATGGGACCAGGTTACCTGAGGCAGCGGTCACCAACTGGTGGTCTGTGGACCACTGGTGGTCCGCGAGAAAATTTTGGTGGTCCGCAGAAAAATTATTTGCATTTTTTTATATTGCATTAAAATTAGGGGTCCTCAAACTACAACCCCTGGGCTGGATACATTCAATGAATGTTTGTGTTGCTGCAGAGAGTCTCCCCCTTTGGGGTCTTTTTGTGCAGGTCGAAGGGGGGCAAAAATTCTGACTTGGGGTCTGCTTCGGCCTCTTGGTGCGGGGATTTTGGCGAAGGCTGGAGGGAAGCGCCACTGGTGGCAAAGAGCCGGAGCTTCTCATTCCACTGGGAGTGCGTCATGGCCTGGAACTGGCCGACCATCTCAGCCCACTGAGCCACCAGGTGCCAGGACCTGGCCTTGCGCTCCCGCAGGTCTTCCCTCTGCTTGGAAATCCCATGCTCGTAGTCCTCAGTGAGGCGCTTCTGATGAGCCTCCTTCTCAACCAGATCCAGTTTGAACTGAGCCAGCTGTTTGACCAACTCTTTCTTGTGGGGACTGCTTAGCTCCGACAACTGCTTCCTGTTGGGGCCCTAAGGAGCCCGGGAGGGCAGGTGAGGAGTGGCTGGGAGGAGAAGGAGGTGGCGAGGCACCCCTCGATGTGAGTGACATTGAGTTGGCCATGCCCACCCAGTCACATGACCACCTAGCCATGCCCACCCAAACAGTCATTTGGCAGATCATATTAGTGGTCCATGGGATTTAAAATGACAAATTTAGTGATTCCTGAGGTCCGAAAGAGTGACTCCTGACCTGAGGGATCACCTCTCTCTGATTGTATCAGCCTATCCCACCATATCTGGCAGAGAAGGCATGCTGCAGGTCCCATTTGCTAGGAACTTATACTTGATGGGTGCCAGAACGAGGGTCTTCTCTGCCATAGCTCTCACTTTGTGGTGAGGTTAGCCTCAGAATCCCAAAGGAGTTCTAAGTTCAACCACATTGTGGTTAATATTCATTCTCTCTTGTGGTTTGTGTTTCTTTAATATTTTAAGAGCGACCGTTTTATATTTTAATGATGACTATTTTATGTATTTATTTTTTTATTTCATTGTCACTGAGTCACTTCTCATGAGATGGGGAGCCATATAAATTTGATACGTCTATAAATATATAAATAATTTCCCAGAAACAGCTCAAGATTTCCAAAAGATGGAAGGAGTGAGGCAGCTTTTCATCGGCCTACATAAGATGCAGATGAGCCGCTCCAGGTATATACTTTGGGAGTTGAGGACAGGCTAAAAAGTAGAAATTGGATCTGGTAGTTTTGGTGTCCAATGTAGAATTGCAGAAATAGTTAAGGGAAAAGGCAAGGAGAGATCTGAAAAAGAAGCAAGGTAAAACCTCCTGAAGCAAAAGAATCCTTTTAATTCACAAGATGAAAGAAGATCATCAGAGTTAGTATGCAAAAATGCCTAGCAGCCACAAAGTTGGTGAGATTAGAAGTCTAACTCTTTGGAAGAATTCTAAGTTAAAAACAAGTGAAAAATATTTTATTGGAAAGTATAGGGAGAAGCCAGGATAATAACTTTAAGTCAATTATTACAACATTATTATTTTAAAGATTTTTCTTAGCTTCAACCTGAATTTGGTCTCCCTAGTTCAAAACAGTAGCATTATTTTGAACTGATGTATCTTTGGATAAATCCAGAGAGGCCACATGCTTTGCAATTTCAAAGGTATCTTTGAATAGAGTTGCTTTCTCATTTAATGGATACCATGATGAAAATTAAACCCATCACATCTCTTTATCAAAAGTTCAATAACATTTCTAACTGAATTACCAGTGGAATTTATCAATTACAGATTAAACAATTGGGATCTCCAATAATGCCACATCAATCACACCAATCATGCATATTCTAAAAACATTAAAATGGCACCAACAGATTTGAAACTAAAATTGATTGATCAAAAATTCCATTTCAAGTCTACTGGACTCCAAAATGTACTTAAATGGATAGACAGCATTTCAAAACATGTTATTTCCATTTTAGTAATAATTAAATGTTGCAATCCAAATAAGCTATTAGCTTCCTACTAATCACATTTCTTAGTACTTTCCTCATTATACTGTAGAAGTTTAATAATGAATTGAGAGCAAAACTTATGGACTAATTATTTTCTTATATTTGTATTGCTAAAATATTGCTTATTATTTATTACACATTATTTTTATAGATTGTTTATTTCTGTTTGCATCAACCCAGGGATGTTTCTGCAGAATATCCATAGAACCGTAGAACTAATCAGATCATAAGAAGGTTAAGGTTCAGAACCACGATTCCCCTTGTCTCTTTTAAATCATGTAAAATCTTGAATTTAATCTTTGGATTTTTTTTTTTATTGGACCATGTGTAGTTCATTACTTATTTATGCCACTCATTACCTTGTTTTCAATATTTAGGAATCAATTGAAAAAGAAAATTAAATCAATAATACATAAAACAGGATATAGATAAATAAAACTATACTGTATGATCAGGAAAAAAAAACATAAAGAAACCAGTTAACTTCAACAGTGTGTTAGTTACATACAAACAATCAATGTTGGAGACTCTTTTTGTACTTGCAAATGGGAGAAATTAAATGGATTAAATAAATGTATTTCTGCTCTGATTTCCCAGTATTCCCAGCAATTATATGGGCTACATCCCCAGTCTAGAAACCATATATGATAATAGGGAAATCATGATAGGCCTTGTGCTTCTGGGGAGACTTGCTGGTACCAATAGCTTCAATATGGAGGTAGAGAGTGGAAATAAGAGGGTAACCTCTCATCTAAATGCAGGAGGATAAATGTAAGATTTTACCATTTCTTTTTCAAATATAGAACCTTGATGGGCATGGCAATCCAATCTTGAAGTAATAGACTTTAAATCTTGAAAAATTGAGAGTTTGATACCTCAACAAGAGTCCTAAAGTGGTCTTATGCAAAAATTAAATCTTTATGGAATCACAGGATAGTTTCTGTGTGGTGCACAGAATCATGGGGGGGGGGGACTTTGGAGGTCTTCTAGTCCAACCCCCTGTCCAAGGCAAGAGACCTTATTCCATCTCAGACAAATGATTGTCCAGTATTTTCTTGAAAATCTCCAGCAATAGAGGACCCACAATTCCAAGAGGCAAATTGTTCCATTGATTAATTGTTCTCACTGTTAGGAAATTTCTCCTTAGTTCCAGGTTGGATCTTTCTTTAAAAAGCTTCTACTTTTCTTGTCCTGCTTTCAGGTGCTTTGGAAAATAAGTCAACCCAGTCCTCTCTGGATTGCTCCTCAAGTACTGGTAAACAGCTATCATGTCACCCCTAATCACCCTTAACCAACCCCTAAGCATTACCAAATAGTGCCCAAAGGTAGATCAACAGATCATGTGACTTACTTGGTAAAACTTAGAAATCAGTGCTATTCTCAACAATATGATCTTCCACAAACAAAAATCCTAAAGGAGGCTATCAGACAAGATTATCTCACTGATGTGCTTTGCATATTTTCAAAAAACATCTTCACTTTAATAGTCTGTGGCATAGACAATGCAGCGCTTGCAGAAGTAGCATCTTAGCTGTGAAAACACTCCAGAAGAAGAACAAAGGCACTGAAAGTGTAAATAGACTTACCAGTTAAGTTATACTTAAGACTACATATTTAATGGAAAAGGAGTTTAACTTAAAAGCTCCTGAAGATACTAATGCCGTAGCACTCAAAACCAAACTGTACATACAATGAAATGAAGAATGGTTTTTCTTATCACACAAAGCAGAAAAAACACAGCTTCTAGAATTCTTCCAACCACTTTATCAGCAGTAACCATAGGAGCCATTCATGGTTTCTTCACTGTAATAAATGAATGTGCTGCATTTATGCATGTCTCCATGAATATTGTGTCTGTACACTTTCTCCCTAGGATCTAATAACAATGTTTGCATACATGTTGCCTCTCTGTGTGGGTATGCATGAGGTACCTATGTATTTACTTGTGAAGATTTAATTGTGGCAGATATGCATTGGATGTGTGTATGCTTCCATTCACCCCTTGCATTGCATCTCTCTGTGCTTTTATGCACAAGTAGTCCTCTTTTAGCTGTTATAGCAGTAATAAAAAATATGTTCAATCCTTCCATTTATCTTTGTAGGTCCATAAAACAAAGGAACGCTGAAGTAAGTGTAGCCGCAATTTCGCTTGACAAATATTCCGCTTAACAATTGAGTTGCTGGTCCCAGTTGTAGTTGTCAAATGAGGACTACCTGTGTTGGCAAATACAGAGTGAGCTGCATATACTTTACACTAGACTGAGGTTTTAGAAAGAAGGCATTAGTAGAATTAGTAGAATTAAGCTGCTTCCCAACTGCCTCACCCTGCGGTGAAGATTTTCTTTTTCTTCCGTGTTTTACTTCATAGCCCTTGGCCTGCCCTAGCCCATTATTCAATCTCAGTCTTTTTCTTGCTGGTACCTTTTATCTCACTGTATTTAATTTTCTTTAGAGAATTACTTATGGACAGACAAATAGATTGGGTCCCAAGCCCCTTTATGTTTCCTTCCAACCTTCCATTGGTCAGCCAGTGTACTTGACTTGGCACTCTGCATTGTCCAGTTGTGCAAATCATGTATCGGTGATCCCCAGAGAACACAGGAAGGAATCTATATTTCGGCTCAGATTTCTGAGCTGAAGAGTACGCAGGTATGTGTGAGACAGCTGAAATGTGTGAGACAGCTGAAATATTTGGGTGTCAATGCAGAATGGTGGAATCTTGCCTTACTATGGAAAACAAATTGAACCAAGCCAGATTCAAAGCTGGTAAGCCAATTTTTGCTATCTATGGAATACAGTGGTTCATATCCAGGTTTCTGCTGCAGCAACATGCATGATACAGATTCAGCACATCTTGCTTGTTAATTGTTTCTGCTGCAAATCAGTTTTCTATCAGCAGTTGGTAAATGAGACATTCCAAGAAGTGTTCTTGCAAGAATGTGGCAATGTCAAATACATATTGCATTTTAATTTATATGCTAAATTTGCCCATCTGGAATTGTTTGATGGCTATTGTGAAAAGGATAACCATTACCACATGTCAGCTGGTTTATTGTCATGTATTACTCTGCCATTCAAAATAGGCTCGGGAAATGCATGCAAAACTATGGCAATTTATAACCTCTATCCTCTTGTCTTTGTTAATTATTGCTATAGCTTGCTTCAGTTGTATACTTTATACTAGTCAATGTTACTTTCTGAAACAGTGACATTATGTCAGGTTTAAACTATTATTCAAATGGAATTTTAGTAAATATTTCTGACCCTTTCCTTTGAATTAGGTTTTCATTTCTTTTTAATCTAAACATATTTACTAAGGACAACAATAGTTGGCCCAGGATCATTGATTGTAATCCTACAGTGGAGCACATATAATAGGAAGAAAAATAATGATATCAACTATGTGTACTCCCTGGAGTTGGGCAGTCAATAAATTTAAAGAAATAAGCATACCTAGCCATAACCAAAGTAATCAAACACAGGTGTTAGGTGCTCATAAGCAAGACTCAGACATAAATCACATACCTTCTAATTTTATACAGTTTAGCACCTTAGGTTAGGTCTTGGCAGAAGTCTCGTAAACATAATTTAGCTAGATACAAATCTTTAGTGTAAACAAGAAGTGCTTCCATTGTTGTAACCAAGGAATAATGTACTTGATTGCCCAAAACTAGTATGATGGTTCAATCTCCCATAGCATTTTCTTTTTTTTTTTTTATAAGTAAATTTTATTGAATTTACAATTAAAAACATATCAACATTACATATACAAAAGGGAGAGAAAAAGAAAAAAAAAGAAAAAGAAAAACGCTCGGTCTTACAAACCGAAAAAGGAAGAGTGGTCTTGCAAAGAAACTCAGAAATATTGGCAAAAAATCAGAAAATGGTTGGAGGAGATAACCAAAGAACAAATCGAATACAAACCAGAGTTCTTCCTACTAGGGATCTCTGATAAACATTTACCTAAAAAGATGAAATATGTAACAATTCATATACTAACTGCGGCCAGATTAGCATTCGCCCAGTGCTGGAAATCACCCTATATACCTACAGAACAAATGGTCATCCAGAAAATATGTGATTGTGCAGAAATGGATAAATTAACTATAGCACTTAAAAATAAAGAGTCTTCAACATTTTATGATAATTGGAACTCTTGGTATAATTGGTTACTTCAGAGATAAACTGCTTAATGAACAATGGGTAATTTAAGCATAGATATTGGCAAGATGTGTGTATTTAAATTAAGGTAGGAGAATTGGACCTTGCAGAATGTCAAAAAGGATATCTGTCTGTTTTTAAATGTATTTTCTTTTTTCTCCGCTTCTTTGTTTCTTTCTTTCTCCCATAGCATTTTCAACCTGATAATTTTTCTTTCTGCTTTTTCCAGGATTGAACAGGTTCTTTGCTAGGGAATGGCTGTCCTTGAAATCTCAAGGGTGTAGAATGTTGGCCTTTGAACTGCCATTGAATTATCTCAAAGACTCAGTCTATCTATCTGAGGACCTACCCAACACCATTCGAGAATGTTCCCTTGGATTGCTATGACAGTGCCCTCCAAATGATTCCATTTAGTAGAATTTATACCTTTGTCTACGCTAACAACAGCATGGGTGTTCTGACCAAGGCTTCCTGAGATCGTAATTAAGCACCCGCTTAGTCCAAACAACTCTTGTTTTATTTCAACGCTGGGAATTATCTTCATTCCCAGCCCATAATGAGTCCCATACAGTCCCTTCGAGATAAGCACCCACCTTTATCTCCTTTGAATTGCTGCCAACAACTAAAGTGCCAAATAAACTGCAAAAAGCCAAATGAACTCTAAAATCCACACAGAGCTTCAAGGTTTAATCCAAACAAAGCGAACAACTTTGCTTCCTTCAAAGGTTTCTCTACCTTTGCACTTCCTTTATACCTTATGGGAGGAGCAATCACCTCCAAGCCTTACTCCCAAGTTGCCCCTTCTTCATCTGCTCTTGCCTTCTAGCAGCTTTGCGCATACACGCACTAGGAACAGGGTCCCCTTGTTCCACTGCCTCGCTGCTGCCAGATTCTGGAGGCTCCGAAGTCAGCACGTAACTCCCAGATGGTCCTGGCCCCATCTCTGTATTGGATGCAGGACCCTTGTCTGAGTCCTCTCCAGACTCCTGGACTGGTCCCTGTTCTTCCCCACTATCCAATTCTGGTGCTGTCTGCACAAGCTGCTGGCAAACCACAACACTGGGTGTAGTGAGTAGCCAAATTCTTCCTGGATGTTAGATTTTCTCACATATAAAAAGAGAAAGGCACTTTGATCTCTTTCCAATAAACTGATTTTTCATTTCCAGGATCTGTTCTCTCCTTCACAGCATCAGTCATGCACGCATGACTGCAATCTGAAATCATGTTGCCAGGGATGGGTTTTACCATCTCATCCATATGATTAAATAATACTTAATCAGGAAACAGGAGATATAATTACTCTCCATGGTTACACCGAAGGCCGTATTAAATTAATGGAGGGATTCAGTACCTTTTGATAAAAGGCTTCAATATGATGTCTAGAGAAATTCCAAGAATGCCAGATTAAAGAGTTTAGAGTACACTTCATAAATAAAAGGAAAACAGAATAACAGAATAGGCTGAGTTCACCAAAGCAATGTAAAACAAAAAAATAAATAATACCTCCCAAACCTCGTGTCTTCTTAGAGAAGCTGAAGAGTTTTGGTTTTAAATTATTGTTTATTTGACATTCCATTTTCTGCAAACCAGCCATAGGAGGAATAAGAAATCCATATTGGAAAACAACTAATTATCCAATTAATCTAACTTAGAAATTAAAAAACTTTTCTCAAATAAACTTACAGTTCTGGACATCATTATTTTGGTTTAATTAAATATAGATTTATTGAATTCACTTATACCACTCAGATTAGAAATAGGCTTGTTAATAAGAGCAAAAGAACAACCCTTGCATTACCATTCACTATGATTAAATCTAAGCTCTTAATGCCACCAATTATACAAAGATTTCCATTTTAATATGACTGTTTAGAAATGGAATAAAAACAGCCTATCATAAGCTAATGTTTTAATTTAAAGAAAAGCAGTATGATCCTAGTAGCACAAAGTTACATGATAGATGGACTTTAAGGAAGAGGAAATGAATACAACAATCTTTCTTTCCCAAGGCTTCTGACAAACGTGAAAGAAAATGTGACCTTATAAATGTGCAGAGGCAAATTAAATTTGAGTGCAATTACCCTTAAAATATACTGCTACACCTTAGAACTGCCAAGGGTCCCTCCTAATATCCCCCAAACTGTAGTACAAATATAGCATGGTAACTGTTTTAATGCAGTTCATACAATACTGTAGTTGAGGCACTATGTTTAAGGAACAGTCTAGTAACAATTCTCCATTTACCCCAACATGATTTCTACCACAAAGCCAGCCTAATGTGCTTGATAATCAGTTGGGGCTGGGATCTGCTTCTGTTTGTTTTGCCTTGAGTTTGCAGGGAAGAATGGACATCTGGACTTCCAGAGAGGTGTCTATCTGTACAATTGCCTGATCTGCACTTTCTGAAGCACAAGTATGCTTTTGTACTCTTTGGTATTTCTACTTACTACAATTTATCCTTATAAACATTGAGCACTAAACTTGGGTATAGAAAACCAGATCTAGCCGCCTCTTCATAGAACTAGTCCTGTGCTCCACACTCAGTTTAAACCAAGACAAATCAGAACCAGTTTTTTAACTTCATGAAGAGACAACTTTCCTCTCCTTATATGTGCCACATGTCGAGAAAAAGAAACTCATTGGTGAAGGCTCTAGAACAGAGGTCTCATTCTCGCGGCCCGCGGGCCAATTGCAGCCCGCAGGATGATATCCTGTGGACCCCCGCCATGATATGAAAGTATAATATTAGTGCAGCCCACAGGGGAATGGATCTCTGAATGAAGTCCTGCCCACCGTTCCTCATTGTGGCTGACATTCGGTGCTAGGCTAAACTACACCGACTTCATGCACACTACACTTGTAACAACAGTGTGGCGGATGACGAACAGTCCGGTAGCAGTAGCCTTTTTTTGCGGTCATCATTCCGGTACTTTCTACCATCAACAAATGCCACAATCAAACGCAGAGAAAGGCGACTGCTACCAGGCTGTTTGTCATCTGCCGTACTGTTGTGATAAGTAGAAGCGGAAATGACATCATGCGGAAACGAAAACGATGTCATTTTTGTGGAATCCCTTATGTGGCCCAGCCTCACCCAGACTCTGCCTCCAGCGGCCCCCAGGTAAATTGAGTTTGAGACCCCTGCTCTAGAAAAAGCAGAACAGGATGAATTTTCCAAGGACTAAAGTGATCCCAGGAAAGCAACTGGAGCAAAGGGCAAAAAAATAAATACTGAGGGATTTCAGGAGAGAAGAAGCTAACCCTAATCCTAACCCTTAGATAATGGGTTGTCCCACTGACCAGAGCCAGTGAGTTATTGATCACCTGCCAGCAAGGGTTTTTTTGGAGATACATCTCTTGTTTCGTCTCACCTGGGCACAGGGTTCTGCCTAGAGTTTCCCTACTTCCAAGCAGATAAGAAAAAATGCAGAGGGGCAGCCCTTGGATTTCTTGCTTCTCCTCGTCAGCCTTTCTTCTCAGCTCAGCATAAGCCACACTTAGTTAAAAAAAAAACATCTTGCTGCCAATGACATGAAAAGGTGACTGAGCAGAAAAACAGTCCTTGACAGTCTCCACCAATCCAACTCTGATGACTTCTCCCACTTCTCCAATAGGTCCCTCCCTCCTCTAACCTGTAAATGGACACCTTTTGGACACAGGTTTAACAGGCATTCAAAAATGCATTCTCAAAAATAGTCCAGCTGAAAAAGTTATGTTTATGTTCCACTTTATTGTATGAAATAAAAGGAGAACTCTTAACATGAGGCAACTCACATTCCATATCAATGGATAATAAATAAATAAAAAAACAACCCCGTTTTCCCTGATCAGGGTATATACTACACATTTTTTTTTTCTTTAACTGATGGATTGGTTCCCAGCCCTTCTATTCTGCCAATTAGTCAAGATGGATAATAAAAAATTAAAGGCAAAACCAATATAATGTCAAACATGCAAATAAAATAGTGCAGAAAAATAGTTACTAAAATATTTAATCTTGTGAAATCTAGTAAAAGGGAATATCTTAACTCCTTTACTCCTAAATGAAAAATAGAGGACTGCATCTTTTTATCCTTCCAAATTAGTTTCGGACAAAATAATTGCCACAGCTTAGGTGGCACAGATTGGATGTGGTACAATAACACAGAACCACACTGATTTGTGTAAATCCTGGTTTAATCCTATGCCTATAGAAATATTCTATGTCCTGCTCTCTAATCACTAGCCATGTGTAATGAAGTTGCAATGAAGTGACATTATTTTTTCTATAGAATCCAACAAATGATTGTCTAATATCTCTATTCATTCATTTATCAATACATCCATTGCACTTGCTTTTACCATTTCTGTCAGGGTTTTTTGTTAATTCTTCTCACACACCTCTGAGAGCAGTCATATCATATAAATGTACACATATCTCAGCTACATATCAAAGTAAAGTTTATGTATTATATATTGGCTACGTACCACTACAGAGCTTAGACTTGGTCTGTAATTTGAAACTGAGTGAGAAGGAAAAAAATCTGAAGAGGAAGCACAGATTGTACTATCTCTAAATACAGAAGAAAGTCACATTTTTGAATGCTCCCTCAATAAATCAAATGTTTCTATCAATTGTAAATAAGACCATAAAACTCCAGGCTTTGTGGCGGGCAGTTCCATAGGACTTTTAGTAGTCAAGAATGGCAACTTCTTCCCAATATAAGTGAGGACTCTAGAAGCTGCCCTCAACATGCCCACAGCTATTTCATTCCCCGATGAAAACAAGTGACTGGCTTACTTTTGACACCTTTTAAGGGCTACAGAGTAAGATCCAAAGTCAAATGAATGGCCACATCAGTATGACTGAAACACACAAAACACTCAAAAAGTGAATGGCGCTTTAATCACATCCTTGGGCGGAGGTGGTGTATTCAGCAGGTTCTGACCAGTTCTGGAGAACCGGTAGCAGAAATTTTTTGTAGTTCGGAGAACCGGCAAATGCCACCCTGACTGGCCCCACCCCCATCTATTCTCTGCCTCCCGAGTCGCAGCTGATTGGCTGGGTCTTCTCTTGTTGCCCTGCACAGGAGAACAGAGGTGGAAAGCAGGTTAGTGGAGTGGGGAGGGAATGGGATGTTGCAGTAACCTTCCCCCAGAGTGGGGAGGGAATGGAGATTTTGCAGTGTCCTTCCTGCCACGCCCACCAAGCCACGCCCACAGAACCAGTAGTAAAAAAAAAATGAATCCCACCCCTGTCCTTGGGACCACCCTTTTGACTGTTTTGAGGATATCTAAATCCTGGAGGTGTGACTTCATTTGATTGACTACTACAGGACCTTACACCTTACAGCCTACAAGGCACAGTGATGTCTATATAGGACAGCAGGAATGTCTTCATTATTTTTCACTCTGCCTGCTCTTTGTCAGTGCAATTGCTAATCTCAGAGGCTTTCCTGCTTGCATGCTTGCTCTGTAACTGATAGGATGATAGCAAGGAGCTAGGCTTTGCTTATCCACCCATACGTTTCCTTCGTACATAAGTCTTTTGTCTATTAAAGATACAAAAAAGCTGCTTCCGGAGTCTTTGCTCAGATTTTCACTCTTCTGGAGCACAATCCAATAGCTTCCTCCAGCAAGAAGACCCTAATGCAAGGATTTTTTTTCCAGGAGGTGGAAACAATTTGGAGACCTCTTCCTCCTTCCAGAGGGACAGAACTGAACCATCCATCCATCTTTCCAAATCATGAGATTGTGAGATTAATGACACTGTTTTATTCTGTTTCTGTTCTTGCTGCTTTTCCTTTGTTTATGTTTGAATATTATATGATTGCAAAACAAATTAAAAATTCATGACACAAAAGAGGTACCCTAATGATATGCATCATTTTGAATAAGCAAGTGTCAAAGGCATAATTTGTTCATAACATAAGTGATATGATTGACTGTTTGGCTAAATATAGAAATTAGCTCCAGGTAAGACATCTGTCCCTAGTTATTAACAGGAAAAGAAATGCAGAGCTCCATGGCTACAAACAGGAACAAACAACTTTCAGATGCAGGCAGGCATTCTAAATAAAGGATGTTCTGTGAGCCATGATCTCTCATCAATATTTCTGTACATTATAACATAGAGGGGAGTACGTAGCTAGTAATTATGATTATGGAACATTTAATTCCCATCGATACAGATATCCACGAACATGACATATTTTGTATTGAATGCATCATCTCCATCCACCAAATTGTTCTTTTAATTGTGCACAGTAAAGAAGGGATCACCTGATATCCTATTTTCCTTTCTTATTCCAGTATTGCTATGTACATAGAAGGCTTAAGGTTAGAATAACAAAAGCTACTTCCTTTTAGTCTGTCAATGCTGATTGATTGATTGATATCAATCATGTAAACTGCTGGTATTAACTCTTCTGCCTTTCTGTCTTTTGCTGGTGTTCATTTCTCTTTCTCCCTGCCTTTTGTCCTGTTTTGCCAGTTCTGTTCTTGGCGTTTGCTGATGTTCAATAAATAAACTTCAAACTTTATTTTTGATAGCTGAAAGTAGATGGATGTACCTGCTTTGATCAGGATGTAAGAACTGACTCAAAGTCTGCTGGGTGCAAACTAAACTGGAAATTACACATAGCAACTTTTAAACATTTGGACCCAGAGGAGTAGGGAAGAACAGATTCCAGGTCTGCCTACGAAAAATGGAAATTGACGACTAGATGTACCCTTGTTATTTCACAACTACTGGCTCTTTTGGATTGGAATTTAGTCCCTTAAATGTTATGATTAGCTCTAAGATGAAAGCTTTCATGACATGACTTCTAATTTAATTGATTAACTAGGAGTAACCCTTATGCAATATATATATAGGTTGTTTGTGTGTGAGAGAGAGGGGGTAGGGGAGAGAGGGAGAGGGAGAGATTCAGTGATGCTTCTTATAGGAACATGCCACTTTAGATCTGATTCTTCACAGGCCTTACCAGATTCTTCATACAAATCTACGCCTGTAATCCCCACAAAGCCAGCTGTCCTAGAGGAAGCCTCTTTTGTCCAAACAGATGTGTGTGCATGCAAGTCCTCAGGAGGCCATCAAGCGGCAACAGTGACTCTTAGAGCAACTGTGGAGCTTCGCACTTTTGAAGAACAATCCCAGAGGGGCACTTCTGTGAGAGGTGCAGCAGTCTAATATACAGCAAGAGAAGTAAAGGGATTTTGTAGATGATTATGTAAATTGCAATTACCAGTGGGATCCTAATTTGTTAATGGGATTTTCTGTGAATGGGTGGGGGGGGGGGAATATTACTGTGGTCCAGTGTGTGGTGAATTATACTGTGTCACACACAATTATCATCCCTTTTTATAGACTATAATAACCACCTTGTTATTCAGCTGCAGAAATTACTAAGTGTGAATTAACAGCTATTGAAGTTACTATGGAATATTGGCTGAAAGCAGAAATTGCTACTGTGACCTAATGTCACTATAGGGAATTTAAGAGATAGTTACACAACACGATTATCCATGCATTCCGTTTCAGTCATAATATTCAGAGGAAATGTGTTCTCATTGCCAAAAGCCACACTGAAAGCAGTATTATCTCAATGAGTTCAAGGTGACAAAAATGTTTAGATTTGGGGGGGGTATAAGAGCACCAACATGGCTACCGTCCCTGTCCTACTGTTTCTTTTTATTTTTCTTATATGTATCCATTTCATGTATTAATAATTATGTTTATACTTATCGAATAGAACAGAACAGAATAGAATAGAATAGAATAGGAATAGAATGCCTTTATTGTCATTGCATTCTACAAATACAATGAAATTTGAAAGCTGCTCCAACACAGTGTCCCAAACACCACATCACAATCACACTACAGAGTATTTAAAAATTAAAATAATTAAAATAATAATTAAAAACCTAGTTTAAAACCTATCTAAAACATAGATGGATAGTTAGATAGTTTAAAAATGCCACTATATAGATAGGGCTAAATCACATATGCATTGTTTGATTCAAGACAATTATTGCCTTGGAAAAGAAACTGTTTCTCAGTCTATTAGTCCTCATTTTAAGACACCTATAATACCTCCCTGAAGGTAACAGTTTGAAATATGAATGTCCAGGATGAGAACAGTCTGTGGAGATTTTTAGTGCTCTAGAGAGGAGTCTGGTCTTTGCAATCTCTTCCAAAGAAGAAAGAGAGCAACCGATGATTTTTTGTGCTGTGTTTATAACTCTCTGGAGCATCTTCTTATCCACTACAGAGCATCCAGCATACCACACCGTTACACAGTATGCCAAAATGCTCTCGATGGTAGAACGGTAAAAAGTAACCAGCAACTTCTCACCCAGACCACTCTTTTTCAGCAGCCTCAGAAAGTGCAGGCGCTGTTGGGCCTTCTTTGCAGTGGCCATAGTGTGGACCGACCAAGTAAGGTTGTCAGAAATATGAGTTCCTAGAAATTTAAAACTATGAACTCTTTCCACACAGTCTCCATTGATATATAGTGGGAGAGGCTCTGCTTTGCATCTTCTGTAGACTATAATCAATTCTTTGGTCTTTTTGATGTTCAGGTGAGGTTATGACTCTTGCAGAGGAAAAAAAATATATGCTGATGAACAAAAGAAGCTCTTTATCAGACAAATCAGCAACTGGTATTGCTGCCCCTCCCCCTCCCTCAGACTAGTGTGCTCCAACCTAATCAGGTCTGTTTGCAAACTGAATTTAATTTGCCCCATAAAGACTGCTGGTTGGGCAGAAGAGGAATAATTAAGTCTCTAGGTAGCCTGTTAAGATGTAATCAACAAGCTATTGATTTGAGAACAATAGTTTATAATCCGAGCCTCCCACTTCAGAAAAAAAGATTCTCCTTACTTACAGGAAACAATTTATCTTAACAATGCTGCTGTATATAAAAATTGTTTGTGACCCACTTCTTTATTATTCCCAAAAGAGTTTTTAGACATCAATTTTTATAGCTTCTCCTCAAAGACAGAGTAAATAAGGAGACACATGTGTTCCACTGGAGAGCAACAGATATGGCTGAAAAGCCTTACTCAACCTTAGTGCCTCAAGCATTCAAGCATCTTCCCCATATGCTGTGTGAGTTAAGCCGGAAGGCTGCAAAGAATGGAACATACAGTTCACACTCTAAAACTACTGTACTAGGAAGGTTTGTATGCAAAGAGAGAGGCTGCCATCTGCCTCAACAAGTCAAGCCTAACTATAAGGAAGTTTTGGGGAACAGGCAGAAGCTCTAAATGCCAATCACTTGAAACATCCAAAAGTTCAGGATACTGCCACCCATTCCACTTACCACCTATAGAGTTGGCATAGACAATAGCTTGAGTAATTGCCCAAAGGTACAAGAAACAATCTCTCTTCTCACAAGAAGGACATAATCAATTTTCAAGGAATCCTCTAATCTCACTGAATTACCTGCTGACTCTTAAATCACCCAGACTTGTGTCCGTTTTATGGAATAATCCAAGTTTTCTTGTATTAAAAATTATCATATTTTCAAGAATTTTGATTTAACCTTTTCTGCAGAAGACTTGGGCCATGGAATTAGAAGATTACCCCATCAATTGATGATTGGCATCTGAGATCAAGACAAGTAGATATTCTTAAAGATAGGACAACAATTATAATTAGTGTGGGATTGGAAACAAATTGCTTATCTCTTCCACCCTTGGAATTCTTAGTATTAAATTCCTTCCTATATTTCAAAGAGATGGAAATTATTATATATAATAACCATCCTCCTACACTTGGAATACAGGTCCTCTGTATCTCTGTAGAAAGTGATTCAATAATTATCTGGCTTCTGTACTGAATCCCATCCAGCAGCCTCAGTTTTAAGAGACTCACATTTGGGAAGTGATGACTTCATAGTCAGAGGTGGTCTTAAGCAGGTTCTGACCAGTTCTGGAGAACCGGTAGTGGAAATTTTGAATAGTTCGGAGAATCGGCAAATTCCACCTTTGACTGGAGATTTTATAGTCTGCTTCCCCTGCCACGGCCACCAAGCCATCCCCACAGAACCGGTGGTAAAAAAACTGAATCCTATCACTGTTTTTATAGTAATTCTAACAACAGCATTCAGTAAAGTGTTAGCCAGGCCAGTTGAATTGTTCCTTCCCCGGTTGCATAATTATAATTATATACATTAGAATAATAAGAACACAACAAGTATCACCAAACAACTAAAATCTCTACCCACTATGAAAATCTTCATTGGTTTCCTGACTCTGTAATGGCCCCCATCTAAGATGCATAGAGATGTTTGAACAGCTTAATTAAATTTTATCTGGGACAGAAAAAAGATACAAATGGGTCAATGAAGCCCATAACTTGGCTATGTTGTTTGACCATGAATGCTTATATTTTTTTTTAAAAAAATGCTTTCCTAGTTTATAAACTTAGCAGCCTGAACTGCTATTATTTTCTTTTTAAATTGTCCTTTCCTGGGTTTTTTTTTCTTGTTATTCCTCTCTTTTTCATTTGCTTTTTCTTATTTAATTTGTATTAGTTTTTATTATATACACATAGAACTTCATATCAATTGATAGATGGATTATTTTTTGCTCTATTATTTATATACAAATCAAACCGCCATTGCAGCCTTTGAGCCAGGAAGAAACCACTTCTTAGAAGTCATGTTCCTTCCTTCCCAGAAGGGTTCCTCTGGGTCAGAATAGACAGAGAGAGAAAGAGAGAGAGAGATAGGGAGGGAGGGAGGGAGAGAGAGAGAGAGATTTTACATATTACTGAATTTTCAGATTTAAATTAATCTTAGTTTATTTTGAATAACAGCAAAGGTGTAACAAAAACTTTCACACCTGACTGCAATAAGAGAGGAGCTTATAGAGCACATGGTTCATCTTCGATGATTTATTTTTCTTTTTTTGTTTTTCAGTCTTGCTGAAAAACAAAAGTGCTACATCACCATATACTTTCAATTTGATGGTCTACAAACAATTCAAAGGGGTTCCAGTGGGATACTCTTTCTCAGGGGGAAAGTAGTAATGTAATGACTTGTAGCTATAGTCCTCCATTAGTAATACATCACAAAATAGACATCTGTAATACAGATGACATCCTTTTCAGAAATCACAAAAGAACAGTTTGAAAGAACAAATAACCACAGAGTTGGGTAAAATAAAGTTCACCCAAGAAGGAGAGAGTTACCTCAAACTACCTTTCTTAGACATCCTTAGCAGAGAAAATAATAACAAATATAAAACAAACTTAAGTTATCAGGAAAGCAACCCACATAGCAAAAGCCCTTAACTACAGCACTAGCAGCACCACATCATAGAAAAAGAATTACATAAAAATCATAGTCGGAGAAACCACAATGCACTGAATCACACCAGCAATTTTACAAAGTGGAAATAAACTGCCAATAAGATATCCTTCAGTACATGCAAATTCATCAAAACCTGCATGTCTATCTCAGTGAATATAACACAAATATCACAATCTAAAAAAAGAATAGTGTTGTGGTTCACCGGCAGCAGGTGCAGACGGCTGAGGTCTCTCACAGGGAGGACTCGGACGAGGGGCCTACTCTACTCTACTCTACTCTACTCTACTCTACTCTACTCTACTCTACTCTATTCTATTCTATTCTATTCTATTCTATTCTATTCTAACTTTAAACTGGGAAACAACAGAAATTTTAGATCAGACAAATAATACTAGCACTCTAGAATAAGGCTGTCAAACTCCTGGCCCACAGGCCAGATGTGTCACGCACTGGCCATGCCCACGTCTGGTTTAGCAAAGGGGAAAAAAGTCCTGACAGGTCATCTAACAACATGAGTTTGACACCCTTGCTCTACAAGATTGGCATTCCAAGCAAGTTATGATCAAGGGAGATAGATTTAAATCCCATTTGTGGTCTTATGAAAACATATAATTAAAAGCTACATTCGATGAAAATTACTCACTGAACTTTCCTGACCAAACAATGGTTCATAACGAACATCACACACACACACACACACACACACACACACACACACACACACCAGAGAGAGAAAGAGAGAGAGAGAGAGAGAGAACACACACAACTGATGCCAATTAACAGACTGCACTTGTCCAATTCCATATAGATGGTGTTTAGTAATGAAATATTTGCAATCCGACATAGTCTTGTATCTGTCTTACAACTATAATTCTTACATCTTATCATTTTAATGGAGTCAATGTTCCTAAACCCAATTATTTATCATGAATATTTATTTAATCATATATTTTGTATATTCTGTGATCACAAGAAATCTGAATTTATATTTTTGACTGTAATATCTTCTCCCTGAATGTAGTAAATGAATATTGTCATTTTACTGACATTTTTTTAGATGAACTTTAATAAGCGAATCTTGATGCACTTAAAGGCTGTCAAATATTTTAATGGGGAGCAATAAAAACTAGAGAGCTACTTTCATAACATGTTAACATATCTTTTAGAAAGTTTTTGAAGTAATTTTATTCAATAGGCACAAACACAGAGAGAGAAAAGTAGCAGTCACAAGTCTAAATTGTCATAAATTTTACTAAGAAATGGTGGCTGATATTTGTTGCTTGTACCATGGAATTTGCCTGCATATTTGTTCAGATGTGGACACCTGTCTGCATTAAGAACAGTTCTCTTTAAGGAGTATGCAGTCATTTGTTTGATACTAATTGGAAAGAGAGGGGAAATGGAAAAACTCTGAATAAATGAAATGCATGAAAGAAATTCTTTCAGTGAGTAGCAGAATGGCTATAAACATGTATACAGAGCAAATGAGTAATTGAAAAAAATAGCCAAAGGCTTTGTGTTCTTATAACAAGAGAGTCATCTATTCTATACATACAAGGATTTTTTGTTGTTTCCTAAAACATGTAGGAAAATGGTTTTACATATTAAAGGAAAAGGTGAAAAAAAGGAATTAAAGAATATTAGCTAAGGAAACAGAAAAATATAAAATTACTTTTAAATCTCCAACATGTAGACATTTCTGCACTGTGATTTCTTTGCCTAATTTGTAGGAGCATAGAACATTCATTCTGAATGATGAAATTTCGGATATCAAAAATTAATGACAATTATTTCTTCAAACTCTGTAGCTTAATAGAGGCCACCGCCCTCAGTTATTTTTTAGTGACTCCCAAGCCAGAATTATTCCTTTATAACAATGTTATCCAATGTTTATTGATCTCTTCTGAAAATACATCTGGAGTGTAGCTCACTTTCAGGACCTGTGATTGACAATCATATACCCTAGAAATATAAGTCAATAAAGGCCTATGACTTACAGACTTACAGAATAAATCTTTTCCAGTTCTATTCATGTCTTCTCCAGTTCACGACTTCTCCAATTTTATAATTGTCCAATTCAAATATTTTCTAGTTCTATGATTGGATATTGTCTCTCAAACATTTCCAATCAAATTTAAATGGGTTCATCAACAGTCCCATCTTTTGGTATGACGCTCCTCCTTTGACTATTTGATGAAGCTGATCATCAAATATGGCTGATATAGTCTCAAGGCCATCTGACTTCTCTCTATTTCCAACAGATCCCATTTTTCAACCTTTGGATTTCAAATCAAAATCAAATACTTTATTAGAGTTTGTGAAGATTGCAAGGAAACATTAATTATTA
Source organism: Pseudonaja textilis (assembly GCF_049901715.1). Lineage (NCBI taxonomy): Eukaryota > Metazoa > Chordata > Lepidosauria > Squamata > Elapidae > Pseudonaja > Pseudonaja textilis. The sequence continues at coordinate 676,059 of NC_141993.1, read as the reverse complement.
AGTAAATATAAAAGCATGTTGCTGTATGCCTATCTATCAGAGCATTAGAATCCAGTATATTGAAATATCAAGATAATTAAAAATTGATAAAACACAGAAGTGTGCACTATAATAATAAAATTGCACCTGGAACACTCTGAGCATAATTGGTGATGTTTACTCAATATCTACTTAGTGGTTTATTATCATCATCATTTCGGACTATATAAGAGGAGGGGGAAAAGAGAAGGAAAAAAAATTCCAGATTGAATCTTAATTAATTGTTTCCTAGTTTTAATTGTTTTTAAATTTTAATAACTGACCTGTAGGTGATGCCCCAGTTTCAGTTCCAACTGCCTTTGACCAATGCACATTTAATACTTTACACAGAGTTCAGAATATTTAGGAAAGTCTTGAAATGAGCCACACAGAATAGGAAATTGTGACTTTTTGTTTATTGGACTCTGAAGTCATTGAAATTTGCTAAATGAATAAGGTCCTTAGCTCAGGATAAGAAAGAAACTACTGTTGCTACTTTTAGAGAACACTACCATACACAGATGAACACAGAGTATAATTCTGAGACAGTTTTTGTTGATTTGTCATACTTTTCAGTTTTTAATGCTCAGATCTTTCGAAACGATTTCAAACCACAGTCATCCTTCCTACTGCTGTGTTCAGGAACCTGGGAACAAGCAGCCAATAATGTCAGATAACCATTTCATGCAGGGGTGGGATTCCACCGGTATAACAACCGGTTCTGTGATCACACACTTGTTAAAGGAAACAAAAGAAATTTAATAAATATATATGGAGACTGTTGGTGGACAATGAGGAACCTATGAGAAAAAAAGAACAGAGAACTCAAGAAAGAAAAGAGATGTTTTCCTAAAAATTATAGTAGGAAGCACTTAAACTCAGAGTTTGAGAAAGACATAAAGAACTGTGGATGCAAAGGACTTTACTTGACCCAGAGACAAATAGATCCTCAGTGGGGAAAAAATGCAGAAGCCTGAAGGCAATAGCTAAGAAAAGAAGAAAGAAATAAAATTGTTTGCCTAAAGGCAGCTTAAGGAGATAAAGAGAATGAGAGATAACTCTTTAAAGAAAAGAAAAGACAGGACTTCTGGTGAAAAAGAGTTAAAAGGGGGAAAACACAAGGTTTTTCTTCCATGCACCCAAACCAGCCAGCATACCATGAACTACTAGGGGGATGCAAAAGAACTTTAATTACTTGGTATACTGGCCGCAATGGAAAAGAGGTTGATATGTTTCATCAGTAGGATATGTTTGGTATGTATTGGCCAGGGAGGATTGGCAGCAAGATGTAGATGAGCATAGAGGATGCAAAGATGCCAGGCTGAAGGAAGAAGAACAAACTGGTTCTTCAAAGAAAAAAGTTGAGGAGAAAGTGAAGTGAGTTGCTACCCAAGACTTCTGCAAAAGCATCTGTGGTGAGATTTGCATGGTTTCAAAATGTACCATGCTTTAAGGAAGCTATTTAGACTGTTGAATGGACGAAAGTTAATTTGATTGATGTGTTTGACGTCTCAGCAAACTGAAATTCAGTCTCACTGTGATTTAAGGCTCACTGTGGTTTAAGATACCTTTGTTCCTGTGTATTATATATTGCTCCCTGCATATTTTTACGGTTGTTGGTTTCCAAATACACATAGGACACTAAAGCAATTTTGTCTGTTCACAACTAGAGGTGGGTTTTGTTTTTGTTTTTTTGTCTTCAAAGGAAAGGGGAGGAATTGTCCCTTAGAGCTCTCCTTTTTGGAGAATTGGCAGAAGGCCTCCTTAAATTGCATTGGATAAAAGTTGACAGGATCCTGCTGCCAAAACCCTAAGGAATCAGCTATTTTGTTAAACAACTACAGATAATCTACTTTACCAATAAAGGTGCATTATCCCAATTTGTTTTCTAGTTGTGCTTTGTATGAGTGCGCTATCTTTTGCTAATTATATGAAAGAAATGTGGTATCTGGCTCAACAGCAGTAAATATGAAGGGGATCTAGGAGTCCTAATGAACCACCACTTATATGTAAGTCAGTGTTGTGGCCTGTCAGCTGCCAGCAGAGCTAGCAGCAGAGTCAGATGAGGAGGAGGAGGAGGAGCAGGGGGAACCTGGGCCAGCTTCGGAGCCTTTGGAAGGCTCCGATGAGGAAGCAGGATCAGAGGAAGATGCTGAGCTGGGACCTTCCATCCTCCCCCAGATGGAGAGGCAGCTGTCTTCAGGGCCTGAGCTGAGTGAGGGGGAGGAACAGATGGGGCCCATCCCAGATGCATGTAGGCGTAGAGAGGAAAAGAGAGGAGAGCAAAGGAAAGCAATAAACCGGTTCTCAGGAAAAAGCAGACATAGATGCTAGCCAGCCCCTCCCTGGCTGGGAAATAAATAGTAGGGGTTTGGTATATCAATCACATTAGATTCCTTTGCCAGAACCAGGTTCATTGAGACTAATTGTTCTGTCTTTGAGGTGCCAACGGAATCTCCCTGCTGGGAAATAATAGAGAGTGAATTTGCCTCAGCCAATGTGAACAGGGACTGTTTCTGCTCAGCTAATCCTTGAAAGGACTTTTTATCTTGAGTTCTCATGTAAACAGACTGTTTCATGCCCTGTTTTAGAAGGGGAAAAGACTTTCATTTGGGACTGCTTACTTTTGGTTTTGTTGATCCTGCGTGAACAAAGACTGTTCCTGCCCTGACTTAAATTTTTTAAAAAGTTTGTGTTACTCGTGAGTAATCTCATTGATTGCGAAGGCTGGATCAGAACAGCCGTCATTGTACTACAGCTGCCAAAAGTCTAATGCAGTCCTAGGCTGCATTCAACAGAGGGATAGTATCAAGACCACATGAAGTGTTAGTACTGCTTTATATTGCACCGGTAAGACCACACTTGGAATACTGCATCCATTTTTGACCACCAAGATACAAAATATATGTTCAGACCAGGGGTGGGATTCTATTTGGTCAGACCGGTTCTATAGAAATGGTTGTTACAATTCTGTGCAGTTCGACGAACCAGCAAATCACACCACTGGCTGGCCCCTCCCCTTCCTGTCCCACCCACTCACTCCTTACCTGGCATGTGTGCCATTCAACTTGCCTGCATTGTGCCTTGACCTAATTTTTGGTACGTTGCTATTTTTCCTTTTTTTTCCCCGACCATCAGCTGTTCCAACCATCAGCTGTGCCAGGAGATTTAGATTAGATAAAAAACAGGAAATTGTTGAAAATCCTGCTTTCTAGCTAATCTAAAAGCAGAGTTAACCTTCCTTAGGACTGAAGCTTCTATTTTTCAGTCCAAACTCAGAAAGCAGATCGCAGAGTGGTAGATCTCTGAGTGAATCTGTGATTCACCCTCAATCTGCCTGCCCATTTTGCCTGATTTTGGGTAAAAGTTGCTCTTTTTTCATAAAAAAATCAACATTTACATAAATATTTACAATATTTACATTCAAGCCACACCCAGCCAGTCATGTGACTACCAAGCCACACCCAATCATCAAGCCACGCCCAGCCAGTCACATGACCAAGCCACACTGACAAATTAGGCCATGCCCACAGAACCGGTTGTTAAGAAATTTGAATCCCGCCCCTGGTTCAGACTCAAGAAAAAATGCAGAGGAGAGAAGCAAAGATGACTAGGGGACTGGAGACTAAAATATACAATGAACAGTTGAGGATCTAAAATTGTCTAATCTAAGGACATGGGTGACAAGATAGCAATCTTCCAATATTTGAGGGTTATCACAAAGATGAGGAGATCGTCGTATTCTCCAAAGCATCTGAGGGCCAGACAAGAAGTAATGGATGGAAATTTATCAAAGAGAGAACTAGACCTAAGCAGAAATTCTCTGACAGTGAGAACAATTACAGATAGTCCTCAACTTACGACCACAATAGAGCCCAAAATGTATGTTGCTAAGTGAGAAATTTGTTAAGTGAGCTTTGCCCCATTTTACAATGTTTCTTGCCACATTTGTTAAGTAAACCACTGCAGTTGTTAAGTTAGTAACATAGTTGTTAAGTGAATCTGGTTTCCCTGTTGACTTTTTTGTCAGAAGGTTGTAAAAAGGGATCATGTTACCACAGGATGCTTCAACCATCATAAATATGAATCAGTTGAATTTTGATTACATGACCATGGGGATGCTGCAGCAGTCTTAAGTGTGAAAAATGGTCTTAAGTTACTTTTTTCAGTGCTGTTGTAACTTCAAACGGTCACTGAATGAACCGTCAAGGACTACCTGTATTCAGTGGAACAGCTTGTCTTCGGAAGTTGTGGGTGCTCCATCACTGGAGGTTTTTAAGAAGAGATTGGACAACCTTTTATTGGAATAATATAGGATTTCTCCTCCTCAAGCAGGGGATTGGGCTAGAAGACCACTAAGATCTTTGCATCAAAACCTTTACTAGACCAATACAGCTCTGCTGTCTGGAATCCACACTGTATATCAGATATTAATACAACTGAGCGAGTCCAGGAGTATTTTACCAGAAGACTACTACATTCCTCTGTTTGCAACAGAATACTCTACACCACCAGACTTGAGATTCTAGGCTTAGACAACCTTGAACTACACCGGCTAAGATAGGATTTAAGCATAGTGCATAAAATATCTTACCAGCTAATGAATATTTCAGCTTTAACCACAACAACACAAGAGCACACGACAGATATAAACTAAATGTAAACCACTCCAAACTCGATTGCAGGAACTACGATTTCAGCAACAGAGTGGTCAATGCCTGGAACTCACTACCTGATTCTGTTGTCACCTGCTCAAATCCCCACTCCTTTACCCTCAAACTAACCTCTATTGACTTCACCCCATTCCTATGAGGTCTGTAAGGGGCGTGCATAAGCACACAATCATGTCTACCATCCCTGTCCTATTATCCCCAATTATTAGTTCCTATTTCTTGTATTTAAACTTATGTTTATTCTTATTTCTATTGTATTGTAAGCTTTTGACCAAATAAATAAATAAATAAATATAAATAAATAAATAAATAAAGATCCCCTCTAGGTTGACAGTAATACTATTACAGTTACTGTTATCTTCTGGTTCCGTGAACAAATAATGCTTCAGGAACTGTGCATCAGCAAAGAAATAGCATTAAAGCATTTTTCCTGCTTTTTCAAAATGTCATTATCATTTTAACAACACTAATCTCAATTTAATGATATGTACCTTTAATTAATACCCTTATTGGATGGCTGGAAATGGCACTTAAGAAAATGTTGACATTGTTAGAGAAATAACATCTGCTTTGCCAGGTTGAAGGCAGATGGCGAGCTCATTGACTCCTTCTTTTACCCAATTTCTGTGTCCTTGTTCAATGCTCAGTGTTTGTAGAAAATACTGTTAAGTAGGAAAGGCAGTGGCTCTCTGTATGTAACACATACTCCATGTGTTAATAGATTCAAGATGGACAGAACCAGTAAACATTTCAATTACTTGATGAATAAGATTTACAGTTTTTAAGGGGATCATTTAGAGAGAAAAAATCCAAGTCTATACCAGACATCTGTGGAGAGAAAGCAAATAATATATAGAGAAAAATTGAAGGGTTTTCAACTGCAATCCATTGTACAATAAATTGGTGTTTTAAAAGACTCAATACTTCTCTAGTCTCAAAATTAGCCTTAGAAGCAGAGTTTTCTCTGTGGCTTTGCTTAATGAGAGTAAACAGAACAAACCAATTATTACCCATGCAAAACCTGTTACAGATTAATCCATGAAAAATAGACAATACTAATATGCATTTTTAACACGGGTTTTCATGTATTATTCAATTCTGTAATTCTATCATGTGAATAAGCTACAAGCTGGAAAGTAGCATTTATATTATCCCTTTAACATACAAGTAGTTTGTGTACAGCTTTTCTTACTGTATTTTTAGCAACTCATTATATATATTTATGCTTTTAAAAATATAACACTAACATGAAGTTTCATTTTTTTCAAGGTACAAACTAATTGTTGTCTTCAGTCATTTCCAAAGACAAGATTTATTTTCCAGGATGCATATTTCCAAATATATCCCCTTTTGAAGTATATTTTTATGCAGAAAATTTTGTTTCCTGTTGCCCACTTTCTCCTCCAGCTGGTGTCAATATATGTAAGTATCAGAGATGGGTATGGGTTTAAAAAACGGGTATGGATTAAAAAAAAGTCAAGATGCCAGCTGTGATGGTGTGATTGAAGCTCTGCTTGATTTTTATGTGTGTGAGAAATGAAGGCTATTGTGTAGTGGGCTTCAGTAGGCAAGAAGCAGACCAGCATAGATACAACAGCATTTATTGGCTCAAAACTGGCACTGAGGAACAGCAGGCAAATGCCTGTAATTTATGGACCCACAAGGCCTTAACCAATCATAATACTTTAAAAAAAACCGCCCAAATATGAATGTTCTAAATTTCCCACCAAAACAGTTGGAGTTAAGAGTTAGGGTCATCTAAAGGTTAGTTTCACTTTTAGCAGGGCTTAACACAACTATATATATTCAATACATAACAAAGGCCACAGAAGAGAAGCTGATGTGAAGGACTAGAGTGAAACAGCAGCTTCCCAGAAAGGAGGCAGCACAGCCTGGAGATGGACAGGAGGCAGAAAAAGAGAATTTGGATAGCCAATCCACGGCTATTTCCAGAGGTGGAATTCAGCAGGTTCTGACCAGTTCTGGAGAATCGATAGTGGAAATTTTGAGTAGTTCAGAGAACCAGCAAGTACCACCTCTGACTGGAGATTTTACAGTATCCTTCCCCTGCCATGCCCACCAAACCACACCCACAGAACTGGTAATAAAAAAAAAATTGAATCCCACCACTGGCTATTTCTCAAGGTATATCCATTAGGCTGAGGGTAATAAGGGTTTAGTCTGGCAAGATTCTGTCTGTTATGTGTTAGCAAACAAAGAACTAAACTTTGGCTGAACTGTTCCATATGAATCTGACAATGTGTGTCATGTGTACCATTCTGGCTGCCATCTTGCCTTTTTTAAATCTAACCCTGCAACCACTCTGGTAAGTATTAAAATGAATGGTAGGTATCTAGAAAAGATAAGAATTTCTATATATGAGTAAATATATGAGTGACCTACAAGGACAATCATAAATCATCCAAGATAAATTTTTAGTTTTCAAAAACCAAACGGGGAGGGAATAGCATGCAAATTGATAATAAAATGGCACTAAGTAAGTGTAAAGTTACATTTGGATTATAGTAAATCTGCTCAATGAAAAAGTTCCAACTATCTCACACATGCTTTCAGCATTTTACACATTTATTGGCTACTATACAACTTTTTAATGTGTTTTTTTTGAACAATAAATAATAGTTCTATTCAGACAGAGGTTATCTTTGTCAAGTTGCTTTTATAATCTAAAAAGGCAAGTATGCTTCTGAAAAGTATTGTGATTAATATTTTTAATTGTCATATAATATTAGATTAGTGTTAAAATATAATTATAGCATATATAGCTCACCTGCATTGAGGCAGGAGTATGTTAAGAAAAATATTACTATGGAGAAATATGTCTCTTTAGTTTACTTTATTGTCATTGCACTTTGTACAACAAAATTAAATACCATCTTCAGTGTACATTATGACTATGAAAATAAACACAAACCCACATCCTTCACATTCTATACAGTAGAATTCAATAGAGTTATTGCCCTGGGATAGAAGCTCTTTTTCAACCTATTTGTGCTTGTTTTTATTATCCTGTACCATCTGCCAGATGGTAATAGTTCAAAAAAAGGGTGCCCAGGATGAGTTGGATCTTTGAGAATGTTTTAAATTTTCTTAAGGCAGTGGGAGCTATAAAGCCCTTCCAAAGAGGGGAGAGGGCAACCAATGATCTTCTGGGCAATGATGTTAACCCTCTGAAGTGCAGTCCTATCTGCCACTGTGCAATTGGCAAACCATACTGAGGTGTAGTATGTTAAAATGTTCTCTATGGTGCGGCGGTAGAAGGTCACTAGCAGTTTTTCATTCAGTTATTGTTTTCTGAGAGTCTCAGGTAGTATAATCTTTGCTGGGCCCTTTTGACCAGGGCTGCAATGTGGGCACCCCAGGTCAGGTCCTCTTTTAGGGTAACACTCAGAAACTTAAAACTGGCCACTTGCTCCACTTGGTCTCCATAGATAAGCAAGGGCTGGATGTCTGATCTGTTCCTTCTATAAGCTTGGTCTTATTGGTGTTGAAGACCAAGTTATTGTCTCCACACCACGAAAGCAACCAATACACCTCATCTCAGTAGGCAGACTTACCACCACCTCCGGAGATGAGCCCCACCACCGTTGTATCATCTGCAAATTTAGTAATAATATTACTAGCCTGAGTGGGAATGCAGTCATGCACAGTCATGTATTTTCAAACAATATGCCACCTGGATGTCTTAAAATTGTAGTGGAAGTGAAAGTCCTAGGTCAAAGATACCTGCTTAGACACAGGTGGTGTCCAACTGGCAAGTTTAATTAGGAATCAATTAAATGTCCATTACATACCTTTTCAAATATGTGTCCCCTGCAGGATGTTCTCTGCCCTGCACAGGCGCAGGTTGTTGGGGATGGGCCTGTGTTGTCTCCATCTCAAACTGAAGTGCAAATGGTTCCTGTAGTTTGTAATCAATTTGAGATCCCCATCAGCCTACACCTGCATTCAACAGTGAAGGGACACAGGGCAGAAAACAACCTGCAGAAAACACAGCTCCGCAACACAGTCCCTTTCAGCAGTTCCAAGAAGGCTCCACACCTTGTTGCACTACTCAGGTGACCCTGAGAACACAGACAAACTTCCAAGTGGCCTCAATGACTCTCTAAAAGATTGCAAATGGCCAGCTGTCTGCAAAGAATATAAATCCTTCCATTCCCCACCATCCAGTCAGGGCTGAAGAAGCTTCTTGGATGAGAAGTGAAACATCTTCAAAGAAAAACAAGGAAGTCCTGTTGCCTCTTGAAAAAGCAGCTTTGGGACAACCATGACCTGGATGACTGAGAATTTCCATCGACAAAATATAATGAAAGAAAATGTAGGACAAAATCAAGAACAAGAGACACACACTGAAATCAAACGAACAATGTGAGATTCACAAACTAGGCACTCTGTTCACTACAGAAGGTGAATGGGGACATAAACAGGCTATCAGAAGCAGCCTATAACAAACCTTTCCCCATTAGTTTGCAATAAAGCAATAAAATATCCTTAAACAATATATTTGGGACACTGGTTTTTTAATTGATATAAATCTCAACTTGCACCAATTGACGTATTTTCCAACTGAAATATACCAGCTTCCTGTCATTTATCTATCACCACCATGAAATTCCGTAGGGCTTTCACTCTGGCCAGGCCGGATGCATTAACTTCTGTCTTCTTACTAGGACAAATTCCCCATCATCAACATACAGTATATGTCCTTGTAGGCATAAATCAATGGGGATTTTGAACCACATATTTCCACACTAATATCTCTATGGTGGTTTGTAACCAGTTATATCCTCCACAACCATGTTTGAACAAACAGCCTTCCCATCAATCATTGCATGAGATTATTCACAGGCCAAGACACGAAACAGTGAAGTTCTCATGCCTTAAAATATGGATATGTTGATGCACTAAATTGTGTTCCAATGTTTTAGTCTTATAAACAACAACAATCACTATCGTGGTTCATATAAAAAGAAAAGTATTGTTTGATTTAATCAATCTAGGGCAAAGAGGATACAGAAATAAGAAATTTCCCATTGAATGAAGACAATGCTTCCAAATGTATTTAAATGTTTGAATGTTCTTTTCAAATTGGTCCACCTGTGAATCATGCTTTGTACCAGGAGTCTTGGCAACTTTCATTATTATATTAATGGTAGCTGAAAAGATAGTTTGATAACAGATATTACATATACTCACTGATAAACCAAGAATATTAAGTTCCAAAATACATGCCAAAATTGGGTTTGACTTTTCTGCAAACCAGAGCTCAGATTTTTAAATCTTAATATCGCACGATTTTATAAATGATGACAACCGTTTGCAGTTTCCTGCCTGTGATTCAATGGTTGCTTGTCCATGGGTGACACCTTTTTGGTTGAAATTTCAAAGGTCATCTTATATCTGCAGATGGGCTGTGTTTATCAATAGTGGAACTGAAGCCGCATTCCTATGCCAACTTTACCTGGGAGTAAGCTTTGAGTCATTTATGTTCATATAAATATGCATACCACTTGCTGTGGCTAACAATTTCTAATATTAAAAGTTTCATACTTAGACAAAATTCCAGATGGCCTCTACATGTCAATAAAGGTTCATCCAATTCTAACTCTTTAGCGCCATCTAACAATCAAATAGTGCAGCCCAGATATGCCTTCCTAGGCCATACAGTGGAAGTCAGCCTTGCTGTTTATATAATTTATTTATATAAAAACCATTTATAGAACTGCGCATGTTTAAAAAACTCTGGCTGGCAAATAGCCAATAAAATGGTTTAAAACAATATAAAATGGTATAAAAGCCAACAGCGATAAAAATAAAATCAGAAAATCTGGTGTTGCAGCCTTCTCTAATGCACTCTCATTCTCATCCCAGTCTGGCCTTGCATTACCCCAACACCTGGGGGAAGAAGAGCCAGGTTTTAAGTGATGTCTGGAAGGATGAAAGGCCAGGGACCTATAGGATCCTAAGGGTGAGGGTGTTCCATAGGGTAGGAGCAGCCCTACGGGAAAGGCATGCTTCCAAAGACACACAAGATGGCCGTATCTGAGGGAATGGGCCTGGAGTGAGATGGGCAGGTGTCCTCTGCCCTATGGGATGCATAGGTGAACTCAGGGAGATCGAAAAGCTGGAAAAGTTATAATCAGAACCTTGATTGGCACCCAGAATAACACATAATATAGAAAGAAGGCAAAGTGCCTCTGTACTATATGCACAATTGTATGCATGTAAGCTCCTGATTAGTTTGATGGAGCTCAAGGGTGGAGCCAGCAAAGAGATCCTGATCCTCTCTTCCATTTTATCTTAAAAAAAAAAAAAAAGCAATTTCAGCCCTGAATAATGAAGCTACGGCAAGGGAAACTCTGAGAGGTTTAATTTAAGTGCTAATAAATTATACCGTCAAGACTTTTGTTTAAAGGGGATATATATTCTGATCAATAGAGGAAAAGATTGCAGCTCAAATGAACAGGACTTGGCAGCTGAAAGTGTGATCTAAAGCAGGCTAAATCTTTCTTAGTTTAAGCCTCATAGTATCCTTCAAAACAGAGAGAGAGAATTGTGTGTGTGTGGAGGGAGGGGAGAATCACACAAGACTGCATATGAATCCTATTCTCAAACTGCAAATAGCACAAGGACTATTGTGTGGATGAAAAATCATTCTGTGCACTTATGTATTTACATGTAGTAAAAAGAGAAATCATACCTGAGGGCACAAGGTCTCCAAATGACTGGCTGCAGTTTGGACAATGTTAATTCCTTCTTCATTTGTTGATACCGAGCAAGCGAGATTAGCCACCTAAACAAGGGCAAGGAAAAACACTATTAGTAAATTTTGATACAATCACAGAAAACCTTCCATGATCTTTTGTCCTCCGATTGCTTGGATTATAATCAAGGCCCTTGGTACCAGACTGATTTGGTGAGATGCATTTTATAAGGAGTAGTCGTCCCTTAATGACTGCCTTGGTTAGTGGCCATTCAAAGTTACAACAGCATTGAAAAAATAAAGTTACAACTGGTCCTTGGGCTTATAATCACCATCGTGTCCCCATTTAAGTGAACCTTAAATACAGCAGTATTAATTGGGAATGTTACAGATAATTTCAAAAGACAGCTCCTGTAAGAAAAACCACCAGCCATTTTTTAATTAAGAATCCATTCAAGTTGTCACAGAAGAACTTGTTATCATGAAAAAAGCTCACTGCAGTCTAATAGTGAAATCACCTTATCACAAGATTTGTAATCTGTAAATCTGGACTGATGACCCCAGAAACCTTTTATGCTCTTTGTTGTCTTCCTTTTTCTTTTTAGGCTGGCAAGTGTAAACACTGTAGAATGTTGTATCTGAATAGGATATCTGTTGTACTGCCAGTGAGAAGTGTTGCATGCAAAGTCTAGTGAAGAATTATGTTGTATTCTTCCAGTACTTTATTGTACTCTCCTTAGGTTGAAAAACCTTTGTCTCAATAAAGACTGTCAACTTCTATTGAATAAAATCCTTTCAGTTTATTAAAAACTGTTAAGATAATTTGCTGAAAAGGGTAAAGAAAGAAATGGCAACAGTGAACAGGATCTGCCAAATGTAATTATAGCTTCAAAACATCTGCAGTTTCATATTGGTAGCATCTTCTCTTATTGTTATAATCTGATTCAATATCGCAGGCATACCCATTCCCTTCTGTCACTAATGATACTATTAGAGACACAATCAAAAAGTAAAATGCTCAATTACTTGCATATGCAACATTTAGAACCTGCAAATCTAAAATGTATTGTGAGATCATTGACTCATTTAAAAATGTAACCATTGAAAATATTCTTTATTCTAATTGGAAAATATCTGAAATATTATCAGTGAAATGGTAGTGAATACAACTAAGCAAATACAAGTACCATCAAGATTATTTAAATAGGAAGCAAAGATACCTGAATATGTTTTAAATATAAAAAGAAACAAATAAGTAAGGGCATATCGTCAACTATATTTTTTGTTATCACATACAATTTCATTATTCTATTCACTTCTTGGAATGAATTTGTATAAAGAAAATTTTAGAAGTAAATATCAGAGGGATAATAAGGATGTGAATAGGAATCAGTGCAAATTGTTGGCTTATCCTTAGGAGCAGCAAATAGTAACAATTAGGCAGTGGATGTAAATAAAGTAATAAAGCACAACTATAATGACATGGGAAAATACCCGAACAAAGCTGAATACCATACATGTAAGTACCCACAAAAACTTAAGAAAACAAATAAAGTAATGGTATGCACACTGTCTTGGTCAGATACTTTTCCCTCATAAAGAAAAATGTGACCCAAATGTGATCCCTCTGCAGATGATACCGGACTGATCTCACACAAACACCCCAAAAACAAAAAAAGAAAAAAAGAAAGAAGAATACAGTAAACAAAATTCTACAAATATGCTGATAAACAACAAGCTATTCTCTCCCCAACACTTAAAGAATGTACTATATCAGAAGTGGTATTCAGCAGGTTCTGATCAGTTCTGGAGAGCCGGTAGTGAAAATGTTGAGTCGTCGGAAAAACTGCAAATACCACCTCTGATTGGAGATTTTACGGTATCTTTGCCCTGCCATGCCCACCAAACCACACCCATAGAACCGGTAGTAAAAAAAATTTGAATCTCATCACTGTATCATATACTGGAAAAATCAACTAGTCCAAATAGGAAAGTCTTTAGGAACAACAAATATTGGATGTTTATGATTTTTTAAGGGATAGGGGAGTTGATTCCTTCAATGATGCCTTTGACAAGCCACTGCCAGTTAACAGTAAACAATGATGGACTGCATAAATATAGTGCCTATGGCAGAGTAAGATGGCTTGATCTATTACACAAACTGGGAAGGTCAAAATTTTGTAGTTTTAATAACACAAAAATTAGAAATCTCATTTATATGAGATTATCCTCTTAACTTGCCACAGACATTCCAAAACATCATTATTATATTATTGTTATGCTGCTGTCTTAGATATGCTAGAATTCATTTGCAATTTTTTAAAATCTCTTTTCTTTAAATAACTTTAGAATAGCTTAGAGAATGTTTTAAAATATGAGGAAAGAACAATTCAAGGAACTGAAATTACTTCCTTATAATACATCAAAAATAAGTAATTAAGTGCCAGGTGCATAGTACATCTTCTTCATCATTTTATGGTGTTACTTGAATAATTGCTAGATTCCTGGGTCAAAATCAAATTTCCAAAGAATATTAGTCAGTGAAGCAATTATTTGTACTTTTTCTTTATGTTGTATTATGAGGAGGAGGGGGAGGGGGAGGAGATGATTATAATGATCAATAGCTACCTCTAGTTCTGAAGCTACAAATAGTTCATCAATACTCATGCAGGTTGCATGCTATTAACAGTCCCTGTTTCCCACAGCATTCTTTCCACTGAAGCATTCAAAAAGTGTCTCTGTACGATGAAAGTATAAAAGTATCAGGAATATAGGTTAGGAAATAAGATAAGAATGTAATCAAAGAAAAATACAATAAGTTAAGATATGAATAAAAATGGATAAAATAAATGTGAAAAATATAAGAATATCTGTGAAAATTTATAGAAAATGGGAAATGTAATGATATGATAAGAAATTGAATATATAAGATAGATATGTAATTATGGTCATGTTTATATGGAAATGTAAAAACCTGGAATCACACTGTTCACTAAAAGAGATGTTTGTAAAAGATAAAAAAATGAAAACCTTTTTGAGAAAAAAAGTGCCACTGTACAAAATATAAGAGATAAGTAGTTAAAGACGGGTAGAGCTAAGTGGAGTTTTATAACTCCAAACCAGCACTTTGAATGGATCCAGAAACCTACTGGAAGTTACAGGGGCTATAATGGGCCTCTGGAACACACTCTTATACATCATGCCATTTTCTTCTCTCCAACTGTCTTCAACACTTCAAAATTCTTGCTACACTGAGAGATTCTCAAATTAAATCCTGCTGAAAGCAAGTGAAAATTTCTTGAGTTCCATGAGTGCTGAGATGGTTTTTATTCTTATATATTCTATTGAAATGACCAAAGCAAGATGTATATTTCCATAGATTTCACTAAAATAAAGTAAAATAGTGGACTTACCTGACTGATATTTAAGTGGTTGAATTTACACAACAAAGGGGGGAACAATGGACTCTAGTGAGGACAGAACAATATGCCCACAAGCACTGGGGAAAAAAGTAGGGCTTTAAAGGTTTTAGAAACTCTGTCTCAAATTAAATATTTTTTTCAATCAATCAGAATAGATCTGGAAGGGGTCTTAGAGGTCGTCTTGTTCAACCCCTTGTTCAAGCAGTGGGGTATATCCAAGGTGAGATAAGCAGGTAGACAATCCTGGAATGGGACAAAGCAGGAAGCATTTTCATAGCCTGAGTTCAATATCCCCATCACTTGATGATGTTAAGTAAACATTTGATCTGCTCATGAAGAAGCTTGTTCACAACCTGCTACTTCTGTTTATCAGTCCAGACACACTAGACTCCACAAGAAAACTAGAACCAGGCTTTATTGAGATACGATGTAGTAATAAAATATTGAAGTCTGATTGTGATTTTCCTTCCTTCTCCTTTGTACCTCATTGAGTTAAAGAGGAGCCACATTGATTCTCTTCCCAACAACTATCCCTTTCCCAAGGCTTAAGGAAGTTTTCTGCACATTTTGTTTGTGTAACGATTTCTGATATTTGCCCCAAGGCTATCTCTACAATTCTGGGACTAATTTCCAGTTATATAACCCAGAGCTTTGTGGACAATATGCTGAATGTGGATCCAGATCCATGTGGCATCAAACATGATACTCCACTTTTCTGAAGCCTGTCTGATGTATCTGCTTCATCTCTGATTCTATATGAAGGATTGCCAAGAAGAAAAAAAACAAAACCTTGCTCATTCCTATTCGAGGTGTCTGCTGTCCTCTGTCATCACTCTGTGATCTAGGACAGGGGTCTCAAACCTTGACAACTTTAAGACTTGTGGACTTCAACTCCCAGAAGACCACAAGTGTTAAAGTTGCCAAGGTTGGAGACCCCTGATCTAAGAAGCAAAAAAAAAAAAATCATGTATCCCCAATGACTGAGTGTATACTGTGTACTTTAAAAAGGAATAATAGGTGACTTTAGGTTATATTTTAACTCATTTGGAGAGAAGGTAGCATCTTGGGAAAGGCTGAGTTAACAATTAGAGGCATTCGTTTGAAAACCTGGAGCTATTCCCAGGAAGAATTCCTCTGAGAATAGAAGGAACACTGCCAAGCCTTGGTAAGTGTAAAATTTTGCCCTGTGCCAGATAAAACAAGAAGAAATTCACTAAATTGCAGTGGGGTTATAACAATGCTGGTGACCCTGGTGTTTACATGACATCAAATGAAGCAGGCGTTTCACAACTGGTGTCCTTTTCCTAGGAGATTCCTTTCCAAGGAGATCAGCCGGAAATATAGGTGCTAAGATAAATGGTTGCTAATATAGTGTATATGATGAAAGAGATCAAATCTCAACAACATAATAACTGACATTTATGAATCTTCCTGGATTTGCTTAAGCAGTATTACAATTAACAGAACAAAAATAAATCTCGCTGTTTATGCCTTTTGCAAAGCAAAGCAATAAACTGAGAGAACTGGATACTATACTATAAATTAATGTTTCTCAGCCTTGGTCATTTTAAGATGGGTGAAATTCAACTCCCAGAATTCTCCAGCCTGACTCCACAAATGTTCAAGTAGCCAAAGTTGAAAGACATTTCTATAAATGGTTTGCAGTCACCCTCTTGACATTCGGATATCCAGCGAACTCTCCCACCTCATAGGCATCCTGGCTGAGGACATTTATTTATTTACATTGAAACCTTTAGCAGATCACCAATCATCTAAATTAACTTTTAATAATTATATGATCTCTACCTTCATATGATATAAGTGCATGTTATTGCTGCTGTGCATGGTGAGTATAATTGAGTTGGAATGTAGCTAGAAGTTTAGCATGCAAAGATCCCTTACTGTTTTTACTGTAACACACTTATGGTTGTTTTGTTTTTTTTCATTGTTCCCTTCTATAGCAAAGGTTGCGACCAGGTAATCAAAATTCTGGCTTCTTTTTTTTATGCACATTGATTTTTTTAAAAACTTTTTTCTGCAAAACCTTTTGCAAACAGACCTTTCTGAATGTTTTAAAAATGTAAAATTAATGCTAGTACCAAAGCAAAAGAATTGTAATCCAAACAGGTCCAAATACTTCCAAAGACAATAGCATGGAAATCTGTTTCAATTTGAGCTATTATGAATTCATTAATGATCTTATGGCAGCTAGCAAAATCTCTTTCTTTCTCATCTGTCTGCCTCTATCTATCTATCTATCTATCTATCTATCTATCTATCTATCTATCTATTCATACGGCTGTCCAATGCATATTACAACATCAGACAAAAAATATATCAGATCTGAGGCCATTCTCTTTTCCACCCAAAGAAACCCCTTATGGTAATTGTATGGTTCACTGATGTTCTCTTTGTGATAATTTTTATGATAAATATTGTCTATATGCAAGGTACTACTTCTCTTCGGCTATAGTTCAGAATAAACAACAGCAATAAACTCTGATTTTCATTCCCCCCCCCCCGATAATAGATTGTTTGCAGTATTATCCACAAGCAGAGTGATTCATCACCTCCCCAGCATTCCCCTTCATGTGATGAAAAAAGAGATCCAAACATCTTTCAGAAGTTTAATGAAATAGTCACCCTATGGCTATCATCAGCGCATTTCTACTTGCTTCACTATAGACATCTCTGGATTTCCTTTCTGATTCAGATCTCCAGCCTCATAGTTAAGCCAAGCCTGAAAAATTGCAGAACTTCACATTTGGAAGACGTTTGGATTCAGAGTGAAAAAGCACCTAAAGCTCATCCTTCCAAATGAAATATGAGGAACGAGGGAAGAAAAACACTTCAGATGCTTAGGTCTAGACAAGGATTATCAATTTTATTAAATTTGCTTCCTATTGCGTAGGTTCTGTAAGATCTTATTTTGTCATGTTAATATAAATAAGAATGTTTTACAGATATCAAAACTGATGATGCTTCTAGAGAGGATAAAAATGAGAAAATACGATGAAGTTTTAGAGAAGTAAACTGTGTAGCCATATAGCAATATACTCATATATTATTACTCCCCAAATTTAAAAAAAAAACACGATTTAAGGCAGGGTGGGATTCTACCAGTTCGCACCTATTCGCTAGAACCCGTTGTTAACATTCTAAGCAGTTCAGAGAACCGGTTGTTAGAAGAAATTACTGGCCTAATCCTGTAAGGAAGGCAGGAAGGAAACATTCTGGTGTTGCTTACAGAAACTGCTTCTCCGTTAACCTTGATTACATTCTTGGCAGGACTAGAATTCCTGCCTCAGGAACTTCTCTGGAGTTTTTTTCCCCTCCTTTGCTGGTACTTTGCTTGTGTGGAGTGACTATTCAAAGTTACAATGGCACTGAAAAAAGTGACTCATGTCCATTTTTCACACTTACAACTGTTGCAGCATCTCCACAATCACGAAAGGCCAGGCGAGGAGATGCGTGCCTCGATATGAGTGATATTGAGTTGGCCATGCCCAGCCAATAACATGACCACCAAGCCACGCCCACCAACTAAGCCACACCCACAGAACCGGTTGTTAAAAAATTTGAATCCCACCCCTGATTTAAGGTATAATAGACACTTCTCCTTATAAATAGAAGTTTTATTTTTCTTTTGAAGTTAGTTATCAAGAAATGAACTACAAAAGGATGTATTTCATTTAGAGCTTTCAAATGCAACAGTACTAAGCTGAGAAAATGCTTTTACCATTTCTCAGAGGCAGAATACAATTGGCAGTGTTAAGAAAATTATATTCCACAACTGTAAAAAAAAAATCTTTATTTGTATTACTTTACAATAGGACACATAAGTAAACAAATAGTTCTCGGTGCACATTATTTAATTGTATATGTGAGTGAGAGTCACTTCAGAAAGTAGTATTTATTGTGAATTTATGCTTTCTGATCATTTATTGCATTACACTGATAAAACTGGATTCTACCATTTTGCAACCCATCTGCCCTAAGGCACCTTCTCAATGGTTTCAGAACACTCTTATTTATATGGAAAGGCTAGAAATGAATACAGTGAAATTGTACAAATTCAGCACTGGGATCAGGGAGCTTACATAACAAATTGTGAAGTGTGAAAACTTTGTTATTATACTGTATATAAAAGTTCAAGTCATTCCTGAATGTATCTAGAAGGCCAATTTAGTATAATGAAGATGTACCCAATAACTGCAGTTTTGATAGGCATTAGCAAAAGTTATTTAGAAATTTCTTTTTTTTAAAAGCTAGATAACAGTGGTATAAGCTTGTACTGTGATGGTATGGGAGACTGAAATTCTATAGCTGAAAACTGCATAGATCAGGTGAAAGAAAGAAAGAAAAAATGGCACAAATTTCAGTCCATGGTTTTCAACTTGCATTTCCGATTTACAAACTAGAAACTTGATGGGGAGCAGCAGAGTGTGAGAGAAAACACACCTAATTGCCTAATTATAATCACTTTCCTCAGCATGGGGAATAAATTGCATGTCATATAAAATTTGAAAAATATGTCCCGTGTATGAACTGTGCACAATTTGTAAAATGTGCTTTTGTTAAGATAACAATGAGAAGTTTGCAGATTTGAAAACTTGATTCATGTATATGCCAAGAAAATTTACTATCTCCTCAAAGTTTTCCTTTTAAAAAAAGACAAATTACTCCTATTCAAGGCCTGGAATAGCAATTAAAAATGATAGTTCGGTGCTTAAAGTGGCTCCTATCTCATTTTACCTAATATTAGGTCCAAGACTGAGTTATTTGGAGTTTAAATCAGCCTTAATGGATTGGCTCATATATAGTCCTTTGGAGAAATATTGACTTTAATCTGGTCCAGGCAAGTAATCTGAATTAAGAAATATATATCTTATTTCTTTTATCAGAATCCAAACATATTTTGAAAATGCAAATCATCTGTAAGCTTCAGTAATAAAAATTCAAGAAGCTCAGTGAAAAAAGATGGGCCCAAAACATAATCGACCAGACATCCAGCCCTTCCTTATCAATGGACACCGAGTGGAGCAAGTGGCCAGTTTTAAGTTTCTGGGTGTTACAATAAAAGAGGACCTGACCCTGGTCAAAAGGGCCCAGCAGAGATTATACAACCTGAGGCTTCTCAGAAAACAACAACTGAATGAGAAACTGCTGGTGACCTTCTACAGCTGCACCATAGAGAGCATTTTAACATACTGCACCCTTGTGTGGTTTGCCAATTGCACAGTGGCAGATAGGACAGCACTCCAGAGGGTTTATGTCATTGCCCAGAAGATCATTGGTTGCCCTCTCCCCTCTTTGGAAGAGCTTTATAGCTCCCACTGCCTTAAGAAAGTTCAAAACATTCTCAAAGATCCATCTCATCCTGGGCACCCTTTTTTTTTTTTTAACTATTACCATCTGGCAGACAGTACAGAATAATAACAACAAGGACAAATAGGCTGAAAAACAGCTTCTATCCCAGAGCAGTAGCTCTTTTGAATTCTGCTGTATAGTGCGGTGTTGGTGTGGTGTTGGGGGTTTCTGGTTCAATGTGTGAAGGGTGAAGGATGCGTGTTAGTGTTTATTTTCATGCTCATGGTGATAATGTGCACTGAAGATGGTGTTTGATTTCATTGTACGAGGTACAATGACAATAAAGTAAACTAAACTAACATAGATATAGCAATCAGTTTTAGAACTGACATTGAAGATATTAAAGTCACTGATAGAGTTTGCTTTTAGGATCAACTATCAATAGTAAAGAAACCAGCAGCCAATAAATACACCACAGAATAATATTTGACAGAGTAGACATGAAGACCTTGGAAAACATACAGTATGCAGCTGTTAGAATATGTCTACACCTACGAAAAATTGTTCAGGCAATTATTTTCCCCATGACATTCTATAGAAGCAAAATTGGACTTTGAAGAAGGAACCATGAAAGAGTATTAACACTTTTGAACTTTGGTGCTGGAGAAGACTCCTGAGGATACCATGGATAACCAAGAAAATGAACAAATGGATCATTGAAAAAAAATGACAAGCAAAACTTAAGGCACAAATGACTCAAATTAAAACTCAAATTATCTTACTTTAAACACATTACATAAATACCTAGAAGAAGTCCACAATATAGAGAAAGGTGGAAGAAAAAGAAAAAAGAGTGATCAAAAGCAAGATGGATGGATTCAATTATAGTGGTGATGGATTCACCCATTGGAAGACATGAAGGGCCAAGTAGGATCAGATCATCTTGGAGGAAATTGATTTATGTGGTTGCTAAGAGAAGCACTGACTTGACAGCACATAATCAGCCAATCAATTAGACATTCTCCTGCAGAAAGGATCTAGCCATTATATGCTTCAATAGTTAATACCATTTAAAACATAGAAGACAACAATCAATTGCTCCCCCAGTCCCCTAATGAGTGGGCATCAAGGGCAAATGAACACAATAAATGATAACATTGTCACACAAACAGCATGACTTATGCTCTTGTGTCAGACATTAGGACACAAGAACATCATGACAGAATTTCTGTGATGACACCATCATAAACTTGTCATTTTGATGTCACTGTTGTGTTATGGATGTCACCATCTCCTCGAAAAAAGGAAAAAAATTAACCAGCTTTACTGATGGCTAAACATCAGATAAATTTGCATTTTTGCAGTTCTTCCAGGAAAAAATGACTAAAGGATTTCTGAATGTATTTTCTGAAGCTTACAAAATAATAACGCTGCAAACAATATCATACACAAAGGCATAGCTCAACCAGTGTTGCACCATTTTCATGATGAATGTGCTAATTTAGATTCTTTATAGTACAATGTAATACAAGTAGAATTTGTTTGGTTCTTCTGTGTATGTTTAGAAAATAAAGAGTACTTGGAACTTGCTGTATACTTAACTGTTCCTTGTTTATCATTTCAGTATAAAACTAAAATAAAAGTTGCATTAATATGTGAATGGCAGGCTTTTCACTTTCAATTTTATCCCAAGGCTTCTGTTCCTTTTCTTATCAATTGTTGGGCACAGCATCATTCATTATCTCATTTATTTTGTAAGGCTTCACTTATTTTATTTTTACTGTTTATTTGACTATTACTGTTACAGATTAAGCTCTGGAAAATATTGTTAATTTATTTAAGGTATATGTAGACATGTATTCTTGAAATAATCAATTTTAAGAAAGAAAAACATGGAAATTGAAACATGATTTATTTGATAAAAATTATCAAAGTATCTGGCTTCCATAATAAGGCTGATTTTTTTAAAAAATGTAAATGGGATATTCAGAATAAAGAAAAAAAGTCATTTTTATATATTAATTTTTCTAATTATTTAGGAACCGATGGCCACCAAATAGGCATCCTAAGTTAATTGGCAGTGAGCAAATTGATTGTGCTAGTTCACAACCATAATTTCTTGTCATTTATTTCCAGTTGTTGGAGAGATCTATTTCTTTCAAATCCTCTGAGGAACTTTCCAGAAACATCTTCCTCTCTTGGATTGATCTAGCTAAGATCTTTATAATCTTTTCAAAGATTTCATAACTATGAGCAAAATTCTGGTCCTATCACACAGAGCAGCTGTAACTTTATTTTAAGTCTATTGATAACCTGAGATGAATGTTGTAAGTGATGTTCTGCTTTCACCTTTATTTTAATAAACCCAGAATATCTTTCACTTATGGGGACATTCATACTTTTTGCTCAAAAAATCCATTTCCCTCCCAAAAGTTTAAATCAGAGCTGTTTCCATGTCCATTTATTTGAGGAATGCTACAAGATTATTTTTTTTCTAAATCACAAAAAGGGCAGTTCTTGAAATGTGAACAGCCAGGAAATCAATAGACATTTCTCCCTTATCTCTGCAGGTAGCATTAAAGCTAGCACCAGTCACAGCAATGAATTCAGCAAGGAATTGTACCTTCATAGCAAGGAATTACAACAAATGTGAGAAGACTAAGAAACCTTTCACTGGAAGAACAGTGTGTAATCCTTTTAGCTTCACTTATGTCAAAGAGTATTTTACCTTCCCTACAAAGGTAAGATGAAACCAAACCTAAGAAAAAAGATGTAGAATAACAAATTGAGCCGCATTCCTGAAAAGGCAATGATTATATTGATCTATAAGAAACCCATCTATGATTTGAGGTACCGGCAGTCTTGGCAAATCTTTTAGGTGGGGAAGGTTATAAGGCTGGCAAAATGTTCTCTGGTGTCCTTTCAACCAATTCACAGCAGCCATTGATGACTATTCCTGACAACTGCCAAGGACTAATGTCAGGTCTTTAAATTCTGAAAAATGCTGCATTATCAGGACTCAGTTGTGGCCAGCAAAGCCTTGTTACCATTCACATGTCTTACCTGCTATTTTCATTTTGATTAATGTCCTAATTGTGTACTCAGAGGGCAGTCAAGGGTAGTTAAATTCCTTCCTGAAAAAGAAAGATCTGGCCATTATAACACAAGCCTCAATCTCATCTAAACTGTATTCCTGCTCATTAGATTTCGTTATGCCTAGATATGATAATTTGCGAGAGTGTTAGGTATCTCATGTAAATATGCAACCAAAATATAGTTCTAATGCTATTCAACCAATACCGATGACCAGTCATAATCCAAATGCTGTTATTACGTCTATTGTGTATGCATTAATTAGCATTTGGATAACTGAAAGCAGAGTTTGTTTCCTATTATTTTCAAGCACTATGGAGTTCCATCCATCCACATATGGATTTCCTTGGCCCAAGTATCCATTTCACTAAGATTTTTTTTCATTTTGCCAAACATAGAATTAATTTAGTTTTATTGATAAATACAACACTTTTTCTGCTTGCTATGTTTGATTTCTATTATTTTTCTATGTGTACTGAAGTCTTCGCTGAATTTTAATTTGGAATTACCTTGGGGATCCCTTTAAAGGTTGAAGATGAAACCTGACTATTTCAATAAACAAATAAATAATGCAAAAGGACATATTGGCCATTAATTAAGTTAATTTTCTTTCCAGAGATTCCATATGATGTATATTATATTATTTTTTGCATATTTATTTGGTGCTAAAGGGCAGGAGTACAACGGAGATTCTTTGGGGAATATTGGCCGTCATGTTGATCCCTGTCATGACAAAGAATTCTTATTTGCTGGGAAATATCAAAATACAGCTAATTGGTACAGTCTACATTCAAAGTAAGAGAGCCAGTTTGGTATAATGGGCCAGAAACTGGGAGCAAAGCCAGCATGGGCCAGTCCCTCTTTCCCAGCCCTAGGTAGATGGCAATGGCAAATCACTTCTGGAATCTTGCCAAGAAAACTGCAAGGAGTAGTCCAGGCAGTCATCAGGAGCCAACACTGATTCAGAAAGTACCCTCACCTCCAAAATTAAAACTGACTATATATCAATTTTACATGACACAATAGATGTCCTTCTTAAGAATGCTGCCAATTTTCTAAAGTTTTGGTCTCCAATTGAATACTGCTATCTTGTACAATTCATACTATGGTCCAAAACTAGGTCACCTGATAATTAACTTGAAAGTATTCACAGGTTGCATCAGTGCCATCTTATATAAAACATCTCTTTTTCATTGACCCAACTGATGCTTGCTACAAATCATTATATGCTTCCCTGTTTTCATTACATTCATTTGAAATCATGAAAAGATACATGCTCAGCATTACAAGACAAAATAGAAAGACCTGAACATGGATTGGAGAACAAACAAAAGTATACAATATCATCAAGAGAGTAAAAGAATTGAAATGGAAATGGGCAGGTCACATAGCAATGAGAACTGATGGCAAATGGACCAAAGCAGTCATAGAATGGATCTAAAACAAGATGGATTGACAACATTAGCAAATTGCAGGTCCAATTGGCAAAAGAAAGCTCAGGACCGTATTGATTGGAAACATGCAGAAGATGCCTTCTTCCTGCAGTGGATAGACAATGGCTAAAATGATGATGATCATGACCATGATGATGAAATCCTGACATCATAGTTGGGCCTTCCAAATCACATGTATTTCTCCAACTCAGCCGTTATTTGTCTTTTAGATTTCATATAACATTCTAAATGCATGATCCATAATTGTAATCCTGCTGACATTTTCTGATTCCTGCTCAGAAGCAACTTGTACGACTAGATAGAATCACAAGATACAGGCAGATGCAGTTTAGAGGTTAATGCTGAGTAGGTGACAGATTCCATGCTGCTCAAAAACAGGTTTAGCCCAATTCAGAGATTCTGATCAAAGAATTATATTTAAACCCAGCCATAGGTCGTGCTGTTTGATTTATATTACATAATGTAAATGAACAAGCTGACAAATTCAGAGTGTAGGCAAAATTTCCCACATTCTCAAATCTTAAATTTATAAGAATAATTTGAAGAACTCGTTGCAAAATTTTTCACTTTAATATTTGCCCATAATCCAATTAGTCAATTACTGCAATAAAGGTAGTTATATTGCAAATTCTGAATACATTGAGTGTACAGGTAAAACTCAAAAAATAAGAATATTGTGCAAAAGTTCATTTATTTCAGTAATGCAACTTAAAAGGTGAAACTAAGATATGAGATAGAATCATTACATGCAAAGCAAGATAATTCAAGCCGTAATGTGTCATAATTGAGATGATTATGGCTTACAGCTCATGAAAACCCCAAATCCACAATCTCAGAAAATTAGAATATTGTGAAAAGGTTCAATATTCTA
The DNA here is from genome assembly GCF_049901715.1 of Pseudonaja textilis. Taxonomy (NCBI): domain Eukaryota; kingdom Metazoa; phylum Chordata; class Lepidosauria; order Squamata; family Elapidae; genus Pseudonaja; species Pseudonaja textilis. The sequence goes on along the minus strand of NC_141993.1, from coordinate 650,497 downwards.
GGCTCAGTGTCCCACTCTAATCAGCTAATTAAGCCATAACACCTGCAAAGGGTTCCTGAGCCTTTCAATGGTATCTCAGTCTGGTTCAGTAGGAATCACAATCTTGGGAAAGACTGCTGACCTGACAGTTGTGCAGAAAGCCATCATTGACACCCTCCATAAGGAGGGAAAGCCTCAAAAGGTAATTGCAAAATAAGTTGGATGTTCCCAAAGTGCTGCACATTAATAGAAAGTTATGTGGAAGAGAAAAGTATGGAAGAAAAAGGTGCACAAGCAGCAGGGATGACCGCAGCCTGGAGAGGATTGTCAGGAAAAGGTCATTCAAAAGTGTTGGTGACTTTCACAAGGAGTGGACTGAGGCTGGAGTCAGTGCATCAAGAGCCACCACACACAGATGGATCCTGGACATGGGCTTCAAACATCGTATTCCTCTTGTCAAGCCGCTCCTGAACAACAAACAATGTTGGGCTAAAGAAAAACAGACCAGATCTGTTGCTCAGTGGTCCAAAGTCCTCTTTTCTGATGAGAGCAACTTTTGCATCTCATTTGGAAATCAAGGACTCAGAGTCTGGAGGAAGAATGGAGAGGCACATACTGCAAAATGCTTGAAGTCCAGTGTGAAGTTTCCACAGTCTGTGTTGATTTGGGGAGCCATGTCATCTGCTGGTGTTGGTCCACTGTGCTTTATTAAATCCAGGGTCAATGCAGCCATCTACCAGGAGATTTTGGAGCACTTCATGCTTCCTTCCGCAGACGAGCTTTATGGGCATGCTGACTTCATTTTCCAGCAGGCCAAAAGCACTAAAACCTGGTTCAATGACCATGGGATTACTGTGCTTGATTGGCCAGCAAACTCACCTGACCTGAACCCCATACAGAATCTATAGGGCATTGCCAAGAGAAGGATGAGAGACATGAGACCGAACAATGCAGAAGAGCTGAATGCCGCTATTGAAGCATCCTGGACTTCCATAAGTAATCAAAGTTGTCTGGTATTCTATTTGATGATTTAAAAATGGAACATTTGTGTGTGCTTGCATATGCATTCATATATGTATAATTTTTAAACACTGAATATACAAACACACACACACACACACACACACACACACACATTCAGTGCATCCTTTTTTATGTACCTATATTTAGACTGTATAAGCCTAAATTAATTTCTTTACAAGAATATGATTATCAAATTAAACTTACTTACAATTAATACCGTAATCTTAGTATGTGACCTAATAAATGCTACAAAGATAAGAAATTGAATTTTCAATGTAATATGCCTGAGACTTTTTAAGCACCTTGACTGTATTTTACTTTCCATTTTCAAATTGTTCAAGAGAGAGATGCCATCAAATAAATACAGAGCTATTAAACTAAAATCTCATTTGGTTTGTGATTTTATTGCAAAGTATATTGACTGTAAATATTAATGTTCATATTACCAGATAAGGTAAGCTATATCATTGAAAAAGCCAGGCAAACTGAAAGCTATACCCTTCAAAAACAACATTTTCTTTGCCCTCAGTTTATAGAAATGATTTCAAACATGTCCTCAATTAACATTAAGGAAAGTCAATTTCTAGGAATAATCCTAGAAATGTTTTCCTAAAAGTATCTTCCAGAAAATGTCCTGGGGCAAATTTCAAGTACATCATTGCAGAATTGTACAGGGGACTATTGAGAAAGGATCTTACAGATCACAAATGTTCCCACCAACCCTTCCCCCCCACACATACACTACACACACCCATTTGTTTCCAGAGCTATTCTTAACACCTAGAAGCCATTTCTTTGTATCAGGTACACATGCATGATTGCCAGTTGGCAACTGATGAAGTTGGATGTGGATTATCTTCTATAATTTCCTAGTAAATAAATCTCTTTCAGAATCTCTTTAAGTGAGGGCAGGGGGACTGAGGATGACAGCGCATGCTCTTTTACTGGAGCAACGAGAATTTTCAAGATGTCAAACCATCTGGGCTTCACTTTAATTCAAAATACAATTCAGATGTTTGTGATCAGAGATCAGCAATGTCTCCTTTACCTTAGCATCAAGGTCCTACTGAAAGATGTTCAAATGCCTTTACTATCAGAAACAATAGGTAGAAACAGGGGAGTAACAAAGGAGTAGTTTCCTCACTGACTTGGAGATTCTCTTCCTCTTTTGTTTTTAACTTCAGGAACCAAAAGCTCTTAATTCTCCTAAGTTTTTAATTATTATGCCATTAGCAGATTTAGTGCTCCCAGTTTTATGCACCAGCTTCTAATTTATATTTCTGGTTTTATGCACTAACTCTGAATAATCTCTGAATTGGATCATATCTTTAACAATAGTAAAATTGCTTGCCTCACATGCCTCTCTTTTTCATTTTCAGCAATGAAACTATATTTCGATTTCCAGAACTACAACAGAAAGCAAGACATTCAATTAGACAAAAGATCTCAGGATGTGAACTTTTTACCTGGAAACTGTGCTCAAAACTACTATTGACAATTGATATTTGAGCAACTATGTCAAGAACACCCAGGAAGTTCATGTTGAACTGTCAATTGACCAGAGCACAGATCAATTGGTATTTAGGAAACCAACTTTCTAAGCATCTGCTTTGATGTACCTTTAGAAAGGAGTGGGGGCAGGGGGAACCTGAAGCAAAGTGTCCTACCTCCAATTAAAATGAAGGATGCAATTTTCCTTCTTGTTCACTAATGTTAAAATGAATGTTAAAAGGTTCACTAATGTTAAAATGAAAAGACATTTGCCTGCTTATTTTATTCAGTGTTTGTTCTTATTTTTCCATTCAGAAACCAGACTGCAGCCTCCCTCTACTTTACAGTCTAATTTTAACTTATCATGAAACAATTTCAACTCTTCAGTGTTTCTTTTGCAGCAGAGAAATAGAAATTGAAACTGCTGGAAGATTCTCTCTCTCTCTCTCTCTCTCTCTCTCTCTCTCTCTCTCTCTCATATAAACATGTGTAGCTTGTTTAGTTTTGTCTTAATTTATGAACCCAACTGTTGGGATTTTTTTATACTGGATCACAATTTACTGCAAAATAAAATTCCAAGCAGTTGTGCCTTTGTCAATAATTGTTATTGGGAGACATCATCCTAGCATTTTGAGGACAGATAAAACAGAAGCTAAAATAATTTAGGAATGTTAAAATACAGTAAGTAAAATATATGTGCTCAAGGAGATAAAGTACACTTTCCTTTTCAAAGTAGTTGACCTAATTCTCCCAATCTCTCTGTATTAGACCATAAACATGAAGAAAATGTTAATATCATTAATTCTCTTCCACGTGAACATGAGGGGAGACCTCCACCTTGATCAATTTCTTGACAAGCATCATATGTGTGATGACACCAGTCTCTGTTCGTATAACCCACAATTACAGCACATGGTCACAATGGCCGGTTTTTTTTCTTTTAAGTCTTCTGAAGTTGTCATCTGGGCAGACAATATTAGTTAAGTGAGAAAATGTTGTATCATTGAGAAAGGTAGCAGCATGGGAAGTCTCTTTCTTTTACTACAGCATTCTCCCCCACATATTTCTTTCTCGTTGAGTGATGTTTGTGTGCTCACAGGATCATGTAGGTATTGACCTTCATTCTGTACAAAAGATAGCAGGGTGAAATCATGGAACAATAATTTCCTGAGACTCTTGGAGGGATCCGTTGACAAATCACAGAAGCATGGCAGGCACAAGGCTGGTCTTCTGACCACTGATGCTCAACCTGAGGCCTCAGCATTGCAAGTTGCCCTTAAGGCCCATTTCTCTGGTCCTTAGAGAGCACCATCTGACCATAACTACTTAACACTGTTCAGCTTGATTTCCAACCATTTTGAAGTAGAAAATTAATTAAAACAACATTTATGGGTCAAGATTATATGCCTATTTGGGGGGGGGGGAGGGGGGAGAGAATACCAGACAATCCTGTTTATCCTATGAATATGAAATATCTAAACTCTTGCTCCTCCAAAACTTCTCAAGTTGGCCCTCAGTACTCAAAGGTATTTCTCCTTACATCTGCCATAGACACACTAAGACAAGGTAGACAATCATGCTGGCTCAGGAATTCTGGTCTACAGGTCATAAAGGGGCTATAGTTGCCCACTCCTGCTCTATGACATCATAGATGTCTTAGGACGTCAGAGCAGACCATGAGAGAAGAAATCAGCAAGCCATGCAGAGGTGGTATTCAGCAGTTCTGACCAACACTCAAAAAGTGAATGGAACTTTGATCACATCCTTGGGCAGAGGTGGCATTCAGCAGGTTCTGACCAGTTCTGGAGAACTGGTAGTGGAAATTTTGAGTAGTTCGGAGAACCAGCAAATACCACCTCTAACTGGCCCCACCCCCATCTATTCTCTGCCTCCCGAGTCCCACCTGATCGGCTGGGTCTTCTTTTGTTGCCCTGTGCAGGAGAACGGAGCTGGAAAGCAGGTTAGTGGGGTAGGGAGGGAATGGAGATTTTACAGTATCCTTCCCCTGCCTCACCCACCAAACCACGCCCACCAAGCCACATCCACAGGGACTGGTAGTAAAATATTTTTAATCCCACCACTGAAGCCATGATGGAAGAAGCACACTGATAATGCTGTAACAGCAGTTATTTGATTTTCGAAATATTACAACTTGACCTTGAAAAGAACCAATTACAGTGAATGGTTACAGGAATAGTGATGGGATATCAAGCATGTAGCCAGAACCTGAAAGCCGAATAGTGCTATAAAACCCACAACAATCTAAATTTAGCATTATTACACAATATCAACTTTAAAGAACTTATTAGAAGAGACAAGGGTTATATGCACAGAGGAAAATAAGTAGGGAAAACCTATATTATGTACCAAAGTAAAATTAGAGAATTAAATTTTGAGACCGAGCTATCTGAAATAATGTTGTCTACCAGGACCAAGATCCTTCAGAGAGTAGCAGCACCTATATTTTTACACTCACAAAGACTTTTTTGTGATTTTGCCACTCGTTTAAAATGTTGCTTGACCTTTTAGAACTGTCATATTTCATTTTGGCTTTACCACAAAGTTCAGCTATATTTACTGCCATTAGTTTTGCTGCCCCGTTTTTATCCTATCTGTTGCAGTGCATTCCCTATTTAAAGTTTTATATTATATGAATTCATATTTTTTTTCTTCCAAAATAGCCTATTTGAACCAACTGTTCTCTCTCCAGAGAAGGATTATGTGATGACCCAGGGTGGGATACAAAAGCAACAAAGTTACAAAAACAGGTGAAGTCTCTTTAATTCCTTCAACTTGGCTTTACAGGTCCAATTATCATTGACTGGAGAAAAAACTCCCCCACAACCAGTTGCGTTCAAACTCAAAATACATATAAATTATAAATAGAAAAACAACAACACAAACCATACTAGAGAATTAATGAGACAAGGCAGGATAAGGGCTTGAAGATGTCCACAGATATTGAAATACACACACTGGGAAGGATGCTAGAACTCAGATAAAAACTGACAAGACTAGAAATATTTTCACGCTTTGCTTCCAGCACTGGCCTATGAGCAGTTTGTTCTTTTAAACAGTCCTCACAGCTGCAGCCCATGAAGGGGATCAAGGCCCTTTCCTCCCCCATAGACCACGCCATTCACGTTTCTCCCTTATCTGCTCCTCCCTGCGTACCCTAGGATGAAGAGCCTGGGTCTTCCTCTAAATGCCCAGCCAGCCTGTGCCCTTCCCCGGTTTCTCCACAACCTCCAGAGCCACACACCCACTCCCTTCGGCTGTTCTTCCTCTCCCTCGGAGTCAGATTCTAACAGGGGCATGACAGATTACCATTGGGCAGAACAGTACAATTCATAGCATGTACAAATGAATAGCTTTAGAATAGAAACATTGCTTAGCAAGCAAGGAAGTGGGGATGCCTGCATCCAATATTTATAGAATTTATTGACCATCAGAGATGCCATCTTCCTTTCACCCTTCCATGCTGTTGATATGTATCTCTGTCTGACACCAAGCAGCTGTGAAGCCAACCTATAATGAAATCCAATTTGTTTCTGTTAATTTTGAGTCACCATAATAACTAAAATAAACTTGATTAATTTAGCTTTAATTATTGTATTACCTAAAATTCATGTCTCCATTATTTCATCCCATTAGCTTACGCGGACATTCAGGCCTACAAAAATGTACTCTTTGCTATAAATAATTTATGCAGATAACTAAGATCCATGTAGATGTTCTTCCTTAAACAAACAAGACGTACAAGCTAAATTGGACTACTGCCTGTCACTTGCAGAAGGGGTTTTGATTTTTAATGATTTCACTTTCTTTAATTTCGCGTATTTACAGGCCATTTTCCAAGCTGTCAAGAGCATTCTAAAACTTAAATGATGAAATTTATTCCATATTTTATTTTGAATAAACTTTCTGTAATGGGATTTATACCACTAGGTGTACAAATATTGTATGTTATATGAATCTGGTATATGCTGATGAAGAATAAATGTATGCATAATGCAGTTTCTCCCAGGAAGTTGGGGTTCCTGTTCTCATCTCATTTTTATCCTGATTTGTGAAAAAGAATGAAATATTATAAATGTCCCACAGTTATTATAATTAATTCCACCACTAAGCAAATTGGCATGCTAAAAATGTTCAGCTCCAAGAAGTATGTATTAAAATTGAATTCAGGAATCCTGTTCCATTCTATTTTTGTTTTTAAACATCTAACCACAAATGATATATCTGCTTGCCTTTGATCAAGTATTCTGAATTGCTCTTTATCACTAAAGTTTTCTGATAGTTTCAACAATTATTTATTTAGAAGATGGCAAAGTAGCTGGGAATTATAATTTAGCAGATCTGGAGGACCAAGCTTTTCTTTACTCCCAATTTAAACTGACAATATGGGATTCCTATACAAGGAGTCATTCATTTATAAACATTTGCTTAGTGACCACTCGAAGTTATGATGGAGCCCCCCAAACCTACTTACAATTCAGTTTCAATTTTCCAAAGTCACCCCACCTGCCCCAAGGTCATGTGACTGCATTTGGGGCCCTGGGCAATCAGCCTGCATATACAGCCATTTGCAATGCCTGGTGGTCATATGACTGAATTACTACAGTTTTGATGGAAACCAGCACTTACTTCCAATTTCTGGCAAAAATACCTCCATGTTTATTTAACAATCCTCATGAAAAAGGTTGTAAAATTGGGTCCACACCTGTAGTAAACTCCTTTATGACCATCGCAACTTACAATCGTAATTGCCAAGCTCAGCAGTTGTAACTCAGGGACTACCTGTAGCATTTTCATAATAGGTGGAGCAGAAAAAAATGAAGGTTATATTCTACTATTAAACAAATCTTTGCTGCTATTT